>NC_133992.1:11750000-12457500 GCF_047716275.1 Strix uralensis
CCTAACCTCTGACCCCTGCCCCAATCCACTTCTAATGAGACACACGAAAATACAAGGTAACCGAAGTTGCTAATTTCGAAGTCAGCTAGCGATCCTGTGAAAAATTCCAGATTCAATCTGTGTATAAACTAAACGATAAATACCTGTGTGTTCTACCTGCACATTTGTATTTTAATACCATCTTTTTGAAACAGACTAGAGACTGCATGAGCAGGCAAGAATTTTAAAAATGTACTGTAGTGCCAGGTGCCCAGTTAAATATAGCTATAAACCTTTCAGACAATGAAGTGAGGACTGCCAAATGAACTGCAGGCTGTGGCACCTAAAGGCAAAAAGTGAAATTTATTAATCAATTTTCCTTCCAGCTCTCATGTTTGCTTGTAAAAACTAGATTGTAAAACAATCTTACGAGATCCAAAATTCTTCCGTTTTCTGCTTTAAATGTGAAAATGTTTTTATCCTTATGCTCCTAATTACAGCTTCTTTTTCTTTCTAAGAATGCATTTATCTCTTTCAGTAAAAAGAGCAGCAATAATATGTTGAACAACCCTGAAATAAATTTTGTCATGTAAAAAATTAATTACGCATTCCAAACCTGGTCACTGTAGCCCTCTGGGAATTGCCTCCGCACCTCAGGATCTGTAAATAATTGACAGATAATATTAATTGGCTTTGGATTAGTGAGCAAGCACAGAATCACACATTAATATTTGATCAGAAGATGATAGCAACCCTGGCAGGGGATCCAAGGAGGGCAGCTGAGGCTCCTATGTTGATAAGAGCAGGGAAGGACTTTTCAAGGCTCTGCCTTTACCCTCCTCCAGAAAGACAGAAACTGTATATAAAACATACACACGCAAAACACATGAAATAAAAATGTCAGTGTGTACATACACATGCATATACACACACATGTATGTAAATATATATTTGTATGTGCGTTATTGTATAAGAGATGTCCTGGTGCTACACTGAACTTTAGGCTGTTACCTTGTGCGATATCTTTCTGGCTGCAATTTGCCAACTAGGCTCGTCACCAGAAAACGGTTACCAAAGGCACTTACATTTTGGTTTTAATCAGATAACTAGTTTTACCAGCTATAGACACTGCGTTGATTAACCTCCATAGATAGTTTTCAGTGATACCAGATTACAGATCTCTCAGAATTACTTTATATCAATGTTAAGGTATGCTGCTGAAAAAGCAAAAATATTTATTCAAATTTGAAAGAGGTAATTAACATAGCCCTGGAACCTCTGTCATTAGGAAAGCAAATGTTAAATGCTTCAGATTAGCAAGCGTTCAAGTCTGATGCAATGTCCGTATTCCTTTGGCTGTCAGAATAAAGAATATGGTAGTATTCCCTGAAAAGTTATCTTAAATTTAATTAGAGATGTTCATAAAACAACAGAATATCATGATTGAAATTATTTATACGACAACCTATTTAAAACAGAACTCTTCAAAGCCATCCATTTTTCAAAGGAATATGGCTGAGAAGGCCAGATTTCATTCTACAAAGAATTCTTTTAATTACAAAAACCATACAACAATCATGCCAGAGTTCAGAATAAACACATAATGCATGAAAAAAAATCAACTGGTATCCTATGCAGTTTCTACCGTGTGTGCAATCAGATGGGTTTGGCTGCACAAGGCTTGGCTTGCTGGAGACACCGTTTCCACAAATTTTGATCATTACGGAGGGAGTGACGTTGCACACGCAGCCTCTACTGCTGAATTATTGCTACGCTGCATTGTAGCTAACGCTTGAGGGGAAGAGAGTCTTTTTTATGACACATGCACCATCCACTGCTATTTCAGAATGGTCCCACTGCAGGCTTCTCATTGGCAAAGTCTACTTTAGTAATAAAGTAGTTGTTCGGTGATACAATTGCTAGCAGATGCAAACTTTTTATTAAGGTGTATTCTTTTTACATCAGAAATACAGCAAGACTGTATGTTAATAAACTTCCTAGCTTAGCTTTTTCCAGACAATCAGATGCTTAGTTTTAACATTTCACCATTACACACATACAATTACATACACAATATATCAAATTTTACCTATGCATATTAGCAAACCCTTCTACATTAACATAACAAAGTAGAAGTAGAAAGCAAGGCATCACCTTTTAAAGCCTTAGTTTGAAAATTCTTAAATCTATATGCAGGTAAGCGTGCTAAGTGTCCAAACATGCAAACAAATGTGAACAGCTGAACTCACATCAACAGTCCTTTATACACAATTAACAGGACAATACAGTTTCATATTTCACCAAAGCAAGCACAGTATCAGTGATGAAACCATGCAACATCTATTACGATGCATATTCTTAAATATTTTAAAAATGAATTATTTGAGGTTAAACTTTCATTGATTTGTTTTTTTCTGTGAAATCCCGAAATAAATTTGCAAATCCAAGTATATAATATTGCTTAAACAATCTGTAACGGTGCCTGGAACATGATACTGACATTACCCCCCTTCCCACTTCTATTGACCCATTGCTCTCAAACTTAATATAAATACATATACACATACTGACACACAGAGCATTTTATCATTTACCATTTTTTAAGGAAATAAGGAATTAAATTGCAACATAAATGCATAATGTCTTTGCTCTAAACACATTCCTCCGTAGATCACAATCCACATTCTCCACTCTTTAAAAATACAGCAAAACAGATCAGTCATACCAAGTAGTTGTGTGTGTGTGTCTAAGCAGGTGTTTTCCCTGTTTTCCTAGCATCTCAAAAGCCTGTCTGTTTCAGGAGCTCACTGGCACGAAGGAAGGCTCATAGGAACCTATCTGACAGTATTTATGTAGACCCTGAAAGCTGCTAGCCACATCACTGCCCAGAAGACAGAGGTGCATTGTACACCACTTTGCAAGATACCAAGATTCCCTCCTAAGCACTGGTAGCTGAAAGTTATCGTGGGCAAATAAATACATACCAGTGCTTTTATCATCTCAGAGGCCACCTTACAAACCTTTCTCACTAAAATGAAACAAAACACAACTTCAATAATAACTGAAAAATCACAGCCAAGGATATTTTGTTAGGCACCTCTGGTTTTAATTCTAGCTTTGTCTATATACATCAATTTTCATTCAGAGTTTTAATTTAAATTTTTAATTCAGAGGTTTTTATTTCCCATCGTCTTCATCTCTTACAAGGACCACTACATTTTGTACATCAGTTGACTAGACTATACAATGAACAGGATTTGGCAAAATTTTCCATGTTGACTCATTCACAGCCCTTGTCTACAGCGTGGAGTGCAGTGCAGAATTAAAATGCAGTTATGGTGATTACCAATACAAAGTAACAAACAATAATGTCCCCACCACCATCGCTACATCAGAATCTATACCTCCAACATTTCTTTAATATCACTACCCAGTAGTGGAGGATATTTCAATTTTCAAGGTTACTGAAATGTACTGAGTACTGATCTACTACAAAATTCTTTTCCTTATTTATTTCAGAAATTACGCATTTCTGAATATTTGTTCTTTAGGGGTAAATAACACACTGGTGAAAAATTAGACCGTGGGTTAAGATCTTTACAACGCACCTAAAATCAGATCACCTTTATAATTAGCTTAAGACTTGCTTCCGAAACAAAATTTTGTCACATGCTCTTGCCATGGAAAGACTTGTGACATAGCCTTGCTGCAAGCGCAGCACCATTTCGATCCCTGCGGGTTCCTCTCCTCGCACGGAAGCGGCGATACCGACAGCCGTCCCCAACATTGCTGGGCCAGGCTACGGGTGAACACAGGAGGCTGGCCTCCACCTTCTCTGGAGAAAAGGCAGCAAGGATGGATTAGCTTTTGCTGCTGTGGTTTGCAGACCACAAGAGGCAGGGATGCCACGTTTGAAGAACCCTTCCTATACATCATCCAGCATAGTTACTCATAAACTGTAAGTACATATTTAGAGTATCTAGTTCTCACTTTGTGTCTTCAGTGAGCTTGGTAACAGGAGAAAACTGAAGATCCAAATCCCCTCAAAACCACAGGTAATAGATCTTATTGAAATGGACCTTTTAAGCAATTCAGTAACACAAAATGGAGAGTTTCTAAACTTTTCCACATTGTAGCTTGTTGACTGTAATAAAATTTTTACTTTGCTATTACATAGTCTTTTCTACATCTCTTAACTAGTACCATTCCACTCTTACTTGTGTATTGATCTATATCCTAAAGGATAAATTATTTCTACCTCTTTAAAATCAGACAGTAAAATATCCACACTGCAAGGCCCAACGGGAAGACAGGAGGAAATTTGCTGGATGCTTGCTGTGCAGACTTCAAGCAACTGAAGTAGTTACGGCTGTTTTCAAGACCAAGCAACCGAGAACATCTGAATCTGAGCCTTGGCGAATTGATATCCTCACGTAGACAGCACTATTTGACTCACCAGATTAAACATTACCACACTGTCATTTAGAAAATGATGCGACTGATTAGAGTCCCCACCTGAGACAGTTTCTACAGGTTCAAGATGAACGTGTTCTGAAAGCACACAGCCTACAATTATACTTTCATCCAAAAAATGGATCTCTCAGTGCTATGATATATTCATAAGCTAAGTTGTCTTTAACATAAAGACTTCCTACATCAATCAACTGTATACATTAGAAGAAATTTAATTTCATCCACAATGCATTAAATGCATGGAATTAACTTAATTTCTCATCCACCAATTTCAATGGAAATATCAGCAACATGTACTTAGCTAGATGAGCAAAGTGGAGTTGCACTGGGTGTCAGATGCCCGTTCCAACGGTGGGATATATAGCTTCTATAGCCTGCTTTTGATGTCACATCTCATAACAGCATCAGAATGGCTAATCTGTATAACCTGGAACCCTACAGTTAAAAAAAACACCTTTAAATTATGCCTGGCAGCCACACACTTGCACGTCCTCATGTTTTTACAAGTACTTTATATTTAACATTGTGTCAGCTCCATCACTTCAGCTTTTAAATGGTCTGGGAATATTTACTAAACTTTTGGTATCTTTATTTGGAAAACACTACACAATGGAAAAAGAAACTATATGACATCTTATTATAGCTTTCATCACTTTATTAATATTTCACAGTTAATCTAATGTTGATTTGAAAAGTGTTTTCAACTATGCTTACCCACACATACGTACACAGTAAAATTATATTTGAATTCTATGTGGTCATTACATGAAGTTCCAGGAAGCTGGAGCACTCTCACTAAGCCAAAAGGATCTACAAAAATACATATATTTAAATAGTGGCCATCAAGACACCTGACTTTATGAAATATAAACATCTACAAAACAAACACTACTATTACTCAGTATGGCCGGGCTCTCCATTGGAAGGATAAGCACAAGGCACCTAATAATTCCAAGGGACACAATATTCAAATTATTCTGAACAGGGGAAAGCTGTCATACCAACAGAGGAATACTGGAGGGTAGTTCAACTGAGCATTCAGGATTGAGCTTTAATCAGCACCACTAGTATCAGTAAAATAGGCTTCACCACCCATATGAAATACTTGGTAAAGACTTGAACATAACTGACTGTTGACTCTGCCTATAAAACTAAAGTAACTTGAAAACTTCAAACACTTTTGCTAACAGTAATTTGTTTTGCACGCTGCATGCAAACAGCATTAGATGTCGCTCCACTGTATCTCCAGACAGTAAGAAAACCCTTTGCAACTCAAAACACAGTGAACACTGTTATTCTAGGTACTTAACGGGCTTTCTAATGAAAAGATGCTCAAATATTTTTCTACTTTAATACCCCATAGGCAAAGTAAACACATGTAAAATTCTTTTTTCAAGTTCAGAAGAGTGCAATCCATTTGCTGAGATCAGAACAAGGGAAGACGCAGCCTGAAATCCCAACCAATCTCTTGCATAGTCGCAGCAAAGTACAGAGCTTGAAGATTTCCAGTGCACCAGTCATGTATAAAGTTATAAAGCATTAAAAGCTCAGCTGAGGTCAGCAAAAGGAGACATTGCAAAACAATGAACAAACGCAGTAAAAGTTCACAACAGAAAGAAAAAGAAAAGTCACATGAATTATGGAGCTGCTTCTCAAACTAAACTTTTCCCCAAACCGCAAAACATGAACTCGAAGTTGTGCTACAGGTTGAACTTGTATGTTGATGGTAACTTAATATTTCCTGTTTATCTTTCATTACATCCGATTTTGTAGTTTCAGCTCACAAAAGATGACAAGATCCGCAGAGTTTCTGCCTAAAGCAAGTGCTGACAAACTTCTCTGGAAAATGACTGCATATTAATATTAATAGCATGCTGAAATATAGCTCCAGAAATTGTTAAGTTACAGGTGTAAAGCAGGACGTGTACAAACAATACCATTCCAAAATAAAGCTAAAATACAGCAACTTATCTGCAATCTCCCATTCTTGTATGGGTGCAAGTGCAATGAAATAAACAGACCTCACAAATTTAAATTAAAACTGTTGGTACTATGAAAAAAGTCAACCAAATTTTATTCCTGATGTTTACACTCAGGTTTAAAAAGCTTCTAAGCCAATGACATGTCATACGAATTTCCTAAGATTCATGAGCGACTCCCCTGAAGTCAGGGTGGGTTCACTTACCAACCTGACGCACATCACCGTAAGCCTCTTCCCAGAGGGTGCAGCTCCACACAAAGCAGCTGCTGCCCACGGCATCCAGGCTGGCCAAAGACCTGGGGATCCACCAGCCCTTACAGCTCGGGGCGGACACTCTGTTCTAGGGCGGACCAGTTAGGAAAAACATACGAAATAGATCACATGGTTCTCTTTGAAGCTGTTTCCTTTGCAACTATTTTAAGAGGTGCTTTTGAGGGAAAATACTGAATCACTTCTCATATGAACAATATGTGACATTTTTGTAACTGAACATATTTTTTTATTTTGAAAAGGGGTAAGAAAAGATAATGCTATTTCTCAGTGATACAAGGGTAAAACTATTCTGCTCTGTACAGCAGCATTTTGATTCCTTGCCATGCATTTACAGAGCATCAAAAAAAGGGTAACACTGATTCCACACTAAGCGAACAGTTTTCGTTGCTAACACATTTAGTTTTTCCCTCTATTAGTAGAGATTCTACCTCACATCTATGCACATTATGTACAGCATTGTATTGATTACTCAACCATATTCAAGCTATTATTGTTATTATTTTAGTAAATATGTGAATGTTTCCAAGTTCTAAAACCTATTTCTGCCTCTCCCTACAGAATCTTGTTCAACAAAAAGCCAAATACAGAAGAATATTGAAATTAGCTGTGAACTGTATAATCCCATTGTTCAATTTCATGGCATTTAAGACACTACCTTCCCTCCTCACAAGTCTAGATGTTAATCCATGCTGTAACCTGATTTAATTTTCCAGATGACAGGATGGGAACATGCTACAATGACATATTAGTGTAACTATGCTGCTCTTTTACTCTCAACTTTTCTTACATCATAAACTGAAGAGTTTTGCTTTTAAAAGAGGCGTGCTTAGTTATTTCTAAAAATAGCACAACTCAAAGTGGTCTGTATCTGAAGTGTATGGAAATTATAAAACCAGGGAAGTTCTTCAAAAAAGTATCAGAAAATACTTCCCAGAGTTAACCACACAAAACAAATACATACTAACCTGTTTCTTCTGATAAAAGTCAGCCAATTCAATCCATACTGGCTACAAATCATTCAGACATACTAATCTCAAATTGAAAAATACAATGAAAATTACCTCATTTCTCCTCCCTAACTAAATGATTTATCTCATCCTCTTCTTTAAGTTCTTTATAGCTGCAATCCCACTAAAATGAATTGGAATTCCATTCAGAGCAACTTTAATTTAAACACCCACTACACATTATAGTACTTATGCAGCACAACTAAAAAGTAATGTAAACTTCTTTCCAAACCTCTGCAAACTCCTTGATGTCCTGTATTCAGTACAGCCGAACAGTTCTGCTTGCCCCTAAACTGCTGCAGACTTAGCATGCAGATAACATCTCAGAGTGGGGGAAGAGGGGGAGGAGGGGAAGGGGGGGGGGGGGGGGGGGGCGTGGAGAAAATGTGGGAGAGGAAAAAAAACCTACACACACAAGAAGACAGACAAGAAAGCTCAGAACAACTTCTGGCAGAAAATACACATGGAATAAAAATTGTATTTTTCTGGATGTGAAGCTTTAGGACTTCAATCTTGTCTTCTTAAAGTACTCCTTATTCTAAAAGTGCATGTCAGAAAACAACCAAGATGTACTTGAAGATTCTGTAAGAATGTCTTACAAACTATACTAAAAAAAAAAAAAAAACAAAACCAAAAAACAACCTGCCAGCACCACAATGCATGTAACTGAAGTCACCCCAAAATAACAATATGCATAGTAAGCATACATAGCAGGTTCAATAGTCAAAAATACAACCCACATGAGAATAGTATGCAATAAAACTATTCACCTAGCAGATCACGTTTCAAACAAACCTATTTCTAGGATATAGTCTGCATCTTTGTGACAAGTTAGGCATAAGTACATGGACATGGACCTATGGTTCTCAGTTACTGAGGTTTTTGTGAATGATGTACAACCACCAGTGGAGTGAATCAGCAAGTGCCATGTTCATCGGCTGCTGTTCAAATTGACATTTTGAGTCCATTGACATTAACGCCATAAGAAAACCAGACTTGCAAGTTTGCCTGCCTCTCTCAACAGAACATTTGGAAGCCTGCCCTGCAAGTGCCAAAAACCTCACTGGTAACATGAAAATGCTTTTCACAACAGTTTAATCTAGAAACAAAATATAAGGCTTGCAACTCACACACAAAACGCTGTTCAGAGTTCAGTAAAATGATCTAAAAGCAGGAAAGACTGAGAGCAAAGGCAACATAAAATATACATCATAGGAAACAGGAAGGAAGAGAGAAAACCAGAACAGATTAAGGAAATCACTATGATTTCCATAATTGTTTTTATATTATTAACACATCAAGAGTCAGAGGGGCAGCGAGGAGCAAAACTTTCCTAGGCAGTGTTCAGCAATATCTTATAGATATATTCCAAAAATCCTTCCAAAATAAAGCAGGTTAAGCTACAACTTCCTTGTGGATTTTTACTTAAGCTAATATACAGCTCTCCAGAATAAAGAGATGTGGAGCCCTAACATATATAGCCCTAACAGTACCAGAACCTGCAAACGTTGTCAAAGTTGCCCTAATGTTTCAGTACACTTGGGGTGGCTGGGAGTTCCTAACTGTTCTCCTCGCAGCAGTTTGCCAGTGCAGGCACTAGTCCATCAGCAGCTTCACAACCCATTCAGAGTAAACCTTACACAGGAGACTTTCATTGCTCCTAGCATCCAAACCAACTTCCCATCTAAAGGGGTCTTGGTTAAATTCATTTTACAATCCTGTTAAAAACCTAAAGTACAATAAGTGCAAAATAGAAACATCACTCGCTTCCTGGATAAGGCTACAGGAAAAGTATTCATTGCCTTCTACAGAAAGAGGAGGCTATATTAGTTTCCTCTTAGCAACTCCTAATTGGTTACTTGGTATCAAATCGTTGAACTGTCCAGCTTGCCACTGAAAAGGCATTTAAGCATCACATGGACATTCCACTACAGAAAAGTAGTAGAGATCAGAATGGCATTTCCAGCTTCCTCTGGCACAGTTACAACTTTGAAAGAATCCGTTCTTCTGTTTCAATACCATTTGAAGAGCTGAAGTATCATGAAATAAACAGATGATGGAGAATTTAAAAATAAATTAAAAAAACACAAACTAAAACCACCACTGAAGTCAGCTGTGATCTAAATGTTAATGCAAGCATAACCACAAAAAGAGTCAGTTCAGTTTATATTTTATTTCAAATCTCTTCTGTAGTATGAAGTCAGTCATCTCTTTCCCAAGGAACAAGATCAGCTCTTCCCTTCCACAGCATTAAGTTGTAAAAGGAGCAGGTCAAAAAGCAACGGATTGAAGAAAATGCATGTGTCAGATTGAAGATCTGATAAATGATAAGGATATGGGAAGAGTTTGCATCAGATGAGTTAGGCCTAAGGTAACATGCTCCAGCTTCAACTGCTTTTATTTACTCCCTTGGATTCTCATATGGAATGGTGCCAGGTTAATCAAACCTTTATCAAGTCTTTTAATGGAAGCTGTGAAACAATTGTGTTGCAAGCACCAAGTGTTCAATATATGAAATACATTTGGGGAATTACTTCTATATTAAATCCTTAACTCCTTTTGTTTCATCCATACCAAGAAATCAGTTTTAAAAAGATCAGTTGTGCAACAGTACAGATTACTTTCTCTTCTACTAACATTCAAAACTTAAGGAGACATTAGAAAGCTGTCTTCAGTGATCAGCAAACTTGGAATTACTTCTTTACAAGGAAGGGCAGAAAACTTTCAATCCAGATTAATTTTTAAAGCGATGATCCTGATATAACTAAAGATAGATCTATAAAAATGGGATGCATAGGATAGAGCTAAACCTGAAATAACAAAGATCAAAAACAGAAGACAAAAAAAGTACTTATTTCAAGTCTTGTTTGTTACATGTTTCTCCCATCTTCATTTGAGGTCTTCAGATCTTTTATATGCAATGGTTAATTACTTTGGTGATACCTCAAGTCCACATTAAAGCACGGTTGATGAATCTTTTGAGTTTGCTTTACTATGCACTTAAGGGGATATTTCTCTTCATAACCATCTGTTCTTCAACCAACCCAGAAATTTAGTACTACTGGAAATCTAAGCCAAACTCCAGGAGACCTGCAAGGAGCAAATTTTGAATGGATTATGGTTTTAATCCTTTTTTTTCCCCCCTGTAATTTTAGTCAACAAATTATGCAGCAGCTAAAACTTGCAAAAAATACAATTAGGTGACATCCTACTTCAGTGTTCAAGAAGTCCACAAAAATAAAATATGAAGTGTTTTGAAACATTTTACAGGCTGCCTGTAATAATTATACAAAAGAGTTTAAATGTAGAAGTTGAATAGGAACACCTACTTTATGTGGGCTTTTTTGTTTTTAATAATTTTTTAATATATTTGTGTTTGATCAGTATATTCTTTTCTCATAACCTTTTCACCACTCTATAAATTTAATAGAGATATGTTTCAAGTGCTCAGGCCATGAATACTGTATTTGTTTCTCTTCTGCCTCTTTGTATTTATATTCGAGACAGCAGAGTTGCCTGGTGACAGCCTCTTCACTTCAACAGCAGCTGGCAAGCCCTCCTTGTCCTGAAAATACGAAAGAAACAGTTAACTAATATTTCATGCTATGACTTAAATGTGACAATCTGGAAGTGCCAATACCACACAGGATAGGATTTACAAGATAAGATTTTTCTTAAGTTTCAGAAGCAATAAAGGAAGAAAAATAAACAGACCTTCATCACACATAGCTAGCATGCAGCAAGAATTAATCCATGGTACATCCTCTAGAGTTTAACAGTACCAGATGCAAGTGGTGATTGTGTAAATCTGCCAATTTAACTTATATTTCCAGAGTGCAAATTCTCAAGTTACACAAGATGAGACCAAAGCAACTAGAGTTCTGACATTGTTACAAGAAACAGTCACCCTCTTTAATATTTACAACACATGTATTTCAAATTGCTTATGTATGCCTATCTGTTTTCCCAAGATTACTGCTTCTGCTGAAGGTTCAAGCATATGTAACCCAAAACAATTTCTTTAAGCTAGCTTTTAACAGCAAAAATAAAAGATTTATATTTGTAAAATTAGAGTTTATAGTCAACTTAATTTATACGTAACACTGGCATATTAATAAGCACCTTCATTCAAAAAAACCCTTTCTCAAATAATTTTAAGATAAATTTTTACATAATGTCACATTTTCTACTTTCCTGTGTCAACCAGATAATTTCTAATTCTCTTTGTTGTTTTGAAAAAAGCCATTTTAATGTCATACTGCTTTTTAGAAATACTATACTACAAGGAACTCATGTAAAACCACAATGTGGCCATGGCAATCAATCAACTACATTACAAAACCTAAAGGAATTGCTAATGAAAACAAATAGTATTTTCCAACATACCACCAGGCTTTTCATTACTAGAAAATACTTTGAGTTTTATAAACATTTTCCAAACTGCTTTATTTTCACCATTTTTGGTTTTCGTTTTAATGATATTATGGCCATTTTAATTTGCTAATAACCTATATTTTCCATGTATTACAGAACACTTTACAATCACCTAACTTTTTTTTAATCTCTTTCCAAAATTCACCAACCATAATAAATTCAGATAGACATATTATTAGGCAAATACATACAAGTACTGCAGAAATATATTCAATGTTATATGGACCGTCACATTTCAGGTTTAATCTGAACTGACTCAAAAAGCACTTGGAACAAAAGTGTTCTAGCCAACCATAAGTTCTTGAAGTGTTGTACTAAAAAAGAAAAAAAAACAACCCTGCTCTTCAGCAACTGTATAATTGCCTAAACTACAGAGAAAATACCTTCTTTGTTAAACATGCAACAGTGAATACTGATTTCTAAGCCCCAAGCTATGTAACTTTATAATGTTTAAAACTCTGACCTTACTTTCATACTTTCAATATTGATAGTCTCAAACTGTTTTCAGTTTCAAAGTTATCATGTGTTACTTTAGTAGAGCACCACCAGCTCCCAATGACACCACTCTGCGTTATTGATCTGCACAAATATCATCTCTTATGGGAATCTCCCTGCATAGCAATACAAGATTTTACAGAAAACAAGCTCTTCAGAATCATTTTGATGGCTTCAAAAATTTCTATTATTGCACCTCTGTTTATTTCAGGATGCTTTAGTTACTCAAATGGCATTGAAACAGTAAAAACGGATTCTATCAAAGATGAAATCCTGACACAGGAAACTGAAAATCCCATTCTTAATTCTATTGTTTTCTTTAGTGGAGATGTTAACATAAATACTTTTTGACATGTATAGTAAAATATATCCTACCTATCATACAATGAATCTGATTCATATATGTTTCATTATCAACAAAGGACAGCCAAACCTAGCTATCATTTTTGAGGAGACATTATTATAAAGAGTAATACGATGGCTGTGGTTCCTACAATGTACACATGCTTAGAGACTCATGCTTAATGCATTCAGAACCAGAAATCTATGGTATTAACGTGACCCTAACCGACCAATAGCTTCAATGGTCACCAACTCACTCCTAAGTTTGAAGGTGTGCGAGATCATATATGAAAGACAGCAATAATTATTTTGCTGATACACTTCAGAACTTCACCTTGTACCCTTCAGTACTCAAGTTCCCCTTTTTGTTTCTGCTTGAACAGTGTAACAAGCCCATCTCAACTTATCAGTCATTAGTACTGTTCAGTCTATCAAAATGCAAAAGAAAATTCATAAGGGCCACTAAGCTGGAAGCAAGTTTAAAAAAAATTAATCAGAGACTGGTCACAGTGAGCCTCAACTAAGGCTACAGCATCGCTGAGGTCTTGTGAAAGCCTATAAGAGGAAAGTTTGTACAAACAGAAAAAGCATTCAGTATACTCTCCTGCAAAAAGTTTCTGTGGAGTCGGATGTGTTGATGACAGAAGTTGAACTTCTTGAACACTATTTAAAACTTAGTGGGGGTGAGGGGAAAGAGGTCCTAGCATGGAAAAACACACCTCACGTAGCTAATGACTGTGAGATGAAAGAAAAAGAAAAATCACTGAGTGTTCAGCTACTCAGAGTGACTTCTCTCTTTTGGAGTAAAACTGGACAGCACCAAGCACTGCAAGAGAATTGTGGGCATATTTACAATTTGCAGTATTGACCTATTTCATATCTGCAATGCTTTTAGCTACTACTTATTAACAAAGCTCACTTCATGCCACGTGTGCTGCTATAATAAAAAGAAGGTCTCTGAGAAAGTAAGTTTAGCACATTTAAAGCAGTACTATCAGCTTGAAGAATAATTTGGTTTATATAAAGAGGAGTTTGCTGATATTCACTGCAACTAGACAAGAAATCTATCACCTCACTAAAAAAAAACATTTTTGTTACCGTAGAAAAGGTAAGGGTATCAAAAGGATTTTTAACTGCAAAGTAGAGATGCACTAGGAACATTTTAAGGTATTTGATACTTCCAAGATGTATGATAGCACATATTCAGCTATCAAGATGCTCCTGAGGTAGTGGACTAGTCTAGTTCTGAGCAGGAACGCTTCATAATCATGTTATATTCATTTAATAGCCAGTGCTGGAAATCAGGTGTGCATAAAACTAGCAATTTCATTAATTTCCTTTCACACTTCCTTGCCCAGCTTTATTACACAACAAACTTCCAACTACACTTTTAGACTTTTTCAAGAGCTCTGCCAATTCTTTTCGAAAAACATTTTTTTTTCTTCACTACCAACTCCAAAGGTAGTCTAAAAATGCAACTTTAATTCACTTGCACAATTTTTCTCCACAGGTTGATCCACAAAGTGCTGAAGTGCAGACAGTCATCAACTCCCAATGTGCTGACATGCAAATCTACAGAGGGTGACTCAGGGAACGAGGAGCGTAACTTGTTACGGCCAGTTGGCAGCACAAACAGTCTCCAGTATCTGCACATCATCACTGATCTGCAAGAACATCCAGTATCACACAGGAGGGAAAGCTGTGTCCTGCAGCCAGTAAGTCCTCAGAAGCAACTTCTCAAAATAACTGAGAAAGCTGATGGAGTAGAACATTCAGAGAGCCATTCTTCCCAGAGTGCTCGGGAGAAACATCCCTGATAGCAAGAGGTACACTTGCATTACTGCACACAATCATACGCTTGGCACTGATAAGCAGCATGAGGGGAAGCAGTTTTCAACAAATCTTAAAAGACTAGAAGTAAGCTCAAGAGCTGCAGCTGCTTTTATCAGAGAAGCACACCTGAGGAGTGTATACTCTTTTTTCATTATCTCATACCACATCTAATTGGGCTTCTAAGCTCTCTGCTCCCTAGCTGCTTTTTCCAGTTCTGAATTCACACCACCTTTGAATTCTCTTGATTAGAGTACAAAGTATCAACGGGTCATTTCTAAAAACTCTCCTTCCCGTTAAACTCTCTTATTTGCCCTCTATCCAATCATACATTTTGGAGTAGGAACAGCATTTACAGTAATTTACTTGTTGAAAAATAAACCTATATTGTGAGTTCTAATATAACACCAGTACTTCATGTCATAATTGTTCCATAGAGGCTCTATCACCTTTTCTTAAATGATCAAACTAAGGACAAAGTTCTCTCCATCTTTTTATACAAACATATATGCTTAATTTTTAAACATGAAAGATTAAATTAGAAGTTACACACACAAACACAACTCCTTTTAAAAAGGCTCAAAACACTGTATTTACATCTGCAAGTACTCACTTTATTACTACAACCTTTATAACAGAGCTTAGGTTTGCTTCAAACAAAACAGGGTTCTCAGCGATAGAAGCACAAGAAAAAGCCCTGCATACAGTTAGTCTACAAAGAATTAACTGGATTAATTAGCAAGGGATTTGAGAAGCAGCTTGGAGCTAGAAAACCAAAACACTAAATTGTTTAAATACTTTGGCAATGGATCAAGGTTTCTAGGCAGCCCTATGTTCCATTCTCTCCTTTTTTTTTTTGCTCGGTGTTTTAACACATTTAACCTGACGAGGTACTTTTTCATGAGATATGAATGACACTGTCAAAATACCAAAAAAGAAGATGTGAATTAAAAAATGCCACAAGCTGTTAGCAATTCTGCCAACATGTATGAGCCCAGGCAACATTAATTAAAAATCAATAGCTTAGGACATAAATAGCTCTTATCTCTGTTATAGTATATCTCTAACATAACTCTTTATTAAAGAAAAAAAAAAAGCCAGTGTCTTTGCTATTATACTGACTGAATTGACCACAACAAAGAAAAAGAAATAAGGCAAAAACACTGAGCAAAGAAACACATCTAAGAAAGGGAGGACAGGAGTATGAATGATTGGAATGCTTCAACCTTGCACTATCATTAACACATAACTGGCTGGAAATAGCCCCACTGCAAACACTTGCAGAATAAGTTACCAGGAAGAACATTTCAGGTTTTTAGTGCTAATATGATTCTATATCAAATCCTGCACGCCAAGGAAATAAGAACAACGTACACATCTTTCTGTCAGCTAGAGCTTATTAATCAGTATTTTTAATATGAATCTCAACTAAAGATTAAGTTACTGTAAATTCTCCAATAATTACAAAATAAAGGTGAGAAAGAGACAGGAAATTGCACTTTTTCTTCTTTAGTGATACGGTCTTCAAGATAAAGTTACATTAGAATGCATCAAAGCTAAAAGATTTAAGCTAAACTAGGAACTTAAACCACCACTTTTGAAAAAGCTGTTTTCAAGCTTACAGAGTACCAAACATGTGAAAGACTTAAACCCATTTTCTAACAAGAGGTCACCTACAGCACACCAAGCTGGATGTGCAGTTTGGGTCTGCCGTAACTCCTAGACAATCGTGACAATTTAAATTTCTGCACTGTTTCTACAGAAAATTTATTAATATAAAAAAGAATATGTAAGAATCATACTGAAATAGAAAAGTTAAGTTCCATTTTCTTCTTGTCTAATGACTCTTACATTATTCAATTATTTATTAATGATGGATGTATCAAATGCTTCCATCAAAACACAGCAGTCTAAATCAAGGATGAAGAAGTCAACCAGGCACTATTTAGCAAAAATGTATTTATTTGAATTCAAAATAAAAGAGAACATTTCATTTACATAACAACTATGTGTACATATGCCAAGATACTAAAACACTATAAAATTTCTGTGGAAGAGCAGATCATAAAATTGTAGCACCCTTAAGGTGGAACTCTCAGGACAAAAGGATTATTTTGAGAGTCATGATTACAAATGTGAGCTCTCAAGAACGTCTGACAGCAGATGACCACATGCAAGCACTGTCCCACTCAACTACAGAACACAGACCCGCAGATGAACAGCAACACCAAACTTCGGACAACACTACAGCGGCCAGCCAGTCATTCGGGAACTAAGAGTCCAGAACATATGAGGAGGCTAAAGTTATTAAAAACAAGGAATAAAGATTGTTTCCTCTGCAAAGAAATTTTTTAGAAATACCAATCTGAAATACTGAATATATAGATGCAGGACATTAGCTTCATAAAATTATATGCCAAGCAGAGCCATATCTATAGGAATAATCAGAGATTAATTGGAAATTCACTTCTATTATGGCAATGTAGTCAAGAAGTACTAACCTTTAAGATCTTAAATGATAACATTTCACTATGTCAATTGGATTCCGAGTCCTATCTTGTAGCTGCAACTTTGGGACGTTCCTACTTCTTCCCATGCCCTTGCCATAATCCCACCTCCCAAAAATTTAGTTTATTGATTAGAGTGCAGCTCAAGAAAATCAAAGGTTCTATTCATAAAGCACAGACGCCAAGTGTCATGACAGGGAAACAGAAGACCTCACTTTTCACAAGACCTTTTGGTCTAACTTTTCACTGAGCTACACTCAGAAATGACATATCCTTCCGTGGGGCAAAGGCGTGAGGGGGAAGAAAGGAGTAGAAGAAAATGTTAACATAAAATTGCCATACTTTTGGGGGGAGAGGGGGCAATTTTTATTTTATTTTTTAAGATATGTTTTTGTTTTCTAAGATTAACATGAACTACCTGGATTCTCAACTGTTCAAATTCCATTCAAGCTATTGACAATTTCAGTTAACCTTTTTTGACGTGTACCCAATACAAGTTCTTGTTGCTGCATTTGATATAACACAATTCTTCATCTAAAGAGGTAAATATGCAATCTTAATTTTTAGTAGGAGAGGTACATTAGAACACAAAACTGCTGCTAATAGTGTTCCCTTATATGGAATAAATTTAAATTCCCCCAAGTTCCCCCAATAACACTTTATGTCATTGTAAAAATACAATCACTTTATTAACTTTTCAATCATCTTCTCCACTGAGGGTTCAAGAAAAAAAAAAAATTCAGGGGCTTTCTTACATCACCTGTCTTCATTTTATTTTATCATTGTAAATTAAACTGATTATAAGATGCAGAAGTAATTTGTAAACTCTTTCAAGGGACATGATTTACATTTTTCTTCTACAAAGATGAAGATATCCCCCTAACATACTCCACTTGTGTTAAATATTAAATAAAGATACTTATACTACATATATGGCAAAAATAGAAGATATTTCCGAGATGTTTTGGGATTACTTTTAGCATTCTAACGCTGTTTATAATACTGGTGCAAATACTGCCACCAATAAAGAAACAAACATTAAAAAGGTGTCCTTTAAGCTTCCCTTTAAGGCATCTACCATAATCGTATAATTTGCTCTGGACATCATTAAAATGTAAAGTTAATGAGGATTCAGCTGAAAACAGAAGAAATGTAACCTATTTTCAGGCAAAACTTCTAACACTGCAATCAGAGGGAAAACCTCTTTGATGTCTCTTTGTCTCTTCTCATTAATTTTCTTTTGGTTTAAAAAAAACACAAAGGCTGTTTAAACTAAAAAATGCATAGAAGTTTAAACATGGTAATTATAGTCAAGCTGCAATGAGGTCATTAGGTTTTTAAAACTTTGAGATAAACAAAATTGAGATGTATGACTATTTTAAAAACATGTCAATACTCAATTTTAATTGTCCATGTGATTGATACCCACTGTATTCTAAGGATTTAGTCTAGATACAGAATTGCTTCAAGATGATTTAGTGAAGGACCTAATCCCATAACCAGGGTAAAGCAAAGCAATCAAGAAATACATCAAAATGAAAAGCGCTGTAATTACTGTATTATTGGATACCACCGTTTAAGTGCAACAAAGCATCCTTTTTGCAATCTCCATGCAGGGGAGATGGCAAATTGTGAGATTCTGCTACTCTTTACCTCTACAGTTCATGAAAGAAGAATTATTTAACTTGTTCAATATTTTATATTTACTCACTACATTTATTTCTGTTTATGAATACTGCCAAGGTACACACAAAGCTATATGCTTCTGTTTTAATAGGCTAATTCTTTCCAGCAGAAAATATCTTTAAGAGCTATTTAATTACATAGTACTGACAGAATCTATGATACACTGAAGTGGTATGTATTTTTAGTGAATAATTTACAAGTAATTTTCTCAAACCATAATCAAAACAATTTTTAACACTACTGTGTACAAAAGAAGATGATAGATTATCACAAACACAAGTAGGGCATTTAAGCCATTAAGTAAAAGCAACACATATACAGGACACACATAAAATTATCTTCAGTGTAGAAGGACATTAATCACAATGAAGCAAAATAAACATATCTATAACATTTTTCCATGTGCAAATATCACCTCTAGATAAAAATGGGATGAGATGACATCAATATATTAGTCAGTGGTAATTGTAAGTATGAATTTTAATGCATTTGTAGATGTAGGTTATAGCTGTAATAGAGAATTATTTACCTGATTGAATCTTTTTAACATGTTTGAGAAACTCCTCTTCAAATTAAACTGAGTAAAAGATCAATAGGCAAGTATCAGATCAAACCAGATACTAGGTGCAAGTGAAGAACAACCTTAGAAGAAAATCTCATACTTAACCCCAAGGAAAGTTTTGGGGGTTGTGCTTTGGTTTGGGAGGGGGTGTGTTTGGGGTTGTTTTTTTCACTCTGCCGTATTTTATTACAATTTGATCCTGCCCTTCACCGTAGGCCAGTTCTGATCTACCATCTCTTCAGCTCACTACTGAAGAGACAGCATCAGCTAATTTCCATTCTGACGGAGCTGTTTCTCATATCCCAGTACCTTTCCCTACTCGCTTGCACTGTCTTAGTGTCATATTCACAAAAAGATAAAGCACATGATTTAAATAACATTAAGTCAAACATGAAGCTTACAAATATGAAAAGTCTACCTATACTACCTGCGTACCTATACTGTGATACTTAATTAGCTATTTTGTCTTCACATTTCAGCATTTGATTTGAGTCTGAATTAACTGTTTTTGATAGGTGTTTTGCCAGAGTGATGATCTGGTTTTAGAATCTTTGGAACAAGAGATCTCAAGGATCTCAAAAGTATCTTATAGGTCAACTAGACATAAATGAAGAGTAAATATTTACTTAGGCAAAATGATGTAACAATCAATTCAAAAAAAGGTAATGTTTCAACTATGTATATTCATAACTACGTAGTTTCAACATCAATGGCTCTTCAAAGGAACTAAAGATGGGAGTCAGTTAACCCCAGTACGATGCAATGAGAGTTGTGAGTATAATACCCTTCACCACCATTGAAAATCCTAGCACAAATTCTAAGTGGGGAAATTCTTTTGGCTACAATATCCAAGATATTGCTTTAAAAGTACCCACTGTAGGTTCTCTTTTTTTTTTTTTCCCATTCTTTCCCTAGGTGTATGTACTGTAATAGCTGATCAAGTCTGGGGCAGACCACGCATTTTTGGCACAGTAAATAGGATTCTTCACTCCAGCTCCTCATCTTTTAACCGGCGCTTTCCACCCAGATACAGGGTACTTCTACATGATCTTGTATTATTTGACTATCTATAGTATGCATCATTTGTTTTTACTAGTTAGTTCATCAAATTAGAAAACGTTACTCTCCAAATAGCCAGGCAAGGAATAGTTCAGAAAAATCACAACCAACTTAAACATTGGGGGTTTTGAGGGTTTTGTTTGTTGGGGGCTTTTTTAATCGCCAGGGAAGTATACACAAATGAACTCACCAGATTATAACCCATTCCAGATAATACGTTGTGACTATCAGTTGTTTGTTCCCACCCCTCCATCCAAGGTTATCATACTGCAGCTCAGCTTCCTCGGTTTCTACCCCACTCTTCCATGAAGTGAGTCTATTAAAAAGTATATCAAAAGCTGCTTCCATCCAAAAAAAGACATAAAAGTCATCTTCCCAAGAGGCAATAATCTGTCATGTCTGGAATTTTGACAAGTGTTTTACCAAAACTTGGTAGCCCCAGCAGTGCCAAAAAACTCCTTACTCCTCAGTGAGGATTCAGCAGCATTCCCTTAGCATTCCTTCTCCCCTCCCCAGTGACAGAATCCAGGAGAGCAGGTGATACACCTTGTTCACAGATAATGAGCACGATTGGATATTAACAGAACATAATACAGTTCTTTACTATTAAAATGTGTCTTACAGGGAAGTGTACCACCCCCTCGCTGTGAATCAGCATGCTACAGCATTTCATGTAGGAATACTGCAGGATCAGCCTTGTCTCTGGTAGCACAAAAAGTGGGGTTTGTTTTTTTACTACCATTGCCAAAGTCAAACAGTAGTCTTAAATGAATTTTACACTTATATAATAATTTAACCTCAAATCGTCTTTCTAACTGTATTTCAGTCTTTAAAGCAAAACAAACCAAAACCAAACCAACAAAAGCCACATGAAGACCTGACAATGTCTCTTTTTGTTCATCATAAAAAAATATCACACCGAAGAGAAGCAGACCAATATTGCCTCAGGCACTCCAACAGGCCTCTGTTTGAATTAGAGTTTACATTCTCTTCTTGCAAGGAACTACCTATAACAAAAAGAACCGGTAATAAAAATAGATCTAGTTCATCTGTTGCTTTACCAAATTTGCTTTGCTTGCATGTTAAAGTAGTGCTCTGGATAGAACTACCGACCCACATGTCAACAGACTAAACACAGACTCAACTTCTAAACTCCAATATTTCTGTTGAAAACACTCACAGGAAGCATCAGTACAACTGTGGATGGACCATATGTCAGTCATTTCTGGGATGGTGCTTACAACATTAGGCAAAAAAACCCAAAATCGCTATTCTTAATCTACAGGGAGTCTACTTTAAAGTCATTACTACTTTGTTTCTTTTTCATCTGAATGACACTCTAATTAAAAGTTCTTTACAGAAATGTCTATATCCAGATTAACAGCCGATTGCAGATGCATTAAGCTTTAAGCAAAAGTTAACACTCATTAATGAGATTACCTGTTGTGATTAAATAATGACAAACAAAAACAAACCACCTTGGAAATTTTTGTGACTGAGAATGAACCAAGTTAAAATTATTCCCTTAAAGTCACACACACCTCCCATTTAACACGGTTTTGACTCTATCCAAAGTACAATCTCTTTGCCGTTATTGGAGTAACAGCCCTACTCTTAAAGTAGCACAGAGAGTTAATTGCAACAAGTGCTTCATCAAATTCTTAAATGCTTCAAATGCTGAAATATTAAATGTTTTAGTAGTATTTGGTATCTAAATTGGGTCTCTCAAGAGGTCTTTAAAAAGAACAACCACTCAAAACTCCTCTAAATTCAAGGAAAACTGTAAGTACAGCTAGTGAATGAAAATAATTTGTTAAAATCACTAAAAAAACCCTGCCTTAGAAAGTTTCAGTTTAGCAGTTAATTTCAACCTGCAGTTAAAAAGGCACTAGCTGTCAGTCAGTTTTCTCACCCAACTCTATCATGAAAAGAAAAACTGACAGATCACAGGAGCTTGCCTTTGTAAACCAATTCGGGAACTTTCATGCTTCTTATTTGTTAGGTTAAAGGTTAAATTGCTGACCTCTGCCCTCCTGCTTAGCAGCCTTTCCCTTTTTCTGTAAAGCTTTATTTTGGGGCTGTATTTACATGGATTAGTCTCTTTTCACGCTAAGAAGGAATCTGTTCACAGCCAAAGCCTTAGTTCTGGTTGTACAAAAAGCAGTCACAATTATTCAGCAGCAGACAATGACCATATTGTGGATTTACAAAAAAACCACCTCAGCCATGGCAAGTTCTGTCCTTGCTGCACAAAACAATAGAAGAAAAATCTTATCAAGCATTCAAGAGAAAGCAAACAAAGCAGGCCCACTGTGAACTTGATGAAGATGTCAAGCTCCTTTAAAAAAATATAAATCAACAAAAGAGTTTAAAGTCTTGTGAGTGAGACTTTCTGTGCTGAATTTTTCTGTCTAGTTAAACAGTGCCAGCAGTAGCAATATAGTGCAGACTAGTAAATACTTGTGAAATAGAAAAGACTGTAGACAGAAGTAGTTAAAGCATGAAACAAAAAGGACAAACAGATCTCTTCCCATAAAATAACTTGCAGAAATGGAAGAACATTCAGTTGTACTTGATATTAACATTTTGAGCTTTTATTAAATCTAGTATCATCAGCTAAGAACACACCTAAAAATGTGGTAAGATAAAATTTATGACGACTTGCAATGTTTTTTCATAAAGTGAGTTTCTCTTCAACTTGAGTTGTGTATTTTATTTGTACTGTAAAAGCCAAACTGTGAACTGTCTTCAAACAAAACAATTCAGACAGTGCTACTTATTTGATCTGGGGTTACTGCAGTCCTAGTAAGTTCTGTGAAAATCTTCCATCTTGTTTGTACTTAGAAGAAAAGCAATCAAATGGGAAGAGCAAAACAAAGCAGCAGCTTAGGAGAATTAGAATTTCTCAATACTACCTATCTACTCAGATTTGGTTACTTTTCCAATCCTGCTCTAGGAAGTTAGGTGTAGCAACAGAATACCATAAAGATGGGATTGGAAAACTTGTGATACCTGAATTACAGCACATGTTCAACAGAAAGCCCCTGATTTAATGGGAAGAGACCTGAATTTTGCACTTCGTTATTCCTAAACCTTCAGTACATTATCTATTTCTCAGTACAGAATAGGCAGACTTCAACCAACAAAATGTTTGCACCTTAAAAAAAAAAAAAAAGGTTGCTCTGAGAGGTGCACAGGTAAGGTTTATGAACCTTTGAATGACCAATTCTTAACTTAATCCTACTCCAGTAACTTTGCTTAAGTTCAAGAAAATATTTCATCTATATGGGAGGCACTGCTCTATTATCTAAAATTAGAATATATGACACAAAGATAAGGAGTAGCAGTATGTCTATTTTGCGGACAGAAACCTGCTAGTTCTCTCTACCTGTGGAAGTCCTATCATGGAAACCATAGTGACAACTGCAGAATAATTTTAGGGCCCAAGCACATCATGACTTCTCCCAGTGGAGTTAAGGACTTCGATTAGTTTAAGTTATAACATTTGTGATCTACTGGGAAGGGGGGGAGGGAGGGAAAGAGCTATTACAACAACACAAGGCCAGAACATGAAAAGTAAAGAAGGAAGTACTTAAACTACTCACAAGCTTCTAGTAGGAACAAGATTAGTAGTACATGCTACTCTCAGAGCCAATTCAAATGCAAATTTCATCCTTTCTCTCAAACAATGATAAACTACCTCAGAGTTAATAGTTTCCTTCTAAGATTCATCTCCCTTTTCAACTTAGTGGTATGTTTTCGAGAAAAGAAAGAAGCACATGGCGAGTCTTACAGCAAGACCTTTTAAATTCTGTCATAAAAGAAGTAGTATAAACTACATTTCCTTTACTAATCTAGTGAACATTTGTTAAACTCTAACACTTACACTTTGTCCACGCTATTGCATTTAGGCTTCTAACTTACCATGGGGTTTTTTTTGGGGGGGAAGAAAGAAAGAAATAAAACCTTTAGCTGTACTAAACCATTTTAGCTTTTTCCTTGAACACACAGCAACAATTTATGCTACACTCACAAAAAGATGAAAGATGAGGTCCTTGGAGAGAAAGGCCTTTTGGCACACTACATGGTAAAGCTACAGATTTGACATACTTTTATAATGTCTGCTTTGGCAAGAACACAAAAACCCCATACAAAAGCATGCTACGTCCTCCCAGACAGGGGTGTAGGGGGGTGTCTTACTCTTGTGAGCATTTACTTTCAAATGTTCATACTTTAGAGACTATTTTGATCAGTTACTTTAGACTAACAAATTCTCTTTTTCTACCTGAACAGTTTGACAGTTAGACTACAATTCTCCACACAGACCCCTCTAACAAGAGAGGATCTTTGCCTAAGGTCCAGAAAGATCCTTAAATTTGTCACATCATATTTCTGATGAGTGATCTGCAGCAGTTTTTAGATCATAAAGTGCTTTGAAAGTTAAAAGAAAAATTTCTTAAGTAGTTGGTATGCTTTCATTTTCTTTACATAGGCATTTAAACTAAAATTGCTAGTAGATTCTTCCTATTTCTGCATCTCAAAAAAACAAAACAATCTTTTAGCTGAGGTTTAAAAAAAGAAACGTGGTTCCAACTTTACTCTACTTACAAACATGCAATATGTCAATAATACAGAACTGAATTTCTAGAAGTGCTTAAGCTAACTTAAGCCGTTATAACTTGTAAAAGAAACAATACACGTTCTTTGCCATTTACTACCTCAGCCTCTGTGAATTTCACTATTATGAGATGCCATGACAAATACACAAGCCCTCCATTAGAAGGGCTTCACAATCTCATGAAGTGCACTTTCCCCTCCTTTACATCGTTTAAAAATGGGAAGAGGAATCCAATAAAATAGTAGTATTTCATACAAAGCATCTATTTTGCTCTCAAATTATCCACTGCATATAACTATTCCAATGAATGAGAGAAGATCATGCACCAAAGACAGACTTACCATCAAAACTTAAAGTAAGTTAAAACTGTAATTTGTAGCTTCAGTTTAGAGCCTCCAACATTATTTGCTTAGGAATGTGCTATTTCATGGAACACACACTGCCCTAACACCAGAGAACTTAGCATTTCCAGCAAGATTTAAATGGATTCTAGCTTCCTGAATTTGAGAAGCACCAGCTACATCAGTGATGAAACAAACAGCACAGACATCTGCTGCTGCAAAGATTTTGGTGTCATTAAGTACGAAAAGCACTGAAAACAGAGTTTGGTTTTAAACCTTTTTCTTAAACTAGGGTGAACAGTAAAACATAACATAAAGCAATATGCTAACAAAAACAATGGTACACCTTAAACCTTGCATGTAATGTTCAGAAGTGTTATTTTAGTGTCAACTAAAACATACATCTACTCATTTCTCCCAAGTCATACTTAATTACTTAACTATCACAGCAGAAAGGCAAAACTAATGATATTATAGGTGATGTCCAGCATATATTCCTGGTATCTGCTGGGCAATAAACTGTATTGTTATTCCCCTTTATCTATGATTTTTGAGGCTCTATTTTATTTCATTCCTGAAGCAAGGTTAACTCGTATCAGTGAAACCTCTAAAATAATCGTGATAAATCCAAAAACTTTTTGACTGTTTTTTTTAAAAGCAATACACCTGGATTTAGTGAGGTAGATGGCCTCCTTATATCTAAGTGATAAGGAAAGTTAGAATTTTTCCTATTGTCAGAACTACACAGCACTAAAATATATAAAGGCAAAGACATAAAGCCCATGCATAGGCTATAGAATATTAAAGTCTCATATGTGAATTGGAATTTGTCTTAGTAAGCAATTTTTTTTAAGTCCTAACAATCTCCCTGTTCACCTGAAATGGCTGAAAGCCAAAGTTACTTCTCAAAGAGTTGACTTTGTTGTGCCCATCTGTACAGTATTATCATCTTACTCCAATCCCAACTACACCACTGCACAAAAGACACCCATTAAGACTATTTAACTTAAGCCAGCCTCTTAGTCAGGCTTCTATATCAGCCTTGGAACTGCACCTTTTCCTCTGAGTCACCTGAGTACTTACTTGATACTACAAATGAAAGAATCAAAGTATCAAAAGTATTAACACTGTAAGTTTTAGTCAGTATTTTCCCTATAATAATATTCCATTTTTTAAATAAAACCACAACTATTTTTTTCCTCTCCTCCTGAAAGTAAGTGTGTGGGAGTTGGTGAGAAGCACTAGACTTACAAAGTTCCTATGCCTGACATACTTATACTTGACACACACAACACAGATTTCTCACTAGATATAACATCCATGTACTGTCACTGTAAAGATGCAGACTCCATTCTTTCTATTCTATTTTGCTATCTTAGACTTTTGGTGAGAAGGCATCAACATTTAACCAGAAGAGAGTATGGACAAGAGAACAGTGCTATTTGATGAAACTGAGAAGTAGAACATGAATGAACGCATCATGGAAATATTAAGTGAAGAAATTCTGAATTCCAGACAGCCCAAATAAAATTTTACAAAAGTAAAAAAAAGAGTTGGAACAAGGTTAAGATAAAAGCAGTTTTGTATCTTCATTCTATTTTAAGAAGTCAAATTTTCTTTAGGAAAAAAAACCCCACAAACACTGACCTCGATTCAATTAGCTAAGGGGAATTCCCAGTTTCCACAGAAATCACAACAATCATAAGGCAAAAAAATGGTTTGGTAATTGTCTTCTCTTAAGGAAATATCTTCTTACTAACAAATATTCATCTTACCACTGTAGTCACAGTTGCAGATATCTTGCTTCACAGTTCTCAAAACAAAGATAGCACATTTACATAAAGTGACCCAGTAAGAAAAATCCACAAGTCCCCAAATAAGATCTACGATAGCAAAGCAAAGCACAAACACAGCTTTTAGATACAACTGAATGCTGGAATTGTACAACGTACCAAAGACTTCATGTGCCAAAAAATACACAAATCACCAATGCTGAGCACAGATGATCATTATTTCTAAATGATCTAGAGGGGAAAGGACAGAGAGACCACAGCTGAGCTGATCCAGTGATCACTTCCTTTCTCAGTTCACACATTTCATTGTGGTTTGGCAGCATTCTGCCTGGATTGGAATAAAACAATGCTTGCTTTTTCAGCTTCTTTGGTTTCAATGAAATTTTCTCTTCATACCTTATTAAGAGTAAAAAACATCCTCCAGATGTTCCTGAAGCTTACATTTCTAGGAATCAGATCTTAAGATCACAGGATAATTCAGGCTGGAAGGGACCTCAGGAGGTCTCTAGCCCAACCTCCTGCTCAAAGATGGGCCAGGTGTGAGGTCAGACCAGGTTGTTCAGGCTGTGATCCAGCTGGGTCTTCAAAACCTCCAAGGATAGAGATTGCACAACCTCTCTGAGTGACCCGGGCCAATACTTGACTGCCCTCATGGTGAACACATTCCCAATATTCAGTTAGAACACCTCTTGATTCAGTCTGTCATTATCTCTTGTCCTCCTGCCACTCACCGCTGTGAAAGGCCTGAATATCTCATCTTGATGAGCTCCTCACAGGTAGGGGAGGCTGCTGTTTGGGTTCCCTGAAGTCTTCTCCAGGCTGAACAAGCCCAGACTCTCAACCTCCCTTCACAGTGCAAGTGCTCTAGTTCGCTCACCATCTTGGTGGCCCCCCACTGACCTTGTTCCAGTTTATTGATGTCTTTCTTGGAGCCCAGAACAGATTTTGGCCTTCTGCAATCAACTATCTTGATAAGAGGGAGCCTTCTATATCAAACATTGGAACAGGTTGCCCAGGGAAGTGGTTGAGTCACCATCCCTGGAGGTATTTAAAAGACGTGTAGACATGGTGCTTAAGGACATGGTTTAGTGGTGGACTTGGCAGTGTTCGGTTTATGGTTGGCCTCAATGATCTTAAAGGTCTTTTCCAACCTGAATGATTCTATATGATAGTCAATGAATAATGCTGCTTTCATTCATTTCAAAAGTTATTAACCAAATAAACATTTAATGCAATATTGTTAACAGTTACCTGAGCAATAAGGCTACTTGAATGTACAATTGTCTGTCAGTAGTTAATAGCACACATCATTATCTCCCATTTCAGCAAGATTAAATATATTAAAGCTTTTAATTTCAGTTGATATTTAAGAGTCACATGAAAAACATCCTGTGCTACTTTCTCACTTTTACTCTTCTGATTCTATCCCCCACTCCACTGCAGGGGAGTGAGCAAGCGGCTGTGTGGTTCTTAGTTGCTGGCTGAGGTTAAACCACAACAGTTACACAAACCTTTGAATAAAACAAAATAGAGGCATGTTTTACCACCCCACAAGCCAGACACTTTCCCACACTAGGGCTGCTGTAGCTTTGGAGCAATTCATTCTCCTCAAGCCCATGTCAGAAGATGGATATACAAATTACGAGCACTGTAAGTGATCAATAGCACTATTACACTAGACACGAACTTCAAAAACAGCTGTCTTAGTTAATTTTGGGATCCATTACATAGGAAGAAACACTTTTTTAAACATGTCTGATAATTTGCTCCCTATACACCTTTTACACATTTTACTTTTCTTGACAGTAACTGCTCCTTGCCATGTAACATACATTCCCCAACTGCAGAAAAAAGGTTGATACGTATGCTTGGTCTTCTGGCACAGAACACCTAGCTGAGAAGTAGAAAAGACTACATGGAGGTCTCTAGGTCTGTATTTCTAGAATGGGATAGAGCATAGCTGTTAAACACAGCCGATGCTGCGGAGAATCAAACCACCACCTTCATTTAGAACAGAAGGACAGAGTATTTGGGGATACACAAATCTAAGACTTCTGAGAATAAAGGGCACCACTTAAATATAAAAGAATTGGTTGGGAAAAATCTTTTAAAAGATTATTCAGAGAGAATTAATAACTTCAGTACATATGAGTTGTAAAAACAATTATTAAAACAATTTTTTTACTCACTAAAAACAATTTCTGAAGATTTTGCACCTATAAGTGCATACAACAAACCTAAAAACACAACTAAGTGAAACTCCCACAGAATCAGTTGGTTTATAGAACAAAATGTATACTAAATTCTCCAATTAAAAACCTGTAAAGTAGTTTCCATGCTTTTTAACCCACCTTCCCACAGCAGGGAATTAATCCCTCCAGGGGGATGCAAACAAACTTCAAAGAGAAGATTATACCCAGACACTAGTACTGTACAATGTAATGTTTATGGTCAAATTTGTTCAGATTTTCTGGCACTAGAATCCAGGTCAGATGTGCAGAAACAAAGACTAGTTATTAAAAGGGCTCCTGCAGTTACATCAAATAGTCGTGATGGCATATAGCAGTAGGACAAGCCAAAACTGTATTCCAGTTACAACTCCTATGGAGGATTTGGCAGTAAAGGAAAGAGTTGAAGCTATTTGACTTTTGCTGGTTGTAACAAACAAATACAGATATAAAAGGAGATAAGTGGCTTTCCAGTCAATAAATATAAAAATCCTTTCTATTGATTCATTGTACCATATATACAATACACGGATGATCATTTCATAAAAGATAAAAGGGATATTACTTCAGTATATGTTGACTAATCATAATTATTTAATTTTGACATCCCTCCTTTTTGTAACGTTCTAGAGACAGATCTCAAAACAATATCTTGAACTAAATTCTGGGATTACGAATTTCAACCTTTGCTTTTCCTGCTTATTTGATCAAGTTCCTCAGGTTTAGAAAAAAGTGCAATCAAAAATTCACAAATATACTTACATATTGGTTTCAGCAGTTATGGGACTTCTCTAGCATAAACATAGGAATACTTGTCAGAAATATTATTATAGAAAAATACTTGTATCATTACGGCTTGATAACAATGTTTGTTAAAATTGTTAACCACATCATGAACTGCATTCATGTCTTATTTCAAGAAAAAAATCATTTGATCAGAGGAAGAACTCTGGGAACAGATAAAAATACTTCTGTAGATAAGAAAGAAGGAAAAATAAATTCCACTCAAGAAGTTTCAGCGTATTTTTTGTTTTAAAACTACCCATTCCTTGTATCAGCAGCAAATGTAAGAGTTATTTCTATTTCAAAAGACAAAAAAGGCAAAACAGTCAAAGAAATCAGAAAATTGCCCACAATCGGGGACAGAGGCAAGAATTTCTCATTAGTCCTAACTGTAAAAGATTCTGCAGAACCAGCAATTAAGATATCTTTAAAAGCTAGAACAGCATAGTATTAAATATACTTCATTATCTCATAATACATGGTTCTTAAGAATAGTTTCAGCCAATAAATAGGTAGAATTACAGTGCAAAACAGTACCTTTCCCAACGCAACTGATTCCTGAATAGGTCACTTCTGCATACACTTCAAAGGTAGTTTCCGGATTTTGTCTGAAAGAAAAAAAAAGTTATTTAGCACATTGAGAATTTTTTTTCAAGTGTGCTTTCAATTAGTCAAAAAGGGTTCCAAGAATGCATACATTACAATGACAACTTGATAAACTAGATTTCTTGTTTTATAGTCTGTGATGATTTCACATCAGATCTTTCTGCCTGACTAGTATGTAACAAGATATGACTGAAGCTCAGATGAGTTAGTATGAACAGGGTGTCTAACAAACTTCCACAGAGAAAAAAAAGAATCAAAACAATAGAGGTCAGGCACACAGAACCTTTAAGTCAATTCAATTGTTGTGACTAGTCTGCGTTTCTAGATACTAAAATATCCCAGGTATATCATTCAGAACTTTGCCAGAAAAATAAAACCATGCCTTTTCTATCACTTTTCAGAATGCTACTCAGAGAAACAACAGTTATTTCAGTTCCTGGCCACAACACTAATTTTGATTACATGTGCACCTTGCAAAAGCAAGTTCTTTTTGCTTCACCTTTACTTTCAAATAAGAAAGTAAATCACCTATGTTCTAAATAGAGGGATTCTTTTCAGGAGAAAAAATAATCCTGAATACTTCTTTCTCTTCACCAAACTGAAAACAGAGTCACATTGTCCAACATGGGACAAACAACCCAGATTCAATTTTCATTACTGCAACCCTTGAGTTCAACTTCATGACACCTATATACACAGGAAAAGGGAAAAACAAAACAAAACAAGAAACTGCAGTCAAAAGGATGCAAAGTCATTTTATGCAGACATTATTGGAAAACTTAATAAGCTGTATTTAGGATGAAGACAGTTCCCCTCTTTAATACCTGTCAAAATATTTCTACCTATTTGTCAAAAAAAAAAAAAAAGGCCACGCTGGAGAATATTACAAATGCACAAGGTTTCACCTCATGAGACTCCAGAGTCTTAAATCTAGAAAGCTGCCAGATGCACGTGAAATAAGGAAATAGGTGCGATAGTCAAAAATTATACCAAATTCAGCTGCAAAACGTAAATGAAGCTTGAGCAGACTTATTCTGCTCCAGAGTTATAAATATACCAGTTAAAAGTTAATGATATATGACTTAAGAAAAAAAAACATTTAGTGTACATTTCCAGTTCTCACTAATATAACTCCATAAGCGAAGCTCTGGAATTAAATTTCATAAGGAGCGTGTAAAGGCAGCAGGTGATTATATAAGAAAGCATATTTTGAGTTAAATTCCTGACTAACAATTTTAGCTACTCCAAAATTTTTATGAGATTAAAGAGAATCACACATTAGACTGTAATTGTTTAGTTACTGAAATAAGGATTTGGTAAGTCTGAACATGTGATATTTATTCTTAGATTTTCTGGTTTAAACCAAGAATCAAAACTGCATAATTACTGCTCTAAATTTATGACTGCTTGTATAGTGATAATATTGTCTTCTGTGTGTTAATGTAAACTATCTAACATTAGAAAATTGTTGAAGTATAATTAACTTGCAAATCTCGTTAGCTTCCTTACAGTTAAGGGTGAAAATAATGATAAAAAAACATATAGACATATATATATATATCTCTCCTAGAATTCCTACCTGAATAGTAATTTCAAAAATGAAACTCATCTCACCCAGCATCTCAAACCAAACATATAAACATGTCAAGGAGTTCAGCCTACTCTTCAGAGAATTTCTTTTATTTTTAATCCTACTTTAACACCAAAAGGGATTAAACAAAACATTTCTAACCATGCCACGGGCCCACTTAGTGTAACTCAAGTGGCTCTAAGCCAAACCCCACACCTATTTAAATCGACAGAAAAGCTACCGTTGGTTTCAGTAGCATAGGATCACACTCTACAGTTTTACAGAGCACCTCGCAGGAGCAACAATGTGGTTCACAATTCAATTAATGTTAATTTAATTTGCTACCAGTTCCCAACTGATTTGCCTTAAGTAGCCATTTTTTAGAAAACTACATTTGTAAGTTATGAGAAATCCAAAAATCAACAAATCAACTATTATTTTGCTGTATAAAACAAACTTGCATAATTTTCTCTGTGCTACTTAGAGTTGCTGCATAGTCTGCTTCAAATATTGAGATTCTCAGCTACATTCCTACAATCATGGTTCAGGATGAGGTGAAATGATACCCACATAACACCAGAAACGTATTTTTCCTTTCATATATATTGCTGTGCAGCCTTATCTTACCCTCCTTGTTTATGTCTTTATTTTTAGCACCCTGTTTCCTTAATTAAAAGTTTATAAATTTTATAATATTTTTACAGCTAATGGATAAAATAACAAACACCTTTTTAGTATTATGTTAGAGTCTGTGTTCAAATTCTTTAGTGAAAACACTGTATAACACAGCTGGCAAGAGCACTTACCATATACCAAAACTTTCAGACAAAAAGACATCACATTTTGTATTTTAATATTCCATGACAAACGTCCACTTATTTCTACGAACAGTGAAATTAAAGTAGCTTTGCCAAGTCAGAAACTTAGTATTAAAGGCTGCATTCAACAAGCTAACACCTCAGTATGAGAATGAAGTCATTGTTGAATTCTGAATATTTTATAAGTTTTCAGTGGAATTAAGGAAACAAGGCACTATGAGACTTCATACAGTTTACAAAAATAGCATAAACATGCATCATAATATGTATATTTTGCAGACCATTTTTATGACTATTAAACTACCCTGCGGACATCTAATGCCACCTGTGCACTGTGTTGAAACCTCAACCCGCTGAAACCATCGACAGCATTATAACCTTAAACACAAAGTTTTCTTTCCTCCCAACCATCATTTAAAGACCCACGGTCAGTTATCAAGTGAACGTACAGATGCAATAAAAAAATACATAGAACACATGTACAAAAATACATAGTACGCCATTTATTTGATAACTGGATAATTTCAGAAGGAAACGCAATTTACTTTTTGTAAATAGAAATTTAGGAAGGAACTCTATGAGAAAAGAATGCTTTTGTGATAAGTGCTAGTTGTAGGAGTTACTTCAAACCTCTCTGATGTAGAAATAGCTTTAGTATCAAAGCAATCCATAAGAAATTAAAAATATTGTATAACTTCAATGTAAAATTGAAGTAATACAATATTTTAAATAAGATATTTATGTACCTTTTAGAATCAAAATTATTAGTTTTCACTAAACTTTAAGAGATTTGTGCAGAACAAAATTAAATAAAGTCCTTCTCTGAAGCTGTATGTATGGAAGTACATATCTTACAGTATCTAAAGCCTATTTTAATTCTGTCAGGATCATTTTTTTTCTACACATAGGAAAACATAATAGCACTTACTACAGAAAGTATCGCTCTACTTAAAAACCGAGGCATAAGAGAGCCTGACACTGCTTCATAATTAGCTGTCTTATAACAAGACTTAGTTGCTCAACTCTTGCAGAAAAAATTATTAGCATCAATCTGTAATTACTAATTCCATTCAGAAATTGCATCTCAAACCCTGATTAATTTCCACACATTTAAGTTTTTCTGCCTGGTATTCCCTATTACATTTCAGTATATAGCAAACTTTATATTCAATATCTGAAAGCATTTCCAGATTAGTATTAGAGATCTCTTCTGTCATCACTGAACTACAACCACCTCTGGAAAGGAACATGCGAAGTTTTTGTACGGTGCAACGCAATTCTGTTGAACAGATTGATATTGACACATTATTCAAAAAAAAAAAAATCACTTCTCTCTTGTAATGTCTTGAGTACTGAAGACTACCAAGAAGTGATAGCAGCCAGGTTAACTAGATTCCTATTTTACATTACCTCGCTGGCACAGAGTGCCTTGCACGTACCGTATGACATGCTCCGACACGAGGCTTAACCCAACAGTGTAACCCAATACTCAATTTACCTTTTTTTCGCCTGCAGCTATACACAAGCCAAAAGCTTACGGGATTGCTGGCAACTTCTTGATTTCTTTCACTTCATTCTGATGCAGCTACTGATAATTTTCTCTAAGCAATCTTTCACTCAAATGACTCATTACTATACATCCATCAAAAATGTAACTGACACATATGTCCAGGTTTCACGCAGAGCATATCACAGTGTGTGCAAGTGATCATCTGCCAAGGAGTTTAATATTCCTCATAATTATCAATCTATAGCAAGGAGGAAGAGATCTGACTACTGGATTTTTGCTAGGGCTCCAACACATATTTGCGGCACCACTGAAGGAGACATGCCTCAGTGTACCCAATTATAAAATAGGTTTCTCATTCACGCTCCCACCTGCCCCCATAAGGGACCTACTTATCAACTCGAAAATCTTTGCTGGATTAAACATCCAGCTCAGAAGAGCAGACCAGAAAAGCCTCTTACTCAGACAGGCTCTCTCATTCTTTATATATTTCCAGATTGCTTTGAAATTTTGTGCTTACTCTACCTGGGCACAGTGTTGTGTCCAAAGTGGAAAAAAGCAATTAATAAATTGTTGCTCAAGGCAAAGTTGCTTAATCACATAATGGACAAAACGTTTTCTCACAAAGTCCGAGAGGAATGAAAAGTAATGTTTATCTGGAGTTATCACCTATGTTTTCCTGGTGACAGAGAAAGACATGAGCTTTGTCTGTAATCTTGAGAGACACATTCACACTGAAAGACTTTGCACAGAAAAAGTCCTGAAGTCCACTGGCTGTAATAAATACTTGTAGCTGCTACATTTTCTCACTGATACCAGTGAGGTTTCCAGTTGAAGCGTCTCATCCAAGTGATCATGTTCACATTCAGCAAAGTGTATGCAAAGCCATTAAAGGTCAAATTAGCAATCAAAAACCCAGAGATGGTAAACAGAGTTTGTGGATTCAGTACGTACACAAAAGAAACTACATTTTAAGAGAGCATCAGCCTTTTAATAGATGTAAGATAAGGTCATCGTAAGAAGTCATTTCAGATCATAATTCTGAAGTGACCTGAGCAAGGGTGACCACTGCAATACGTGAAGGTACAAGCTGCAGATACAGCCTCCTCTGCTGTCAAAATAGTAACTATTTTAGATTCTACCTGTATTTGAACGTAAGATGAGTTTAACTAGTTTCTCAGACTTTGATTTTTTTGTAGCAACAGTTGAGAACCCATGTGCCGAAAGAGTGCAAAAACTACCCCACAGTATCTCCCAAAGAAGGAAGTTTGCTTCCTGGAACCAAGCAATCAGCTCAGTGCTATCATTACAAGCACTCATTATCTGCTTACATTTTCCTAAAACACCTGGCTGGATAGACAGACATTTCTCTCTATCCAGCCTGTGGGCTTGGGAACATGGAGATGTGTCACCACACTAAGTTCACTACAAACTATGTCTCCTCCAGTCTCATATTCAGGTTAAACACAAGAGGTGAAAAGTTAAAGCCCTATGTAATCTTGAAGAACACTGTGTTCCACAAGGAAAAGCAATTGCTCAACAGCACCTACTGAAACTGCTGAATAAAATACAATCTAACTGGATCTCTCCACCTCTCCACTCTATCACACCTCTCATGCACGAAGATGTCAGCACTCCCTGTTTGGTGATAGCTTTATTACCCCTCTGTCTCAGGAGAACTGAATTTGCCTGGAAAGGCACATGAATGAACTGAGATCTTTAATGTGACAATACCAAACATACCAACAGGGCTTACCAATAAACCAATCTGCGGTTGTATGAAAATTTAAAAAATACTGAGCGCATGGAGCTGCAGGCCCAACACATTAATCACTTACACCACTCTTCCTTCCCCCAATCCCCTTGCTAATGCACTTTCAAGATATCGTAACTAGACTACAGCACACTCTAATCGAGGCAAGGAGGCTTGGAACTCTCCCGACCCCACCACACCCCCAAAACAGGCGTCACCAATGCTGGCAAGGAAGGCTCTGCCATTCCAGCAGCCCCAATCCTCCTGAAGGCCTGCACCCTTGAAACGCAAACTGCCCTCACAGCCTGGCCCTGCGCGCTACCACACAGAGAACTGAAGACGGTGAGAAAGAGAGTTAGACAACAGACCAGGGCTGGGTTTGAGGGCGGGAAACCACACTCTCCTCCCCTCCTCAGGGCAAGGGAGCCGGGGGAGCTCCCCGCCCCGGGGTCCTGCCGCTGAGTTGGGCTGTGACGGCCCGGGGCCCTCAGCCCTGCGCCTCCTCCCTCCCCGGCCCGAGAGCTGGCCTGGGCGGGGGGTGGGAAGCGCTCTTCCCCCTTCTTTCTCCCCCTCTTCCTCGCCCTACCCCAAGGCCTGTAGGCTCGGCCGGGGTCTCGCCCGCGCGGCCTCACACGGAGCTGGAAGGAGGGCGGGGAAGTGCCCTTCTCGCTCTCCAGAGCCCTCCCGCTTTCCTGAGGGCCTGCGAGCGGGGCTGAGAGCTACAAGGGGGGGGGGGGGGGGGGGGGGGGAACGGGGGGGGGCACTCACTTGATCCTGGATCCCATGGTCTCTGGGGGGCCGCATAGGCCCGGGCCAGAGAGAAAGAGAGAGAGAGCAAGGGGGGGAGGGGGCCGGGGCTCGGTGGGCTGCGCTCTCTCCGCCACTCGCCCCCTCACTCCATCCCGGCCCGCGCCGCCGTCGCCTCAGCCGAGTCACGGCGCGGCGCGGGGGCTGCCGGGAGCTGTAGTGCGGCGGGACCGGGGGGCGGGGCCAGCGGACGGACAGTCTCGCCGCGCGCCCCGCTGGGTTGGCGCGGGAGAGGTGCGCGCGCGCCCGGCCTCGCCTTGGCCCCGCCCCGCCCCGCCCCGCCCCGCCCCGCCCCGTGCCGGCGCCTCAGGGCGCTTCAGGCGGGAACCCCGCGGCGGGGCGGGCAGCGCCCCTCGGCCGCCGCCGCTGCTCCCCCCAACAGCGCTTAGCGGCTTCAAAACCGGCCAAGAGAGTCCCACCAGCGCCGGAAAGGGGCTGAGCGCGACGCTCCCCTCCAGCAGCGGGTCGCGGAGGGCAGCTGCCTCCCGGCCCGCCGCGGCGCCTTGTGTCCCCTCAGTGGGGGCTGAGCCGTCAGGCACCCCCCGAACAGGGCCAAAACGCGCCCCAAGCGTGATCCAGAGCCCTTAGCAATCCGCTGGGGACTGATACCCAGAGCAGATGAGGACCAGGACTATCCGTCCTGGAAAGCCCTGTAAAGAGGTGAGCCATCCCCGAGGGGACAGGACCGGCGTGGCAAGAAGCTGGAGACCCAGGCAGAAATAAGTGTCCGGTGCCTCAGGACTACAGAAGTGAAAGAAAAAAAAAAGGCAGAAAGAGGGGCGGTGAGCTGGTACTCTGAGCTATGATAGAGCATTTTGCACTGTTGGTCACAGAAACCACAGCGGCTGAAAAGGCAATAAAGGATGGCTAGAAAGAATTACAAGCCCAAGTAAGGTCGTAAAGGGGACTGGAGACCTCTCAAAAAGAAGTGGAGGAGAGATGGAGTGCAGTCTGCTGAAAACAAAGCTTACGTTGACTCAAAAATTGCAGTAAAACAGATTTTGAAATGTGCCTTATTGGAGTTGGCAAACAGGATCAAACAGGTACCTAACAATTTTATTAAACATGTTCTACAGGAAATTTTCAGGAAGGTTTGGACAATTTCTAGTGTAACTTAACAATTTTTAACTTTAGAGTTCGAGATGACCTGCAGTGAGGAATAAAAAAATAGGAGATTTGGCTTAAAAAGACCTCTAAACTGCTGCTTGGCTGAAGAATCTAGTCAGCTAGAAAGATGGGAGAGAGAATATGCCATTTGAGGTATTTCTATATCCCATTTGCTCCCCAGAGAGGCTGGGTAGGAGAAATCATGCCATCCTCATTCAAGTAATAAATAAAAAATATGGTAAGCATTTATGCAAAAAGTCCTGGAAGATTTATTCACAGTTATAGTAAATCAAAGAAATGTTTGGGTAGATGAGAAGGAGTGTTTCTAGTACTAATTTGAGTACTTGAGATGAGGTGCTTCCACCCACACCCTCTGCCACAGGAGCCGTATGTGAGCTCAGGCCTCAGCATTCAGTCATGGCTTGAGCTGTGGTGTGGATATAACTGTACCCAGTCCTGATCCTGAATTACTGCTTGGATTTCCTGGACTGACCTTAGGCCTGTTACCTTGGTTTTTCTCTGACAGCCACTGGGACTGCCCTGAGGATCCGTTGCTGTCAGCACCCCAGCTCTGCTGGCCCAGGTCACGCCTGTGGGCTGTGCCTGGTCACAGGTCATTGCCCCGCCTGTGTTATGGTCACCCTCAGCTCCTGACTGGCCTTCTTTAGGGTGCGAGTGGCCTTTGCTGCTCCCTGACATGTGTTATATAAAGGTGATCTATATCGGTGTTCCCTGTCCCATACAGAAATACCTGTATCAATATAAAGTAGCTTTTAACCAAAATTACTGTGTTCAGACCAGGGATATTCTTCCCCTTTACATAAATTAGTGCACTAAAGGTTATATGTATAACCATGAAATGAAGCTAGATTTATAGAAATATAGTTAAAATTGGTTACAAAAGAAAAAAACCACAATCAGTAATGAGGAAAAAAATAAGGAAGCTGATAAATACAATGCTGGTACAGTGTAAAATAACTCAACAATATGAAATAAAACCCAGCAACATTTTGAGAGTGGCTAACAGTTTCTTAGATTTCATCACTCTCTTTGGAAAGTGCATTGATACTAAACTCAAGAGGTAGAGCTAGAGACTCACAGGTTTAGTTTTGCTCTGTTTAGTGTGCTTTTTAAAGATTTGGTAAACTTATTAATATGAACAGATCTAGTAAATATTTAATGGGAACAGTGTAGTATGCAAGAATAGTAGACTGATTTACATTTGATAATTGTTGGACTGGACATACTAAGGAATAAAATGCTGGGTGATTCAAATGAGCAATTTAAATCCTCTCACAGAGTAAATGAGTGATTAGGAAGTATGCATTCACCCCAGTGTGGAGAAAACAAGGTATAAAAATTGGATTTCAAGAACTAGACTGAAAGGACTGATATCTGAGTTGGTGGAAGAACTGATAGTGGCTGATAACTAACAAATGCCAGGAAAAATGGCTTGCAAAATCAGTGTGTGGTAATTACCTTTAAATATGTCTCAGTGAAACATCTGTTTTGTAGGTGATTTGTAATGAGGGTATTTTCCTACCCTTAGGGGAGGAAGTTATGAGAGCAACCCCATGTTGGTACCTGCTCATCAACAGTTTCTCAACCTGGATAATGTGCAGGTGAACGCTAAAACTTTTGAGCAGGAAATACTACCGTTACGTAGGTTATGTGACGAGCATGAGACAATCAATCTGGAAAACAATATGTTAGTGTATTGCAGGAAGAAGATGACCTACCTCAAGCTCACAGTTAATAGAGATGAGCTTAATTAATAAAAATAAATGCGAATGTATATGGAATATTGTAAGGTTCTGTCCTTGCTACAGAAGACACGCTAATGGGTCTGGCAACATGAACACTGCAAATTCAGCCTGTGGAAACTCTAGTTTAAAAGACTGTCTAACAAAACAAGTGTGAGCTTGTAAATCTAGTAGTGCTAAGACAGAGGAAACCAGAAAGATGAGGAGAGGATGAGTGACCAGAATTTCTTCTAGTTAAAGGATAAAACAGGCACTCGATGTGGAATTGGTATGGTGCACTCTCACATTATTTTGTACTTACGAAGAAGGCAAAGTTGTGTATATTCCAGAATCCAGTGCATGGATACAGAACACAGCTTGTAACCCCCAAATGGCAATAATAAAATAGGAGAATTCATTCAAAATTTCAACTAACAAGAGACTGAATATTTAAATATTTGTTCAGATTGTGAAAACTGTATTTTCTGTGTGAAAGTGCTAAAAGACAATGGGAAAACAAAAATGTTAAACATGATATAGGTGTTTCTGTTCAAGTGCAGGAAATTTTTCTCCCTATCTGCCTAATATTAATTTGTGTTCCAAGCTGTAGAACTTCCCCCCCCCCCCCCGCTTCACCTGGTGTATTTATGTAAACAAGCTTCTCATTAGGTAACCCAAATTACATTTTCTGCAATTCTGTTGATGGTACTAATGTCTGCAGCTGGCCCAATGGTTTGGTGGTAATTGTGTAACAGTTACAGGGCAGCAGAGGCAGTGAAGCCCCTAAGGAAACAGAAGGGTTTAACCGCACAAGGGTTACAGCAATGCCTGCTGGCCTGTCCATAGAGCAATGGTTTTGAATGTCTCAGAATAGATGAGCTGATTAACAGTGAATCACCCTCCCTGAAGAGATGAAGCATTAATAGCAAACAAAAGGGAAGCAGAAGGGAAACTTCAGGCAGAAGAAAATAATCCCGGAATTAAAAGACTGGTGAAAGCCTTAGGATGCTTCCAGATTGACCAGAAAGTCTTAGTTCAATACCATAGAAATAGAGGTCTTACACTGTGCACTCTAGGATGAATTTGGGGGAATGTGGCTGAACCTATATTTTAATATGTAATGCACCCACAGCAATAAATGTACATGAAAACATAGTTAATGCTCTCTTCTCAGTCAGTGACAACCCTTCTAAAGCAGGCTGTAGTCTGAATTTACTTGGGAAATTCTGTCTGCTACATCTAAGCCAATGGGAATGGCAAGACAAAAAAATGTTGACTTTATAGATCAGTGGTTAAGCTTCATCTAAAAGGTTATGCCTTGAAAGAGAATATACTGCTATCTAAATAATATTGATTATAATGTTCATGTACATTTTTCCAAATTTCTCGGTGGGTGAAGATTAGGAAAATATCTACTGATGTTTATAAACTCATAGAAAGCTTATTAAAGATACTTTTTAGATGTGAAGCACAAGTTATTTTATCAACCTCAAGCTTGTAATTCTTGTTGCTATCAAACAATATCCTCATAAGTTATGGATCAGGTCCTTGGCCCATCTTATGTGCAAACTGCCTCCAGAAGTGTTCACATATGTTGCTTTAGAAAAAAGCCTGTTCTTAATGCTCCCAAACTGTGATTCATCGGGCATTGTTAGGGTAGTGGTTAGCCTTCAGAGACATTAGTTTATGCCCTGAAACAACAGAGATGTTTAAATTGACATATGTACGTACTTGTATGGATGGAAATGGGTTACATCTACTTGTTTTTCTTGTTTTCTGTCACAAATTAAGAAACACTAATCACAGACTGCAACTGATCTTTGGAAAGTACAAAAGAAAATATAAAAACTGACCAAAAAAAGGGGAGGGGCAACCCAACATAAGAACATAACCAATGAGTTAAATCAAAAGCATTCTGTCTCCAAAACTGAACACTGGCAGATGTTTAAGGAAGAGTGTGAGAATATGGAGGCATGTAGAGTCCTCTCCCAGCCTCCAATAAATTAATGTATATTCTCAGCCACAGGTGCTGCTTCTACATAATAGCTTTTGGGGATTTTTCTTCCATTAGTTTGTTCAGTTGCCTTTAAATCCATGTATAATTTAAAATCCACTACCTTCTAAAACGTGGAGTTTCCATAGCTTAATCACATGACAGGTGAAGAAAAACCTCCTTTTGTTTGTGTTGAACCTGCCACAGTAATTTCATTTGACTCCTCACCAAATATTGTATTGGAAGAGTCAGGGAAGGGCTGTTTCCTATTTATCTTCTTCATGTCTTCCATGATTTTATAAACCTTATGACTTTACAGTCAAAATAAGAAATGCAGATGTATCTCAAGTTTTCTCATAAAATAAAAAAAGCTTTCTTTCCATTTCTGCATAGCAGTGTGGCAACATTATGCGTACTTTCTATATAGTACATAAAAAGCTAAGTAAGCAGTAAAATACCTTTCCTTTTAAGTGTTTGAAGTGCCATACACTGAATGACCTTTTCATTCTCCAGTCACAAAGAAACAAGAAATAACTATTCTTATTTCTGATACCTGTGATTATACCAATAGCTATTACTCAGGCCCATGAAATCCTTTAATATAAAGAGCCATGCTGGAGACTCATTCCCCTAAAGAAAAGAGCCCAGGATGATTGACCTGAAATGACCTCTTCATTTTTTAGTGAAAGGAGATCTAAATATGGCAAACATTTCCTTGTGCTACTGTCTCTCAACAGACTACATTTCCCCCCATCAGAATCTTTTATGATTAACAGAAATTGGTTATTTAATTTTATGGGGAAACTAGCAAAATGTCTATCAGAACTATCTGTTCTTTGTCTTTAACTGTGCAGTGATTTGTCTGGCAGAAAACCTGGGTTTTTTGGTCTTTAATTATTTCCATTGTCTGCATCATTTACAACAGAGATCACATTTTCTGGTTTGGGTTCTTTAAACTGGCTTTTAAGTTGTTGATCTAAAGAATTAAAGATTTGTAAGTGTTAAAATGACTAAAAATTAATTATTATTTTAAAAGAAACACAAAAATCCAATACATTTTTTGTTTTGTTTCTAATTTACCTTTTTTCCTCTCTTTATTGAGAGGGAACTAATCCAAACATTCAAACAAATATCAGAGGATGATTATTTTAAAAAAGTTCCTCTATTCTGTAGACTTCATTCTGGAGTACTGAAAAAATCAGTACTCCCTCTCACATCCCTCAATACCTGAAACTAGTGATAAAGCTCAGGTCAAAGAATTATCAATCTGATTAGCCTGTGTACCTCTTTTGAAAGCAGAGTGTAGGTAACAAACGGATGGTTGAACCTGAAGCCAAGCTGAGGAACTGCAGGAACTGGGAAGCTCTGAGCTCTCTGAAGATCTTTCATTCTGTGGGAGATCACGTGGTGCTTCAGTTCATAGCTGTGGAATTCTTTTGGATTCTTTGCCTTGCAAAAATTACCGTTTATATCTGTGAATGAACAGGACAAGATGACTTATCCTAGGGGCTGCAGACCAGTATTCATGTGTTGGTCTCTAGGTTTGTTTGTCACAGTTGCTGAAATCTGTGGATTAAGTCCTGCGTCCAAAAATCAGGCACACTTATGCTTCTCAGCAAAGATTACTGTCAGTACATTATTCTGTTGCTCAGGATATCCAGTGCCAATTGAATTAAAAGTCCATTTCAGACTCTACAATTTGTCATTCGAAGTTCTCTTGTAGAGTGGTAGAAGGTGTCTTTAGTAGCAGCTGGATTTTTAACAACTATGAAATTCACTGTCTGAATTATGAAAATTATTGTGGATCTTACGCTCTCAGAACCAAATGAGAAAAACTCCTGTCTTTAGTTTTGTTTTTCTTTGACTAAGTTCTTATCCTAAAAAGGCTGAACATTTCTTGTTATATACATTTTTAAAAGCCTAGAGATTTAAATATTATGTGATGGCTCTGTCAAAGTATTTGAATAAGAGAGAAGTAACCAATTCAACATTAAGAAGTTGGTGCTTAGAAAAGTATTATGGTAAAAGAGTTGGCTCCCTTTGTTGGTTCTTGCACACATGTTGCAGTAGATGCCATTTTTACACTGTCTCCTGTCAGCATCTTCCCCACATTCACTTTTATTCTCACCTGTTCAATCTTTGTGCCTGTATCATGTAACACAGCTCTTTTCTCATTTGAGAAATTCTTTCAGTTATAAATTTATTAAGCTTTTACCTTTACCTTCACCTCAGAGTACTCTCCAGGCAAGAACAGCAGTTTTTGTCTTAAAGACCAATATTTCTGTATCAGCTTCAGCATGGCAACTTCCAATTTTCTTCATAGAGAGACGATTACCTACCAAAGTAAAATTAAATTAGAACTGTATTTGACAATGCTTTTTCATAATTTTTAAATTGAAGACATTTTCTTTATCAGTAGTCTATCTGACATTTTCAAAGTTTACACTCTAAGTTTTTAAGCTTTCTATAGGTTGTCAAGTTCTTTTCTTACAGACAATTACTATACTATATCTGAAAATGTTTCTTACACTCCATTTTAGCAGAGATGCATTCCTATTTTTAGAGATGCACATTTTTCTTACATAGTTTGCATGTCTCCAAGTATCAACATCCATCACTATTCAACTAAGACTGCTGGAAAAGAACAGGTTTTTATGAAGGAGTGATTCCCATCAATACCCAAAAACATAAAAATGAATACTGGTAACAACTAATGACTGCTTCTACATGTCCTTGGAAACAATCTGCAACTAGTTTTAAAGGAATCATAATTTGGTACCATGTTTTTTCCATAAATCATATGTGATTTTCAGGTGTCAGAATCTTCCATATGCCATATTCTTCACAGGTCAACTTTGATTGGCTGAAGATGATTCAAATCTTCTAAGTTTAAAGTCAGAAGCGCTCTCTAGAGCTTTCTATATGAATTGCAAAACTGAGTGACTAAAACACCCACACATCAAGCTGGACCATGAACATACACGTATGTAAGTTACCAAAGATACCAGGAGATGAGCTAAAGAAGTTAGAGAAGAACGTAAGGAAAGCTGTAATGAAGAGCAATAATTTTATTAAGTATTATACAGAAAGCATGATTCTGTGGATTAAATAAATAATACAAATAAAGCCAGAATTTCCAAGCGGGGACAGGCCTGGGCACAGCTCTGCATTGGCCCTCTGCAGGCTGCGCCCTGTGCCTGCTGCAGCGGGCAGCTCTGCTCCCATTGGTTGGGCAACAGCAGGACAGCCAATGAGTGCAGGTCTGTGGGCTCCGCCGGGCTGCCATTGGCTGCCCAGTCCCACCGCGGTCCTGCCCCTGGCGCAGCCGCACAGTGGGCGTGAGAACCTCTGGGGGTAGAAACCCTTTGGAAGTCGCTCGTTCACAAAGACTAACCGGTATTTATAAAATGCCCGTATCAAACAGGCACTTCCACGAAGGTAACGCTTAATACTCTGTCAAACAGTAGAAACAATCAAATCTTCTGGAAAGCACTAAATGCCTGTCTTTTCCAAGGGACGTCTGAGGTCCTGCAGCATTGTTACTGACCCTTTTGTAATACAGTTCCAACTAGATGAAATTGGCTTTGCAGTGTTTATCCTCCTCTTCCTGCAGTCTACCAGAGTTAACAGAACTCCTGTATTTTTGTTACCCAATAATGTCTCATACATATTTCAATCTCCAAATTTTCACCCAAGCAGCTTTAAAATAACAATAGGTAATAACAGTAGGTACCTGCTTAGTGGTTTGCTTTACTCTGTGGCTTATATGTCTGTCCTTGCATCTAGCAAAAAACCTCTTGCTCTGCCTTCTCGGAATGGCACTGCCTTCATAGTGAAAACACACTGCCTAGCTGGTTCTTGCTCTGAAGCTGTTGAAGACACTATTTCATCTGCCAATAATAAAGAAGCAACTGACCTAAGTTACTCTTCTCTATTCACCTTGCTGTGATGGCAGAGTGCTGACTATACCATTATTGCTCTATAAAGCGAAGTCAGATTTATAAGGCAAAATCTATGATGGTGTGATTCCAGCTAGACAAAAAAAAGGCCCAGTATGAAAATAGTTATTCATATCTGCAATAGCCTTTGTCACAGAAAAGATAACCCTCCTGTGCTGAAAGGAATAAGATCACTGATGTAAATCAGACTGCTACATTCAAGTCTCTCTAAGTTACTAATGAGCCTGGAAGAACAAGGATACTTAGGAGAAATCCAGAACAGCAAGACATAAGTTGTTGGAGCAGAGGGAAGTACTTACTTCATGTGATACTAAACTCTTGTACAGTAGACTGCCCAGCTTAAGCTGGTGAACTCAGATAGCATGAAAGAAAGAGAAGGAAAAAGAAAGAGATAAAAAAAAAGAAGGAAGGAAGGAGTGAATGAACGAATGAATGAATGAACGAACAAGAAATTTATAAAATACAGTGTCTCTAACTTGGTAATCTTTATTATTTAAAACATGATTTTATATTTTGTTGCACTCATTCTACAAATAAAAATAATAAAATCTTGTCATGAAGTATGGGTGTAAGCTCTATGATTTTCCTCGTTTTTTCCCGTCTGACAGAGTTGATGGGATCCTATTTTTTTTTCAGGTTTGTCCATCTTGAGTTTTCAGTAGCAATTACTACAACTTTTTTATATAAAAATAAAACAAGCTTTGAGCCAGGCTTCAAATATAATCACTACAATCACCATAAACCAAAAGACCAGTAGCAGTGTCAGCTTCACTGCCCTTCTAAGGGGGAATCTGTTTATCCTTTCTGCCATAGCATGGGGTAACATGATAACTATTGATGGCCCACTACTTATTAAGATGTCATCAGACAACATGTTGTCATAAACTATTATTTTTAAATTGTTATTAAGAAAAGATCAAATAGCACTTCCGTGATGTAAACTGTTTTTAACAATGGGAAAGTATGTGTTTATATAAAAACTGAACTATATAATGTTAAAATCAAGATTTAATTAATATTGCTATGTGGAAAATAGATCAAATATTCAAATTACTACAATCTGCAACAGTGTAACAGTGATTAAATAGTAGGGGGCTGAGTCTTATGTATTTTATACTCATTTTGTATTAGTGTAATTCCATACGATTGCTGAAGCATGACATTCTAACTTACCTTTCTGGCAACAGCTAGTGCTAGACAGCCACTAGCTGTTCTGAACTTGCATATATAAAATGGAGTTGATGGCCCACAAATTTCTTTCACTGATTTTCCTGCACTGATGTTCAGAAGACATCAGTACTGTTACCCCTGATTGACACAAGGGAAAGTAAGTTCCAGATCTGTCCATTCTTGTTTGTACCCCCTTTTGATGAGAAGTTCAAATAAGATGTGCCTCGTGTCCAATACCTGGTTGGGGAAGAAGCCTACTCATTAAGAATCTAGGGATTCCTGGCTAACTTGAGGATTGTCTGCTTATTGTCATTGATTAGTGTCTATTGTTCACTTAATTTTTTAAAACATGTAGCATTATTCTTGACAGACTGCAGGTTCACAGTACAGGAGAGCCTTGTTCCCAAACTGTAGGTAATGTAAGAAAAGTAAGAGTCCTAGTTTATTTCTAGATGTTACTTTGATTAGTTCTCTGATGGTAATTATTCCATTCCATATTGGGAAAAAAAGACCAAAACACAAACCAAAGTGCACTTCTCTAAATATCATCACTCATTTTATACTTCATAAAAAGTCAATTTTATTTATGTAATTACTGCAACTATACAACATCAGGATGTAATGAGGTAATACCATGAGCTAGGAAATACCAACCTCTTCCATATTCAACGAAGGAACTTTAAATAGTAAACTGCACCAGACAGTATTGCAAGCCAGGAAATATATTCCTTTTCTCTAAAATGGGAATAAAGTCCTGCTGGGAATGCTCTTTTGAATCTAGTTCTGACTCTTTTGTGGTATTATTTTAAATTATGTGGTGGGGATATCAGTATGCTCCTATACTTCTGCCTCTAAATGGAGCCATCATTAATTGATTTGATTTGTTCTAGTCTGGTTAATGAAGACTAGGTGGCATTTCACCAGTGTTAGAGTAATGCTCTTGGTCTTTGTTATTAATTCCACTGTAAGTACATGCCTTTTTCTAGACTTTCCAGTTAGTTCTGCTAGGATGTTAAAAAAATGTTTTGATACATATGTTAGTTGTTTTAATCTTAGAGCTATAAAGAACTAAGTCAAGAAAAGCCTCTCAAGTAATACACAGGAGTTAGTTTATAAAGTAAGTAAAGTTGAACCACTAAGTAATAGTGACCACAATATAATTAACTTCAACATCCTCAGGGGAGAGATTGTACAAAAAATGAGGAAGCTAGTTAAAAAGACCCTAAAGTCAAAAGTGAGGAAATTAAAATCCTTAGACTCAGCATGGAGGCTACTTGAGCAACCATAACAGTGTAACAGAAGGCATGCATAACCCTAAATAAAAAAGGAAGCTGACAAGCAAAAATGAGCAATAGGGCTACAGGAAGGTTCAAGAAGTTAACATAGTCAAACATGTATTTTTCTGAAGGTAGAATTTTAACTTGTGAAGTCAATAGGGATAAAATACAGTGGCTAAGATGCACAGTGGAGATTAGAAGGATGACAGAGGATTTGAGGAGCAGATAGCCTGACATGAAAACAAGATTTTCTCAAGTATTAAGAAGCAGCAAGCCTGCAAGAGATTTGTAAGTCCAGTGGGCTATTTGGTAGAAAAGTAAGAGAACTAATGAGAATGCAGAGACACTGAAATGAAGGTAAATTACTTTTTTGCATTAGCATTTCCACATAGAATTTTGGGAAAATAGATATACCAAATTTCCTCCCTGTTAGGTGATATAGAGGAGGTTTTGTCAAACACAGGAATTAAAAGATGTGCTGGAACAAAATTCACAAACTAAACAAAAACAGGCTTCTAGGGCTGGAAAGTAAATCAATAAATTCAAAGGGGATTTAAGAAAGAAATTTCTGAACTACCAACAAGAATATACAATCTGATTAAAATCAGTGTCTATACTAAAGTAGGGAGTACTTATCCTCTAAAAGGTATGAAGGGTAGTTCTGGAAATGTGAACACAGAAATCCATGTATGTCAGTAATAAGAAACAGTTAAAATAAAATTGCACATCCCTTAGATTAGGATGATATGATCAGAATTAAGAAACCTGTCCTTCTGAAAAAACATGCTTCTCCAGACCCCCAGAATAGTGGCTTCCAACATATCTACAAAGCTATTTGAATGTTTTAAAATTTACTCTGTTTCCAACTAAAAACGGTCTCATAGTAATCAAGTAACAGAATAAAAAATAAATTATATGAACAAGGAGTTATATACCACAAAAAATTTAGTGTAGAAATTCAGGCAGAAGATCTGAGTCCAAGAAAAGAATACCTTCCCTGAGCTTGCTAAACTGTATTAAATTTAAAATCAGCCACAAACATTACATTAAATATGATGATTTTTTTAATGTACAGTTTCTTCTCTAATATTGGACTCAGTTCTCACCCTTCCAGTATAAAAAAGATGCAATGGGTATAAATATTCCCACAGATATTGCAGACACACAATTAATCGAGCTATTAAACACATAATTCCAGTTAATAGATATGTAAGGTTTAGATTCATTCACAGAGAAAACTTATGCAAGTGGATATGGTAGAGCTATGTAACTTAATAAACAGATACCACAAATCAGCTGCTTCTCTTCCTAATGCAAAAGCAATGGGTTGCCTAGTCCAAATGGAAGCAAGTAATGGAGAACTGTTTCCAGTTCTTTTTTAGTACAATTTATAAATAGCCCATGAATTCTCTGCCACAGATATCATGAGCTTCAAAAGCTTATTAAAAAATTCAAAAGTAACTAGACATCTATATTCACAATTAGAATATATCTGATTGTACTACTAGATGTGAAAAATTTAAGGCATGTGTACACTAGCAGTGTACAGGATTAATCTCACCTGACTTTAGGTGTGCAGCAGTAAAGAGCCAGAGCAGTCTAGGCTAGTTGACTAGACTTTCTGTTAGTAATAGAAAAAAACAGACAACTCTGTTGTCTGTGATCTTATCCCAAAACATGCGGGATTAATCCCTCTCTGGAAGTGCCTCTTTCTGTCCATTGGATTCAGAGTTAAGATGACTTGGTTTAGTTTTAGGATACTAACTCCTACACATGTGAGGAGAAATGAGCCACCTCCCAACTACCTGGAGGTAAGAAGTGGTTTTCCTGGAGAACATTCTGGGGATTCTGACAGGACTCATCATTTCTGGGGACAGGCCACTGGATTAGATGGACTACTGATACACTGGGGCATTTTCTGTTCTCCTGTGTTGCTACAGAAGACACTGTTTTTCACAATTGAGAAGATTTTGGTTCAGATATAAGTCAAATGTTGACTTTCTAGAGTGAAATGTTTTACAGAATTAGCAAAGTAACTGGCAAAATTATGTGGTTTGTAAAGTGAACCTTAAGAGACTGATGTTTTTGCATGAGTTGGGTGATCTACAGGACAAACAAAAACTGTTGGAAAGAAACCTAAGATTAGTATAAGATGACCAGTAAAGACAAGAATTTTCCCGTCTTTGTGTTCCATATTACATACTCCATGATAGTCTATAAAGTTCCTAAAGGACTTCAGGATCTTTGGGTTTAATCTGAGGGGAGGACTTTCTGTTTTGCAGTGTTGAAGCTCCTTGACATTGCTAGTTTAAATTTTATTTTTTTGTGCAAAGTGACATCAGATTGAATATTTACCTCTGCTAAATGAAATTTTAATAATTTATGAATCATGCTAAAAAGTGGAAAATGGAAAAACCAGTAGTAAATTGAGTAGTTTATTGAAATAAAACATACCAAATTCTGAAAAAAAATTGGTCAAAGGGAACCTGCAGTGTTTCTTCGGAGAGCACATGTTGCTCAAGTTTGCATAATTATTTTCTGTAACTGAGAGGTTCAGGCATTCAAATTAATTCTATTCCTCTGCCAAGATTATAATCTGTTACATTGTTATGCTCAGAATTACATTCTGATACAGTTGAATATGTTTCTATTTCTAAAGAATCTCTTCTATTTTACTTGCTTTGCTACTTTCTGTCTGAGTTTAAGTAATAGTTATTGTGCTGCTGTATTAAATCACTGGTTAGCCATCAAATTGGTGTGCATGCATACATGTGTAAAAACAAGGAAGTTTGTCCATTAGGCGTGGGGGGGGGGGTTTATCTATAATGATTGTTTTACATACTTACAACAAACTATCACTACAATAGCTGAATACCTAAGAGTTAGTCTGATCTATATAGATCTCTGTTAAAGCTGAGAGCTACTATTCCATTTTCATTTCATCATTCAGAATTGTTGACTGAATTCTAGTTTTTGACATCTTGTCTTTCTTGATTTCCCTGACCCTGTCCTTTCATGGTTCTTCTGTTGCATCTCTAATAATTAATTTCTTCACTTACCCTTCATCCTGACATCACATCTCCAACTTTCTGAAGGTATTTTGCAGAGCTACAGTTTTGCTGCCTTCTCCCCCTTCCAACCAAATTTTATTTTGGTGTAATCTCATTGTCAAACACAGATTCAGCTATCATCCCTATGTTGCCAACTGTCGGGTCCACTTATTTATTCCAAACCCGTCTCCTCCTATTCAAACTGAAATCTCACCTTGTCTTCTTGAAACATCTTCACAGATACTGAACCATCAACTGTTGTTCAGAATGGGGCTAAAGAGAATTCCTTCAATCTTTCCTCTTCTGCAGGCTGTCCACACTCTTTTCTGAATCACTGTGTACATACTGCATGTCATTCAGGTTCATAACCACGTATGATCAGTGCTTCTGTTTTGAAAATATATTTTGCTTGAACAAGGTCCAAACCACTTTACATTAAAAAAAAAAAAAAAAAAAAGAGGAAAAAAACCCAAAGGGTAGTTAAAATATCAAGCAAGCAGAAAGTGATACATTGAGAAGCCTGAATATTGAAGTATTCGAGCTACAGAAAAGGTAAAGCACAAGTAAAGAAAAAGCAACCTTCTTCTACATTGACCCCCTGGTGTGCTTTAACTGTGACCTCAAGGAGCCATATCTAGATAGGAGAGGGAGTTCAGTTTCCAAGGCCCATTCAGTCGTAAGCTCCTCTGCGAAGTCTCCCAACATGGGGTCCAATTAGTGCCACTTGTATTGGTGAATTTTTTTTAGAGACCTGCTGAAAGCAAGTGGAATAAGATTCTCAGATTAACTTTACACAGGCCACCATACAGCTCCAGAGCCCTATATCATTTTCATTCAAGGTAGATTTTGACTGAAGTCGGTAGGAGTTTTTGACTAATGAAGGATCAGGTCCATCCTTTTGTTAATTTTTTATCGTTACCTGGTTCCTATCCTGCTAGCCACTTTTCAGTCTGTATTTTTATTACCTTTTCTATAAATTCAAATAGTAATATTTACTACTTCTGTTAAGTGCTTATAGTTATATCAGTAAAAAACAGGTAATATTTAATTTCTAGAATTACCCACCTGCCACTGAACTAGCAAAGCCCATATAAATCATTCCAAATGAGTGCCTTGAGAAATGTTGGGTCCCAAGTTAGGCATTATAAATATTGGAAGGATGCAGAACAGAAAGTAAATATAAGGTCCATCAGCTAGATTTTTTTTATTAAAAAAAAAAAGGTTAATTATTAACAGAAATCAAATCATACTAGCATAAGAAAAAAAGAGGGGGGAAAATTTGCATAGTAGTCCTCCAACCCTGAATTCAGGCTGTGAAACCTTGTTGTCCCATGATCATTTTCTTTTGCTATGACCCAAATATGAACTATACACAGAGAAGAAGAAAGAAAGAAGAAAACTGAGCTGAAATTAGCCTCCTGCTCAGAGGGCACTGGGTTATCTTGCCTGTTTCTTATCCATAGATAATAAAAAGTAAACTAAAAACTATGTGTAATTCTGAGATATGTTTGAGCTAGAGTGTATTAACTGTTAAACTATCACTAAATCATTTGGACTGACTGCTGTTTAAAATACAATAGAAAGCATTAGCATTGTAAAATGTTGATTGGTTGTTATGATTCCAAGAGCAAGGCAGACATCCTTTGTGCTGGTCAACATTTTAAGCTGAATTTTGTTGTTTAGTAAATGGTTAAGACAAAGGACAGTAAGATTTATAAATAAGTAAAATTATTGATATAACATGGGGGGAAACAAAAATACAAAACTTTATCTTCAGTTTAGAAACTTCAGTTCAGAAGCTGTTCAAGAAAATAATGAGGTATTTCAGTCTAACTAAACCTAACCTAGGACCACAGAATCGGGTCCACTCTTGTATTTTATATCTGCTTTTAGCTGCTGTCTCATATCAGACAAACAAGTAGCGCTCAAAACTGTTTTAAGAAAAATCACTCCTTGCCATGTGAATTCATGCTCACCAATGATGACTCACAAATACTCCACTGGGGAAACTGAAATTTAAAAGCTGAAGTAGAAAGTGTTGATTGCTCTAGCTCTGCTCACCAAGCTGCTCAGATACAGGACTCCTTGCCAGCGTAACAACATATTTGGAAATAACTGGGGTTCCCATTTTATCCCTTGTAATAAGCCAGTAAGGTCGGAAGTGGTAAATGGTGGAAAGACAATGAGTATGTGAACAGCTTCTATTACTAATCCAAGCATTGTCCCTACTCTGTGGGTACAGCAGAGGACTATAATCAGTATCGTGTACTAGTGCAAAACATATTATTTAACATATATTATTTAGCACAATACCAACTTCATTGATCTGCTATGAAACTAGTACTTCTAATAACTTTTCAAACCAAGTGCTTCATATCTCTGAATTTCTGGGGTTTATTTCCCTTCCCCCCCCCTTTTTCTAATCTCTGACCTCCTGGTTGCTGAATAAAACAAATAGTCTTTCACTGTTCCTGGCACTGTGTTTACAGGAGTTACTGTATACCTGTGGCATTTGTGTCTTTGCTTCCCCAAACTGCAATATATAGATACATTTCGTCCTGAAAATGGTATACAATTTCCTCTTTCTCCCTGGCTTTCCCCTAATAGCAGGGAGGCACCAGAGGGTTGCACAGGGATGTGTGTTCCAGGCTGCCTGCAGGACCCTAGCGGACTAGGCTGTATTTAATGAGCGCGTCTTCACTGACAGATTCATTATTTGTGTTCGGTCGCTTCAAGTCAAAACTGATTAGTTACACTTACTGCAGCAAAGATTTAATGATTTTATTGTTTATCTTCAATTTATTTTGATTAACATCTCCGTTCTTTTCATTGCAAGTGCAATTAGGTGTAATATAACAGCGACTACTTTAATTTTGCTGAAATTAAGATGAATAAGTGACGGATTATGGCACTTTGTTTAACAAATAAATCATAGTTAAGAGGACTGTATTAGTAATAAATGAAAAAACAGACAATCTAATTAAAATGCATGGAGCTGATAGTTCAAGTTTCCAGAAATGTAATGAATTTTCATTTTAGAAATCAACTAGATTTAGGTGTAGTACTTACTTATTGACAATAAGATGACAAAGGCACATTATTTTGTAAATCATCTTAATTTCTTGTATTATGTTGGTAGAAGAAAGTGCAAGCATTGAAATGAAGGTGCACATTTAAATTTTTTTAGGAGCTAGGATTATTTTGTCAGGAAACACTGCAATTAAGGTATGGCTAAAAAAGAGGCTGAGGGACTGAAATGAGGAAAAAACTCATTAGTTCAATTCTCACATGTTCAGACTTCAGCATTTTCTGCAACAGATGAATATTCTCCAAGTCCCAGCCACAATTTTCCTTTAAGTTCATAAGATTCAATTCACTGCCACAGAGCAAAAGCCTCAAGACACATAAGATGGAAGAAAGAGCTAACATGAAGAAAACTGAACTCAACAAACAGTGAGCAAATCAAGATTGCTCTATACAAGCATCCCCAAATCATGGGGCAAGTAGCAGGGCAGCAATCCTGGAGCCAGCTTACTGTGGGGGTCGTATGGGCTTAACTTCTGATTGAGGAAAACCAAGAGGAAAACGAACCCTTCAGAATCAGAAACTTTATCCCTCTGATGTTTAAAAGACCTTGTATTTGACAGGACAGCTTTGAAGATAAAGACGGAAGCACTCTCCAGCTACAGGCTGTTCAACACCCCACACTGCTATCTGCAATGCACTTCACTTCAGTTTCGCAGAGTTCAGTCATATTAGAAAGAAGATAGGGGAGACATTTTTTAGTATATTGTGCTATGTTTTTGATGCTGCTGTATCTTGCACAACCCTGGAAGAGCTCGGCTCCATTCTACACATCTCCATCATCATTCCTTCCCACCACACTGTCAGAGTGGCCAGTTGCTCTTGGATGGCCAACATGTAAATTTGTTAGTAAAAATGTCCACTGACATCCTTGACTGCACAGACGAGATACCTCTGAACTAAGAGGTTGGCACTGAAGGTGACAAGGGACAAGGAGGGACTTCTCCCTTTTTCACAATGTGAGATATTCATTTTTTTTGTCTGTAGGAGGATTTTATTCCAGGGATTAAGGTTAGAGAGGACTAAGAGAGAGCAATATATGCTTTGTTAAGACCTTATTTCGACTTTTTTCCCCCTTTGTGTTAGGGACTGGGGGGGGGGAGCAAGGCGAAAAGAGAGGAAGAAACAGAGGCTGCAATTCCTAAGATCACAAAACCTGCATGAGAGTACTTTGTTCTTTCTAAACTTTTAAGCGCCCTTCTTATATTGCCATTTCTCTCTTTAACTGTTTTAAAACATTTTTCAGATATTCATATGAAAGCCATTATTGAAAGAAGTATTTATTATGATTTAGTAGCAAATTTTGGTTTTCTACCTTAGTTAGGACTTTATCACTATATGCTCTTTCAGTGGCAGTGCAAATTTGTCCCAGCTAAGGATCCGCCTCATAGCTTTAAAGGGACTTTAAAATAATATTTTAAGAAATGTCTTAAAAAAAAGATAATTGAAAAATAATTCCTGTCCTATGGGTGTAGTGGAAAAAAAATTACTGAAGCCAGTTTTACTAGTGTAAAATAAATAAAGGGAAGGAGGAGGTGGAGTGAGGATCTCCCAAGGCCTCTTTTCTTTGTCCCTGATTATATTGATCAGATCTGCTAATTGCATTAAAACAGGTAGCTCTTTCTAAGTGTATAAAAGCAAATAAATAAATAAACATGGGTACTTTTAACAAGGTGGAATACACACTTATTTACAAGTGTTTCTGTGTCTCACAATTCCTCTTCTAATATTAGTTTTCCATATTTAATAAATAAATAGATGGTAGGTAAAGACAGAGCAAGAGGGAGATAGAGAAGAAATGATGCTAATGACCAGATCAACCTGTAAAAAGCAGCCCTGCTCTGACTGGAGCCCCAGCCATCAGCTGAGTGTCATGCAGGAGAGCCAGAAGAGCTGGGGGAGGTTGTGGAGGGGTTGGCGAGCTGGAGACTGGCAGCATCATTGGTTTGAACAGGCCGTGATTGATTTGTCACCAGAGGCCCATTTGACTGGGCGAAAAGCCCTTCTGATCTCAATCTCTCTCTGCCTCCTTACCTCTGCTGTCCCTTTTTCCTTCTCCGCATTTGGACGCTGGCACAGCAGCTGGGCAAGGGGCTCAAGTTGAGGCTGACACAGAGCAAAAGGGTTGAAGGTCACTGCTGCTGAAACTCTGTAACGACTGACAAGGGAGATCCAGCTCATCATACTTTTCACTTTCTATCTTGCCTTTAGAACTCCAGAGGTTTACAAAGCCCCAAATACACATCCACACAAATACACCAACACACCATTCCCCAAACAGAGACACACTACCAAAGCCTCTCTCTGCTTCTCTCTTTTCCTCTCTCTCTGTCTCTCTCTCGCACACACTCACGCACACACTCACGCACACACACGCACTCTCTCTCTCTCCCCACCCCTTCCACCTTCCTGTTATCTGTGGCTGGGAGAAACCTCTAGATCTACAAATATTAATTGCAAAGGACAACGAAAGGTAAGAAGGCGTCAATTATCCAAAGGTGTCGTGATGTTATTTCAAGTCAATTGCAAATGTGTGAGGGGGAAGATTTCGCCCCAGTGATTCCTGTCTGCTTGGCTGATGGGGACCGGAGCCGATTCCCTCCCAGAACTGCTGCAGCTATGCCTTAAACCACACACTTTCCAGCAGGAGCCATCAGCATGGGCCTTTCTGAATTCTCTCTTTATTTCATTCATTAAGGGCATTAGGCAAGTTGGAATTTGTATGAAAAGGATCCTATGGGAATACTGTCTCCAGGGTAGGTATTTTCATGACTTTCCACATCCTGGGGCTCTCTCTGTATCTCTTCTCTTTCTCTCTCTCTTCTGTTAGATGGAGCTTTAAAGGAGGCTGCCCTCATCTTCCAACTAATCTGGGGAAAGGAAATATTCTGAGCTGCATATATTGAGTGAAAAAATATTTTATTTATTTTACAAAGTGGCAGTTACTAAGAAATTGTGAGACCTTTCCTGCTTAATTTTATTAATGGGCTTTGTTATTATCATTATTATTCCTAGCCGTTTTCAGGTTTTTCTCACACAAGAGTTTTTAATGACAATTGCCTTCGTTATCCAAAAAGAAAGAGATAGCAGACTGGACAACAGCAAAATAATATTAATCAAACAAAGACAGACTTTAAATTAAACGGGCTGTTGTGTTCCCATAAAAGCAGGACAATCTCAATACTCTAGCTCATTTCACTTGGCAAAAGAACATGGCATCAGTTTTTAAACTTTAAAATAGTTTAATGAACACGAATGGAGAAATAATTTTTCTGTGTATTTAGCAGTCTATAAAGAAGAGAGAATGCTTTAACTTTGATCGCCACAATTAGTTCCCTGGGTATCTAGAGGGGAACAGGGCAGCCCTGGGAGCCTCAGTTCTTTAGATACAAAAGCATTTAGATCGCTTTAGAGCAGTTAATCCTGAGACTGGCTAGGGTCCCTTTTGTTTTCTAACTCCATTGTGGGTTTTGTTCAGTTTTTTCTATTCGCATGATTGACTGCCCAATGGATGCTAATTATCCAAATGTCGCTTCTGTCCTTTGAGTGACTTTCTATGTATTATGGGCAACTGTCATGCATTCTGTCATTCTATATCATATTACATGTATTATCATATGAAAATGGTACTCTGCATAAAGGAAGGTGTCTGAGCCAGCAGATGCTGCAGATATTTAGAGGACTTGCCTAATTTGAATGGATTTTCTATAGAAAAATTGGTCAGAAAGCCAATATAGGGGAGAGTCAGAAATTGAAAGTTTATCAGGTAATTATTTTTGTCCTTTTGCTGTTTACATGATAATGTACAAAGCATTAACTGTCTCTGCTTCTGAAATCTGCAGCCACCTTCCTCCTCCCAAACCAGGCAACCCGTCTGTATTTATTAGAGTATGACAGCTTAAGCTAATTAAACTGATATCTGTCTAAAATAATAAGCCCAGAAAGTTAAAATAAACATTATGATTATAAGCAGAAAAGGCAGCTATACAAATGTAGCATCAATGTTATATTTTAATGATAATCTGAAATTCCTGTATGAAAAACATTGGATGTGGAATTACAAACAATAATAAAGTTCTGCAAAGACATTTTTCACTGTAAATATTTTTTACTTAGATCTTTATCTCTTTACATGATATTAATAAGGCTGAGGGCTAACACAGCTGTGAACTTGCATATTTTTTATTTTATACATATGTGAACATATACTTGAAAGGATATCAAGGGAAAGGTTTTTACTACAATTTTTCCACTAAAATAAACTTAACACACCTCAGTGTAATGTGCATGCCAACACTTAACAGGAATGCAAGATTTATAACGATAGGGCTTTTCAGATTTGCACTCTGGGGTCCATTGAATCCATAGGCACATCCAGAGTTTCCTATGCTAAAATGTTAGGATAGTGTTTGATATTTGCTGTTAATATGAAATACTGAGGATATCCAACACTGAAATTCATGATCTTGAGCTTCATCAAATATATGTGCAATAAGTTTCCATTAATGGTAAAGCTAAATCATGCAAAATAGGTACTTTATGAAACAACAAAAAGATACCATAGCAAGACTTGCTCTGCTGTATCAAGGTGCTTTGAAATTTTACAATGATCAAATATACATGATCAAGCTGTGCTTGTTAGGGTATGAGGGGCTCAAAACGGTCAATGATTATTGATCAGACTGTTAAGTATTTGTTCACGATTCTTTATATCCCAAAAGATTCAGGGAAATGAATAGTGAAAAATTGCATCAGAGTCCACCTTTGTTTGAGATTGATGTATCAAAATAGAGTATTCATTTGCCAAATGTATTGGAAAAAAATGTGTAGTAAATTATGACATAAGGATTCCAAGTACAGAGATTAATATTTCCTTTTTTATAAAATTATCTTTGTAAAATTGTAAGTGCTAATTAAAAAATGTGAAGACAGAATCTTTGTAGAACAGGGATAGTGAATTATTGATAAGAGCAGATTTACACAGCAAAAACAGAGATACAATCATAGCTTATCAGTTGACCTTTACATTTTACCTTACATTATGCTCATGCCAAAATTTTTTTAACTGAAGTTGCAATAACAGTGATGTAAGGAATCCATGAGGTGAAAATGGAAATTTCTGTTACTCTTACAAAATAGAAAATCTTACTGAGGTGCAGTTACTATCTTTTGGTAATTGAATAAATGTTACTCCTCTTGAGCAGTTCCCATTAAATGGTGGGGGTTTTATTCTAATATCATTTGGCAAAAGTCCCAAATTATTTGAATAATAATTCTTTCTTGTTTCTTGAGATTTCTACAGTGTCTATTTCTACAAGTCCTTCATATATACATTTATTATTTTGAAATTATCTATAAAGTTTGTTCCGTAATCCAAAATATTACACATGTTGAAAGAGTGCTAATGTGTAATTCTTGCAAAATCATATGAGGCATACTTTATTTGATTTCATTATGCTGTACATTACATAAATTCCCAAGATCTTTCCTGAACACAGAAATCTCTTAAGATAAACTTACTACACATTAAAGAAAACTACTGAACACAAAGAATTATTTCTGCAGATATTTGCCTCTAAGAAATGATAACATATGTCTGTGTCTGAATCTACAAATAGATAGATGGATACACACACATATGTTCATTCACACACACACACATAGCCTCATACAGTCGTATATCTTATACATATTTATATAAACAAATTTACATACTGCATCTTTTGTAAATCTTAAAACCAACAATTCATATTTTGTGTCTCATTTCCAGATGTTAATTCCCTTAAAATTACTTAATATTTTCCCAAAAGAGAATGACATTGAAAATAATCAGCCACACTTATATAAAAAGTTTGCAAAGTATAAAATTGGCAAAATGTCACTGATTGGTTAGAAGTGCCCTTTCACCTTATTGTGTCTGACCTGCCACTTAATTAATCTGTTCTTGTCTGATAGCGGACAGTGTTAAAGACAGGCAGCACAGTGAGCAAAGTCTACAGCACTTTGAAAGTTGAAAATATATTCAGCTTTTTTTATAAAATAAGTTCCCTTAACTGTACTTACAAGATTTCATCATTACTATTTCAATTTGTATCTTATCTGATTTCTTCTTATTGCAAATATTTACATATAAGATTCCCTGCATCTACTTCTCCATTTCTAGCTTTATCTATTCTAATTACCCAGGCTAGTACTGCAAAGTTTGCATCTGGTTTCCATACCTGCTTTCTGTGTTTTGAAATCATTTTTCAGAGACATGCGGTGGGCATTCAGGTAGTCCAGATAAGGGTTTATAGTGACAAAATATTGACTGGATTTGGTATTCACTTATGAAGGATGACGTTAGTGCCACAAAAATCCCTGTGATGTACAGGGAATAGTTAATTAATTAAAGGACCTGCTAATTGCTACTTGAGGTACTGTGCAGAGATGATGAAGAGTGCTTGGTACAAGGTTAGGTTCTCAGTTTTGAGTGAACATTTTCATTTAAAAGATTTCTTTAAAGTACATCCTAATTTTTTTAATGTTTTTTCAGGTTACTGTATCTAGTTCAGACTCAAGTGTTCAATTGAGCTTCAATTAATTATAATATATAGTCAGGGTTCTTTAGCTGGGATAGATTGATGGAGAAGCTTTGTTTCATTTGGTGCAGGTGGCACTGTTTAATAAGCACAGGAGAGAGTGAATAATGTAGTGTTTGCAAAGAGAAATAAATGCAAAATAGAGAGGTGCAATTAGATCAGCTCAGAGAAATAAAGGATAAATATTAAATGGTCAGGTATCTTGCAAATATCAAATAAAATAGTAATAAGTATCTCATTGAAAACTGCCATTTTAATTTATGAATATCTAAAAGCACTGCTTTAAAATAAATCTAGTGAGCAAGTCCTCTGCATTCATTAGGCAGGCACATTTCAATATCTGGAAATACCAGACTTTTAATTTTCAAACTCTCCATGTTATTTTTCTTATACTGAAGTATAAATAGGAATCTAAATTTATAATATAAACACAAGGACTTCAAAAATTAATTTCTAAATTGTATTATAAGCTACCTTAACCTTTGGCATTCTTTTCTTTAATTGGAGCTATGTTACATTGGAGAAAAATTACCCCATGGAAAATTAATCTGTGAAAACTTGTAAATCATTATCAATAATTTACTAGCAAATGAGAGGCTGTATGCTTCTCATGCATGCACTAAAGATAAAGTTGCAGAAGATTACTGAAAAGAGCAACAAAATTGGAGATAAAAAAGTAAAGCCCTTGAGAATTAAAATCTTCTAATTACACACAAAAAATAAAAACAAGTATGTACTCCTGGAAATAACAAATAAGAAAAAAAAGGAGAAATGTTATTTGACTTAAAAGAAAAAAAAAAAAGTATCTGGTAGCTAAGAGGATAGTCCTGTAAGCTACTTAACAAAAGAATGTGAATGTATTAGGCATTTCAGCAACACTTCTGCATCTAAAAATTTCAGCTGTAGACAGATTTTCCACAGACGATTCCCCCCTACTGCTAACCTCTTAAATATACCTATAAAATACAAAATGTTCCCAATCACCTCCAATAAAGGAAGCTTCCTTACATTAAATGCATCTAATATTTGTGTTAGAAATCTGAATTGCTTTCTGATGTGGTTAAATTCACAAAGAAATGTGGTTGTAGAACAGAAAGGAATGTATTGAGCCCATCACTCTGAATATTTGCAGATGGATACAGAGCTGTGGAAGTTTACTTATAAAATATGGAATTAATCATATTCTTAGCCTCTGATTATTCAAAGGAGGCAATACTATTGGACTCTTTCTCTACAAACCTTATTTTTGTTATGTAGCCGTGTTTACCAATTCCATGATTTACCCAATCAGGGCAGCCTCCGAAACCTCCAGGATTGGTTGATATTGAACTTGTAAAATGTTTATGAGTGAGTGTTTGCCTGGTAATGTAGCCCTGGGTGCCCTGCTGTCAGCATGGAATTACTGATACTATTACACACAGAAGGGGTTTGGAGGGAAGAGAGAAGGGGAGCTGGGTAGCCATAGGGAACTTTCTTATCTAAACTCTTAATGTGCATTTAGACAAAATAGTTTTCAGCAAAAAAAATACCTTCCCCACTTTGTTTAAAAAAAAACCTGTCCATTTACACTAAAAAAAGTGTTCCTACAAAGAATCTTATTACACTTGAGTTCTAACTGTAGAGCAAAAAGATTAGTCTGTAGTAAACAGATTTAAAAAATTAAGAAGCAGCTACACTACTAGATGTAAAAAGAGGCATTTTTGCAATCTTCGCCACATTCTGTGCATGGAATTTACTGAATTTCCAGTAATTACCACTTTGTATTTTGTAAATATTATTCTATTTGAATTATTTACTATGGTAGGCTCAAGTCAGGCAATCAGATCTAAACACATCACCAAAAATCTATAGTCCCCAAAATAAAACTCCGAAGCTATCTTAAATATACAGCTACTGACCTTCAGAATCATATTTTCTATACCAATTCAGTGTAATAAAAATGAACATTTTGTCATCACTTTGGGAAACTGTGCCAAACACCTTAAAACACATGTCACATGCCAACTTTACTTCATTTTTTTCCTCAGGGAGTAGATACATCTGGAATCATAATCACAGATAAAAACCTTGACAAAATTGCACATGAGCCCAGCCCTTCTCTCCAACACCTACCTTTTCATAACATTTAATACAATATTAATATCGGTTACTAAAAAGGCTTCCAACCTTTACATTTCTGACATAACATGTTCAAACCCATATTTCACACTTCTTGTTCTGTTTTAAGTTCAGTGGATTTAACAGGACTCTGGAGAGAAGATCATGTGGTTGAAGATTTCCCTCCCTCTTTGACACCCGTAGAGGCAGTTTTGGAATTGTTTAAATAGCTGTGGCTATATAAACTGAAATATGTAAGATCATGGGCATCTTATTCTCTCTCACATCTCTAGATACATCCTTGTATTTCTGTCTGAAACCTATTGCTTGTACCAAACAATTTCAGCACAACATCTGGGCAAAACATTCTGAATATTTTCCTTTTAAACTGTATTATTTATCTTTACTGCATATTCCTGGTTTACCAGACAAATACAATTCGCTAACATTATATAATAATATTATTTGGTCTTTTTTACCTATGATTGACAGTTTTGCAAATCAAAATAAAACACATTCTTAGCCGATCATCTTCTTGAAAGTGCGCTACTGTTTTAAGCCCGGTTTGCTTTTGAGACAGCCAGAGATCTTATTCAATCATGGGTAAATGGTGAAACGATAGATCCAGCAGATTCCATACTCTCCCCAAAATGCTTGGCTTAGGTAATATTTAATAGCTAATTCCTGGACTGATATTTTTACTGCATGCTTTTATAAAACATTCATCAGCTGGTATTGCAAAGAAATGGAATTTGAGAACTTTGCGAATTTTCATTTATTATTGTGTTTGTAATTAATACCATGCTGGAAGTACCTCAGGCAGCTCACTGTATGGCTTTGTTCATGTCAGAATGGTGATAGCAACCTCTTTTTGTTACATATTTAACAGCTTTGAAAGACATTTTTTTAAACAGCAAATGTACTAGACAGCTTTAAAGCAAAGGACATTAAATAGGTTGCCAATTATTCATTCAGCAGCTCTATGTGCGTCAAAAAAATGCATACCACCAAATTTTCCTGAGACAAACCACTTAAATTTCCTGTGACTCATACACCATTTTTGCACTAACTGGATAAGGATAGCAATCATTTAGAAGAAGAAACAGATATAAAATGTTTCTTGCCCTTGAATACTGAAAAAAATCTTTAAAAACACGTTCATTTACAGTTAGGGGACAGTATTTGTGACAAGAAATGTCCTATTTTTAAACTGAGTAGTGTTTCTTAATCAGATTATTTCATTATGCTCTTTCACTTTAAAATGACTCGAAGTGTCTAACTCGGTATATGAGAAGTGCAAAAAGTGATATATGAATGGAGTAATAATTTCCCTGGATCGTTTCAAGTCAGTCCATAGAGCAACTGCATCTGAAGCATGCTAGTCTGTCTCCGGCAACTCAGGGAGATGAAGAGCTGAGCTGAGCTCCACTTGCTGACAAGAAGCAAACTGTCTCACATTTTAGGAGAACAACATCATTGCCTATAAAAATGAAGAAGAGACAAAATAAATAAAACCAGTTAATGTTGTAGTTAACTTGCAAATCAAGTAAATCTGTTGGTACAGTATTTTAGAAATAAATGATAACAGCATCACACCAAACACACATTTCTGAACATATAAGCGTTCTGATTTTGATTTAATGGTATATCAGCGTCAACTATTGCTTCTTTTGCTGGTACACACTTCCTGATGCCTACTGTGAAGGGTGCCCATATTTACAACTGAGTAAGATGATTAATTACACCTTGTCAATCACGGTGCATGAAGACATAACACCACAGCAGACAATGAAGAAGATGCCTGAAGCTACAATTACATTTTAATTCATAGTTTATTGTATGTTCCCATATATTGCAGTCTAATAACCGTAGGGGCATCGAAAACATATGAGATATCAATCACTCTGCCCCCTGGTCTTTCATGTTTATATTATTCCACAGCCTTTAAATTACCATAAGTAGTTACTTATTTTCTAAGCTTTCTTCTCTTCTCTCTTACCTTTTGCTTCCATTTATCTTTTATTCTTAGTACCTTTATCCAACAGCTATAAGTATTTGATGGAAGTTTGTAGCTCACTTAAAATCTGTAACAGACAACCTGAAACCCAGCAATTAGCAAAGACAGCTTAGACTTGTGTTCCTTTGTTGAAGGAGGCGTTGAATCTTTTGTTCTGATTTAGTCACGGTAGCTGGGTGGAAGCTGGTACCTCATTATGTGGTTGGTCTGTTTGTCTGGTAGGTAGCAGATGGTACTGGAGATGACGTTACCAAGAGAGGCAGGGTAGAGAAACTCAAGACCTGTGATTTGTTCACCTGTCACCTATAACAAAATACAGGTTAAAAGACTTTATTATTAGCTGCACCATTTTTTTAATGAAAAAACTCTCCTTTCAAGCGAGTCCATGTTTGATTCTCAAGATTATTTTGCTCTAGCAATTTTTCTGTTGCTCATTATTCAAGAATATCCTGGATTTTATTCTGAACAATGTAAATGTCATTCATGTGTCAGTGTGTACATTAGCAGCTTTGTGTTTACATTCTGTTACTCTCCTTGTGTTTTGGTAGCAAGGGTTGGATGTCTCCTTGTGTTTGTACATCCATTAAGAAGATAATCAGAGATAGCCTGTGAACTGGAGGTCATGCCATACCTTTTTAACGTGCTATTGGTATTATGGGTTCCAACCACTTAGGCAGTACTGTTACATAAAGTATTGTATTTTAATTACCTTAAATATATAAAATCTTTTTGATAATTAGCAATGTCAGACCGAGTGTATGAATCTGTGACCTTTCTTAACTGCAAAACGTATGTAATCAATTATGGGATAGGGAATTAAACTGGTATTAAAACATCTAAGGGTGGTACAGTATGCAGCTATAAATAAGGATACATAGAGCAAATTGCTTAAGTGAAGATAACACAACGGTGTGCCACAGCGGTGTACGTGGTGCCCAGTGAGCAATATTCCACATCTCTGTTATTGGAGGCAAATCTCCCACCACAGACGGCATTTGAAATGTCACGCAATTTAACGGAGGAAGGGAAAGATTCTTGTATCGAGATAAATACTATACAGCTCCAGTAATGCTACACCAGAACTCTAATCTGAATTAAAACATGAACTTCCATTGTTTCCAAGGTCTGGTTGTAGGACACTCTTTGGATAGTTCCCACAGCAGCCGAATTAACTTCATTCTGAATGGTTTCGCGAGGGGTCCTGTGGCTGTTCCGTATGTGTTTCTACAAGAGACGCTTTGTCCTCCTCGGTGACATGCGAATGTATTTAACCACTTGGAGCAACCCCAACAGAAAGATGATTAAAAGCCTAGATTATCCTAAGAACGGAACACGTAAAGCGAGCAAAGTTTGACTATAACCGGCGCAACGCCAGTTTTAGCAAAGCTAGTCTTAACTGCACTACACCTGCAAGAGGCAAATCGCAATGTCGGAAGCCGACGCCTAACGGGAATATGCTCAGTGATGTAATAATTTGCAGTCGCGGATTAAGCAGCGAGTCTCCTGATCTCAGATGTGCATTCAGATCTACTTTCTGCTGTGCTACCTTTTCTAATATAATTAGAAGTGTGATATTTGACATCTTTAATTAGCCCTTCCTTACTGCCCACCTTCCGGATAGATATTTAGACATCACGAACAGTTTCCCTGTGTACTCTTTGTCTTTTCTGGAGACTTCCTGAAGCTTCTCCTCAAGTTCAGAGACCTTCCTGGCCTGGTTTTCTTACACCCAACTTGGAAATAAGAGAAGGGAGAGGCCTCGGTCAGTGGAAGGCTTCACGAACTCGAATGACACAAGTTTTTTATATTCTGACGGGGAATATTTTTCGCAGCGAGCGCTGCTGGGCGCATTCCCTTAGTAATAAATGTTCAGGGGCTCATGATCTCGGAGTGTAAACAAACTTTTGACCCCCTCCTTCTCCCGCGCCGGAGGCACCGTCCCCGACAGCCCCTTGGCCGCTCCAAGGCGCGACACGTCGCCGGCCGTCACCAGGCGGCAAACGCGAACCTCCCCGCAGCGGGGGCCGCTCCCGGGGCCCCGCAGCCTCCGCGCCGCGGCGGGGCCCAGGCGGCGGCTCCGCTCCGGCTGCACCGGGGGCTGGGCTGGGCGGGCTGCGCGGCGGCGGCGGGGGGCGAGCGGGCGGTGCGGGCCGCGGCCCCTCCGCGCCCCTCCGCGCCTCCCAGCCCCGAGCACATGCCGGCGGGCCCGGGCGCGGCGGCAGCCAATGGCGGCGGGGCAGGACATGATGTCAGAGGGGCTGTAGAAAAGGCGCGGAGCCTCGCGCGGCGCCCGGGCTGCAGACGCGCCGCTGGCGGACACCGCACCGCACCGCGCTTCTCCGCGCCCCACCGCGCCGGGCGGCGGCTCCGGCTCCGCCGCTGCGCGCCCCCCACCCCCTCCCCTACCACCGCCCCCCACCGCGGCGCGGCCGCCTTGCGAACAGCCGCCCCGGGCCCCGCGGGCCGCGCCGCTTTAAGGAGAGAGGGGGGCCGCCGAGTGCCCGTCCCATCTGGTGCCCATCCAACTCTTCCTCCTTCCCCTTGGCTTTTTCTTTTCCCAATGAGCTCCAGCGGGCTGGGGGAGGAGCGGGGGAAGGAGCAAACTTTGCCCCTGAGCTGCCGCCGCTGCCAGCCCTCGGGACTGTGAGTGCGTACGGTGGGCATCCGCCCCATCCTCCTTGCAGCACCAGCCTGCTCCGCCGGCTCCAGCCTCCCTCTCCCTCGCTCTCCTCCTCTAAATTTCGCACAGTACGATGTAGAGGGCTTGTCGTTGTTATTATTTTTTTATTTATTTCTCACCGAAGATGGTTTAATTTTTTATACTTCTATTATTTATTAATCCCTCCCAACCGTAAACCTGCCCAGCCTTCTGCCAGCTGGGCCAGAGCATAAAGCCTGGGACTGCACCTGGGGCAATGAGCCCCGCGCTGAAGAAGCCTCCTAGAGGGATGTGCCGGGGCCGCGCAACAGACTAGATCCAAGCCCCGAAGCTTACACCACCAGTTATCCCCTCTCCCTCAGCCCCTTCGCCCGCCTTTTCTGCACCCCGGCCCCTCGAAGCCTCGGATCAGTGCCTGCGCTGCGCTCCGGAGATCTCTGCCGGGGTGAAAAGCCCGGAGCCCAAGGAGAGACGGGGCGGCCGTGCTAGATGCATGGGGGAGGGCTCCGGTTAATGCAAGTTCTGGGCTCCTGCAGGGACCCCGACAACTGTCAGCAGCAGCAGCAACTCGGGGCCTCCTCCTCCGCTTCCTCAGCGATGCTTTTCCACAGTCTGTCCGGCTCGGAGATGCACGGGGTCATCGACGAGATGGATCGGAGAACCAAAAGCGAAGCACCGGCCATCAGCTCGGCTATAGACAGGGGAGAGACCGAAACGGTAGGAAGCAAAGGAATGGGGGAGCCGTTCAACCCCCTAAGCATAATAAACCCCTCAAAGATGCAGCTTTTCCCTTAAAATATCAGATCGGGGGGAAACGTATGCAAAATGCTAAATCAGAAGAAAATTAAGCGTAAAGGCACCCCAAAAGATTAAATAAAACCGTGGGGAAAGGCATGAAACTGTTAATTATTAATAATATGCATAGTAATAGTAACACTTGGGTGAAATGAACGGTACTGATCTTGCGAGAAAACAGAAAGATAGACCAGCCTTTTGGTAGCGTCCAAGAACGCCTTCCCTTCCCCCAGCCTGTCCGGCCTTCCAAAGTTTTTAGGAAGAGGCAAAGTATGCTTTTATACAGATAACATTTTGGCACAGCGAATTTTTTGTCTGCAGAATGGAAACACGAACAGCAAAGAATCCAATTCTGTGTTATTTTTCAGGTAGGATGTCTACACTAAGGTAGTCATTATAGCATTTATAAACAAAAAACCTAAACTTGGGTACCTTAAAATTATGATTTTTAAAAATAATTGTAATATATATGAACACTGGGTTTGCGAACATGACAAACAAAACTAGAAATGTTTCAGGGAGACGGATGGATGCAAATTTTGATCACTTTACCACTTTTATGTCTGCTGATGCATAGTACTTGTATATTAATACATTTAGATAATAAAAAGATGCATCCTTCTAACCAGAGTTAAGCTAACAAAGTGGAAGAGATTTCTGAAGTGTGTTAACTGATTCAACGTTTTATGTATACTACTTTTTTGTTAAAAAAATGATAATTCTGAAGTGAAATGATCCCATATTTTGGTTAAATGCTGTCTTGTAAACTGATACGGGCATATGCAAGAAAGATATCTGTTCTCGATTTTTAAAACTTCGTCAGTATGTGTTATTTCTCTTAATGCTTTGTAGAAACTTACTTAAAGGTGACAGTGAGACTATTTAATCCTGAAATACCGGCTGAAAAAGAGCCTTTATACTGTAAGGGTGGAACGTGATTTCTAATCTAAACGGTTTGGGGTTTCTTTGGAAAAGTTAATATTTCTCCGTACAATTAAACAATATCAGATGATCTTTCCTGAAATAAATACGATGCCAGACCTTTATATATCGATAGATAATGCATATGCATACACATGTGTATGTAACAAATAGTGGGATAGAATACTGGATCCTTAAATACCATTTCTGGATCTCAGAATATTTTCGTTACCGGAAAAGCAAAGCAGAAAAATTGTATTTCATTTAAAGTGGATCTACAAGAAACTACTTTGGTTATAAACCGGTGCCTAATCAGAGTTCAGTTAAATGCCTTAAAGAAATAAGCTATCGGTGGGCTTGTGTGGCCAACATACCAGTGCTGTGCCATGATTTTATTCAGCTGTGGTTCTGGCAGCGGGAACGGTGTAGTGCGAACAGTAGTGCTCACGCGATGGGATTTTGTGATCTCTGCAAGGACTGGGTGAAAGTAATCACTCCAGCATATGCTGGAAAAATAGCTTCGTTTTCTTTCGAGTCTTCCCCATTAGCTGTCTTTTCTTTTTGCTTTGCGCCAGGACTTAAGGCTCTAGAGGAGGTAAAAGTAAACAAACAACTTCCCCCCCCCCCCCCCCCCCCGCCCCAAATCAAAACAAACTGCGTGTTTGTCACATCTGCAAAAAAAATGTTTCGGGTTGTCTTGCCCAAGAACAAATCTACAGCGAGCTTTGTGCGAGGGGCGTTTGGACAGCAGCGCACTGCCGGGGCTGCCCCAAACCCTGCTCCGCCCTGAGCCCCCGCTCCTCAGCCCTGCTTTAAGGTGCCGGCTAAAATAAATAAGCGTGCTTAAACGGTTTCCGATATTTTCCCTCTCTTTCTTTTTTGGTAGAAGTTGACAGAATAGGTATGGATTTGTTTTTTGCAGGGATTCGATTGGATTGCGATTTGACACTAAACTATTAAATTATATAGGGGTTACATTTAGTTTTATTGCTTCCAAGTTTATCCCAGCATAATCTAAAGTGCTCTGTTGTTTTTTCCCCACTTTCTTTCCTACACGTTTCCCACTATTTCGTTTTCCTGATAAAACATTCTGCGCCTCGGATTTAGTAATGCTCGTCTCCTCTGCAGCTTTATTTACTGATCCCTTCGGTGCTGTGGGTCACAGCAGATTTGGATACGTGTTGTTTGGAACCAGCTTGCAGCGAGCGCTCTGTCTGTAGCCCTGTGACTACTGGGGGGTTTGATCGTAATTCACTCGGAATTTTATAGCTAGGAAAATACACACACAGACACGCTCCACATACACGCACTCACAGAGCATTAACTATACAGACACTCTCAGTATATCCATAATAATAAATTTTAAAATTAACAATCTGCGATTTGCCCTACTCTGATTATTGCGCCTGTTTATTGAACAGCATGTTTTCTAGTCCTGAGACTTGAAAATCCATTAAAAAAAAAAATAAATCCTGTGTCTCATCCGGACGCCTTCCCTAAAGCCCAGGGTGTTTTTCTTCTCGTCTCGCCTTCCTCCCGGGAAGGGGGGATGCGGCGGGGCCCAGGGGACCCCCGTTCCCGGGCGCGGGGGGCAGGTCGGGGCGGCCGGGCTGGGAGCCCCCGCTCCGCTCCCTCTGCCCGGCCCCTGCGAGGAAGAGGAGAAGCCCGGCCCCGGCCGGGCAGGGGGAGGGGGGAGTCCAGCAGCGCACAAGAGTTTCTCCCTCTCGCTAACGGTCTGTAATTGTTTTCCCCCAGCAGACCATGCCTTCCATCAGCAGTGACAGGGCTGCCCTGTGCGCCGGCTGCGGGGGAAAAATCTCCGACCGTTATTACCTCCTGGCTGTGGATAAACAGTGGCACATGCGCTGCCTGAAGTGCTGTGAATGTAAACTCAACCTGGAGTCCGAGCTCACCTGCTTCAGCAAGGACGGCAGCATTTACTGCAAGGAAGATTACTACAGGTACAGCCTGCCCTCGGCCACCAGCCCGGGGAGAGAAGGGGGGGGACACCCCCCACGCTGAGCAAACCCCGGCCCGAAGGGGCTGCGGAGGGGATCTGTGGGGCACGCCGGTCCCCGCGGGGCGGGCTGCGGGCTCCTCACACCCCCCGCTGCAGAGGGGGGCTGTGGGCCCGGGAGGGGGGCGCGGCCCGGGCACAGCTCGCCCCCAGCCTGCTTGCGGGGTACCGGGGGCTTCAAGCGGGCTGTGAGATGGGGAAGGACACGGCCAAGGGGGAGCTGAGCGCGGTTCCCGGCCGGAACAGGCAGGACAGGGCTCGGAGCGGCACCCAGACCCTGGGGGAGGGCTGGCGTCCCCTGGCAGGGGTGGGGGGACGGGCCCCAGCCCCGGGCACGCTGTCAACCCGGGCCCAGCCCGCCGGCGCTGCCTCCTGCCCGCGCCCGGGGAGTCTGGCGGGGCGGGGAGGAAGGCGGGGGGGGGGTGTCAGGGCGTTTTCCCCGGTGGGAGCCGCGCTGCGAGGTGGGGAGCGGGACGGAGCTCCCCCGGGGAACGAAGCCGCCCCGTCGACGTCCCGGCTTTGCGCCGCTGCCCCGGCTGAGGCGGCCGCCCCAGGCCCCGCAGCCCCTTCTCCCTCTGCCGCCCTCCGGGCGGACCCGACGAAGGGGTGGGGAGGGGGGGATGCGCCTCTCACCGTCTCCTCTGGCCGTTCTGTTTTGCAGGAGGTTTTCGGTGCAGAGATGCGCGAGATGTCACCTGGGGATTTCTGCCTCCGAGATGGTCATGAGGGCCAGGGATTTGGTATATCACTTAAACTGCTTCACTTGCACCACTTGCAACAAGATGCTGACCACCGGCGATCACTTTGGCATGAAGGACAATCTGGTGTACTGCCGCCTCCATTTCGAGACTCTCATCCAGGGGGAGTACCAGGTGCATTTCAATCACTCGGATGTAGCCGCTGGGAAGGGCCCGGCCTTGGGAGCCGGCTCTGCCAACACTTTGGGACTGCCTTATTACAACGGCGTGGGGACTGTCCAGAAGGGGAGACCCAGGAAAAGGAAGAGCCCAGGGCCTGGGGCAGACCTGGCAGCCTACAACGCAGGTAAGAGACCCCCACCTTCCCCCAGCGCTATTCAAACGGTTTGTTTCTGTTCACTTCCAAAGGGGGATTTCCGTTTATTTTAGCTTAAACCGTTAATAATAGTTTAGCTGCAGCATAATTATTGAGATCAAGTGCTGTCAAACTGCAATTACAGAAGCTAATATGTTAGCATTTTTCACTTCAGCTGGAAATAAAATGTTTTGAAGCAAGGTCATCTGGTTAAGGAGGGGGAGAAGGGGGAGTGTAGCCTGAAATAAAATCTGGAAACCAGAGATTGTAAGTTAGCACTTCAGAGAGCTGTGAATTTTCTTTAGTAGCTACACTCAAAGGCTGCTGATGGGCGATTTATTCTGCCCTTGTCCTGAGCTCTTGCACCTCAGAGTTTTGGAAGGGGGGGGAAGTAAGGAAGCGGCTGTTTTCCAGGGACCTGCAGCGGGGGTGCGGGACTGGGGGTGCGGGACTGGGGGTGCGGGACTGGGGGTGCGGCGGAGCCCGGGCAGGGGCTGACGGCAGCAGGTGTCTGCAGGCGGGCTCGGCTCTTCTCAGACCCTGACAAGTTCGGCCGGAGTTTTGTTCCTCAGATGTGACTCGGAGGAGGGTGGGGAAACTTGCAGCACCCCCTTTCCTGAACCCTCGCTGCCGGAGTCGCAGCCCCGGCCTCTGCTCTGCGGTCGGCACGGGAGGAAAGGGAGCAAACCTGGCAGCCGCCGCAAGCCTCCAGTCCCTGCAGACTGTCTCTCGGGCTCTCTGCGTGGAGCTGCAAACTTTCTGATGTGTTTCCTCGTTTAACCTCCCCACCGCCACAGCACTGTAATTTTGCAGGCGAAGGAATTCGAGCAGCCTCCTGCCCCCCCTCTTCCCCCCTTCCCCTCGTTCTTCTTCGTCCCTGTAACTGCCCACCAGAGCGGCTGCGATCCCTGGGTCCTCCAGCCCTGCTCCCTGCATGCAACAGGAAAAAGTGCTTGGACAAAGGGAAATTCTTAGATCTTGATTTGATTAGAAGAATTCAAGGCGGAGGTGGGGTTTGCTTCAGCCCCGAGTGGCCCTGAGCCCCGCGCTCCGCCGTCCCGTTAGACCCTGGGGACAAAACTCGTTCGCCTCTTTCCTTGCGCTGCTGCAGCGTTGTCTGCACTTCTCCGCTGTTTCGAGCATCTTTTCTTTTTTAATCTTCGAAGCTCAGACATGTCCCACAGGGCGTAGATTTGCCTTTAACTTTTATTTATTTATTTATTTATTTCCCCCGGAGAGGGCGTTAGGTAAAGGCCAAGTTTGCTGCGGTTTTTTTCGAGCCGCACCTCTGCGCGTCCCGACTGCCCCGGCCCCGCAGCGCCGGGCTGCGCCGTGCCCCGGGGGGCAACGGGGGGACACCGGGGGAGTGGGGGGGGGGGGCGCAGCAGCGATTGGTGGGGGCTCAGGCTGGACCGGTGATCTGCCAGCCCCGGGGGCTTCGGGTGCGGGGCAGGCGGCCGCGCCGGGAGGATGCGGCTGCGGGTGTTTTGCGCCTAAAGACGGACTAACAACAGTGACGAAGCTGAGTGGTTTGCGTTGAAAATGGCAGGGGGAAAAGGCGCAGCTCCAACTGGCAAACGCACCTCGGGAACAAAATTGCCAGCTATTATTGGTTTAACTAATTGCTGAATAATTTGGAAATAGTGCAAAAATCAGTAGTAGTCCCAGTGGTGAAGGTTGATGAAAGGTGTATGTAGTGTTCTCGCGAGTAACAGCTGAGCTTTAAAGCATACATAAAATATGCATCTTGCCCGTTTTAAAACGTCTCCTTTTCGGCAGGATTAGATTTTAATTGTCCTTCCGCTGTCTCCCTGTGCAGGGCAGATGTTCAGATTCAAAGGACCTGTAAACCGAACCAGCGGCATCTGTCCTGGATGGGAGCACAGCCTGAGAAAGTCTGACTGCTCCCTGACTTCCTAAATAAACCGTCTTTAACTGTAATTTTCAAAATTCGTTTTCAAAATAATTGCCCTCCGATTTTTTGATCTTTTAGTTTTTGTTCAGCGCCTGCAACTGAAGCTTAAGAGATCTTCCTTGAGGAATCTTTGGCTTCTTTGCTTAAACTATTTATCTACTTAACTATTTACTAAACCAATAATCGACTAATTTATACGATAATAAGTGCCATTGATCTTGGAAATCAGACCAGGTTGCCCGTTGATGTAAAATTTCACAAACTAGTAAATTATTGCAAAGCCTTCGATTTTGTGCCTTTGAAAGGGAAACCGTTTAAAAGTGTGTTAGTTTCTCTTTTTATTTTTAATGGAACTTGTCATTTCCTTCTCAGAAATGCATGAGAAATGCACAATATTGTCCTCTGAGGGGATCTGTTGCTGGTAATTTGTGTAGAATACTGTGTGTAAATAAATCTACACCCAGAGGTGGTGGGAGAAGGGGGACCCGTAAATTTAGGCAGAATTGAGATTGGAATTATTTTGTAAATTGCAGCAAATATCCATCTGCAACACGAATTAGACTGACTTTTTTTTTTTTTTCTCTACTTAAATGAGACTCCATTTGCACGGGGATGATGGGTTTTAGATGTGGATAGAGCCTGACAAGTGGAAAATAGCTTAGAAGGATGCTGAAACTTCAAAAAGATTTCTTTTTCTTTCTTTCTTCTTTCTTTTATTATTTTTTTTTAAAGTGTGTTCCTGTGATCATAATTTCTTCTTTCACTTGTTGGAATGGAGTTTGATGGGGGTTTTTTAGGTCAGTAAATCAATGGCTGAAAGCTTGTTGAACACAGGAGCACCTGTAAAGAATTCTGAATACTCCCTTTGTGAATTAGACCCCAAACCTCCCACAGCCTGCTATATTTTATTCATTTGTATCTAGTCTTGTCTTTAATACGAAGACACTAAAATATCCTCGAAAATGACAGATGTATTGCGCAAACTTGGGCCATGACGAGATGCTAAAATACTCTGTGCTAAAATAATCTGTGCAAACAGCGAAGATATTCAGAAATATTCCCTTCCCTTACTAGCAGGAGGATACCCGGTGTTTCAGGCAGAAGGTGACTATCCAGGCTAGACCCACCTCCTCGGCGCTGGGGACCGGGCATGGGGGCGGCTTTTCCCCGGGGGGCGGGAGGCGCCGACACGGCTCGGGGAAGCGCCGGGGCCCTTTGGAGCTGACCCTCGGACCGAGCTTCGTCAAAAGCTTCCTCCCCCCGCCCCCCCCCACCCCCCGAGAAAAAATGGGAAAAAGCCTGGAAAGTTTTGAAGAGTGAATTTCTCTTTTTCTCCTCGTTTCCCCTGGGACTAAAAGCTCGGAGTAAGCTTTCCTGTGACTACAGTTGCAGAGCGACCAAACAGGAGTCGCAGCTTAAAAACGGATGTCTTGCAGCGATTTCCTAAGAAAAATCAGAGTTTACCCCTTTCCCCCCTCGCTCCCCCCTCCGCCGTGGTCACCTTTGGGGCTCCCGCTGGCGCGGTGCATCAGACACCCCCCCCCCCCCCCCCCCGGGGGGGCTGAGGTCGGGGCAGGGGGCCAGCGCTGCTCCCCCCCACGCCCCCCTTCGCCCCCGCGGGAGGCGGCCATGCCCAGGGCCGGGGGGTCCCTCGGGAAGGGCACAGCGGGACGAGCCCCCCGCGGAGGCGAGCGGAGCCGAGCCCGCTGCCAGCCCCTTCCTTCCCCCGGCCCGGCGGGCAGCGCGGAGCCCGGCGCGGCCGGGGCTGCCCGGGTTAATCGCGGCGCTCAGGGAATTACCGCGCACTCGCACCGGCTATTCAGCGCCATTCAGTTGGCTTAATTGAGGGGAAAAACCCTCGGCGGCTGGCTCCTCCCGCCCAGGCCGGTGCCCGGCGCGGCCCCGCTCCGGACCCTTTGTTCTCCCGCCCGCCGCGGCCCCGGCCCGGGCCGCTCTCTCCCCCCAGAGGCACCGCGGCCGCGGGTGGGGGGGGACGAGAGGCAGCGGGGACACGCAGCCCTTTTGTCCCAGGCACTGAGGAAGGCCGGAGGAAAGAGGGTTTCTAATCCCAGCTCTCCTCTCTCGTGGCCTTGTGATGCTCAGCCTGGAAGGGAGTCGCTGCTTAAGACAGGCTTTATCTCCCTAGAAACACCTCTTGAAATTTGCAGGTTGAGGCAGCGCTTTCTGTGTCTGTCGCTCCGAGGGCTTGGCGGGGGCACCCTCCTCTCGGCGCTGCCAGGCGCCTCAGAAGCAGCGAGGGGCATCTTGTCTGCTCCATGTGCCACTGCTTCACCCCCTTTAATTCCAGTTGTGGTGTGGAGTTCAGGCGTCTGCCTTCTCCAAGTGTCTTCTCCTGCCACCAGGGAGAAAGACTATCTCTGTTCCTCTCCCAAGTACCATTCCGAGGGCTCTGTCTCAATTTTGTCCCTTTCAAGGATGCGGGTACCACAAAGTCCTTTACACACTCCTGCCAAACAACAAATCAGGCTGCACCCCTGCCTCGTCTAGTTAATCACAAGTTCCCTCTCCAGGCAGCAGAAGGTTAAAACACCCCCTTGACTCTTATTACAGAAGGAAAGGGGTGTATGTTCCTGAGCCACTGAATACGGAGAGCTGATGCATGCACCAAATGTGTCTCTTGTTTCATCATTCTTTCAGAATCAGGATTAGTTTGCTTTCTTTTTGGGTAATTTAACATGTCAAACACAAGCTACTGAGAACAAAAGTTCCCCCAAAGGAAATTCCTCTTTCCCATCTTCTTCATGTGCCCTGTACTTAGCGACCTACTAACTACTAACACATGCTTTGCCCTGAGTTCTGACATGTGGGGGGATCTGGGTGTGAAATAGCGCTCCCAAGTTTTCTTCTTCAAATAGTGTTTGTTACAAAGGTAACAACCCATCCAGCTTTACATTCGTGTCGCTGTTTTTAGAGACGGTGTTATGCCTCATTCTGCAAAGGATATTTTGGTCACCAATATCAAAATATGATGTTTTAATCTTAGTTCCTAGTGATGCTCTCTGTGGACATCACCATCTTGTGGCCAAGTGGACATTCGTGCCGCGGTGCTAATGGAGGAGGCGGTAAGAGCTGCTGGGACCGGCCGAAGGACAGGAGGGCAATGGCCTGGATGTGGGTGCTACGGGGAAGGCACAAGAGCCTTGGAAATGTTCTAGGGTCAAAAAAGAGACTTGGCACCACTTCAGAATTTGTTTTATCACAAAATAGGAATGAAACATTCGTTAAGACTCCTCTATTTGACTGGAATTTTACCAGTTGTGTTTCTGAACTCCCAGCAGGAGCCCTAGATGCTGCAACTGAAGGGAAATCTTACGTATGGATAGTTCAACAATTCCTTCGGGAGATACACAGGGACACCACAGAGGAACAGGGAGGAAGTGCCTGAAAAGCAGAGGGTTGCGTGAGGAGCGTGTACAGTGTTAGTCTTACACCATGATGCCTTTCGCAGAAAGTCCTAGGTCTTAAAATCTCCCCACGCTTACAGCCTTGGCCCATTCTCTGCCTGCAACGCCCAGAGATATTTCAGATCCTGTGCATATAATATTAGACCTAATAGACCTAATAGAAGATGGTGCTGGGCGCCACAACCAAATACAAGAGGGGAATTGTCACTAACTAGCAATATTTATGTCATACCAGGTGATGCCTGGGGGAACCCAAACCACTTGTGCAAGACAACGAACAGCAGACACCCTCGTGCACTTTCTGTTCTATAACTTTCTTCATAGAAAAAGACAATATTTTGCCAGTCTCAAATGGTACATATTTACTGTCATTTTAGTATTATTTTTATTTAGTAGTTGAGGAGGTAAAATTATGAGAAATTCAAAGAGTAACTTGTTCATTGTCCTATCAGGGCTTGATGAAAAGCTGATACCCTCCTTCCATTCTGGGAGGGTTTAGAATCACTTTGATTTCCTTGGATCCTGAATGTATCTCTCTCTCTGTGGAACAGGTTAAAATCCAACTACTTGCAGCCCTGGGGTTTGTTTTGTTGCATATTAACATGAACAGACCTCAGTCCTTCAGACAGATACTTTAATGCATTTCCTCCTAAGTCTCTGCCTTGTTATTTCTGGGAGGGTTTGAAAGCATTTAAGATAACACACAGAGGTCTTTCCCATTACTAATATCTACAATTCTGCGAGTACATTTTAAAAGCAAGCACTGCTTGGTTTTACATTTCCATAATAGAATTTGCTTTGAGCAATATAGTTTCAGTTATTCATCCCAGTATTCTTTACATCAGGAATTGTAGCTGTGAAGGAGGCTGGAGCACATGGGATGACCCCAGTTTGGCAACAAGATCTCAGTTCTTAAACCAGAAAAGATTTTGCTACATTCCACCCAGCTCCATTAATACTGCATTTTTACTGTCTCCTTTTAAGCATCTTACACCTTTTAAATTCAGGTGCTTCCAGTCTTTCCACGCCGCAGGAAAACAAGCAGAAATGCTTCTTATTGCTAGAATTTGGCACAAGATGCTTGGGTCTGGAAGGATTTATACAAATGGACGCACACGCACGCACACACGCACACATACACACATTTATATATACAGTAAAAATTTTTTAAGCTGATTTTTGAATTATAGGAGTACAGAAACACACAGAAAAGTTTGAGGCTTCGGACACTTTCTACGTATCTATTAAACAAACATGGTTTTGGTCTTAAAGCTGAATTTTTGGAGGCCTTGCTCTATATTGTGCCACGTTTTTTTAGAAGGTTTTGAAAAGCGGAAGTTTGCAAAGCAGCTACTGTACATGCTGCAAACCTGCTGTTTATAGAATCTGTACTTATGAGTACGTGCATTTGATGTTTATTTTTTAAAAGTTGCTTTTAATGCATGCCTTTGAGAATTGTATGTTTTCAATAGGGCTGAAAACCTCTGATGGCTAGCATGGATTTAGAGTGAGACTATAAAGACGTGTCTATGAGATGTACTCAGCTGTAACAAACCAGCAATAATGGACAACTGAAAACAAATCTGTTTATGTGTTTGAGAAATTCCCCAATAATTCAGATTTTAAAATACAAATTTTTTTTTTCTCATTTTTTGCATGCAACATAGAACAGAGAAAGTAGTGATTTTTCATTACTTTTAATATAAAACTTCTAGGACATTAAAAGGGAGTTGTAGATACTGGAACAGAAAAAGCAAAATAATGACAGTTTGTCAGAGCTAATTTTCAGTTATAGCCCTGATTTATTTAGTGGATTTAAGCTCGGTCCTTAATGGTTTTTTAAGAGTTTTTCTATGGTTCACTGTATGCACAAATAAATGAAAAACTCATTTTGGTCTATGCGATTATTTTGCTTGGCATTCAACATTTAATACTACTTGATAATTATTATAATGTTCCTTGCTCATAGACTTCCTTTACAGGCTTTAGAGTTGATTTATGCAAATGTATCAGTCAGCGTCATTCAGTGATTTCAGAAGGAGATAACAGAATTGATCATTCAAACTAGTATTCGCAAATACTTTTTTTTAAAAAGGAAATATAAACATACACATTATTTAAAATATTTTTTTCATTTGGCGTGCTAGTGATACATTGTATTAACAGCTTTATTTCTTTAGCTAGTCCAATTATAGTCATAATTTGCTGTCTGGTACCCACAAACTTTATTTCTTTTACAGTGTTTCATTTAATGGTCTCTCTTGTACTCTACAGGGTTTAGTTTGATGGAGGAAATAATTATAATTTTAACTGGTCTGTTCCATCGAGATTTAAGTGGACTGTATTGTACAGCTTGCTTTGTACGTTACAATGCAATTTATAGTGATACAAAGTACATTAAAACACTTTACAGAGTTGAGGACAGCTACTGTCCTACAAGCAGAAAGTGGAGGAAAGGCTGTGTGGAGATGGAGGGAAGAAAAAAGGAAACAGACCTGACATTTTAAAAGCCATAAAGAGGCAGGTGAGGGTCCTTGCAGGCTGGTTATTGTGAGGGAAAAATAGAAGATGCAGAAATGGAGGGGAAGGCAAGTAGGATTTGTACCAGTACAATACATGCCATGGTATGTTATTTTAATTGCTGCACTCAGATGAACTGCAAACAATGTTGGTCACAGAGCAATAGATTTACACGCCTTTTCCTCTTGTTGCCTTAAGCTTTAAGTTGCAATGAAAACGATGGTGACCACCTGGATAGAGACCAGCAATACCCCAGCAATCAAAAAACAAAGCGCATGAGGACATCATTCAAACACCACCAGTTGCGGACAATGAAGTCATACTTTGCTATTAACCACAATCCTGATGCCAAGGACTTGAAACAGCTAGCTCAGAAAACCGGCCTGACCAAAAGAGTTCTTCAGGTAAGAAGAGCGGTCTTTTGTCTTGAAAAGTAAAAGAAATACCAATTTTATAATTAAAATGCCATGGATTTTGCTGATTTTCAAGCTTTTCTTAGTCCTTCATACCTTCTGTGAGACTTCAGTTAAATCCTAGAACGCATGAGAAAAGTTCTTTCTTTTCAGTTTCCCGAAAGCAGATCACTTGGGTTCTAATTTTTAATGACAGTTGTGAAGGTTTGGGGCCCTGCTTGTTTTCCTGTAGTCAGTTAATTCTGGTGCGTGTTTTAGCTTCCAATCTGCTGTAGGAAAGAGTGAATTATTTTAGTTAGTGTGTTCACTGTAAATAGAGAGCTCTTAATTTAGAAATTACTGTGAATGTTTACCTTCATAAGAAATTAATCAGCAGTTTGGATTTATTTCATCAGGACAAGGAGGATATCTTTTCTTTCATAATTGAAGTGGACATAAATTTTCCAAAGATTAATTTTTTATTCATAGTTTAGTAACTTAGAATTAAAGAAAACTGCATTTTAAATGTACTTTTTCTCTGAAAGCTGGATTTTTCTTGCTTCACGGATATACGCTCTGTTTAAACTATTATGGGAAGCAAAGGTGAGAGTATTAGTTGATTCAGCTCCAATTTATTTTATAGTTCTGATTCAAGAAGTCAGTTTCAATGGGAACTTATCCAAATAACTATACCTAGAGATAAATTTGGGCATATAGGAGCCATGGCATTCCAGGATCTATTGCTGAAATTTTTAAATGGGTCTTAATTGCAGCAAAATGGTTTGTGAGCTTCATAGAGAGGTAGGGCTCAGAGGCAGACTCCTGGGAAAGCATCGTGGACAGCTCTCGCAAATTCATAGGCAAGTGGAGGGCAACAGACAAAAAATATTGAGAAAAACTGAATTCACTGGAGGGATTCTGGACCTTACAGTGTTAATACCTAACAGAAGAAGGAATCAAGGTTTTGTAGGCTTCCCAGTAAAAACTACTAATGAAAAAACGTATGTAATTAATTCTTGGCTACGTCCTCCATAGCTGGATTTTTTTTGTGTTTATGAGGCTGATTTGTGGTGGTGGAACAGATTCCTCCGATATAACTAGTGCACATCCTAACACTTGGTGTAGTGTCTCTCAGAGCAGCTCTCCTTTATCCATGCACATGGGCAAAATAATTTACTGCATTTGTCTATCCTTATTTTGACACGTCTTTATTTTATCCTCAGAGTTTAGACACTTCAGTAATATTTCTTCTGTCCATTACAGTGTACTCACACCTGAATTATCTGAGAAATTTCACGTAGTGCATTAATAAATGAGATAAGTGTCTAGGAAGTCTCTTTTTCTTGATCATCCTTCTGTCCTCTCTCCTCACTCCACACCAACTTTGACTTCCATCTCTCTCTTCTCTTTTCACCTAACGGGTCTTTCCTTCCATCTTTTTTCCAAGTTATTGTCTCTGTTTCTTCCTTCCTTTTCAGAATGTATTTCCCTGTCTCCAAAATTTGAGTCCACGTCTCCATTGCACTTTAGGTCCTCTTTCAGTTTCTTCATTGCTTCTCTTTCCATCTTAAACATCTCACATCTTGCAGTTTTAAGGTGCTTAGTGGTTCCTCTTTTTTTGTGGAAGACCCTTAGAATTTGACTAAACTTTTTTTATCATTCTGGTAATTTGTGTTTCACTTCTTTTACTTTCACAGTTAAATACTCCTTTATGTCTGGGCTCCTTTAGCTGAAGAGTGGTGGAAGGTAATAGTTGGTGGTGGGGATTGCACCCAGAGGATGACGCTGTTGGAGGCAATTCAAGAAAATGGCCCGGAGTGATACTTAGTCTACTGCCACTTGAGTTTTCCTGTCTGTTATGAGCACTCTACTCCATACTCTTGGACTTTTTGTTTGAAAATTAATTTGGGCCATGAAAAAACAATATTTTTTTTTTTCATTTTAGAACCTTTGTGCCCAACTGGTTTATCTCTAACCTGTGAGAGGCAATTTTTCAAACACTGAAGTTCACCTATCTGAGTTTCAGGGTTGCTCTTTGCTGGGGAAAACTCTTCATGATGTTGGTTACTGAGATAGTGTCACTTGTTAATTCTTTTGAGCCAGAAAGGTTGGCATTCCATCTGTGTCATTTATTGAACACGAAGTAATTCCCTGACACTATTGATCTAAACGAGCATCATTAGTATTAGTCTGTCTTATGTACCGAAGGCGCATGGCCTCCCAGGCGTACGTGCACGCTTAACCAGTAGTAAGCAATCTTCCTAAGTTGTTATTAGGCGTATTCGTAAGGTGTTGTATTTTCTGTATGTTCAGATCTCAGTTCAGCTGGTGAAGGATTGTGGCTCTTTGTATACCATTAATAGGATATATTTTAATAGAAAATGCAAGACAGCAGATCAGGCGAAACAGATCCTCTTGTTGTGAAACCAGTGTACTTCCTAAACACACGAAGCAGAGTTTCTAGTGGTTTAGGAAACAGCTAAAGTGCCCTCACTATATAGACAGTCCCACAGAACATAATGAGGATACTTTGTACAGCGACTTTGACTGTATTCTTAATGGTCTATGATAGTGGATTTGGAAGACCTGACTTCTGTCTTTGCTTTATATACAATTAGTCATCAGCCACACATGTCCAGAAGTGGGATGGCATGGAAATGCTTCATAAATTACACTTCCTTCAGTGGCTTTGTAATGCAGACTATTTTCCCTAAGTAGCCACATTGGAATCACAGTAAGCCTATTTATATTTTTAACCCCTATTTTTATTTCTTTTCATTGCAATTTAACTTTATATTTGCAATTTAATATACCTCTTGTACTGCAACTGGGGAGCACAAGCCCATTATTGTAAGCTATCATTCATAATTAAAGTGACCAGCTAATTGTGAGCTAACTAACTGGCATAAATGTTCCTCTTTTGGGAATTGATCTTTCTGTTTGTGAGTTTAGAAAGGGAAGGTGGAAGTAGATAGCCCAAAGAAGATATGGTTTGCTAGCTATAGGTATGTACCTCTGCTCTCCCCAGCAGTCTGGCATATGATTACCCATGGCAAAAGCAGTTTAGGAACATAAAGCATTATTGTTCAGTGGGTGTCTTGTACGCTGCTTGTTCTTTCTTGAATCACTCCCCAGTGAAGTCGCTCTGAAAACCCTACAAAGACCACTGCATGCATTTGGACCTTGCTAATTCAGTTTCCATTTGCCAACAAGCATGAAAATTTTCAGAGTCATGCGTGGGTACCCCGCGCTACCTTTCAGTGAAGATTTGCTTTAGGCTAGCATACTGCTGACACTTTACTGAGCCTCCAGTCATAAAATACCCCAGAGTTCCCCTTTAACTGTGTGTTTACTAATTACGATAGAGTAAACAGAATGTGTGTGCAATGAGGGAACGTAGTTTGCTTTGTGGTGCAACATCCTTTATATTTTTGTTTCTTCGCTTACTAGGTAGTAAAATTCAGTAATGTCTCCGGGTAGCTGTGTGAATGAGCAAAATTGTGTTTAAGAATTTGTTCCTAGCACAAGCTATTCATACAACCAATATATAACAGTTGCAACAATGGAGGTGTTACAGACAAGAAAAGGAAGTTATCTGAGGTGATTAGGAGATCTCATTCACTGCAGTATCCAAATCCTTCACAATACTTAGCGTATTTATTCTCAATACTTCCCTATCATATGGAGATGTTCTTTTATTCCTATTTTACTTGATGGAGGCAAAGTTAGTGGCACAGATCACTGAAGAGATAGTACAATATTTTAACTGCAGTAAATATTCCTCTACCTAGCTGCTGAGCTGCCCAGTGACAGGCATCCAGCCCCGCTAACCAGAATGTGGTAATATCAGTGGTGGGGCTCGCAGCTGCTTTTATTTTTCAGTGGGAGTTTTGGTCCATATTTTCCCTTTCAATTCGAAATAGCTCAGCCTTATAATGATACAGTTGGACAGAAAAACACTAAATACTTCCCAGTGATTTTGTTTATTCCTCAGTACTGAAGACCAGATTCCTGATTGTGTAATTGATGTGAGATAGGTCCTTCTGGAACAATTCTTTCAGTTATGTATGTTTGGGTGGTTTCTTTACTGTAATACCGTTACAGGTGCAGGGCCTGACTTGCCAATGTGAGCAGACAGCTCTACTGCCATTATGCATGGGCAGCCCTGCCTTGCCAGCGCTTGCACGCTCTTTGCACAGCCATGAGTAACGACACGGGGCAGGAGGGAAGCAGGCCTACATGCCTACAACTCAGAAAACAATAGTTGTAATTCTTTCATGACTGTGAACTTCACTTAAGTGCATACCAGAATATCACTATTGCGATAATTATGTTATCCCTTTCTATCATAGGACAAGGTATTTTCAGAATTTCAGTTAACAAATATTTAGATATCTTTTCAGTAATATGAATATTTATTATTGGACAGTTTTAAAGAGCTTTATAACCATTAGCTGATTAACCTTGACACTATCTCAGTGAGGAAGGAAGCACAAGTAGTCATATAATCTCTTTTTGAATACTACTTACAAGATTATGTAATATTTTCTATGTCTAACATGAGCTACCGCTATTAAAGAGAGAATGACCCACGTTACATGTGCAGCTCCTGAAAGCAGCATGACTGGTCTTTGGTAAGGGCATCTGAGCACAGGTCTTCATATTTAATGGAAGATAAAGGGCAATACATAAACACCAATGATCTTGCTCACTTTTCTTTACATGCTACATGTTTCAAATCAGAAAGAGCAAAAATACCATAGAGTCTCTCACCCTGTTAAAGTTAAGGAGCAGCTGGATGTTTAGGAACAACGTAAATAAACAAAATAGTTATGGTGCCTTCTACAGTTTTACACACTTTAAATGAGAAAATAGTTTTGTGAATAGGAATGGAAATGTTACTCATATTTGGGACTACTGCTTATATAAAGATGTATATTTTTAACGAACATAAGTGTGAAATTACACAGAAGTATGTGTATATGCAACTGGACTAGTGCTTTTGTCTGTTCTAATTATTACCTAACTATGGTACACATACGTATCAACAGTGACAGTCTCTAAACTTCCATTTCACCTTCACATGTATTATCCTTGTTACAGCTGCTAGGAGGTATATTAAAAAAATCAAAACCAAATTCCTTTTGGGACAAATATAAATTATCTCTTACTCAAAGGTAAAAAATCCCCCAAAACGTTCAGATTGCTGGTTTTTACCATTCCTAACTAGCTGGCACTTGAGACTTTGCGGCTTGAATGACCAGAACTGATTCGCTTCACTTGCATCCCCTGCACACGAGGCTCCTCGCCTTGCTCAGGCCCCCACGCAGACACTCTGCGCCTCCCTTCTCGCGTGGCACTGAGTGAGCAGCCATAGGAGAGGACGCTGGTTGTGAATGTGGCAGGCAAAAATATCGCGTTTGGTTTTGCCTCATTTTACCCATCACTGGCCTTTAACAGGTTTACCACCATAATGGACTATGTTATAAAATCATGAGTATATTTTCACCCATGCTAGTTGAGGAAGAGATTTTTGTTTTCTTGTATATAAAACCAATAAATAGCCTTTAAACTAAGAGCTTTAACAAAGGGAGTGCCAACATAAACTGTTTTAAAATACTGAGCTTTCAGAAACAAGGGCCTGTAGGGATGTGATTTATGCATGGCCCATGAATGCAGCTCCTATGGCCACTGCTAGAATTTGTGCCTGAGGATTATTTCCTTGGGGCATTCCCTGGAGAGAGAGTGAGAGAGAGGGTGTGCACCTTAAAGACCCTTGGTTGAGGGAGAAAGCTTTCCAGAGAAAAAGTAAAAGTGCTCAATAAGGGGAATTTGGGGCTGGAGCATCCGTAGATGAGAAGAAAACCAGTCAGAGGAAAACCAGCTGAGACATGTTCATCAGTTCTATGTGCGGCTGCAGGCTGCGAGTGCACGGAGAACCTTACAGCCTGCTTGTATTACCTAGCGCTCCTCTGCTAGCGCCTGGCTTCACGCGGATCCTGCGGCAGGGGCCGTGCTGCTTCAGAGTTAGAGGTCAGAACTTCTGTGCAGGTTGGTGCGGCCTCCTGAGCTCCACGCACTCAGCTTCCTTGTACAGGCCACAGAGGAGAAATCTGGTGGAGATACTGTACGGTCATGCAGATCCTTTCACTCGCTCGGTTGCTTCTTCCGACAGATACAGAGGTGATGAGGCTCATTGCATCCGGGATGGAAAGACTCAGTCCTGTTCCTTGTAGCAGGTCAACGTGAGGACAGTAGGATCAAGACTGAGTCCGTTGTAAAGCATGTAACAATGGCAGAGGCCTTCTGATAAATAAGCACAGTGAAATTTCAGCTAGTTTGTAGCAGTAAAATTACCTGGTATCAACATATATCACATTGAACACAGGTTATTTAACAACATTTTCAAATTTAGTCAAAGTAATATGCTGTACCTAGGTTTCCTGCAAATTTCACGAACAGATTTTATTTTATCTATTTTTAAATAGGTCAGAAAAATATTTTATCTTTAAACAAATCCTGCAGACAGTGGAAAGCATTATTGACTTGGACCTAAACACTGAAATGTAACTGAGAAAGATGAAGTCATAGCTTTTGTCCTTCACTCAGAGATAATAATCAAATAATGCAAGAAGTAGCAATATTGGAAACATTTCTCTATGTGGATATAATTTCTACTGAAATGACAGTTTTTAATGCAGTGTGGGTCTTTAATACCATTCAAGCCTCTTTTCCCAACATCATTCCAGTACTGAAAACGTTTGAAAAGGAGATTGGCATAGGAGAAAGGAGCTGAAGCATTTGAGAAAGAAGAGTAAGAGAAGAGTAAGAAGGAGGGACAGTCCTTGTAGAAAAGTGAGAGCATTGCAGGCACTGAGACGAGAGAAGGTTGCTGGGAGAGCTCCAGGGCCCGCAGAAAAGCAGGGTGCTGTGGTCTGTGTCACCTGCTGCTTACAATGGGAGATGGACTTGAGATACGAGGGTGTCGAAACTCCTTATTTTATATTCATCAGATGCTTGATGTCTGCCTCATCCAGACAAATACCCCTGGGATTGAGGGCAATCGAGGACTCGTGCAGGCTGCCGAATTTCTAAGCATCTTTACGCATAGCCTGCACAGAAAGACTGCCGTCCTCCATCCTTAGTCCACTCCTGTCCCAGGCAGGCTGTTTGTCCAGGATTGCAGGAAAGGGAAAGAGGAATGCTCTACAGGCATGCGCAGGACACTTCTCGTGGCTGGGGCTACTTTTCTAACATGTTATCAGTAAAAACATCTTCCCCAATACAAGTGTTGGTGAATTTGTGAGTATGCTTTTGCTTTTTTAAACACTGCAGCTCTTTAAATGCTACCCTGTTATATTAAACTATTTCAGGTTTGGTTTCAAAATGCTCGAGCCAAATTCAGACGGAACCTCTTACGTCAAGAAAACACAGGGGTGGATAAGACTTCAGACTCAACACTCCAAGCAGGGACCCCATCAGGTCCTGCCTCAGAAATATCCAATGCCTCCATGAGTCCTTCCAGCACTCCCACTACTTTAACGGACTTGACTAATCCTACTATGCCTACTGTGACATCTGTCTTGACATCAGTGCCCGGAAGTCTTGAGGTTCATGAATCTCGAAGTCCTTCACAGACAACTCTTACAAATCTTTTCTGATGACTCTTTCTTAATAATTTCTTTAAAAAAGAAATTATTCTTAGCTGAAATTCCAAGTGTATTTTAATAGAGGCTTTGAGCAACTGACTAACCACAATTAGGATCTCTCCTAAAAAACAGAAGGAAATGTAGTGTTCTGGTATTACGGAGTATGGACTGAAGAATAACTTGGAAGATCTATTGCAACACAACATTTGTGTAACTGTACAGTTTTGTGGACTGAGCAAGGGAAACAGCAATTAATTTAAGTTGGCTAAAGCTTCTGTATTTTCAAAGACTGCCATGTGCCTTATATACTGTTTTATCTACATTCTTTGGATTCCATGTCCACTTCTCTCTTTTTCTCTCTGTATATTTATGACCAGGGCAAAAATGTTAAGAGTTTGTTACTTTGAATAGTCCTAAGCCTTTCATTGGTTGCTTTGTTGTTTTAGAATTTTAAGGTCGAAGTCTGTTCGAATACCAGAATTTGTAAAATCTAACCAGTAATAAAACCACTTATGGAAACTACTTGGTAATGGCTGCAGTTACATTTAACATTAGTGTCACAATCAAGATAAGCTGATTGTATTTAAAAGGATTAGAAAACTGCACTGCAAACACAGTATCTGCCTAGGATAAACTCTAAATATGATGTATACATTCTTCCTGTTCCTGAAGTATATATGGTGGGACATCCAGCTTGTACAACAGTCTAGGTATCTTCATTGTAGAGAAATAAATAACTGTTAGTTGCAGGTAGAAGTTACCAGATAATGTTAAAATTAAATCAGAAGAACTATCCTTAACTTTGCTGCGTGAAAGAAACTTGACTTCAGCTAGCATTTATGAAAACAATCTTGCTTTTGTGCAAGAGATGGCTTGTCCCCTTTCCTGGAGGGGGCAAGCGGGGTATCCGACAGCTGTGTGGCCACAATCAGTCCATTACAGAGGTGGACGCTGGGTAATGTTTTCCCTAGGAAAAAGACAGAAGTATTTCAGGTTATTTTACAACACTGGTGGGCAAAGTTGAGGCAAAATCATGTTTTATAAAGTCACAGCCTTACATTTTTTGTAATGCTTTGAAGGAATAAAAAGCCAAGGAAGAATATGATATTATCGATGCTAATAAAAGTGGTTATTCCTTTAATGATTATGGACCTTTCAATACAGTTGAATTCCTTCTCCCCCAAAAATATGTGCAGAATATCACTCATATTTTGAGGTTTTTTCCTATTGTTTTTAAAGATGCTTTTCTGTAATTAAAGAAATACCTCAGCAAAGTTTAAATATGTATAAGAACGAGTATACACTATGCTGTTTGCCCAGTAGTTTTATAGATTTTGAGTGGTACATAAGATGCATATGGTTGTTCCTTTTCAAACCCGTTACAACCAGTTTATTTCAGACAAATGTTAGGTTGTATGTGGATAGCTCTCTAATCCATCATTCCCATTGGATCAAAATTGCTAAAAGATCATTCCAAATAAACAGCAAGATAGGTGCCAAGATTTGTGTTCTTTGCCCTTTCCAGTGCATTGAAGATGATTTAGTAGGCCAGGCTCTTTGGTGACAATGTTTGGTTTTAAAAGCGCTACGTTTATTCAGCTTTCTCAGCTGAAAATTTGCCATTCTTGTGCAAGCCAAATTCCTGTCGAGATCAGTGAGAGGTCTCAGAGCATGAGGACTGTGGGATAGAAATGCTGACATAATTAGGTCATTTATTAACATTTTTTTACACTTCAGCTTAAAAAAACCCACAGGTGAGTTATCTGAAAAGCAAGATAGTCCTAAAAAAATCATAGCTAGCTAAGATCTGTGAAAGGGATTACGTTCTGGTCACTAAACCCAATAGGCTATTAAGTTTAATAGGTTATTAAGTTCATTAAGTTTATGCACAATGATGAAACATCAAAAAAGATAATTTGGATTGAATTAATAACTGCTACAGGTTTGTCCAAGACATTTTTCCTCATACTATAAATGTCTAATAAGGAAATTGTGCTGGTTAGTGGACTGTAAAAGAGTACATATCTGCCTTTCAAAGATACTCAGACACAGAGATTCTGCTGTATGTAATGTTTTGTTCATTGTCCTTGGAGATTTTATTTTTTTTTTACATGCTTAGCTGGATCTTTTCTTGATTTAAAAGGCAATGTTGGTCCACTGTTAAATGGATACAGCCCATAATTAAAAACCCTGTGTATTAACCTGTAAACAGTTTTTAAAAACTGAATCCTGAATTCTTAAGTGTTATGGCAAATGTAGCGGATAACGATTCAAACGGTTCTTTAAAATCGCAGTGCTATTATTTGTGATCTTGTATTTTAACTACCTGAATCCACATGGATGGAAATACCTTTCAAATCAATTCTCAATATTGCCTTTTCAAATAACTGACATTTATGAAGGGGAATACTCTCGTATTAATCTTATCTAAAACCTATAAGAGACAATTAGAGAAATTGTCTGGTTTAATCAAATCAGGGATTTTGCATATAAATAAGAGACAATATTCTATGTAGGGTCTTTATGTAGGTGCATTAGGATTCACTCACTGGCTCCGATGACCTATGTTGTCCCCATGATTGTTTCAATCCTGTGGTATTGTTTGGTTGTTTAGAGCTTGTTGGTTTTGAATGCTGTACATTTTTTTACTACTGCAATCCTAATGTTTCTTCACATACTTGTACAGTTCCACATTTGATGTATTAGTCTGAAATTCTGTTAAAAACATGAACAAAAATGGAAATGATATTTCTTTGGAAGTGTATTTTTACTGTATATCTAATTTGAACTAGTTGAACATACTTCTTTACATTTTGCATGATAGGTGTGTAGTTCATTTTTTAAATATGAAAGAGACTTAAGAGTAACTTAGAATGAGAATATAATGAAACCTATACAAATATGGAAAATACATACAATGATTTGCTAATTTTTGACTCAAGAAACTTTTTGAAATACATTTTACCTAGTTTATTTAAGATAATGCAGATATTTTGTCTTTGAGTTCATACATAATACAGAATATAAAAGGGGATTACACATTAGAAAAACTTTCAAGTCACCTTGGTACTCAACAGCACACTGGATTGTTCTTGTCAAGCAAAGAGAAAGGCTATTCGATTTTAAGAATGCTGAATAAATATATTTTCACCTACAGTAGAGAGGGATAGCATTACTATAAGTGATATGTAATCACAACATTTATTGACACTATTAATAGCTACATTTCATGTAACTTATTTTTCATTCAAATTATCCAAGTTTGGGATAAGAAGACTAAGGATCATTATACTAATGAAGAAGCTGAATGTCTGCTCTGGAAGCAAGAGTCAATTTATCAAACATGCTATGGGTGGAGAAAATGCCTCCAGGATATTTTGGTTTCCAAACTATCTTTTCCTCCTAGCTGTTAAAAAAACCCCACCATATTTAGAGCACTTTCCTATAAGTATTTTTTATTTTTTGTCTGTTGGAAGGTAAAGACTAAAGCACAGGCACCTGTAATAAAAACCTTCTTCTAAAGGAAAAGGAGAAAAAAACCACAAATCAAAATAAGAATCGGAATTCATACTCAGGCATGATGATAGCAAAGACATCGAGGTGACTAAAAGAAGTTCCATGTGTACATGCTTATAGTCTTCACAGTGACTTAATAATGCTTGGAAGGAGAGATTTTAATTGAAAGTAGGTGAATTCTGAGGGGTTTTTTTTTTTTACTTCAGAAAGCCAGGACTAATTACATAACTCTGTCACTGTTTTTTAAAATGTAATTTGATATGAGTTACCTTTATAAAGGGTTATGACATCAAATACAGTGTGAAGAGATAAGCCTAGACTTTTTAACAAGGACATTTTCCCCCTTTTCTTTTCTTTCCATCTTTTTAACCCTGGTTCTTCTCCAGGACACATCATGAACTGCTGGCAAGAGGCTCAGTTTACTTTAATGAAGGGTAGATCATCTTCCTGCCACACAGTTTACATCCTCCTGCTTACGTGCATTCTTCACACTGACACCGGCAACCGCTTCTCATTTACCTTACGCAGTTGGACTGTCCACAGCTTCTACAGAGTGAATCCTCCAACCAGGCTTCAGTGGAGTTTTTCCCTACCCCTGCAGGAACTTATCCCTTCTGAATAAGGAGGATTTAAACCATTCCTGGTAGCAATTCCTTTATTCGTAGCTAAAGTAACAATCTGTGAAATGAATGGCCTATGCTTTCCTGAGGTCCCTTTGACCTGCATTTGAAAAGACTACAGGTGAAATACTTGTGCAACAGGTCCAGTTCACGTTAGCAGCCAGGGTTTGGGTGGGTGTGCAACGCTCGTGCCACCTATCTGCATTTCTGCTTTCCAAGCTTAAAATATTACACCTCCCTTTCCAAACCTTCAAGTCCTTTTTGTCTTGTTCTGTGAGTGGGTTGATGGAACTCTGCTTAATCCCATACTTTAGATAATTTTGTCTGAGTCTGCAGTATCTTTGCTTAAAAAACTAAGTATAGCAAACCCCAAACATCATTCGCCCCCTGCCATACATTGCATTTCAGGCTGCTCAGGGCCTCTGGTGTGATACATCACTACCCCTGCAGGCAGCAGGGGCTATATGGATCATGGTCTGTTCTCATTCTAATTAAAGAGAAGTGAAGGAATACATATTAGATTCTCAATCTACAGTGAATAAAAATGTGTTTTAAGAGTATCTTAGGACTGGCAAATCACTAAAAAGGGGGAATATAGAGGGCATATTTTTGACACCCAGGAAGCTGCCGTGGTTATGAAGACGAGCAGCAAAGCGGCTGGACTCTGAGTGCTCACGTTCTCACTTCCGTCAGTGGAGGGACGGTCTTTAGTTCATTGCAGGCTTTAGCTGGGATGCTTAAAGGGATGTGGAAAGCGAAGAATCGAGTTTGACTCTGTCATAACATCAGGTGAGTTATCAGTAATCTGTCTGAAAAGTCACTGGGGAAAGATGGCTGCATGGAATAGCAGAATGATGCCTTTTACAAGTAAATACGCTCTTAATGAAGCATTTCTGCCCCTGTTCCACTGCTAGGGAGACATCCTCGCAGTCTCCGTGTGTTTGATGTGGCAAACTTTCCTGAAAATGTTCAGTAAGCAAGCTGGCCCCCTGGGGAGCAGCAGAGAAACTAATAATGAGTATTTGCAATTAACTGTAATAATTTATATTTGTACTCAATATCCATGCCTCATTCTACTAACATTTCTGATTTGGTAAGCTATGTCCAAAGTTAGTCTTTTAGCATTTGGGGTGTTGCAGAGTCATTTTTAGGTTCTTCTACTGAAGGTAGCTTTGGCTTTGTGCCATGAACGGGAGGAAGTATTGAGTTGCATCTGTCATCATATATTACTATCCGTGGTTAAAAAAGCATCAGATGTGAAATGGCAGTTATAGAAAAGGCTAAATCTTCAGCTGGGTTTAGTTGCACTTTTGACTGTTTTATAGGGAGCTTTCACTCTTGACGTGGAGTGACGTGCAGTCAAGATAAGGCTCGCACTGTCACAGAGTTGTGTCCAGGATTTGTCACGGGAATCGACTCTGGCCGCACGTGGCAGTGAGCAGACACGCCACATGAATTACTCCCAGCATGCAAGGCTTCCATGTTGAGGGAGAGAGAACCCAGCCTCAAAAATTATTTCCACTGAAGCAGCAAATACTGACAGGCCCTAATAGATAGAAATTTATATTACCACCATTTCTGCTGCACCTGTACTCTCCCCCCTAGCCTTTTATACTAACGAAACGTGTTTCTTGTCACCATTCAGCCTGGTAAAAATAGAGGTGTGCTGGATCAGGGCCGTGAATGGCATTTATCCATTTGACAAATTTTTTTTCCAAGGACTAGATAAAAAGATATACTGGGCATTTAATGGATTTCTAATCAGATTCATGTGATGTTAGCCGTTCTGTCTGGCCTAACAACTGGATTTTTGTCACAACAAAGGTCAGTAAATATTTGGGAGTTTTTGAGTAAAGCATAGTACTTAAGATATGCAACCTACTGACAGTAAAATCAGACCTTGCAATATCATTTAGCATGCTAATGCATAACACTGTGCAAATTATAATTATTTCCTGAAAATACCACTTCTGTGGAAGTTCTTCTTTTGTTAAAAAAAAATCCCTGTAACGGCATGACTCTGCATATATATTTACACAGCTTGTTTACACGCTGCTATATGAATTTATTAGATTGTAAAATCCAGCACTTAACAGGAAGTTAAATTTTTGCAACAACCTCTAGAAAAAAATGAAATAATTAAGCTTTTCATTAAAGGGAGAAACCTGTTCTATACACTGCATAGTTTAGCTGAGTACCTATGTCAAAAAAAAGTAACAGCTAAAACAAGAGGGACACAAATATTTGGAAAGTGTTCTGCAGTTCTATAGTGACCTGGTTTAATTGATAAACATCAGCAATGACTTTTTCCAGGTGCATACAGATTATTAGGTAAATAGTGTTAGGAAGTCACAATGAATTTTCAGCTCTGCAAGCACAGAAAAAACCATATATTTTTCTTGCAATGACACAAACCTACCCAGGCCGTTATCCATCCGCTGCACAGTAATTACTGTGTAATACAACGTTCCTTGCTTACTATTTGAAAACAGTGAGAAGATACTCATGCTTTGGTAATTTAAAGTGTTCCTAGGAAAGGGGTTTGATTTTCCAGGAGCATATTGGTCCAGTAAAGAGTAACAATGATAAGGAGCTCTAATCCATGTATTATTTGTGTTGGCTGAAACCTTTAATAGACAGCTAGAGACAATTTCTTCCCTACACAGAGCTTAAACCCCAGGTTCTCCCGGTGGCTCTCCACGTACAGATCTGAGAGATCTTACAGGCTCTCCTTAATGACTAAAGGAAGAAATGAGCCCAAGAGGCATAGTGCTGTTCTTACCAGCTCTGCTCTTGGTGAAGTTACACCATCAATCTGGCAGCTGTGGTACAGCCTGTTTGGCAAACGCCTCTGGCCCAGGCAGTCGCCGTGCCTCTGGAGCTACCCGACAGCTCTGGGAGCTCCGCCTCAGCATGTCACACCTTCAAAATACTGTTCAAACCAGGGGTTTGCCTGACGTCACATACAGCAATGCGGCCCATCTGCTTAACCCTGGCACGTGGGAAGTGCAGATGCGAGATCAACGGGGACAGGTTTCAACTGTTTTTTTCTGATTACAGCCTCCAGCCTCCAGAAATTGCTTTTCCACCAACTATTTCATTTGCCTTCTCACATCATTTCCACATGTTTGATCACTCATTTTTTGCTGTCCTTCTTCTGGAAATTAAGACTAATAAAGGAGATACTCTGTAATATGGCTTTGCAGGCTGTGCTTGAGCAAGAAGCTGATGCCAAGCCAGTCTGGGCAAAGATTCTGGGAATGTAGGGAAGAACAATTTCTGAAAGGCGAGGTCTGTCACCCACAGACAGACAAGAGGGTAAACAAATGACATTGCCCGGACCAAGTCCCCGAAGACATCTCATCTCTTGCACTCAGAGCTTCCAAGAGTTTGTTAATGGTTGATGAAACTTTTAGAGGCACAAAACCACTTTATTTATCATTGCTTTCATAATTATCCTAGACAGGCAGTTTCAGCTTTTTCACACTGTAGATTCCCTAAACACTTTCTACTGGAGTTGCAAGCTGTTGTCTAGTGGATTTAACCCTGCTGACCACAGACTTGCCTTTATTAGTTCACATGCACAGATCCCTTAGAAGTAGCTCAAAAGCTTTTATATCCATTTTTGTTCCTGTATGATCTGACCATTTCTGGAGAAGCCGGCAGACAAGCGTGAGCTACCCATGGACTCGGGAGATAAGATGTTTCATACCCATGAGCTTGCACTGCTCTTTGAAAGGAGGCTCTTCCCCTCCAGCGCTGTCTGCAGTGCTCACTTTCATCTGGGCAGAGTTTGTAAGAGAATTCCTGGAACGGGCTGCTGCCCTGGCCAGCTGATGATGCCTTTTGGAGCTGATGTTATGTTTAAAGAAATCAATCATGGATGTTGCTACCATCTCTTTCAGTCAACTCTAATTAATACGGACCCAGACTTTCTCCATTTCATATACACTGGCATTGACTCCCAACACGCTAAATGACAGCAGAAGTTACACTGCAGCCAGTGGCATTCGTGCTACAGAAATAAGCCCAACCACACACACTCTGAAAGGCTTTTTTAACGTAATGAAGGCCATTTGTGGCCTTCATGTATCTTTATGTCTTTTCCAGTTCTACCCCTATTGTGCCTACAGAATTCAGGAATCCATTTTAGATTAATATAAAAGCTATACAATGCTCTTTTCTGTGATTCTTTACTCTTTAGCTCCCCAAGCGCAGGCAGTTCGTAGTCATGTTTTGTGTTCAAACTCTCTTTTTCTGTCTTTCTGTTTTGTCCCAGAGGTTATAGCTTGCGCACACCAACACCCACTGGCACTGACAGGATTCTCCAGAGCCCCTTCTGGCTATTCCAGCACAAAAGAGGAGTCTCGGAAAAGACATTGGCAGCTATTTGTAGAACTACTTTCTCCCCATAAAACAGCTCCAGTTCCTGGGGATCTGTGTTGGGAGCGTAAGGTGTGTTGCTGCCACTTACATGCAGATCCCATCATTATCAGCTGGCTTAGAAAAGACCAAAAGCTAGGCTGCTTTTACAAGATCTGCATAAAAACATAATCCATTTTAATTCCACAATTATACTGGAGGTGATACCAGGTGTTAAAAGGAAAAATGTGTTTCTGGCAGGACTCCAGGTATTTCTGTTCTTTCTTTTTCTGCCCATTGGTTCAAGCAGAGGCCAAGGCAGGACTCCTGCCTCCTGTTTCCACCGCGGACACTAGTTTACTCTGTCGCTGGCACAGGGAGGCTGTCCAGAGGTTACTTATCGTTGTTTTGAGAAAGCACTTTGAAGTTGTGGAGTGAACAGTGCTAAGCTAGAATAAAATGCGTGTAATTGCAAAGTGGAAGTCATTACATTTCACACGGGAAGCCATGGGAAAATGAAACTGCAGCAGATGAATGTGACCATGCATGTGTACCTCCAGGCTCACCTTCCGAGTCCTCACTGCTGCTTGACCATGCCATGCGGAAGCCAGGAGCCCCGATTTATGTTGTTTTGGAAAATGGAAACCAGCAACTATTGCATGTCGATTTAGAGATTTGCGAGATATATGAGAACACACATGCAACATACTCAGAGGAATTTATACTGGATGGTACTGAAGGAAATCTTCCTTTTCCAGGAATGAGACACTAGATCATATTATTTGGTAACTGCAGATGAGAAAGCATGGGCCTGTGAAGCAGGGATGTGGAAAACTAAACACAGTCAAAACAGGTAAGGCTGAGAGCGTAAGTCTATCCCTTCTCCTTCCCTGAGGGGCAGTAAAAGTCCTAGGAGCTTTACAACTGAAAGAAGGTAAAGATAAATTTCTATATAAAAATCACTGTAAGAGTGTTTGGGAAGAACACCGGGCCCAGAGGTCAGGAGTGCAGGATTGCTGGGATGAGAAGTTGCCGTGTTAGAGGTGATGCCATCCCCGGTCACGGGGAAGACTTTTGGTTTGAGGAACGATTTCGGATCCATGCTGGTCAGGGAGAAAACAATCTATAGTGTGTGTAACAATACTTAAACATTCAATACTTAGCAACTGCTCAGCATCCCAGCCCTTGCTGTTAATCGAAGGTAAAAGATAGCAAGAGTATGTCAGAGGGCTTAGCGTTTTCTTTCACACTTCCAAGCTTTCTGTCAAAAATTTGAAGGAGACAAACCCAGCCTATTACACATGCTGCCTTTGTACCCAAAACTGCTCTTTGCTACTGTAAGCTGGCTCTCTTCATTAAATGTATTTACTTAGCAGTAGATCTGTTGTTACATATGAATAATTAAGAAGGAAAGATGTCACTTACTGCACTAGCGCCGCACATTTCTGGCTGCCTGAGTTTCCAGTCCTAAAAAGCCTGTAATAGGAGACTGTAAGCCCAATCTCTCACGTCTTTACAGAGTTTAATTTTGGGTATGTTTCTTATCTTGGTGCCTTACCTAACTGTTGAAAGTGACAAAACCAGACGCCATAAAATGCAGGAAAACTGCAGCTGGACTGAACCTCAAGTATTAACAAAGCATATTCCCTTGATATACACTAATCTTATACCTTGAAAACCAGGAAAGATTCAGTTAAACTCACAATCGTTTTATAGTCTCTGTAGAACCATAGAAGCTTAGGGATCCTTTGTTATTCCTCCATAAAGAGGAAAGTTATAGTGAATGTGCCCTTCTTAAGTTGGGTGTTTTTAAATACTAACGTTTATTGCTCTGCAGTTTCTCTTTAATGTGTGCATAGAGAACAAGAAAACACCTAGCTGCACAGGCCTATTTTTAGAAACAATAAAAGAGTCCTCTGTTAATAACTGGTTACCTCTTTTGCTGTTTGCATAGCTGATCATTGTTAATGATCCAGTTAAGAGGATTCATTAGGGAGGTTGAAAGACTTGCAGTTACACAGTGCGTGATCTGTGGTGCTGGGGAATGCAGCATGTGTGTACGTGGCTGTGACATCTCTGGGAAAGCTCCCTTGGTTGGACACACACTGACCTGCCCCAGCTGGTCCCCACGTGCCAAACCCGTCCATCCCTACATTTCTATTAATTTGCAAAAATGGGCTGATGAGGCCCAGCTGCAGCAATTGCTTTGGATTAACACTAAATCTCCAGATTCTCCCACTACTGAACATGGCCTTCCCCAGAGCTCCAATCTGGGGCTTACAGTCCTCCTTCCCACAGAGGCACGGTACCTGGAAGCAAGCTGATGCTCAGATTTCATAACAGTTTCTGAGAACATTTGGATATAGTAAGAACAAGAAGTAAATACCCAAATAACATCAAAGCTCCTCTTCTTTATGCTCCTCACTGCTTTTGGACAGAGATCAAGACTAAAGGCACTGGTCTCCAACACAAAATTGTAGGGTTTTTATTAGTGACTCCCTGATCAGCTTTGTCCAGTAGCCAAAGTGCCTTCCCAGGGCCAGGCCAGGCTCAGCCGGGTGCTGGGGCAGGTGGAGCCGGCGGGGAAATCCCCCTGTCATCTCGCACTGTGGAGTGCAGGCATATCCCCAAAGCCTTCATAATCTCCTCACCAGACTAAACGACAGGACCATCGACCCCAGATTCCAGCCTGCAGTGAACTCAGTTGCACACAATACCTTAAAAAAATTCCCCTTTGCCCATGTTTTCCACAAGGCCATCTCTGCTGTTTATGAGGGGGCACTAATGAAAAATAAGTTTAATTTGTGTGTGTTCTTGATGTTGCATCTGGATTGTCAAAGCATTACCTTAAATTGGCCCCAAGTAAAGGTTTTCTAAATTAAAAAAAAATGATGAAAGGATTACCAATATATTAGTTGTGTTTTTGCAAAGCTCAGCTGTACATCCATGCGTAGGAAACACGATACTTTGCTTGCAAGCTCAGCCCTGCACATCTCACAGGACATTAATGCAAAAGTGGGAGAAATCTAATCTTAATCTTCTAGAGACTGAAACTCTGATACAACATGTCATGCCCTGGCATCACCTGTTGCTAAGGGTTGAGATATTCCCAGTGTCGGAAGGAGGCTGTGAATGAGGAGTGCATTTTGATGACTGCAGAGGAGGGGAGATTCTCAGGAACTGTTGAAGATGCTGCTATTTTATAGTGTATAAAATATACCTGACCTGAGGCAGCGGATCAGCAGAGGCAGCCTGAGGTGCCTGCACTGAAAACATCTCCTTCTGAGCTACTGACACATTTAGCAGCTGTCAGTCAAGGAGGAGAGCTGATCCTCTCTGAAGCAGGCCTCCTCACAAGCTATTGTTGCAAAGGCCTAAAACATGGCTCCTTCTTCAGCACTCCCTTGTCCCAGATCGAGCATCTCTTTCAGCTTCATATTCTCCTTACACTCCTCTTTTCATCTTTTGTACGCTGCTGCCTTGCTTCCACCTGCCGCCTCCCCAGTGCCACCTGCTTGCCTCTTCACTTAAGTCTCCTTTGTTTCTTCCCCTTGTCTCTGCTCCCTGGAGGAAGGCAGCACCACGAGCGTATTGTCCCAGGTTGCTCCCCCTCGGGCTTACTTACTCGCTTATTATTGCAATCGCAGCCTTCCCTTGCATCACCGGGACCACTGGCACTGTACCGTATGCTTCACTGACAAAAACAAAGCCAGAAACTAAGGGGAGGCCTGAGAAGCAAGGAGCCCCAGCGGGCAGGGGGCCAGCCCAGCACCAGCACAGAGGAAACAGAGCCACAAGCTGAGGGGACAGTGGGCTTTGAGGACAATCGGGGCCAGGAAGCTGGAGGAGTGCAAGCCTGGAAGCAATGGCGGGTGTCTGCACCCACAGAGGAAAACGTACAGCAAAGCAGAAGTTATGGGAAGAGTCCCGACACTCTTTTTCACAACCAAACATCCGTCTTGCCATTAAATTCCATTAGCAGCTCAGTCTTCAGCTGTAAAAGCGGGGCTGGTGTGCTCCTTTCACCTACACTTTGCTGAGTGTCTTTGGATCCTGAAGTCTTCTGGGTCTTGTATGTGCTTTGGCACCTGGCACAACCGGACCCCACTGTGAGGCAGAGAGTCTTGGCACAGCCACTGTGCAAATTAGTAGTATTTAAATTATTAGTAATTCTATTACTGTTGTTAAGAATAGTGGCACCCTAATACACTGTTTTCTGTGCTGTCTGGGAAACGGGGACTCCATTCCTACGGATTTTATGCCCGCGATTGGGAATTACAGTTCCCATGTGCACAAGATTGCTGTTCAGGCTGTAATAAACTGCATCAAATCAGGCATTTCAGGCAAGAGCGCCAGCGCCGTGTCCGATGGGTGCCTCGGCTGGGCTTGGCCTGGGGATTGGGCTGGGTCTGTGGGGTGTATCTTCAGCTGGGAAGCAAGATGTGGCCCCAAACCCCAGCGCTCCTGTGCTCAGTGCACAGTCGCCAACGAGCCTGCGGGTACAGGGCCAGGATGGCATCGCTGGTGCGGCCTCTGATCTCCTGCCTTGTCCCCGCAGTGAGGCTGAGGCTCTCGGCTCTCTCCAGGTGCCGGCGGCCCCTCCTCTGTCCTGCTGCAGCCGCGGGTTTGCCCCCCATGACGGACCGGGAGAAATTAAGCCCTGCCTAACTTCTGAAAGACCTCACCGTGGGCACACAAGCGGCCGGTCCTCGGCGCCCGGCTCCCAGGGCATGAGGCCGCTCGGGTTTTCCCTCGGCCCGGCTCTGGAGCCGGGGGGGCGGCGGCGACCCGGGCCGGGCTCCGGGCGAGGGCGCTGCGAGCTGCGGGGAGCGCGGCCCCCACCGCCCGCCGGCCCGGGGCGGGGGGGGGGGGGGGGGGAGGAGGAGGAGGAGGAGGAGGAGGAGGAGGAGGAGGAGGAGGAGGAGGAGGAGGAGGAGCTTCCCGGCAGAAAGGTTAAGGGAAGGGTCATCACTGCTTCATCCAGGAGTGAAGAGCAGTGCGCAAGCCCCTCTCTGCTTTGCAGGGAACCCCCCCGGAGCTGAAAACGCCTCTATTTCTCCATAAATAGCCAGGCCAGGATTTGGTCCTCTCCAAATCACAGTTGCTTTTGCAGCCTCGTGGCATAAGAGATAAAAACCACGAAGGGAAGCTCTGAGAGTGTCAAGGCAATAGAGGAGCTTGTGGGAGGCATTGCCCGGCTCTGGTGTGGCCCCAACACGTGGCCGTGGCCTCGGTAACACCATCACCCCTCTCTGCTCTGCCGTGGCTCTCAGGGCCTCCTGCAAAGCACTCCAGGAGGAAACTGCAAACTCACCACAATATTAAGCCGTGGAAAGGCTCAAAATACTCCCAAGCCCCCTGATGAATGAAACGTGGTTAGCGAACGTGACGTGCTGTAAAGCAGCGTCCCATGTGCTGCCCCACTAACAGGGACCAGTTTGGGGAATCTCACCCCGTCGGGGCCCGCAGAGCAGCACAACAGTGGGGGCTCACGCCCGGAGGGGACAGGACAGAAAGGGCTCCCAGTGTGTCTGGTGAAGAAGTTGGTGATGTTATCTGGTAGCAGAAACTATGAACACGATTAGAAAAATTAAATTGCAATGCACCGCACTGTCCAGTTGTCTCGAGTGAATAGGACAGAAGCCCTTCTTTTTGACGTACTGGAAAGCGGACTTGCCAAATTAGTAGAAGACACATTTCTACCAGGCACCTCTGCTCTGGGGCTGCAGCATGAAGTTTAGACCTGAGGATTTCCTGACCTGGAGACGGGCAAGAGGCACCCCCCTTCCCTGCAGCCTGCTTGCTCTGGCACAGAGCACACAGAATCTGTATACTAGTATATCCCTGTGTCTCTGGGTAGTGAGCGGAGCCCAGCAGAAAAACTGAAAGGCTCTGAGAAGTGGGGGCTCAGCAAGTCTCATTTAATTACAAGTGTAGTGCTTGCTCTGCTCAGCCCCACCCACATGCCATTTCACGCCTGATTTCTTCTCTGATTTCTTTGGGGAAAGAGAGGGAATTCGAGTGCATGTAATTTGGGTTAACAAGACGCATTATATGCAGCCTCATTCTTGTAAAAACTTTCACAGGGAAATCACCCAGCCCATGGAGAGAAAAAGTTCTCTCCTTATTGTAATTTTTCCAAGGCTAATCAAACTCTCACCGTTATCCTATTGATCACAGGGAAGGTTTGATTTTCTACTGGTTGCCTAGTTAAGGTACAGTAGCTGTTGCTTGGCTTACTACATGCTGTGAGTACAACAGAGATCAACCCTCCATTTCTATGCTCCTTTTTGTCCCTTTCCCAGATCCCTTTTCCTTCAAAGCTCACCTGCCTTTTGCTTTTGTGGTGCTCTACCTGCATTTCGCCTTCTCCTATATCCATTGAGCAACAAAAGGTGAAAAGCTGGGTTTATACAATTGAAATTGTCGGAATAAGAATGGCAAAAAGCAAAAATCCTGAACAGGCTTGAAAACAGGAGGCAAAGTTAGATATGAATGTGGCATCCCCCAACAATATGGACAAAAAGATTCGGTGTCCAGTACCCGCGGCTGTTATTAGCATAAACTCCCTCCAGCTTGGACCAGAAAATACAGGGTGTGAGCCCTTCGTGGTGGTGTGTGCCCAGGACTGTCACTGAATGCCTGAGATCTGATCCTGCCATTATTGCCATATGCTTTATAGCCACCAAAGCTCGTCTTCCTGTGTGGGGAGGAAAAGCATCAGTCTCCATTTCAAGGTGCAGTTCCCGTCCCTCTGGGGGACGGCGGCTGTGTGGCAGCGCACAGCGAGGAGGCAGGGAACGGCTACACGAGAGCAGCGTGCTGGAGAAAGGTGCAGCCTTTGCTTTGCCTTCCTGTGCAAGGGTTTCTTTGGATGTGTTTTGTGTCCCTTCAAGTCACTTGGGAGTTTAGGAGCGCCAGAGAGAATAGCTTTTTCTGTCATTATTTGATAACCAATACAGTTCCCTTTGACCCTCTCCCCTCTTCCCAAAAAAGAAAGACCAGCTCAGCATTGTGTTATTTTTCAAAGCCTTTACAAATTAAGACAGTAACATGGAAATCCTCGTTGGGTTTCAGTTCATACTTCCTCCCATGCTGGGCTGAAACGGGGATTCTTTTGTGATGGCTGTGCTGCTTATTTTTTTTAAACCTCCTGAATTTGGCACACTGCCCTACTTTATTTTCTTTCCATTCTCTAGTGCTGCTCCCATTGGGAGGCTCATTCGCTTCTAATGCATGGTGTTATCTTTTGCAAGTTGAACTCTAAATCCCCGTGTTGTTTTTCCTTGCTTGTTATTCAGGTGCAGGGAATGTTAATGATGTCTCTTAGGTTGGTGGATGCTCTGGCTATGTGGCTTTAATTATTTTTGTTAATGTGTTTCATAAAGTAAATTACAGATAAATGTAGATTTTAACTACAGCTTAGAGATGGCACATCTGTGAGACTTCACAGTCCTTCATTTGTGGGTGAAATGCACAATAACATCTTCGATAGCAAGAGGATGTTCACAGGTGTGACTGGGAGAAGCTTTACTGAAGCAAAAGTCTCCAAAACTAAAAACTGGCACCTGATCTTCAGAGAGACGGGGAAGGGGAGAGAGGAAGGAGCAGGAGATCTGCAAAATAACTTGTACTCAGGGTCAGCGAGCACTGCTCCTGCTCAGGGACAGCTGCCCACGCCAAGGAGGAAACTTCTATTTGCAGCACTCAACAGTCCCTGTCCACAGCCGTCAGACAGTCCTCAAATTAGAGATCCAGAGACCTTATAAAGAAAAGATCCAAGTTCTCTACTTGTCACTGGTTCAAAATTCCCTGAAAACCTCCTAAAAACTTCTCAGCGACTCAGGAAATCCAGGCTGTGTGTGTTTTTTTCGGGGCAGGGCTTGCTCGCAGAGGTCTCTGATTGTCCTCCTTGCCCCAGCTGCCGTTCACGGGCCCGTGGCTGGAGTCTGGAGGCACCAGAGGACCTTGTTACGGCTGCGGCAGTAGCTGTTCGTGTTGCTGAGCCAGTTCAGTCTCCTGTTCCAGCGCTCAGGCCTCCCGGGGGGACCTGGTGCCTTGAGCAGCGTTGAGAAGGTGCTGCAGCCTACAAGAGCTGTTAGATGAGGAAACACGGGACTAACGCTGTGCAGATGTAGGGTCAGCAGAGGGTAAAGGGTCATCAGGGACCTCTCTGGACACATGGTCCCTCCCCACGCAGGCAGGGCAGCCAGCCCCCACCCCAGTCTCACTGGCCAGAGACTTGGGAAGGAACCGAATGTGACCATACAGAGGGAGGGTGCGTGGTCCTGGCTGGAGGAGCTCCACATTTCCCCTAGTCCCCAGGCTCACTGGGCTGCCCCTGGACTGACCGTACTGGGCAGCGGAGGCAGCTGCCTCTCCAGGGGCACATGGCAGAGCTGGGGCAAGCGGCTCTGGGGAGGGCCCTGCATTTGCAGTACGTCTTTCCAAAGACCCCGTGGGCTCTGGCTGTTGCTCAGCTTCGCTGCTGAGGCAGATGGGAGGAGGAGAAAGGGACCCGCTGCGGCTGGTGCCGGTGCAGCCCTGTGGCTTCGTGGTTCCGGTGGGAAATCCCTGCCCAGGATGGTGTGCAGGGGCTGCGGGAGCACTGGGCTTGCTGCGAGGACAGATCTGCCTTCCCCAGAGAGATGCCTGGGCTGAGGAGAGAGAAGGAGAAACATGGACTGGCCTGGAGAGAGGCTGAATTTCTCTGAGTACTCTGGACTGAACTAGGATTAGAGGATTTAGTAGAGGAAAATATGTACTAGTGTCTGTAGTTTGTCTGTTTTTTATTGAACCAAGAGTCCCATGTGAGCCATGCAGTAAGTAAGCAGTAAAATCATCCAACAATGCCTCAAAAACAGTTCTGTCTCTAAGCACTGCCCCTCTCGGGCACTGGTTGTGTTCAGAATGACTTCCTTCATCCCAGGAGACCATGTTACCTTGGACAACACACAGCCATTGCCAAAAATAAATAATGAAAGCTGGGTGGCAGTCGAGTCATCAATGCAATGAGAGGATGTGAGGCTGGAAAACAAGCTGATGGGTTTTACATCGGCAAAATCTCCAGGCCATTCTCCCCTTCCTGAGCACTTGCCCTTCATTTCTATGCAAGAGACATTGTCAGTTTGGGGGATTCTTACCAGGAGCTTGTGAGAGAAATGTTGAAAAGGGATTTTTCCAGGTTGCCTTTTCCGTCTTCCTGCTGCATTAGCTGCAGGTGGTGAAGCTGCTGTTTCGGCATTTCTTCTTCAAAAGCTACATCACGTAATATCACTGAGATCACAAGGAGATGAGGAGAAAAATGGCCCTATAGGATTTTTGTTAAAAAAGGATCCATCCATAAAAGATGAAAGGTTAAATTGCTTTTAGAAACACAGCAGCGTTTAAACAGGTGAAGATCCTCGGAAACGGAGTTTGGATTCAATAAAGTAGCCATGCAGAAGGGCAGAAGAAGGCCTTTCTTTGGAGGGAAATGTCACACGTTAGTGTTAATAAAATGTCTAGTGGTATAATAATAACGGTAGCAATCAGGAGCCTTTATTTTTCACCTGGCAGGGCTGGTTCATGCGTGTTTTTTCAAAGCTACCTGCAATTCAGGAAAGAACAAAAAAAGAATCAGGCATGCATTGACTGAAAAATATCACAGTGGAAGAGAAGAGAGCCAGACTGGCCCAAGACACCTGAATGTTACTGGGGAGATAAAGAGTGCTGCTCCCAGGTGGCAGGACATTTTCTTCCTCAGCCTTTTAGATATTGCCTCTTCGCAGCTGTGTTGTAAAGACATCGCAGGAGATTTACAATCCTAAAAGAACATACAATGAAAATGTCAAAAGGAAAAGGCAATTGCAAACAATAGTTTTGCTCTGGACTGGCCCCCTCTACACTCTCCTTAGTAGTGATGTATCACAAAGGCAATGAGCACACCGCTTTAGCTACTCTTGCATCTCTTGTATATTTGTTAGGTTTAATGTGCCAGAACTTGGTGGAAGAAGATTTGTTCTCCACCTGTGTAGGTGTCACTTAAAGCCTTCTGTGGAAAGAGAGGAAGAGTGGGAAACATTGGTCTTTTAGGGGCAGACAGTGACACCAGAGAGACTAATAAATAACACACCAAGAGGTCTAATTACATATTATCTGAACACACACAAATGTAAAAAAAGATCACTACTTCTTGCTCAACCTTTTTCCCCACTAGTACTTCCAGTGCATTACTCACTATGCCTCTGTCGCATCCTGGCTGATTTCTCTGTCTGCATCATTAGTCTTGCTGTCTCTCTTTCATGGAAATACAATTCACCCCAGAATAAAAACTCACAAACCTCTCTATCAGGATACAGCTTTGTTTTGGGTTGTGACATGTGTCTATGATAGTGCCAGTGGTTGCTAATATTTCAGCTCTCCAATTCCCTGAAGGAGTTTATTTGTTCAGTAAGGGAAGGCAGCAGCTACACCTCTAGGCTGGAACAGCAATCACCGCTCTCTCGATGGCCTTTTTTCCTTCCAAAAAGTACAGCTTTGCAGCTTTGGCAAGCCCATTACTTCTGTGTGGGTGAGAATTAAATGTAGCATCCACCAAAGTGGTAACTTCATGTTAAATACACAGTGAAAAAGGTTTTGTTTTTATGGTTGTACCCTTCAACTAAGCAACATTTCCTTTATTGAAGCTTATTAACTTGTACAAAGGTTCTGGTATCTGTCCTGCTAGCCCTGTGTATGACAGATAGAAAACCAAGAACCACCTACCGTTAGTGGCATATGTGTAGGCTGATACATACCTATGAACCAGGGAGACAGAGAGTCTGTAAGCCCAGCCCAGCAAAGCAGGGTCCCAGTTTGGAGCTGTACCCCGGCTGCACCCAGACCCACGTCTCTGCAAAACCCCCTTGCCCAGCAGCGTCCTCCAGCCCTCGCTCACCGTGAGGAAACCAGGGAAAGCAGCGCGGCGGGGAGCTGGGTCCCCTCCACCACATCCCTGCCTGGGTGCCAGGAGGTGAACTGCTCCGCGGCCAGCACCCCCCGCTTGCTCTGAGCACAGCCTTAATCATCAGCCCGGGCTTGTGCGAGGCTCAGCAGCAGAGCTGGGACTGAGCCCTGGGAGCGTGGCTTCAAAATGTCATTCCTGACAGCAAGAACCTTGGTGTGTGACACTGCTGTTTGCGGTCGTGTCGGGAACAGCACGGGACAGCGTGGGATGGGCAGCAAGAGCAGACGCTCCTCAGAAATGTTTCTGACACATGTTTGGCACGTGTAGAGCTTGCCATCTCTGCAGCGCTCAGATGCTCCGGAGCTGAATGCCAGAGCACACATCTGGAAGGACGAGACTGCTGTCTTGCAGAGAACTAATAGACTGCAGGGACTTTTCTGCTATAAACTCTCCTCTTTGCCTTGTGCAGCAGCTGGCTGGGTTAGCTGTAGCATTAATATTTGTAGCATTAATATTAACTTCAGCAAGGCTCACACTGGAGACGATACACTCCAACCCCAGGAGCCAAGTCTTTTGAACAGTGCTTGCAAGAAACAGCCACAAGCACTCACTCCAGCGTTTACTTTAAGAGATTCCTCGACTGTAGATACGCTGTTCATGCTGGCCCAGAGTGTGTGTTGATGGGGAAGGTGCCAGCTCTTGTCAGTCACTAGTGTTGTCATGAATTAGCAGGGGCCACACAGGGTACAGCCATACGTGTCAGCCTTGTGAATGAGCACTGGAGCACGATGCGAAAATGCGAGGTCCTGCTAAGACAAAGCATCAGAGAGAGAAGGAGCTCCCTTGGCTTGGGAGCTGTGGGTCCGGCTCACCCAGCGTGGCCGCAGCATGAGCAGCCTTCCCCCACGCCCCGACCCAGTTGCTGCGCTGAGCCCTGGTGACAGCATTGCTCCTGCAGCAGCAAGGAACACCGAAATGGCCAGAACTGGTACAGAAAGGACCGGATTTATCCAAGGCCCTGGAGTATTCCAAGGTGCAGGTGGCCAGGCCAGGTTGCAGAGGGGATGGGAACTGGTGGGGTTTTGCACAGGTTTCCCCAGGATCTGAAACCCACTCTGCTGTCCTGTCCTTGCACAGGAGCTGAACACCTTTAGTGCCCTTGAAAAGTGCCAGCTCAAGAGCTTGGGAGAGTTGCTCTTTGTGATTCTGCGGGGTCTGCTGGAATGGCACCAGTTGCTGTTTTACACAGGCAGCAGCTGGGCCCGGTGATCCTCGTAACCACTGTTCTACATACCCAGGGCAGTTGTAATTTTGCCCTAGACCTTACGTCCACAGATGGTTTCCATATAGACAAATGTCCTTTATTTTTATTGTGCAGTTTAACAAAAATTCTTAATAGCATGTATTTCCTTATTTACATATAAGAAAAATACCCCAAACTGGACATTGCTGGTTTAGGAGCTCACCATGGGCTTGAAGCAGGGCCCACGAGGGTCAGTGTGTTACTTCTGCCCATTACTGCAGAGTTGAACGAGCTCTTTGGTGTCATCAAACCAAAGAATTTGTTCCATGGACCTAACTGAAAACCATTTCCCCATTCCTTTGAAGCAGAGTTATCTGCAGATAATTACAAAACAGCTCTTATCAGGGTGACGTGGGGCATTTTTGGTGTCAGCAAGGATTTGTTCTTTGGTTTTGTCAAAACCAGTGGCTTTGTGTATATTGGGACAAATAACTCTAGTCAAAGAGGGTACCAGGTGCTAGCAGTGAAATTGTCCCTCAAAGAAATGCCACCAGCCGTGGCAGCCCAAGCTGTACAAAACCTGAGCTGTGCAATACACTAAAACCCCCTATTTTGGCACTTTCTTCAGAGCTTCCAGTGTTAGCACCCTGCAAAACCTTAATTATTTAGCTCCAATGAATTTGTCAAAGTTTATATTAAAATATCTCCACAGCTTTGTGCCAGAGTCTCATGGAAACACCCAGAACATCAAAAATAACAATTAAACCCCTTAGTTAATCTGCTCCCCTTTTAAAGGTAGCCAGGGAAAGCTTTCCTTCGGTGAGCTGTTTGGGGGAATGTCTGTCAGCACCAACCAAATGGTCCAAAATTAAGTATTAATGGCAGTCTCCAAAGGCAGCTGCAGAATCACTTCAGCTGGTAAAAGCTGTTTGTAAAACCCACTGTTAAGCCCAGTCTGTGCGTGCTGATCGCTCCCGTCAGCCGTGGAGCCCGGCCAGGCCTGGCCTGCGGCAGCAGCCGTGTTTCCCAAGACCAGCCATGACTGCGGCAGCTCTGCATGTTTCTGTGTGTCAGTAAAACTCCTTCTGGGCTGAGCTTGCCCCGTGATGCTCTTTCTTTCTGGACCACACCCTTGTATTACATCCTAGAAGTTTCACTGATTATTTTCATTCTGTAAGACTCTTTTATGATCAAAAAAGAAATTAGCCAGAGGCTGAGGCAAAGAGAGGAGGGTATGGGGGGATCCATGTCTGCAGCACCCAACCCATGAGAGAGTGCTTCTCTTGTGCCGGGTGACTGGCCTGGGGATGTCCCTGCTGACAAGGTTTCTCTTCAAGCATGACACCTGCCATGAGGTCTGCTGCATGGCTCTGCGTCGACTAGGCACCTGCCAGTGTCTGCGTGGGAGGCAGAAAACTGGCCATTAATATTACATTTTCTCTTTGGAGGAGCAGCCGGTGCACGTGCAGAGGGCACAGGGCTGGATGGGTCATGAGTGGCCACTTGGTGGGTGAGCAGTGCAGTCCCCTGTGCCCCAAGTGCACGGCGCTTTGGGAACTGCTCCCGGGTCCCTTAGGGAAGAGGAAACGTCAGTGAGGAAAATCGTCTCTGTCTGAAGGATGGAGGTTTTGGCAACACTAAGCCATTTGTGGGGAAAGGCTCACAAAGACCTGTTTGCTCTCTCAACTAAAATCCTTTGCTCAGAAAAGTGTTTGTTTGCATGATAGAGCTACTTCTGTCATACGGAGCTGGAGGCTCTTGGGCATATTTTGGCCGGGTGCCCCAGCACACATAGCCCCTATTGAGTTTTACAGCCAGTTAAGCTCTAAATATGTTTCTGTGACGAGCTGACTCACCAGTTTCTTCCACCCCTCCGGCTCTGCTTTTACCAACTTGCATGATTTTGTCACATGCCTTTGGACAATTACTGGTTTTTCTTAAAGCTCAGCTGCTGGAGTCAAGGCACTATGTTAGGAATCACAGTTTGAACTTGAGATACCAGGGGAAAAAAAAGATCCCAGCACTTATTCTCACTTTTAAGTTGTTGATGTTTAGCGCCCTGAGTTACACTTTTGGATGCCAGTGATTGAAATGACTGCAAATGCATCAGTTTTAAAAGCACGTATTTCTAAGAGTAAAAACTCTCAGCGATGGTTTGAAGAGAGCATGGGTAGCACCATGCCTACGGTAAGTTCACCAGCTTTTTAGAGAGAATGTGCAGGTGCAGAACACAGTTCATGTACAGCTTGTGACCAGTGTGGCTGCTGCCTTGGAAGGAGAAAGGACAAATTGTCAACCTACCTTTGGACACTCTTGGGGATTAGGGCTGAGCCTAGTGATGTTAATTTGCTGTGGTTTGCAAAATTATTTTGCAAAACGTTATTTTTCTGAACATTGGTAGCCATCAGTATGGGTGCAGATTGCTTCTACGGGAAATGTAGCCCTGATTACCCCTGCGGCCTGACGTACTCCAGTTGAGGTCGGTCGTTCCTGGGCAGATCTTGGACAGACACTGGGTTGTTGCAGAGCCCGTGTGGGTCCAACTGGAAGCATAACCTTAAATTTGTTTCTTCTCTCTCAGGAAACTGAGGAGGCAAAATCTGTGGTCTTTCATTGGGGACTGAAACCTTTTGGTTGAGCAGGACTTTGGTAGAAGTTGGAAACATCAGGGAAAGTCTAATGAGAAAAGAAACACCCTGTAGTAGTACAGTGAACCGATGTGCTAATCATCTTTCAACAGTTACGCGTTTCATGGCATATCTTCGCTGCTGCGATTTGTGTAGCAAAAGTGCATCATTTCCTGCTCTCTATCTAGCACAACACCGAGCTGGCTGAGTGCTCTAGCTGTTGATTCATCAGCAGTACACTTGGGAGAGCTCTGGACTTATCTTTTGCCAGGGTAACATGTCTTTTTGACTAATTCTGATCCAGGGTTTTCTTGGAAAAGAAAAATAACCCTGTGTCTGCCCAGATCTGTATCATGCTGCACATATAGTTATTTGTGTATGTGGGTCACAAATTCCTTTGCTTCCCAGTGTCCTCGGCTAGGCACATAGTGAAGTGTGTGGAATAAATTTACACCTCAAAATCAGAGGCTAGGCTGCTTCTTAGAAGAACACCAGAAAATTTTCACTCTAAAACTTACATGATGCAGAAATAAAAAGGAGAAAGAAGTACAAAAGTGTTTATGGTTTCTTAGCGAAACATGGTATTGGTTTGGAAATTTCACTGTTGTGCCGAGATATTTGCAACCGAGTATCCCGACTTTGTTCCACCAGAGCCCGGGACAGCAGACTTCAGCTCGTGCTGCGAGGCTCTCTTCAGCTTTTTACGGTTCATCCTTTTTGGAGCAATGTTGTGCCTGTGCCATAGGTGGCCTGTTACAGACTGGCTGCTCCACAGTTTCTCAGTGTTCAGTTATAGCAGTGTTTAGGTATGACTGTAAAAATGTAGGTGCACTGTAAGAGAATGAAAAAACGCATGAGAACGGAAAGTGAAACTGCCTGGGTACAGCTCTGCCAGCAAAAGTGAAGCACACTCACCTGCTCGCCTGCTGGCTGAAGAGGCAGAAAGAAACAGCAGAAATTCTGCAATTTCAGTGATGTCTCCAGACGTTACACAGACTTAATGTATAAAAGGAGCCAATATTTGGGTTTTTTCAAGCAACGTGCTTTTGTGGGTCTAGAGTCATTGTTTTTGAAAACTAAACATTTGCAGTGCTAACGGAATATTTTGACTGCTTTCCTATCTCCTTACCCTTTCCCTGTTTGTTGGCTGTTTGTGGCATCTCTCTCCAGGATGTCTGTCTGTTGTGGGCCCCAGAGGAAGGACCCTCTCTCCCACTGAGGATGAGCCTCAGGCGCGGTTCTGCGACCTGCGCGAGGCCCCGCAGCCGGCAGCGTCTGCGCTGGGAGGAGAGGCACGGCCCTCCCGGCTCCCACAGATCCTCCAGAAAGCCGGCTCCTCGCTTCTGAACACAACCAACACACTGTGGGGGTGGTCTTTCACAGACAGCGAGGGCATCTCTCCACTCCCAGTGACACACTGAACTAGGGGTTGACTAACTTCCAACATCTCGTTAGCCTTCATAGCCACCGGCAAACCTTCACTCTGGTTTTGGTCTGAAGCTGCACCGCCTCTTCTCTTCTGCACTCTCACCAGCAGTTTCTCTGGGAACTGGAGAGGCTGAGGCAAATAATAGATACAAATCATGACCAAAGAAGAAATGACTGTCATTGCAAAAATGTATTTATTAATGATCTTCACATAATTCTCTGGGAGTGATATTCTGCAAGACAGAATTGTGATAGATTTTCACCAAATGGGAATATTTCCCTCCAGAAGTATGTAGCATTAAAGGGAGTGAAGAGGCTGAATGTGTTTCCTCCAGTCAGGAAAATGACGGATCAGGGACAAGAGACAATACATTAGTAAACAATATAAAAAATGTACATTTTGTCATTTTGTATTCCTGAGTTATTCTAAATCTGTGAATAAATCGAGAGCTTAAAGTCTCTGGAGCTGTTTTGAAGTCTCTTGCTTTCTATAAATATTGCATTTGCCTCAAGTAAGAATTTCTGACATGTATTAAAAAAATATACATTAGTAAAGCTTATAAAATAGATATTTGGAATGCTGTTATTGTTATTTTTTATTAAAAATACAGTTTAATGGAACAATTGAGTTCTACTTCAAAGTGTCAAAATTATTTTTCATGCTTTTTCCCCATGTTCTTTGAACTTTATGGTTGAAGCTCTAATTTTCTGCCTTCTGATTTTGTCCTTGTTTGAAGCAGTCATTCCCTTGCACAGATAACGCTCTCTGCTTCCTATTAATGCTCCAGTGAGATGCTCATGTTAGGGTCTCTTGACAGCTGGCCATGATTAGCTGAGCTTGGAAGGCCAAGTCCAGTGCTGTCTGTTGGACTGGACAGATAGACAGTACCACCTCCCTGGAGCAGACCTACGGAGTTATCTTACAGCTGCTCTTAGTGTTCTCATGGGGAATTTGCGGGGAGAATCAGTCCTGAATGGGAGTACACGCTGGTACCCATCCCTAACCTGACCAAATGGAATAAGGAGATCTCTTACTGTAACAAACTGGTGAGTAGTCTCTTTGCAAAGAGAGAGTTCTGGAGTTTGATGGTACGCAAGAAATCAGCTCCAGGTTTTCACGTTTGTGACATGCTTTGTTTTATTGTGTGCTGTTCAACGCAGTCTGCGGAGAAGTTGATGGTTATCATGTATTTGCAACATTTAGTCCAACTAAAGTCCGGAATTCTTTTTTTTGTGATGCTAACCATGTACTGAGCTGCACCTCCAGCAGAAGCCATGCTGCCAGCTCAGGCCGCTGACACCATGTCCTAATTCAACAGCCCGTATGGACTTGGGATTAGCAAACAAAGCTGGATGACCTGGCACTGAGTGGTGAGAGGAAGCATTAGAGTGTGAACTGCTAACACCTTCCCACCATTTCTGCAATAGCTAAGCTAGCAGGTGACCACATATTTCAGCACTTGGTGCGTGGCTCAGCAAGCCCTGGAGGAGAGGCAGTCTCTGGAAGTACAGTCTGCTTTTCTGAGCTTTGCAGCCCCTTTCCTTGTGGGCATCCATCACCATGTATCTACTCAAAACTCAACTGCGTGCTGAAACAGCGAGGAGCTGTGAGAGCCTCCGACGAACCTTGGTGAAAGAGGGAACACATGCTGCAGCCACAGCTTTACACGTATTTTCATGCTCTGTATTTCCACCTGTGGACTCACTTGTTTTGGGAGAAAAATACGGGAACCTTTTATAGAAAAAAAAATAATTTGACATTTCCCTGTCACCATTACAGGGCTAGGTTCACATGGTGCAGTTTTGAGAATTCCCTGGAGAAAGCAGTTACAGTTTTAGAGCCAGAGATACACCGACTGCCACTAAAGCTTGCAAGCAATGTAAATGAACTAAACAAGGGAGGGGAGAGGCTGCAGCCAACACACCGGTGGTTTTATGTGGGTGTTGTCTGCACTATGTGGCAGCAGCATGAACCACAGCCGTAATATCAAAGAGCTCCTCAACTTATTCATAATTAGCAGTGGGAATGCTCAGGCTTAGTTTTGTGCTCACAAAGGACCAGGGTCTGCGTCGGAGGGAACTGGAACTCTTTAATTAACTCCTTTCTAGAGATTTTCTTTGTTGAGGTTTGCATGCTCTGTCTTGCTTGATTGATGGAGGAAACTGTGTCCCTTCCTCGGGACTCGGTGCCGGTGTGCTGGGATGGCCATTTTGGTTGTCCCTCAGGGAGGTTCGTGCTGCCGCACAGCGCCGTGCTAACTCAGCTTTGGCAGGAGCTCCTGTCCCCTCCTCTGCCCCCCACAGCACCCCTGCAAGCTCTCGTACTCCATTACAAACAGTCGGCTGTGCTCTGTGGCTGGCGATGCCCCCTCCTTCAGAAAGTCCTGCCAGGCCTCCTGAGGGCGGGGGCTCCTCCGTGGCCCGCTGCGGCCGCCTCTCTCCCTGAGGGAAGGCGCTGGAAGGTTCCGGAGCCGCGCAGGCGGGTTCCCGCTCTGAGAAGCGGCAGCCTCAGTCAGCAGCCGCCTTCCCGCCACAGGCCTGGCCACAGTGTGCTCGAGCAGGCAGGTGTCTGCAGGAGCCGTTTCTGAGGGAAACGCTGGGTTTTTCTGAAGGAAATGCTGGGTTTTTCTGAGGTGGCCATGTTCCGAGAAACAGCGTTTCACAGAACTGTGATGTTTTGGTACCTCAGTGGCTGCTGGGAGGAAGCCAGGGCACTCCTCAGGTACAAGGTGCTTTCAGTGAGACGATGGCCTCTCTAAAGGGAATGTTTTATCCTCAAAAGTGGAGGAAATCCCAGAATTCGCTTGAGCACAGTGACCTCTCGGCCAGCCGGAGACCCGCTGCTGGGGATGGCGGGAAACTCTCTGAGGAACCGGCATTTTGCTGCTGATGTCCCCTGAGGTGAACACCCGTTCCCCATGAAGGGGAGGGCAGGTGGTGCCAGTGGAGGACTCTGCGGAGCAGGCGGTCTCCTGTGGGCGCCATGTGAGGAAACATCGCCCAGAAGACGACACCAGGTAAGGCCGGAGAGGAGACAGGCTGGACGTGTGGGGCTCTGAGCGCATGAGCCGCCAGTTCTCCCCCTCAGGAGATGTTTGCAGCAGGATCACGGCAGTTGGGCAATGCTGTGCACTACACTGCGCCTGGGGCCTGGTTCCCTCTGTCATATCCCTTCTGTTATAAACGTGTGGTGCCTGCGTTGGCTGGTGGCCAGCCTGAGGGCTGCATCCCTGCGCGGAGCAGGCTGAGGGCATGGAGGCCTGGGTGCTGTCAGGGGCTCTCAGTCTCCTGAAAAATGGGCTGCCAGGGGCACAGTCCTTAATTAAAAGTGAAGTTGGGGCTTTGGTGTGTGTCATAGCAGAGCGCTGTGGAGATCTGTGGCTGCCAGTGAGACAAACAGCTGTGGGGAGCACGGCTGTGAGACAGGGGAGGGCTTTCATGTGGAGAAAAGTTTAGCTTTTACTTCTGCTAGTGCCCGTTTGAAACAAAGTTTTGTGGAAGTGTTGTATAGGTGACTGCTCTGCGCTTTGGCTTTCTTCTTTAATGTTGAGGGGTGGGAGCTCCGTTATCGTGATCCTGTGCAGCGTGAGGGGCCGATAGTGCCGGAGGGTGCCTGGTGTTTCAGCTGCCGGAGGTTGGTGGGTGCTCACCTGTGGTTGCCCCCACAGTGGAGACCTGAGGAGGGAATAAAGCTGCACACACAGGCTAGCAGGAAGAAATGGTGAAGAAGCAGAGGATCTCTGTGTCAAAATGGTCAGGCAAAGACAACATATGTAAAAAATCTGCATGAAGGTTTTCTTTCTCTCTTTTAAATGCTGGAGCAGCCTGGTATGGGACATGCCTGGAGGGCAGTCCCAGCAGAGGGTTGGGGTGTGTGTGTGTGTGTGTGTGTGCTTAGGTGTTGGGGGAGAGCAACTTAAAGAAAGAATTGGTAACTTGCCACTCCCCTGAAGTCAGGAGAACTGGACAGCCTGTGAGATGTGATAAACATAATTTTGATCAGGGGACTCCAGAATGCTGGATATCCACTTATTTTCTGATGCTTTGACACAACAAATCTGCACCAGAACATTGGCAAGCTTGAGGTTAGGTGCAGAGATGCTCTCTTCATGCATTTATAGGAATTGCATCATTATATTTCACTTAGTTTTTATCCACTGCCCACTTGAGTTAGTGACAAAGGATTTCAATACTGGACATGCAAATTAAAGCAAGAGCTGCTATTGTTTTTCCAGATACCTGACAGCTCCTCTTACTCAACCTAACACAGACTGAATTTGAAAGCAGAGGAGCCAGGACTGGGGTATTCCTGGCAGAATGATAGCTGACAGGCTCCTCGCAGGCTCCAGAATCAGAGTAATGTCTGACACGGAGGAACATGTGTTGGCAACCTTGCTTGAGCCACGCTTCCAGAGCTGTAAAGAAACTGGAGCACTTCCAGGGGATGACAGAAAAGCTGCTGTTTCAGGGGAGAGCCAGAGGCCATGTCATTGTCATTCTTCTCCTCTGTTTGGCAGTCTGCACAGGCTCCTTGGAAGAGCACCTGAGAGCATTTATGGGACAGGAGAAGTAATAAAAGTTAAAGTGATGGCCCAGTACTAGCAAGAAACCTATTAATGCAACATTTGTGGCTACAAAGGTGCCTAGCATGGGCTTGTTGCCATTCTACTGGGGGCAGAGCACAGTCTGCATGATGAAACACCACAGTGTGCAAGGGAAGATAACTTATTTATTTGTTCTTTGAGAATCTGGCTCTGGTGAATACTGGTGTCCCCTCCATGAGGTGCTTGCCATCCTGGGTGTACTGTGAGTACATATTGAGGGCTGCCAGTGGGACTGTGACAGATTGAAAGATCCTGCTTAGTACCAATGATTCACAATGCTTTGCTTTGCTCAAGATGCATCTGGAAAGCTTCCCAGATTATACATCTGCCCCTTTGACACTGAAGCAGCAGTGCAAGTTGGAGGCCAGAAGGAACCGAAAACAGATTTAGTCTGGGCTGTTCTTTGGGGCAAGGATTGTCTGTCTCCATGCTTGGAAAGCAACTGGAGAGCTACACCAGCCCAGAACAATTCCTAGAGCAATTGCAGGAGATCTGGGTGCCAACAAATTGCAAATGTAATTGCGGTACTGGAAAAAGCAATGATTTGTTGTAAATATGCGTGTTGTGCTATCTCTGCATGGCAGGTAAATTGAAAGTTGCCCAACTGTTTTCCCAGTGACAGTGCTTGCTATTTGCCTTCTTATCACCTCCTGTCCGAGCTGGAAAATACCACATATTTTCTAAATAAAATTCATCAGTTGGCTCTACATGCTATCAGAAATTGTAGACGGTTCTCTTCCACGAGTTGTGCTTTCTCTTTCCTTGCATGAGGTGAAGGAGATGAAGACACTTCCCATGTTCTTTGGGACATGGACCACTTTTCAGCTGTGGGTTTTCTACAGCATCTACTGCAACGGGGAGTGGTCTGGGGAACCCTGATACAAACAGTGGTTGTAAGGGAAGGGTCTCACCAGAAGCACCTGCAGAATTCACAATGGGGAAGCAGTCCTGTAAGGGCTGAGGCGAATTGCTTTTGACATGTAACTGGGAAATATCTGCATTTCCGTCACGGTTAATATGTGAGGCTCCAGTACAAGGGGACCTACTTACTGCTTGTTTCATTAATTTTGTTGTGATCTGATTTATATGAAAGGAGGCAAATTTATATTCCTGGGCAGGACTCTGCCCATGGATCAGAAGTGCACGTCATGCGTTCACAGAGTGGGGCAAAATGAGTCAGTGCATGGGTCGCAATTAGAACTGCTTCAAAGCAGTTTCCATCAACCACTATCAGGGATTTATGGTATTTAAATTCTTAATTTTCCTCCCTACTGGTGGTGGAGGAAACTAAAGGATTAGGTTTTGGGTTTCCTCGAGGCCTAGGAGCTTAATAAAAACTGACATCAAAAGTCAAAATATTCTTTTATCTGGCCTGATTAGTGAATTACCTGTGTCCTTCTGAGCTCTTCTGGAGCCTTCTAGGTGTGGTTGCGAAGTGTTGCATGTGCCTGTCCTTTGTAGACCAGAGTGCAGCTTCGTGGTCATGCTGGTGCTTTCCCTTTGGAGTCTGACTGGAGCCCTTGACAGGAACAGGCTCCTCTAATCCTGGTCGGTGTGCAGGGCCAGGTCTGCTCACTGGGGGTTACCTGCTTTGCCAAGTTACAAGTTCTTACAGGGTGCACTCTCAGTGTACGGGGTGCACTCTCAGCGAGTTTGCAGATGACACCAAACTGGAAGTGTCACCTCTGGGACACAGAAGGTGTAAAGTCACGGTGTGCATCTGTACTGGGTCTGCTCGTGTACTTCTTTGTCCCCATGTAAGTTGTAAGCTCCAGAAGACTTTCCAGGTGTAGATTAAAATAAGGAAAAGTAAAGCAACCAATGCACATCTTAACCTGTAATTATTTTATTTTTAAAGCAAATAGAGTGCAGGAGCGAGGGCCCTGTCTGAGCCTTGCTCCTTAGGAAGGTGAGACCAGAAATGTTCCTTATTCTTCGTTGTCCAGACTTTTGACACAGAGCAACCTGCCCCATATTAACTTTTGCATTTCTCATCAAGATGCAACATACTTTAAATAGCATCTGCATGACTGGCTCTTTTTTTTTTTTTTTTCCTATGGAGGCTGATATACAAAGTAGCTCAAGTGGCAGCTGTCACCGGTGAGGTGGCATTTTTCTTCACTGAGGCTGACAGCAGCTGTCCAGGAGAAGTATGAATGGAATGAGAATGACATCATGTTTATTCAGGAATGACATTCCCAGCCATGGATCAGTGTCAGCAATATTTTGATAAGTTTTAGAATGAGAAAACATTTCTTGAAATGTTCCCTGATTTATCCTTTGTAAAATACACAACACAAAAAATAATTGAAGAGATTGCAGCAGGACAAAGCAGGGCTTGCCTACCGTATGTTTCAACACACACTGTTTTATCGGTGCTGGAGACAGTCCACAGGCGCTGGGACACACAGCATCTTTAACTCTCACAAGCCCAACAAGTTTGCTCAGCAAGCTTTTCCCTCTCTTCCTCTGCTTCTCCTTGCCCTGGCCCAGTTTGTAACTAAACACAGTGGATTTCATACCTGTCAAAGACAACAAGTAGCCATAAAGGAAGTCAGCCAGCCAGAGCAAAATAAATCTGGACTAGCTTTTAGGATTAGTTTTAGGATACCAGGACAGAAATAGGAACAACTCGGCTTGGTTCCTTACAATGGAACTAATGAGACTGATTTCTTAAATATATGTGGATGGTTCAATCAAGGTTATCATGTGATGACTGATGAGGCTTTTTGGGGCTGACTGGCCTGGATGAAATCTGTTCTCCTGCTAGGAGCTGTTCATCCTGAAGCCTAATGAAAAGTTGTAGGGTACTAATCACACAGGTCAGTTGATTTGAACAGCTGCGTCCCACAGGCCTGAAGATCTGTTTTTCAATTTTATTGTATTATTTCTTGTGACTCTCTTACCACAATGATATAACTTTCCTCCCTTACTGCAATGGTCACACTTTCTGGTCTGTTTTTTTACACCTGGGCTCCTTAATTACACCTTTGCTAATATGCACACATTCAGCTCTGGTCCTTTCTCAGATCCAGCCACCCAGGCCACTCTCCCCAGCCAGATTTTAAGCACTGCTTGAAAAATGGCTGGCAGGGCCACCCACATCAGGAGAGATCCCAGAATGAGTCCTTGGCCTGAGTTGTAGCACGAGCTGCCGCAGGCTTTGTTGTTGCACTGTGACATTAGCTAAGAGCTGATTGTTATTGTTGTCAGTAGACTTCAAAATTAGTCCTGAGATACCTGCCTTTTCAGAGGATCTGACTTCCCCTCTCATGCCTCTGTCAGTCAGGCAGTGCTGTAAGTGCTGACAGGTCAGGGAGACAAATGTTTGTCTGAATTTTCATTCTGTCTCTAAAATTTGAAGATTTGTGTGTGTCTGTCTAGTAAGAGACACAAAGCAGAAGGACATGTGAGGATGACCTCACTGCAACTAATACTATAGCTGAGCTGAAAAGAAACAAACCCAGTGTGTACCAGAGTCAGATGTGCAGCCTGGTGTTAACTTTGCGGCTTTAAATGTATTTGTTCAGTTGTGATCTCCTCCTCGTTCTCTCTCTCGCCTCCAGCCTTGGTTCTCTCATGGTATCAGATTCAACCAAGCTATATTTAATCTGAGTTCAACAGAAGGGCTTATTTAAATATAAACTTTGTGAGTGACAGCACATTGGCTCAATACGCAAGAAGATGAATGTGTGGAAGTGGCTGGTGTCTGGAAGAGGGTGGGAGGAGGTCACAGCATGCCCTGTGAGCAACCGGTGCAAACAGCAGATGGGCACCTTCCCCTCGCCACAGCCCGGTCTCTGGGCTGGTGGGCAGCTGCAAACACGTGAGCAGAGAGCGTGGAGAGTCTGTCTAGCCAAGAGACGTCACTGCCCTGCTCTACCCCATACCCAGAGCCTTGTCCTCACGGGCAACCAGTTCTGGTAGTCTACTGACAGTTTTGTGCTGGTTTGGAGCATAGGGTAATTCTTCCCTTTGCACGGCACTGTGGGAGACCAGTGCTGGCTGAAGGGAGGATATTATCACATCACACCCAGTAACCTGTCTCCCTTCCACCTCTGGGCTCCGCAGAAGGACTCTGCTGAAGCAAGGCAGCTGCAGCTCCCACTGAGAGGTGCTACCTTGGGGAGTTTTACCCAGCTGAGGTGGCTGTGCTCACTCCTGGTGCTCCCTTGTACTCTGCTCTCTTGTGTAGTTGCAGCAGAGAACTTTCAGAGGTCGCAATGAGCGGGTGACCATGCTACAGGGACAGTCAGACCCATTTGTCTCCACTCCATAGGGGAGAGTAGAGCTGCTGCAAGCTCTTGCTGCTCTTCATAGCAGCAAAAACAGCTTCATCAACTGAATGGAGCATGCCCTGATGTGGTTGTGTCTCACCTCAGTTCAGCAGGCTCAGGGATGGCAGGAAAAGCTGATGTAGAGGAAGGAAGGGCTTGGCAGCTCCTGTGCTTTAGTGGGAGTGGGCTGTTCCTAGGGCAGCAGGTTATACTTTGCTCTAGATGATGGAGAATGTTACGGCTCAGCATAGGCTTCACTCAGGTGAGAACTCGTACAGTGCTGCAGACCCCAGTAGATCTCCAGAGCGGATCACCTAAACACGGATGCTGAGCTGAACTAGCCCACCCTGCCAGCTCTCCCCCGCAGCTCAAGTGCCAGGGTGCTCTGTGTTCAGCAGTGCGGTGTGACGGCGGAGCTGCTCACAAGCACCACGGCAGCACGGTGCTCCCGTAGCGAGTTGTGGCGATGGCTGGATGAGAGCTGCATCTGCTTTGGAGCCAGAAGGTTGGAGTGTCTCAGAGGGAGCTGGTGCTAGCTGCTTTCCCTGATTCTGATTCCTTGCAGGGTATCAGTTGATGCAGTCGGGCTAGGAAGCAAACCATAAATAACCCAGCAAAGGAGGAAATGTTTCAGGGAAATGTTCCACTGCAGCCTGAATAGGATTATCAACCAACTGAACTGATTTTTGTCTTATATTTTGTAGGTTGTTTCACACTGTTTTTTAAATCCCAGATTTTTTTTTCTAAAAGGAAAAACATTTTAATGCATCTTCATTTCCATTCACGTATGCCTTTTTCTGACCCAAACTACACTACTGTCATGAACTTGTTTTTAGGTTTGACTAAAGGGGGGGTTGAAACACAGAATACTTTTGTATCGATGAATTGATGCATGGTATGTCAGAAATTCCTGTGTTACACACACACCTGTTCTTTTTCACATAGCAAAGAACTATAAAGAAATATATAGTGTCTATCTAATTTACATTTCTAGATTCAAATTTTTAATTCTCATCTGAGTTTATCTAGGACTTTGGGATCGATAAGGTACGCTGAGGGATGACCCAGCACTGGAGTACTGCAGGAATGTTCAGTCTGGGACGAGAATAGGAAGACCTGTTAGAAAACAGTCCTGTGAGTTCAGGAGACAGTATGGTACCCAGAAGTGTTTGCCTTGCTGTAGGCAGAACATGCAGCCTGATGTCTTTAGAATGTGTGGATAAATGAATCTGGAAAGGCATCTCAGAGGTGTAGCTTGATTCCTGGGTATCATCTCCAAAACTGTCCTTCCCAAGAATGAATAAAAATGTGTTTATTTCTCTACACAGCTATAACCTTAGAAATTCACAGCAAAAGTGACCATATCCCAAAATAACAATATCAAAGTGTAGGTCTACACGGACCAGTACGTCCCAGGAGGGATCTAGTCTGGTCATCAGTGGACCTTTTCCAGCCATAATATGTCATGCATGCAGGCCTGGTACTGCAGCAGCAGCCTGCGGAGGTGTTGGAAAGAAGAAAAGCAGTGGATAGAAGCTGTGGCTTTATGATCACCAAGTTTGCACAGAGTAAGAAGATGTTTCTCTGAATGCTGAACGAGTCTTACGTTAAATACAGAGGAAGCTGCTGTTTCATCTGTGTGAGCTGTCCTACTCTGGAAAACAGATTACTTGGTTGATTGCTTTACAACCACATGCTAAACATTCTAAACAATTTATGCATTTAAACTGTATGTTTTTCTCTCTCAAAACTTGCTACTCTGCAATGTTCCACAGATCTTGTTTATAACACATTCATCTAAAATTATCTCAGTGCACACAGCACCCTCCTATAGAACAGATGCTATGTAACCTGCAGTTCTGTTTTGATCTCAAATCGACGTGTTTAAGCTACTTGTGTGAATTATAAATTGAAACTAAACTAAGAAAATGAAATTGTTGTGGTTTTTTGCCATGATGCTTCCACAGTTCAATAGTTCTATTCATTTTGCAGTGCCTCTCTGGTGTGACACTTGCAGTTGCTATTTAGGGTTTAACTATTTTTGTATTTAAGTATCTTCTGGGTTATCTTAAAAAGATCTCTAAAAATTAACCTTTCCCGGCAACATTATTGAACTTTTCTTGAGTATCTTCTCAATTTGTTTTTGCATTACTTCTGAATTTAGATGAGATTTATATACAAGAGACATGTTCCTTTGTAATTAGCCTACTTATATGTCTTCATGCATCTTGAAAGGATGGCTGAGTATCTCTGGAGATTAGCGCCTGCATCCTGGGGCCTTTTCATATCTAAATCACTGGTTATCATCCTCAGATAATTATTCATATTTATTTACTATTTATATTACAGTAATTCCTAAAGGAATCTCCCTGGCTGGGGCCCAGTGTGCTAGGTGCTCTAGGTGCACGAATAAGATACGTAGCTGTGAAGACCTCCATACAGCTCTGCGAATGGGCCTTTTGTAGGGAGATTGCATTTTACAATCCCTCTAAGCAGGGAGGAGAGCGGATGGATGAAGTCTGGAACCCCACATCTTTCTGCTTCTAGAAAGCAATTTAAGATCTTGTATTCTGGGAAAGGCAGACTGAGGCCAAGGATTTTCCCACTGCTGTCTGTGCTGTGCTTTTATTGCTAATGAAAAAATGGGCTTCAGGATCCAGGTTTGCTCCCGTGCAAATTCCTGGCTTCACAGGCCTGGCAAGATGGTCTTTTCCCTTTTTAGGGACTCTGGAAGAGCCTCCTTTTGCACTGTTTTGTCATTGTAACTTGATTTTTGAAGCCTCAAAATATTTCAGTTTCTTAGGCTCTTGTTTTTTAGTAAAATGGAGAGAAACTGATTTCCCCTCCCAGAACCTTCTGACTTACAACAGATCAGCATCTTTTCACTACCCCTCTTAAAAAATCTTTTGGACAAAAATGGTTTTTTATAGGAACACTTCATGTTTCTTTGTAAGAATGAAAAGCTGAAGCCAGGACTGCTTCAGAGCAGGAGCTTCAGATCCACTTTGGCTTCAGTATCTCACCATGGGAAAGTCAGGAACTACAAACACATAATCAAACCAAGGGAGTAACAGAGAAGCCTTAGACTGAGTTTCCACCAAGGTTGAGGTATTGCAAATCCTTTGCCTCTTCAGGGCCCTGTAGGGTCCCAGAAGTATCCGTTCTTCTCTGGCCTGATGCTTCCTTCTCCCGGTTTATGGGAATCGCATTTCCTGTCTCCTCATCCCTCCTGTGATGAGTACACGTGGCAGCTCCTAGCTGTGATCCTGACATTGCTAGGGGCTCCTGCGTGCAGTCTGCGGGAATGAGGGGGATGAAGGTGAATTAGAAGGAGAGGGAACACCTGCAATCCATGGGAAAACTACAAAAGAAGATAGCAATATTGTGGTCAGAACTGCTAGCAAGGTGTAACAAAACCCTGGAATCAGGAGGCACCAAGCAAGAGCCTGCTGCTGGCACACAGCAAACAGATGGTGCAGACAACCTGAACAGCAAGGGTGGCAGCTTCACTCGGGCTCCCTGGATCAACTAACATGTGCTGCAAGGCCACAGAAAATAGGGGGGTCGTTAGTCACTTCCAGAGGTGTACAGCTCTGCCTCCCCAGCATGCCATGGAGAGCAGCCCAGCCTCGACCTCGTGGTAGGGAGGGAGTCAAAGAACAGGAGAGAAATGATAGATGCAGGCCGTTGCTTTGCTAGCGGGAGCTCATTCACAGCTTTGTTCTGGGGAGGCTGAGGGACTTCATGAATGAAAGCGCGGCTGGTGCAATGGTGCTGAAAAGGCCGTGCAGAAAACTGCTTTTGCATCCGGCGCATAGAACTCAAGAAGGGCCGTGGCTGGGCGAGCAGAATGTGCATTTTCCTGTTGGCTATTGTTTAATTAGGCTGTTGCTGATGCTGATACTGGGTGTATTTTCTTTGCTCTATCTCCTTTCCTTCTTTATTATTTCCTACTTTGGTTTGATGTTGTTGGTATATAAAATTTAAAGAGCTCTAAATTTTTTTAAAGGCCCCTAAAGGGAGCGGTGCTTTTTTGTGTTAAAGTCATTACATGAACACCTGTGAACTGTTGAGTTTAATTGGGCTACAGCTGTTGGGGAGCGAGTGGGGATTTATTGGTTTGATTGGCTGTCTTCAGATTGCGGTGTATTGTCATGTGTTGCCCTTCTAACTTGTCTCTTTAAACAGAAGCACATGTGCATATCCAGGTAGTTATAGGGACTAGGATCTGAGGGATGAGGTTGTCAAAGCAGAGTGAATTGCGTGGCCATGTGAGGATGCGAAGGCAGCCAGCGGAGAGCATGGGAAAGCTGTGTCAGCTGGGGGAGCACCAGCTGGCCATGGCCAGCCGGCTCTGCAGCCCTCGCGGGGCGTGCCAAGCTCGCAGAGACATTTCTGAGCAGTGAGTGATCGTGCCGCGGGGTTCCTGGGCAGTGCAGGAGAGGAAAGGATGCTTCCTAGCGTGAAAGCAAGGTCCTGTCTGGAACATCGTATGTCTGCGTGAACAGCAGTGGAGGTCACATAAAAACCATCTCTACTAAGGAAGCAGCTAGTGGGAAATAGAACAATAGACCAGGACACCTCTGGGTGAGCAAGTCCTTTTGCTAAGGAGTTGGATCTCATGTACAGCTAGCTAACCACCTCAGCTCTGCAGAGTTTAAAGGCTCCATATGTATAGCAGAGGCAGGGAGGAACTGTGAGGCAACCTCCACGGTACCACTGCCAGAGCCCAGCCACAATCGAGGACCACAGAGGCAGCCCGTGTTTAGTTCATTGTTCCCTCCAGAGCTTGGAATAGCAAAGAGCACCTCTCTCCTCTCCCTGAGGGTGCATGGGGTGGGGAGATGCCGCAGGGCAGCCAGCGCCCGGCTGCGCTCTGCTCAGGACCGCAGAGGCGGCAGCTGCTGGCACCTCAATGCTGGAGGAGGCTGGGTGCCGTCCTCACCCAGCTGGGTGCACCATCGGCTGTGGTGTCGGAGAACCTTCTCTCCTCTGGCAGAGCCCACCAGGCAGTTAGTGCCTGTGCCTTCTCCCTGCCTACAGGAGCACTTCCCTTCTCAGGTGAGCACTTTAATGCAATGAGCTGAGAGGCTGCTTCTGCTCTCCCTACAAACCTCCTGTAACTCACACCTTTGTGCAAGTGTCCAGACCCTTGTGGGGCTCAGTGGGACCCCAGTTACCAGCAACTGCCTCCGCTCTATTGTTCTGAGTCATTTTACTGTATGTGTCTGTGAAGGATATGGACAGAAATGTCTCTTTGCTGTGCCTCAGGGTAGGGGGAAGGGTAAGAAAATTCCTTTTGATTCCTTTTTTTTCTGTTGTTTTCACACCATTAGGAAATAATTAACCTTCTTAGTGAAAGCATGTCTCCTTTCCACCTGAGTAGGAAAACCTTAAAATATACATACAATATTTTTAACACTAAGCTTAAATTATGCAGTTGCTGCATTTTGATGATAAATATGCAGATGAGAAGATTTCTGCCTCTTTTATCTTGTGGTTCTAACTCTGTCTAAAAACAGATTGTCGCAGTCACCCTAATTCTGAGAAAAACAGCCTTTTGTGCATTGAAAAGCCAAAACAAGCAAGTCTGATGATCAGATCTTCTCTTCCTAGCTGGCATATGTCTGCCATGCTAGTGAAGGAATCACTTATTTCTCGTGGTGACGGCAGTTGGTGCCATCAATTCTTGTCAGCTGGGGGAAGGCATGGGAAGCCAAATTCATACACTGGTGATTAATTCTGAAAGCTCACACGAAGACAGACACTGTGGATACCACTGGAAGGTTCTGAGATTGCCCGTTCTGCAGTGCAGATATAGTCTATCCAGATGTGATGAGATAATTCTTGTCTTTCTGCATCCTGGGGACAGTCCTGAGTGGGAACTCACTCGGATGAGCTCTGGACTGTAGGTGCCCAGGACAGGCCAACACGGATGGGTGGATTGCAGGTGTTGAGGAAGGCTGTAGAACTCCAGCAGCAGCAGATCTTGTTCTGCATCTGTGCTTACCTCTTTCCTTCAGTTCTGAAGGTGACACTTTCATTGGAGGCCACGACTGCTTTGGGCAGTTTGAGGAGGGGGGTGGCCCACTGCTCTGTCTGTGGAACGCAGGGCATTTGAGAAATTGCCTGGTGCTCCCAGTAGTTCTTCTGCCCCTTATTTCTTTCTTACTCTCATCTATACATGCATGCAATCATTTTGTCTCCGAAGCATAATTGCCTATTGCCCTGGCTGTTGCAAATAGGCTGCCACATTGACCGTCGTGCCCTTTACAGTGTTTGCTGAATACATGAGGTCAGGAAACACAGATCCTGTGGGAGTCAGGCTGGCCTCTCAGTCACACAGAGACAATAAACCTGTGCTTGCCTAGCAGTCCAGAGCTTGTGTCTGCCAAGCAGCTCTTGAGCTTTGGTTAAAAATAATGAAGGATGACTCCAGAGTTCATCTCTTCAGGCAGAGGTTCTGAACAAACTGCTACTGTTTCTGAACATACAATTGTGCCTGCACTGTCCAAAGTCTGGGTACCTGTGTCTTCTTGCTCACCTGCTTTCTGAAATAGCCATCATGAAAAGACCTGCTTTTTCTAAGTTTTGTCCTTCTTCTGACTGTAGCATTTGGAAGGTCACAGCATGTTCTGAAACTCTAGAATTCTGGGCCATTACTGAGCATAGCAGTGAGTACATGGAAGCAGTTTCTGGTCAGGCAGATGCTGTGGTTTTTTGCTTTTTGGTCTTTCTGGACTTACTAGCATCCTTTCTGGTGCTACTGTTCACAAGCAAGGGCAAGTTGTTATGTTCATCCATTTGCTTTTTCCTGAGCGAACTCTGTCATTACTGGCCATTCTTGGACTGGCCGCTCACACCAGCGCTGAGCTGTGGGCGGGAGGCAGCTGCAGGGCGGGATGGTGGCCTGGCTGATGGTCTCACCTTCGCCGCATGACGCTGAGCACAGGCCGGAGCGGATAATGCCTGTAAGAGCCAGGCAATTGCGTACATCCTCCCCCTTCCCCATCCAGTAAATTCGCAGCATGTCTCTGACAGATTGTAAATGACGGTAGGAAATTTGGCAAAGCATAATTAACAATACTGAGCAGATCTGGAGTTTAAGGGTCCTAGCTCCTAATCCCCTCCTTCGACCACTGTGTAGCCTAATGCATTTCTCTGGACACCTGTCAGATTAGTGCTGAAAACACTACTTCAGACCTTACGTTTAATCAATCAGTTAGTGGAGAAGCTACAAAGTTTGGACATACCAGAATTTACATTGGAGATGGTCTCCGGTGAAAGCTAATTGGCCTTGAATTACCTCTACAGAAAAAAAACCCCTGTAAAATAGCAGTTTTGAAGTGAATGATATTAAATCAAAGAACTGTAAAAACAAATAACACTGTCTGCAAGGATTGTGAAACTTTGTTCCCAGACAGTGTAACTTCTCATTTGACCTGTACATATCCCACAGTCAAACATGAAGGGCTTTGGACTCTAATACCATCTGTGGGAATGTGATCCCTTGGCTAGTTTGCAGCTGTTCAGCACTCTCTCAAGATACACTGGAATTTCTAAATTCAATTGAACTAGGCAGTGAAAATAAGTGTGAAGGGTTTTAATATCGATCTATGAAGATTATAGTGTTCATAGGCAAATAAACACTCTTGTGTTATGTTTTCTTGCACAAAGGGCACAGCATAACATGCTTTTATTTTATGCTGAGGAAAACTGTAGTGAGAAAGAACAGAAGGCAAGTCCCCATGACAGCACGGTGTGTGTGTCTGCGCATGCATGTCTGTCAGTCTTTTGCAAATGGTTGCAGACACTCTGAAAACAAAAGTAGTTGTTGAGCTCTGCACACGGGAGAGTTCTTACAGTAGTACAGATGCAAAATAACGGGCACTTGCGGCTTGGGCTGCATAATCTGTACGGACTCACACCTTAAGACATCTAAAAATGTGTTTTCTGATCTCCTGAGAAGACACACACACACACCACCACCACCACCCACCCCACCCCCCCCCATTTTAGGCTGTTGGGTAATGAGGGTGAGTCAGCCACATTAGGGCTTCTATTCATCCTATTTCATTGTGCTTAAGCAGGCAATAGCTACTGGAATTGTACAGCCCATCTCCACACTAACTCAATAGTACTGCTTATTTCTCCATCTCTTTTTAAAGCCTGTGCAAAAGTAAACCTGCTGGGGCTGTACATTCGTTTTCTTTTCACTCCATAAGCTGTTCCTTTCCCAAGAAGCCCAGCACCTTGCTGCTAATCGGCTCATATATACAGTATAAAGTAGAACTGTAGGAAATTCTGTAGAGAATCTGCCATTAGTTTTTTATGTTTTTCTAGTATTTTCATGATTAAAGAGTTCTGTCAGAAGAGCAATGGTCCTAGAGGCATCTTTCCTCAGGCGCCTGTGAACAGCAATTCCTCTTAGCACCCGGATCTGGTATCTCCTTTTCTGTATCATGAGTCCCACATGTTTAGCACATCACATGTTCTGTTTGAATTGAACTGGTATTTCTGCATCTGCATCATGTGATCATCAACATTAAAATGGTTGTTCTAGAATTAATAGTTCTTTCTCTACCTTTTGGACCGTAGTTTCCTTTTCCAGGAGGAGCCAGAAATCACATCCTGTGCTTTACATTTGCAGCCTTGGCTCATTCCCAAAGAGAGCAGAATTTAGTGCTGCTGATTCTTGCAGCTTGGTAAGATTGTTCAGAGAAAGGGAAAATGTGCCGTCCGCCCGTGGGAGGGGGTGCGAGTCCCTGTGATCACAGGAGAAGCAGTGTTTGGATTGAGCTCTGCTGACTTCGGTGCAGCAGTGTCTCCTGGGGCAGGGACGGTGTTTCCTCAATTCCAGTTAGTGCAGAGTGCAGCCAGCTGGGTTGTGGCGAGGGGTATGGCTCTTGTCCGGCCCCGTCCAGGCAGAAGTGTATGTGTGTGTGCTGCACAATGCAGGTGCAGGAGGTGCGGTGCTGCCAGTCCAACGCACTGTGCCTCGGCCGTGAGCTTACCACAGTGACTGCTGGTGCAGGATTTCTGGATGACTAAAGCCTGTTCAGAGTTAAGACCTGTAAGACTGGGTTATACGTACACATTAGCATCCTTCTGACACTTGGCTTGACACGTATTCATGTCTTGTTGGCCTCCAAAGTTGAAACTGAGAAGAACTGAAGGGGCTCCTCTTGGCATTCAGAGCCAAGGGCTGTGACTGCTGGAGAGGAGGGACAGCACTGCAGCGGGGGCACAGCCTTGCTGGTGCTGGACAGGGGGGCAGAGACAGCTGCTGGGTGCAGAGGGAAGGCACTTAATGGCTCTGTCCCTGGCAGGAGCCCCCCTCAGGGGCCAGTCTGTGATGCCTGCCTCTGTTGCATGGCCCCCACATGGGAATGTGGCAGAGGACTCACTGAACTCACCGAGGAGCCACATCCAGCGACAGTTTTGGCTGTTCTTCATGTTGAGGGTTTAGCCTGGGCTGTGGATTCTTGAAGCTTGGAGTCCCAACCAGGGATCAAAGGGTTGTATTTTAACCAGCATTTCATTTTGATCAACGCTTCATCTTGTATTTCCTTTTTATCTTTAGTGGCACCAATGTTCATGTGATTAATTGTCCCCAGTACTGGGAACAGTCCGTAGTGGGCTGGAGGGGGAGCAGAAGGAGACGGGAAGTCATGATGAACTCCAGGCTGTGCAGTGTGTCAGCAGAATAACTGTGAGCTAAGCCTTGTTCCCAGTGCTTTGGCCAATGAGTGGTCCTGTCTCTCTGCAACCTCAGTGGGTGGTTTCAAAATTCTTTGCTGGTTTTTCTTATCTAAATCTCTTCAACTTCTGGATTTTGACCTGAGATAGCCCCACCTAGCACTGTCTTTGCTATGGACTGCTTTGAACATGACCCCTGTGGTGCTCAGGGTGCTCCATTGGAGCGGTCTCCAATGCTCACAGAAGTGTTTCTTGAAAGTAGAAGAGCTGCAAGGCTGAGAAACCCAAAAATCAGAGAGCTTAGTGAGAGACCATGTAAGGAACTTCACTGAAGGGCTGTGTGCCCTTTGCAAAACAGCAGAGCACACAGAACACTACAAACAGCCAGGCTTTTGGATGCCGCTGTGTGCTTTTAGTTTAACCTGATGAAATGCAACAGGATAGAGAGGAAATGAAAGAGTTTGTACAAACTGTAGGGGCAACATATGGCAGACCGGGGATGGGGAGACCTTGGAGAGCAGTTTGTGACCACAAAGATACTCAGCCTGTTTTACAGCACAGCTGCTCAGAACAAAAGAGTCTGTCTGGATCGCTCGCGTGTTAGCTAATGCTGGTGACAGGAAGTTTGGAAAATGTCTAAAATATTGCTCATTAAATGGGCAAGTGCAGTGCTCAGGTTCAAAACATACTGATCGAATATGTTGGTCATAACGGACACACTTATGAGATACTTATGGAGTGGGTGCAAAAGCAGGGAAACAGCAGAACCAGAATAGCAAAAGAGCGCAATGTGTTGTTGCTTAAGGTTGCACAGTACCCTTTCAGGAGAAATTTGTCCAGCTTGTGTAAATCTGTGGAATTGAAAAAGGCAGTGCAGAGAGGGTATATATGGATGAGCCATATGAATGGACCTCCCAGTACCTCCGTTTGGATTCTTGGAAAGTGGGTCAATGAAAATATCTGTTTCTGGAGCTGAGGTTCACAGCTGCAAGGAGCAGATGGTTACTGTGAGTTTCCTGAGCAAGATATGCCCTGACTTTGGCGATCCACAGGATCGCGATACAGGAGTTACTGTAATTCAGAACTGATGGTGCAAAATTTATTGATAAATTGTATGAAAGTGTAATCTGGGAAATTAATTCTTCTGTTGCATGGCTCTGCATGTACAAAACCAGGGATCAGTAGGATCCACTCTATTTATATATTCAGGCTGAATTTGCTGAGTGGTATGAAATAGTATCATCAGGTGAGGCAAATATTTTCAGTAATGCTCGCGGGATTGTGAGTTTATTCTTTCCTGGCATTCTTAAAGTAAATGTGGATGAAAGGAGCATTTGAGTCTGGGTACACAACACTGCTGCTACTTTGCAGCGAACACTATTGGAAAATGAACTTCTGAAGCTGGTGCAAAAATGAAAATTGTTTAGATCAACTCTTTGTGATAGTCATACAAGGGAAGTTAACTGCCCGAGAGTTTGTCTTGCCCTGTACAATAACATAGTAAAATCACTGGTGATTTGTACATTTGGACACTAAATAAAAATGTATCTATTTCCTATTATTCTTGAAGTAAGGGATGTTTCCCCTTGTAGCTAAATGGTAAGCTTAGAGCTTTCTGTAAAATTGCCATCACACTGTTGCCCTTGTATTTCTACAGATGCACAGCAATTTTGAACATCCAGTCTCTCTGGATGTGGAGGCAAACAGCTGCCCTCAGCATCTTTGCTGAAATTTTGGCTCAGTGTGACCCAGCTTTTTTGCAGAATCCATGCACATAACGGTGCCCATTGCTGTGACTCCAGCTCCTGGAAAGGACTCCTACTTAGAAAAATTATCAGCATGTAATGAGTGAGGACTGCTTTACCCAGACTAGCTTTGATCTTTGCTCAAGAACTGATTCAGGATAATAACAGGCTGACATAAAATACAAATGGCCACTTTGCAAGACAAAGATGATTGCTTGTGTAGAGCTTTGGCTACCATGCAATTCATTTCTTTTCACAGACATGCAGCTAATATGTAAGAGTCATTTGCAAGTTATTTCTGATTTACATAGTGGCCCCACCTTTCCTGCAGCCCACATGGAAAAAACTAGATTGGCTGGAGGCTTACAATGATGATAGCAATGAATAATACATAATCTGCAATCTGGGCTCCTTTAGCCATGTTATTTGCAGGCTGCATTTTTTTTCTGGCTTAAGCAATATGTTTTTAGTGGATGTGTTGGAATTTTGTTTTGTCCCTTCTGCCATAGCTGTGCCTGGGATGTTTGGAACTGCACATTAATACCAGGAGCTGGTTTATGCAGTTGACAGCAGACTGTTTATGACTCATCTTTGTGCAGTATAGCAATGGGACAGAAATACACGAAAGAATCTGAACCTGGTGAAGGAACTAGCCGTGTTTGGTGTGTGTCTTGTCTCCCCCCGGCCCCCCACCCTGCCGTTGGCTTTTTGCACCCTTGATTTTACAGCATCTGAGGAGTCTGTTACGGTCAGTATTCAGTTTTGGCTGTGAGTTTGCCATCTAGTGGCTACTGTGTTTGTTAATAAAGTCCGAATTAACAGTCCCTTGTTAACATCGGCTGTGTTTTAGGTTCTCCTGTTGCTCAGGATGGACAGGAGACAGTGGCAGTAAAAGCCGACAGACATCTCCCTGCCTTCATCTGCCACTGCACTGGGTGCCGCTCACCGCTCCACTCTCCTTTGGCTTCGCAGCCGTCTGACAGTTAAGCTGTGCTTAAAGGCGAAGCGTGCTGTCAGGCCAAAGAGGTCCCAGGCTGAAGTCTGGAGTTTGGAAGCATTTGTGTCAGGTTCAGCCCTCTAGAAATAGGAGCCAGCTCCATACACAGTCCTGCTGTGCCAGGGCTGCAGCCCTGAGGTTTTCTGCCTGGTCTTAGCAGCGTCTCAGCCTGGCTGCACTTCCCTGCAGCTGAACCAAATTCTCCACATTGTACATATTCAGCAGGTTATGGTTCAAGTTATTTTTCTCTGTTTTGAGCTGGCTTTGTGAATGAGAGTAAAACTGTTGCTGCCACTACCTAAATTTCCTGCCCCAAGGAAATGCTTCGCAGGCTGGTGCTTTGGTGTGTGCTTGGGTGTACACACAGGTGAGGAGCACTGTCTCTGGTCCCTTCTTAAGGGGGAGGAAACATGAGATTTTTCTTCCAACCAGCTATTGTGCTGGAGATATTGTCCCACAGTGTAGTGTGCGTACTTGGGTGGGAACAGGAAGGAGCACATGTGCAAAGAATAGATATTAATTTGGGAAGAAAAAAGAAAAAAAGCATTGGAGTAATCTCCTCTGCCTCTTTCCCCAGTGGGGTTTTACAAGAGTTGCGCTTGCCCGTGTTTGCTGTCCCAGGTACTAGCAGAAATTAGGTGCTGCTCTCTCGTGCATGTCAGCTTTGTGCCTGACTTTCCCTTCCATGATCTCATGTATGAATCAAAGCTTGCCTACAGGTGGTGATCGAGCCCAAAAAGGCTTATCACTTACCAAGCAACCATCTGCAATTATTTGTTTGTCCTCTGTAGCCAGCTTAGTTACTTATTGATACCTAATGTTTGTCTCACCATGTTATAATGAAAAGGAAGAGATAAAAGCCCTGTTCTTGCTTGAAGTGCCAAATTAGCTAAGAATGGTGACACTCTGCTACTGTGCTCTTGTGTGCTCAGATAGGAAGGCTTAAACCATTGCTCTTTATAGGCAGGGATAGCTTGTTATTCTGGGACAAGGCTGTTTCTAATGCTTGAACTGTGAGCCAGAAACATTTGAAATATTTACTAGTCAGTTAAAATACAAGGGATGCTGCCTTGCCGTATCAGGCATCACACCAGGAATCAGCATGACGGAAACATTTCCTCCAGGGTAGCTGCAGTGGAGCCTAAAGCAAGCAGCAAGGCTGAGGGTTTGCTTTCGGGAGACTAGTCCTGAAGAGTTTTAAAATCTCCTGAAAGAACAAATACCCATTGTGTAATCTGAGGCAGCGTGGGTTTTGTGGAGTGAGTAGAGAGGCCCAAAGGGCACCTCTGAGCACAGGGATGTCTGTGTCTGCTCTTGCCTGCAAGGTGTGGTGCAGCAAATGCAATGTGAGGAGGCACCTCACCTCAGCATCTTCTGGGAGGTGGAGGCACGGGCTCCTCCAGGCCCAGTCTAAGACTCTGGACCTTCCCTCCTGGTTGTGCCTTTTCAGTAACAGTTGTGCTTCGGAGGATGAGAGGAGAACCTGCCATGAACTACTAGTTCACCCATAAAATTGGACAGCGGAATGACTCTTCAGGTGCCCGCAAAGTCTCTATCATGAGATGGCTGCTTGAGAATTACTCGTAGGTGGGAGGGGAAACTTGCCAGTCTTCAGTCCACAGTAGAACATAGATTTTTAAGTGTGTAGTTAATGTCTGTTCCCTTTAGTAACAACATTAAGGCAAGTATCCTTGAGATCATAACTTGGGCCATGTGCTTCCCTTTCCCTGCCTTCCCCTGCAGCAAAAAGAAACAGCTGTTGAAATATTTTTAGTTATAATCTGGTGGACATGAAAAAACCCATGTGTCTGCACACACATTTTACCATCTTTATGGTTGTGTTTGTGCCTACAGCCAGACCACCTAGTGCTGGGAGCCCATCGGATGGCAGCGAGGCAGGGCTGGTGGCTGATCTGGGTAGCACTGAAGTGGGAGGCTTCCAAGACAGACTCAGCTCGTGCAGGCAGCAGTAATGGGTGACTCAGGAAGTGGCTTGGCCATTTCCACTGCGTCCAACTTCCCAGGACAGCAAGGACAAAGCCCCGCGAAAGCTGTGGGTGAGAGAGGTGGTGGAATCTGCATCCCGTTCCAGTGGCACTCCTCTCTCCCGTCTTGTCCAGCCACTAAAACTCTCCTTGCAGAGGCGCCTACTTGTCCCTGGCAGTCTGGTTACACAAGTTTCTAGTTTGGGTCCTGCTGCAAATCAGGGTTGAAAACCCCTGGGGATTTTTTTGTGTGTGTTGTAAAATGATGTCCGCAGACATTCTAAGCAGACCACAGCATTCTGATGGAAGCCAGGGTTTGAGTCAAAACCACCTCATTTCCCTCCAAACCCTGTCTCCCCGTCAGACTTGTCTGGATTCCATTAGAAATGTGTTAATCAGAGAAAAATGACATATGCCTCTACTCTGAGGTACATATAAATTTAGTGTGACATTGAGAGAGACCCAATGCTCCATTCTTCAGCAGAAAGCCTCTGTTCCTTCTGTAAATGCAGGAAGATTTGCGATTCTCTTTAATTACCAGGACTCTGGTGATAACTTCCAGCAACGGCTAGCATAGTTCCTAGCCCTATAGTTGTTGCATTAGTGGTTGTTACATTTCTTTTACTTCTGTTAGGAGGGAAAGCTTAACTTCTTTCTTCCCCTGGCAAGAGGAAGAGTGAGGTTGGAAAGAAGTTTTCTAAGCTGTTCCCAAAGTGTGGTATGGTCATGAACCAAGGACTGTTTGGTATAGAAGGCATCACCAGTTGGTACAATTACAGGTAATATTTGAAATATTATCTTACAGGCATGAGAGAACTGTCAGTCTTGAAAATACAGGCTTCTGCTCTTCAGGGGTTTGGGTAGAGGCAGCAGTGAGAGCAGGAGGAAGGTTTGCTCTCTGACTTTGCCTATTTATTCCTGTGGCAGGGAACAAGGCGCCCAGATCAGGCTGTGATTGCTGGAAGAGGTCTCACTGGTGTCCTGTTGGTGGTGTGACTAAGTCCTGCAGTATTTGGTCGGATTTTTTCTTCCAGATGCTGAAAGAAATGGATTTTTGTGCAATTTGAGCTCTCATTTCAGAAAAGATATTTCTAATCTTTGTGGTTATGTGAGAACTTTTAAAAACATTAAATGGATGCAGCCTAATGGATCAGAAACCAGAAAGCAAAGAAAGAGAAACCAAAGTATATCTCCACTTTATCACATGATCGGTTTGGGGAGGAAGCATGAGTCATTATTTTTTAGCACATGAAACTGGCAACGCACGCTGTGATTACCCCTGTTCCAAGCCTGCTTATACGCACAGCTAAAATGAGCTACACTTAGCACTTGCCCAGGCTCTGTGGCACTGATCTGTCCTCCACGGGGAGACTGAAGACACTGGCAATTTTTTGGTGAGAGATGGGAGAAGAGAACATGACCAGGGACTGCACTGGCTGTGGTGCTTCTCCTGGGGGCTGGAGTTAGATGGACACTCCCCACCTGTGAAACGGTGCTAATCACTCTGCGTCCCCTCTGTGTGCCCACATAGGCTGCTCGTGCTCATTTTTCAAGCCTCCTTCTCAATGTGTCTGACCTATTTAGGAGTCAGTAACTTGGAAGAAATTTTAATGTTAGTAGTTTAAGACTCAGGTCTCTCATTTTAATTACGCTGTGTTAGTCAAAATTATCTTGCATTCTGAGGCAGATAAAATCAGAACAAAGACAGATACATGGGAAGAGCAAGCTTTTAAAGTTAGAGCGTAAGTCGTTTGTTCAGTGTAAGCTCCGCATAGAACTGAGAGATGGAAAAATCCTGCTGGGCTGGAAAGCACTGTAGTTCATCAGGATAACGACACAGATGGTGAGAAGACGGAGGTGGAGGCTTCGTATCTGCTCTGTTTACAGCCAGGGTTGGGAGCAGAATGTTTTTCCTCTCCTTGGAGTTTAGTGGCTGGATAAGCTGCGCGTACCCCACTTTCCTAGCAAGGGGCCCTGTTTGTCAAGGCAGCAGGAATCCTTGGAGGACCCTTTCTTGGACTCAGAGAAAGGTCCCTGCCAGCCCAGAGCTGAAGCAGAATTTTAGGTTGTAGTTTCCAGATTCATCAACTTCTGCTCTAATTCTTGGTGCTCACAGTTTTAACTTTTAAAACTCTGCCACTTTATGATCTCCACCTCTGAGATCCCTATTATCCCTGCTGTGCAATTACTGTGGATCAGAGTTGAATCTATTTTTACCCTCTTGTTTTTCCCCTCGGTTTGTAATGCCTCTGGGATTGAGTTCTGGGAAGAATCTGCTTTGGTTTTAAGCTGTATGGTGCCGCCTCCTCTCCCATTATCACTCTCTGGTTTCAATGGCCCCATTGTGCTGACTGTACTGGCACTTTGCTGGGTTTGAAGTGTGGGTAAGAAGTTGCTTCGTCCTTCTAGTTTTATTCTGTCACTCACAGTGCTGACCTTCTACCCGGGAGCTCTTTCAATGGAGCGGCTATTTCTCCTGCCTGCACACCTGACAGCACTCGAAGTGGCAGGTACAAACTGCCACGAAGCTTTCCTGCAGTCCTGCCAACACCTGCTCTCGCATCGCTGTGCCTGCTTCGCCTTCCTCTAGTGCTTCTTTCTTGGCTGAGAGGGATTGTGGATCCTGCGGATCCTGTGTTTTTAGGACTTTGGCACATGAGATTTCTTGCAGGACTTTTTCCTTGTGAAATTTTGGCTTCTGCCACTGATTGAGAGAGAACACGAAAAAAATTCTGATGATGCAAAAAATGCTGTAAAGTGGAATTATTCTAATGTAATTACTTTCTGACTGCATTAAACCCTTTCCATTGTGCATTTCTCAGGCTTTATTGAATCCCAGCCAATTTCCTTCAGCTTTGTCTCATTTCCCTTCAAAGTCGGCTTTTCTCAGCTCCAAGATATTTGTGTTGCTGCCCTTTCTGCAGACCCTCATCTGCATTTCAAACCTGGTGAGAGATTACCATCCCTGTATCTTAGGTATCTCTGTAGTCATTTAGTACACCTGGCTCACATCCAGCCCTTGGATGCAGAATTGTCTCTGATCTGGCTGACAGTGTAAAGCAGCTGCTCTCCTGTACTATCCCCAGGAGCACAGTCCCTTCCGTAAGTGTCCCGTTGTTTCCCAAATGAAGTAAAACCCCCCTGGACCACACTGCTTGCCCTGTTGACAGACCTCCCAAGTCTTTTCCCCTTCCTTTCCTTTTCTTGCCCAACTATCAATCGTGTTGTTTGGTCCTTTCTTCAGATGCTGAAAATCTGTGCCCATATGCTCGCCGCAGCCACGGGTAGTCACGTCCGTCACATGGCGATGTGTGCCTGCTGGCGGGGCAGCGCGTGCACGGAGACAGGGCAGGTTCAGAGCCTTTGTGTAATCAGACAGTTGGATGCACTTCGGATGAATATTTAAGATCTCGACGTGAGCACTGGGCTAATGAATTGCAGTTCTAGCATTCACTGCAGAAGTGGCACAAACATAATGGGGACAAAATTTGCTTTAAATTTGTTTTGAACGTGTATGGCATTTTTCTTTTACTTAGTTCTCATTTTTTCTGCATCTTATTTACTTTGGACTGTGAAACTACACTAGTTATTTTCACTTTTTTTTTGTTTTGAATAAATTTCATTTTACTATTCTGCAGACAGAATGACACCACAGACTGTTTTCTTTATTTCCTGGAGACATTATATTATTAATGCTTTCTAAAACTTACCTTTTTATTGGTTTTATTTCTACAAAAGCTTGGACTTGAAGCCTACAGGCACCGTTCAGAAGTGGGGTATTAATTGTGACAAATGTGCACTATGCAGAAATTGAGTGGGTTTAGATGGGGAGAGTTTTCAGTATACTCTGAGTGCATGAGTCCTGTTAAACTCTTACAGTGCTGATCTCTTCCTGGATGTCTCCCTGAAGAATTTCTCTCAGCCTCCCTTGAAGCACCATTCCTGAGTCAGTCCGATCCGTGCCCCACATTCACGCTGTTTCGAATGGCAGCATCCCATCCCCCTGAAGTTGTCTTATAAAGCTATTCTCAATCTAGCAGCATTAGCCCACGTGACGGGTGAATCCAGGTCAGAGAGCATGGTCCCTTCACATCTGCTCGATGCTTGCTGCTGACATTTTCATTCAGGCTGCCTGTACTGGGCAGCGATGGAGGTCTATAAAGGGGGGACAGAAACATCTTTCTGCTGGGGGAGGACAATGGCAGGACCTCCCAGTAACTGCAGCTGTGTCGGGGCTCTGAATACAACGGGCCACTCTTGGCAGTGCTACTGAGGTCTGGCTCTTGGAAAGCAGCACTGTGATTCAGCTGTCACTCAACTCCCAGCAAAGGGAGCTTTGAAAAGGCGCCTCTGCTGCTCTCCTGGAGTAGCAAATATTTCCTAGGCCTCTGCTGCTGAATGGGAGAGATTGCCATTGTCCTCCTTCCCCTCTCAGGCTTGCTGGGCTTGCTATAAATGGGCCTTTTGCAAGGGAACAATAAGCCCAGCGAAGGGTCCAGGTTGCACATGTCTGAGCAGTGAGAACACTCGAGCACTTTTTTATTGGCTCCTGTGATGTGAAAAGCTGTGCTGCCGGCAGGGCAGGTTTATTTTCCAGCCACAGCTGTAGGTTTGTTTTCTCTCTCAGGTTGTGCTGCTCTGGGTGTACATCTGCATGTTTCAACTAATTTCCTAGAAAATATTTTCACCCCAAGATTTCCTTTGGCCTCAGAAATCTGTTTCCTTTTGCAGCTTGAGCTCTGTGATGTGTTTGCAGTGAAACCCACAAGCCAGGTGGGACCAGCCCACTTTCACATTTCTCTGCTGTGATAAACTTTGGCTTAGGTTTGACAGAATATCCCCAAACTGTATAGCCTTGTGGTTTTGTGGCAAAACCGCATGCACCTCTCTGATTCAAACCTGGCTGAAAAAACGTGGCTTGGCCTGGGGTTCACAATGATCTTTTGGGTTAATTCAGCTAGAAGATGGTGTTCCTCAGTAATCTGTATGAAGACAAAAGGTACAATCTTCTGCCTGGACCACCAGGGACCACAGAACATTTTCTAGTTTTCCTCTGACCTTCTCATGAAACTTTCAGCATCACAGAATTACATGCTGCTTTTGGAATACGACTGATACTATTCCTGCTCTCTTCCCTCCCCAGCTGAAATAATGATTTTTGTGAGTACAGCATTGTTTTCCAGACATGTGTAAATATACTGAAGCTCTTATTCACTGGGAAGGACTAGGTGCTACCAAGGAAGAAGCAGGTTTGGTTTCCCATTGGAAAAAGTATGCTGTACAGTGGAATACAATAGAGCCTCTTATCACAGAAAGGCAAATAGGAACATGTCATGTCACAATCTTCTCATCTGAAAACCAGAAATATAGCCATAATGATCTTTGGGTCACTTTGAAAAATGTCTTTTAGTTTTCAAACCCCACCCAGACCCCAAACACAGAATAATGTATTCACTTCCTCCACCTGCAGCACTCACTTTTGAGGGGTCTTATAGCAGTGACCCATCTAAAAATGACGTAAGACAAAGGAACAGTGTTCGGCGACTCACAGTATTCTTACTCCCCTAGAGTGCAGTTGACATGATTTGCTTTGTTTCCTGACATTGCATGTATAGATGCCTGAAAGAATAGAGAACTTTTCAGTATATATAATCTCTGCTTACATACACCTACAAACCAATGTCAGCTTTTATTTAAAAATACTATCAGAAAAATTCTTTGTTCTTTTCAGATATTCTATGGTCCAATTTTCCTCCTGTGCTAGTCTTACTCGAGTGCAATTTGCACTGGTGCTTTTCTTGATCTAGGCCTGTCTGAGTGAAAGGAGAATCTTTGCAAAGTGACTCAGGCTGCAGCCTGGCCACACTACCTGTCAGCAAGAAGTCTGCGAAATGGAGGTGACTGCAGCCTGGCTGCAAGTCCAGGAGTTTTGCGCTGTGGCTTGTCCTCCAAATGCCAATGAGGAAAATCTCTTTGGAAGTTTCTGCCTTGCTCATCCCATTTACTGAAACTAAATTTCAAGAAGCTAATCGGGCAGAGAGTGCAAAGGATGAAATGTTAGAAATCAAATTAATGAAGCTGAATCACCAATTTGTGACCTAGAAGACTATTAGGAGTGATCAGAATTAATTAACTCTCCTTTGCAATGCTTCAGAGGAAGCCAGCAAGCTAGGCATGGAGACACAAAGGACATCAGTGGGATCCGAGTACCTGGACCACATGAAGCAAAGCAGCAAGGCTGCGCTCTGGCCAGAGCCTGGGCTCCAGGGGCTACTCATGAAGCACAATTAGAAGCAGAAGGGAGAGCTGCCATGGTCCCTTCTTGTGTCCTGCTCTTTCATGCTTATTCAGGGACATGTGGATGAAGCTGTAAACATGCTGTCTATGAAGAAGCAGCCGTTCTGTTATCTGTGATGGAAGTATAGGGGCGTCTGTGGAATGATACTGACAATTCACAGGGAAAGGTCTCATCACAGCTCCTATTCCATGAATTTGTTTCTTTGACTCAAGCTCTGTCTGCATTACTCTGCTCCTCCTTCTAGTGATCAGTATTGAATTAAAAAAAATCTCACAGCAGTATGAATGTTCAGGAAGGAGACAGGAACCCCGGCTCTTCCTCTGCACTTGTTTTTCTGACCTGCTGTGGCATAATGGTGTACTGGTGCTCTGTGTCAGGGTGGCCCCAGCCAGCCACCCAGGAAGGCCCCTGGGCCTGGCTGAGAGGCAAGGGTCTGCCCATGTAACAAAATGATTAACAGCTTGATTTCGGCTTCTTAACTGGCATGTGGTCCTCCCAAACTGCCCTTCCCAGCTGATGAAGATAAAGCAGGGAACTGTGCGGCTCCCATCATCCACAGGACGTGCATCTCTCCACGGACACTGCACGGAGAGTTTCCCTTAGCAGTGTGTGGAGAGGCTGAAGGCTGGGCCCTATCACTCTGTGCTGCAGCACTGCCTGGTTGCCATATTTCCACCCTGTCTTGTGATTTTTTTGTGTTACGTGTTAGTGTCAGCCACGGACAAAGGCAGGTTGGAGGTATCTGATTGAAGGTGGCACTCACAATAGGGGCCACCTCATGCCACATCTCAAAAGCCTGGCAGCAATCACCAGAAGCAGAGAAACTGTGACACAGTATCTTGCTGATATTTTGCTGATTTAATCAAAACCAGGATTGAGTCCTAAACACTTCCAGGGAAAGATGATACATGTATCAAGCTATAGCTTCTTTTCTTTCAAAGGTCAGAGTTTTAGACAGCTCTGGCTGATAGTTGCCAAAATAAATTGGTCATTTGGGATATTCCGTGATATGAAGTCAACTTACCAATTGATTTGAAGTGAATGTGAAAAGAAATACCTACTTTTAGTAATTCTTGAGAATTTTAAAGAAAATTAGTATTTTCCTCACCATTCTTTTTGGGGCAAATATGGGGAAAGAAGACATCTAATCATAATTATTTTCACTAATCAGAACTGCAGTGTTTCTTCTTGAGTTGATAAACTCTTTGTACACTAACCAGCCCATGGGAGGAGGAAAGGGGAGGGAAAGCTTGGTGAAGAGATGGCTTTAGTTTCTTGAATAATGCACTGTTAGTAAACTGACTGTCCGATCAGGAAACAGCCCACCATATGTGATCAACATCGACATTGCTAGCTGGACAACTTAAAAAGGAGCATTTTGGAATTAATTTGATGATTATGAAAATGTCTTGGATCCTTTGCTGAAGGCTAAATAAACACAATTAAAATATTCTTAGATTTCAATGTGCTTTGTTCAGTTCATTAAGTGTAACTAGAGCTTCCAGTTATCTGCATTTAGTTTTTCAAAAAATTGGAGGGTATTTTTAGAGCAATGTAAAGCTTATTGCTAATTACACCTGGGGGGAAATCTCATTAGATATTCATTTGCTTTCAGAGTTTAAAACAATTCTAATGAGCTGCATTAGTTGTGATAACACTGACTGACTCTCTCTTGTCTGCTCCCCCTGGCTTCTCTGAAACAAACAAAGCTTCTTTGGAGCCTGGATCTCGGCAGACGTGACCTTGGCTATCTTTGGGGTGGCGGGGGAGGGAAGTGTAGTCCGGAGGACAAGGAGAGCTTGCTGCAGTGAGGGCTTGGAGCTGGAAGTGGCAGATGACCTTGCAGCCAGAAGGCCAGGCCAGGTGAGGGGCTGTCCTGTCCCTGGCTGCACCGCTGGCTGCCAGCGCGGGGATGGGCAGTGCCACGGTGCCTGTTGGCGTTTCCTGCCGCTTTTGCTGAACTGAAGTGTTAAGATCTCGGGAAGGCCATAAGAGGCAGCCAAGCAAGCACCTGTGAGAGGCTGACCTACTTTCTTCCCCTATAGAACGAACCTTCCCATAGGCCATGCCTGGCCAAGTGGGTGCAGCTGGGGCTGGGGAACCCTCGGACTCAGAGGAATTCAGGAAAACCCAGAGGAGCAGCTATGTTGACAAAGCTGCTGCTCACAGTAGCCTGCAGTGTAGAGCTTTGTCAGCTGGTGCGTCTGCCTGGGACAATGCCATGAGGAGCTATCGGCTTGGGTCTCAGTCCTCTGCTCCACCAGCTGCCAGCAGAATTGCTGGTTTCCCACTATTTATCCGGGAGATTGGAAGGGTTTCTGGTGAGGAACTGTCACTGCCTTGGATGACCTAAAACCAGACAATGAAACAGCTCAAGCTGAAGTGAGGCGTTGGCTTGCCTTACCTAGTGCGAAGAACATTGAAGTAGGGCAGATAGAGCACGATCATTTTTACTTCTCCCTACATCGGCATGTTTTGGATGAACTGGGCAGCTTGTGAAGAATTCAGTCTTTGCACTGGGCACATTAATTATTTAGGGCTGATCTTTTTATCCCTCCCCACTAAGCCCCAACAATAACTCAAAACCAAGAACTTCTGCCCAAAATAAATGTTGATCTTGTTCCTTTCACTTCTACAGACATTACACCTTTGTCCAGGGCAATGTGAATATACAGAGGATAAAAATTACAACCACTCCACACAACGTACTGTAACTAGCCCCTGCAATCATTTCAATGTGCTTAAGTCAGCTCTTTCTAATAGTGCAAAACAACGTAGTGGCCTGGGAAAATACCTGTTTATGTGGCTATGTAAGCAACATAGGATATTTGTCTCCTCATCTGGCATGCAAGGAAGGAAGCTGCTTGTGCACACACATATCTCTATAAATGGCATAGCAGGAAGGTGACTGTGAGCCGAGACACTCCTCAGGAGACCAAGGAGACTCAATGTGGATGTAAAGTGGCACATTGAGACAGGTTTACTGCTGCTTCTAGGCAGAGGCTATGAATTGAGCGGCAAGATAATGGTGTAGGAGTGATCACACACAGAGCAGGATATATGGGATTCTTTGGTAATTGGGGACATTTTGGCATTGGAGCTGAGCAGGGTGAGAACAGGCTGGCAGAGTCTGCATGTCAGCAGGAAGAAAAGGCTGGCTGCAAAGATGGAAGCTAATTTTGTTTTAATCTGTTGGCTGTGGAGTAGAGAAGAGGCAAGTAGAAATATCAGGCTTGGCTACTGGCAGAGAGAATACACCTGAGTCAGAGAGGAGCCGCCTGGACCAAAGTTGTAAGTAGAAAGGTGGAAACCAGACTTTATTCCTCAAAGGAAAAGAGAGCACAGAAAATGAAGCTTTCAGGGAGCTGGAGGGTGTGAAGTGGATGGTTGGTACCAAACCCCCTACTCTATGGCTCTCTTATTAAAGAGGTTAAAGGAACTGTGGGTCTAAATTGGAAAGGTTTTCACAGGCACTTCACAGAGCTGAAGTGTTTTGCAGGAGATTCCTCAAAGGTGGAAGGCGGACAGCCTCCCACCATTATTTAAGGAACGACCCAGATGTGCACCAGGGTCTTGCAGGGAAGTTCGTTTCCCTTCAGGTGAAGACAAGTCTTAGAAAATGTTTTAATAGATGAAAGGTGGCCTGTTGAGAAACGCACAGCTTGACCAAAGATAGCCAGTATGGTTTCCGGAAAGGACCTTTTCTGCCTCGCTAACTTTTGGAAATTTCTTTTTTTAGAACATACACTCCTGTCGGCATAGACAAGAGGCTAAGCAGCAGTCAGGAGAGGCTTGGATCTTCAGACAGTGTTTGACAGGGTCCCACGTCGGAGGTTAATGTCTAAAGGTGGGGAGTTGGAAAGGGGAAGAATTGGCTCACTGATTGAAAATTGGCCAGAGGACAGGAGCAGAGTGGGGAAAGGAGGCATAAATAGAAGCCTTTCAAGATGAAAGACAAGTTAATAAAGGAGCGTGTACTGTAGGAGACTGCACTGGCGGATCCTGGTCTTTCTGATAGTTACAGTGTATGAAAGACTTGGCTGAGGACATAGAAAGCAAGATTTCCTACTTTGCAGATCATATCAGACTTGGGAGGAGTGGTGACTAATGAAGAATCCCAGTACAGGCAAATTGGAGACCACTTCTAGACGTTGATATGATGGCAAACACAGACCCAGGCAGAACAATACGTTTTATGGCAACATATTTGGTTACTGGTATCTAACTTCTTTTTAAACAGTCTGGGATGATCATTGGTTTTAACACATCCCAGTAGGCTTTATTTCTTGCTGAGCTGCTGGAAGAGACTCACAGAGAGTATGCTTATGTACATCATAAATTTTATTTTCTCTTTTGGTTGGGGGTAGAACAACTGGACATGTTTCAAAGGGCAAAAATATCTGAATGGAAAAGGGCAGAAAGTAGGAATGAATGAACTGGTTTAGAAGAAATATACAGAGTGCTGTTCCTTTCAGATTCAGTCCAAAGTTCAGAATAGCTCAACTGACCTGGAGAACAAACCAAATCCACCAAACCCACATATGTAGTAAAACCCATCTGCCTCAAAACTGATGCAGCATCTTTTCGGTATGTCCTGTTCCTGCAGTGGTGGACAGCGCTAGCCAAGATGAAGCCTTTTAGGAGTAAGGTGATTATTTCTCAGTCGCACTGCACAGCTGGGAAGGTAATTCACACGGCTGTGCAAAACCTGAGGGAGTGTGGTTGACTGTGAGGGAGCAGATCTGTCAACTGGTCTATCATAGCTCTCTTGACTTCAAAGGACTGATGACATTTTCCTCTGTCTCGGGATGAATACTGTGGTGGTGGAAGGAAGAGGTATCTGTGCGAGTGCTTAAGTGAAATTCTCTAAATCAGCTTCAGGTGTTTGGAATGAACCGTCAAAAGAAGGGGAGTCTTGGAAACAAAGTACTGCGATGAAAGGCAGCCGTCTTCAGACAGGCTGAATGTCACTTCGGTGCTTCCGCCAAGTCAATGGAAAGCACGATCCCCAAGCCTGAGCTGGGTCCTGTTTGGAGATCTGCTGACATCAACGAGATAAAAGCAGTTTAACTGTCTGAATATGGCACAGAGGCTGTCCTTGAGATGCTTCGGAGCTTCTCCCAGAATGTCTGTTTTGAAAGTTAAACCTCTGAGTGTTTTACATCAATAGTGAAACTGCCCTCACTGGGGATTTTCCCCAGACCTACTCCTCAGTGATTTATTTCTTGTCCTCCGACTAGGCTTGTGTAAATTCCTTAGGTTATTTTTTGGGTACTAATTAAGCATGCAGTAGAAATTATATTATACCACTGGTAATGAGCAAAATCTCAGAAACACTCATACACCAACCAAACCTTGGAAAACTGTAATTAGCTCAGTATTTGATACTTTCTTGTTCTGCATTTCATTTTTTTCCTGAGGAAAAAAAAAGCCCTACATAATGAGCTCTTTGAACCTAAATCAAACAACATTTTCAGTGGGGATAGGTAATGAAATGTTAGTCAAACCCATTGCAATGGGCAGATCAATCACTGCCTTGTAAGATCTTAAAAAGGAACTGTGAGATAATGGTGGCAGAATGGCTCTTGCTGCAAATCTTCCAGGCCAAGCCTTTGTGGGTTGCACAGGTATGTAGAGGAGAGCTCTTTCTTTCAATCCCCGCACACTTGGAAAAACGAGTTGCCACTTTGCTGAAAGCAATGGGATTGAGACAAGAAAAGCTGCTTTCACTATTGGATCAAGCCAGCAAATTCTCTGTGCCAAGAGGGAACCTGGAATGAGTATTAAGTCTTGCAGGAATGCTGAGGGAACTGAATATGTGTGCTTGGCCTCATGGCAACAACAAGGGAGCATATAAAGCAAACAGTTGTGAGCTACTGAGCTCAGTTGTTCACCAGGGAGATGGACGGTTTGCTGGAGCTCTAGTTTCCATATTAGCATCATACAACAGCCTCATCTATTTGTACAGTGTACTCTCATGTCTGAGATACTGCTGCAGCACTGAATCACTTCCCAAGACACTAACTTTTTAGTTTCTCGCAATAAGGCTTTTCAGAAAACAAAATATTGGTCCCCCAAGAAATTCAGACATTTCAGAATTTGGGGGGTTTTTTGTCCAAAATTGTGATAAAAATCAAAATGTTGAAACCCTACATTGGACAAAACATCTGAAATACTTCAGTTGGGAAAAAACCTGCAAAATAACATTATCAAAACATTACCTTTCTCTAATACTGAAACATTTCTCTGCAATAATTTCAAAGTGTCAGAGATGATATATAACAATAAAGTATATAGGGATCTAGACTTCAGAATGTAGGAACAAATTGTTCAGAAATATTCCTATTTCAAGCTTTGTTGAACTGCCCATGTTCCCAGGGAGCGCTTCTGTTCTTGATGAAACAGCATTTTCTGATTTTTGACATTCGGTCAAAAGCATTCTGAGCATCTCTGCTCAGTGAGAGTGGCTGCAGTGAGGATGGGCACAGCTCTTGTCACCCAATTTATTTAATGTTTGTTTTTGCTTCAGCTGTAACCCTGAAAGTCTCCCACATTTGCTCTACCTTTAGCATTATCCCTCTCTGTGTTATTACTGCATGATTTGGAAATTAAATCCAGGCTGTGGTCTTCTGTTGTGCATGTTGGAGGACTTGCTTTCAGATTAGACAATAGCACTAGTGGGATTGATAGCTATTGCAGCCAGTGCACTGATTCTCTTTACTGACAGGCACTTCTCACGTGTCAATGTGCTACTTCATCTCCTCTAGGTCCACTAGGACACTTTATCTATCTATCTATCTATCTATCTATCTATCTATCTATCTATCTATCTATCTATCTATCTATCTATCTACCTACCTACCTACCCACCTACCTATCTACCTACCTACCTACCCACCTACCTACCTATCTTTTTTAAAAACCTGTTCTGTTGGAGTCTTGAGAGACAAATCTGATGATGTGTCATTGTTTACTCAGCCATCAGCAGATTTACTGCCAGTCCCCATCCTGGGAACATATCTACCACAACAAACTCCTCACCTTGCTGGTAATGGGGATAGAGATTTCACATCACCCAAAGCAGCAAGTGCAGAGCAAGACTTGTGTGGTGTGTTCTTCTAAAAATCTTTCTAGCAAACTCTTTCACTTACAAAGAAGCATGCCAGCATGGTCCGAGGCTCTTCAGCTCTTCAGTAAATCCGATGCTCTTCAGCTAGGAATTTCGTACACACATGGCAGAAGACCTCTTCCATTCCATTCAAACTGTGATAGGATTTGCAGGGGAAAAGCTACGATGAAACTGTCACATACAAGTGGTAGGAGAATCATCCTGAGAGATGCGAAAGCTCTTAGAAATGCCCCAAAAGTTCCCTGGGCAGGGCCTCTGGAGCAGGGAGGGGAAGGTGCTCCAGCCAGGTCTGCCAGCCGCCAGCTCCACATGTCCTCTAACAGGACTGCAGAGCACTTGTGCCTGCTGTGCACACAGCTTGGGTAACACCGCTCATCACCTGTTACCCGCCTGATGAGCCTGTGCTTTGAATTACTTGAAATACATAAATGTGCTGCTGGTAATTTGCTTTTGCTGAGCATTTCCCTAGGGTTCAGAACATTGCTGCTGAAGGTGCCTGTTCCCTGAGGATAAAGGGAGGAGCAGCACCCCAAAGCACCTTCTAAGGAGGTGTTATATCTCTGCTCTACCTCCTTTCTTGGTCAGGGATCCTGGTGAAGGTTAATCCTTGAGTTGGGCAGCTTCACCCTTTGTATTTTATTGCCTGGTACACATTTTGCAAGCCAAACTGATTAGTGCTCACCAAGGCAAGAACCCAAGTTGCTTGGCCTCTGCAACAGGCCTTCCCTGATGTTCAGACAGCCTCAGGGCCTTTACTATCTTTCTAAACATTTTCCTTCTCTCCTGTAGAGCTGCCTTATTACAGCAATAAAAATAACAAGGTCCCTGCAGACCTCTTTATAAAGAACAATTTAGAGCCAGGAGTAAGTGTGAGGATCGGGATGAAAATAGGCTATCACAGTGCTAATGTGATATACAGGTATGATTCGTGTATTATATTGGTGCAGGAAAGTTGTGTGTCTTAGGAAAGCAGGGACTCAGTGTGGGACTAGTCTCAGTGACTGTAGACAGACAGAAATAGTGAGTTTGATACCCGCTGTATGGGAAGGGTCTGTGACAGCCTAGAGAGTCTGTGACAGGTTTGAAATGGTTCTATTAGTTTAGTGAATGCAAACACCAAATATCATATAAATCTATCCAAGGACAATATTAATGGTTAGATATGTTAGACTTGAACAATGAATCCAAAATTACACCTCAGATCCCATGCTATCCACTCACTTCTGCGGGCATTTTCAAGTCCTTCTCATGGCCTCAATCAGTAGCAGCTGGGTGGAAGAGAGACATACAAAACAAAGGCAAAAAGGTAAAAACACCCCAGATCCCACCTTCTACCCCAAATTTTGCTGTGCATCTGCCCCTCTGATCTGTGGCACTTCAGGTATCTGAGGAGACCACAGGCACAAAGCAACGGCAAATTAGTTACTGAGCTTGCCCAGGGCTAAGAAGAGGGTTAAATGGCTTGCAAGGGTGATCAGAAAAGGTAATTGAAGCTCTTGCTGGTGGTTTGGGGAAAGAGGAAAGGAGAATGGAGTGGTGTCCCCCACGGAAGAAGTATTTGTGAACTGAGAACCTGCTGGTGGTGGAACTGCTATTTTCTTCCAAAGGTCAAAAATCCCAACTGGACCATACAGCAAAAGAATCTGCTCAGCTGCAGCAGGGGCAAGGCCAGCCACACCACGGAGACAAAAGGCATGAAAACTGCAGAAAAGAAAAGGATTTTTTTCCCATCTCCTGCTTCACTTCAAATGGAGGGTAAATAGGAAACAGGCTAGGATTCCTAAGGAGGTTTTCAGGCACGTACATTGCATGCACTTCTGTCAGGAGGAGAGCATTTTGAAGGATGGCTTGCATTACTGGCACATGCACAATCTTAATGTATTAGCTTTATTTTTTTTCAAAACAAACTGTATGCATTGGGAGACCTACGAAAGCACAGAAGCTCCTGACACCAGTGAGGTGGAGCAGACAGAATTATAAAGGCTTATTAATAAAAAGTTGAGGTATTAATCACAGCCACATGTTTTTCCACTCCTGCTCTACATACAATTTTTTTTCTCTCTCTTTTTTTTTTTTTTTCAGGGGAACTGAGGTGTTCCTCTGGTTACATAGAAATTTTGAGTACCTGCTGCACTGCAGTTTTATCTTCTGACCCTTTCTTCCAGGGTGGTTGCCTTCTAATATCTCTCAAGTCTGAAAGGCTCACGCTCTGCCTGATAGCTGGAGCAGTAAGTGCACCAAGCCCTGACAAGGGGGCTCTTCTACTGACTTCCACTGAGGTGTGCTAGATTCCAGTATTTGCTCTGTGCAACTCAGGAGAGCAACTGCTCTGCTGTTGCGGGATCTTTAGCTGCCCAGTGGTGTTATTTCCTGTGTGACATCTGCCCTGCTGGTAGTTTTGAATAGAGCAAGATGAAGATCCTAGAAAACCCAAAACGTCTTTACTTGGAAACCTCATTAAATAGAAATGAAATAGCTTTTGCTGTAACCACACTTCGTGATAACAGTAGCAGGTTGGACCGTTCACTTCCTGTAGCTATACCGCTATCAGGAGCTTGGCTTAGCTAAAAAGTTTGTAATGCCACATCTCTGTGAGGCTGCACCAAGAACCATTAACATTTATCTGTCCCATATCTTCTACACCCAGGTGATTCAAAGCAAATTCTAGTGTTGCATCTGCACGAACATAGCAGGGGGATGAACGCATGTTCCTTTAGTTTTTCAAGTGTAATGAGAAATCACAATCCAAACTGAGCAATTAAAAGATGAAGCCGCACTTTTCAAGTGGGGCTGCAACTCCTAGTGATCATAGCAGTAACTCTTTCCTCAGCACAACAGCAACCAGGGTCTTGAATAGACTCTGGAGGTATTGCACAACTTTATATTAAAAAGATTGATGTGAAGAAGATTATTTGTCCCTCACTATAGCTGAGGGAGAAAAATTGGGTTACCCAGAGGAGGTGCAGCTTATCATTGTGTGGTGGGAGTCACAGAGCCAGTGTGGCACTCTCTTGGTGAACATCTGGCCTGGAGGCTGTCGCGGGGATGGAGGAGGGAGCGGGAGGGAGGTGAAATGGGACTGCAGGATAAGGATCTGTCTGAAGACCTTGAGCTAGGGTTGTTCATAATGGTGAAAAAGCAGAAGGATAATGGTAACCTATTTCATGGCTTTTTTGATGTCTAACTTGACTGTCATTTCTGATAACAACTTTGTCGATAGCTATTTTAGAACAGAAGGTATGTTATTTGCACTGTCCTGCCTGGTGCTCTGACTGGAAAGTTTCTGGAGACACCTCCAGCTCAACAGCAAGAGAGCTTGCTTGGACCATCCTGTCTGACAAAGCAGAGGCCCCAGTCTCACCCAGTGACCCCCAGCACCTGCCTCAGAAGTTACAGCTGAGTTAGAGCCCTGCTTTCAGCAGCAGACTGCTATGTCTCAGAGACCTCCTGCTTAGAAGTGCCCCAAAAGGCTGAACTTCAACTGGATGGGCAGAGGGACATTTTAGTTGAAGAGTTTGGCTGTGTATGCAGGAGGAACGGCTCCACTGGCACTGAGCTCAGCTGTGGCAACAGGCTCTGCCCTGGCGACTGCACCTCTGCCACGCAGGGTGGTCAGAGCTGTTCCCAGTCCGTGCTCTCCTGGTGCCGCTCACTGGCCAGGTACCTGGTCAGCTGAGCACGGGAGGAAGAGAGTGCTGATTTTGTCTGGCTCTGTAGTACTCCATTTCATCCTCTTGTTTTTGTCCTGGCTCATTCCTTGGCTCCCCTAAGATGTAACTTGGCAGGCGCACAATGCCCAGTGCGCACACTTGGCGGCCCAGCTCTTGCTCCGTGGCTTGAGTGTTGCTAAATGAATGATGCAACTGACTTCTGAATCCAGGCCTCTCTTGCATATTAAGTTACTGCTGTCTCCTCAGTATGTTTTTCTGTACTACAGGCAAGTCCCTGTAGTCTTTCTTTCGACTTCAGTGAGGATTATCTGCCTCATATAAAAAGCCCACCAGAGCTGTCCAACATTTGGGCTGGTCCCAAAGAAACTTAAGGACCCACAGGGAAATGTTTCAGAAATATAAAACAATGTCTTTCTATGCTACCCTCTGCAAGGCTTCCTTCTGCTGACCAGCTGACATACACTAATGGCAGTCACCATTCAACCCCTTCACCTTTCCGATTCCTCCTCAAGCCAACATGTAACACATGAGACTGTGTCCAGCAACACTTCATTTTTCGATTGCTCTGGGTGACTGTCAAGCTTTGCTCCCTGCCTGCCCTGGGAAGAGGGGAGGACGGCTGTGAGCCCTGCTGGCAGTCTCCTCCTCGAGCCGTACGAGGCTTGCGAGCACGAGATTGCTATAATATTGAGCAAGGTTTTCCAACACATGCTTTTCTCTGGCAAATCGCCACCCACAGCGCAGTGTGCCAACATAACACTTTGACTTAAAGAGGGAAAACTGCCAGATAAATGTTTTAGTTGCAGGCCTGTTTCATTGTTGAATTCTAAAATCTTGGCAAAAGCCTTTGCCAGTGGATGGGGAAGCAGCCTTGCTGTTGACGTTGGTGAATAGGGACTAAAGCAAATGTGTTCAGGAATGACATTTGGTGGACATCACCCGCCAGCTAATTACGTTACGTTCCCTGTTCCTGCACCAAAGGCATGCAGAGCAGATCACTGACAATGGAGTGGGGGACCCTTTAATTGTCTAGTGGTCAGCAAGCAATAGGATTTCTTGTGATTTTGAGGAATATATCAGTGATTTGGGGGCACTTTCTGAGCATGCAGCTTGATTGGTCTTTGAGATGCTGGCTTTTCATGATTAAGAGTCCCTGGCACCAAGCAGCATTTCAATAGGGCAGAACAGTACTAGACCGAAGGAAAATTTACATTGCATTTGAGTCCCTGGAAGAAGGGTGGAACACAGCTCTGCTCCCTGCCACGCCTGGAATTCATCCTTTGGGGTATTGCCATTTCTGTGCTCTGTTAGCCGCGTGCAGCCTCTCCAGCTACCCTGAACACACAGTGAAAACTCAGTGTGTGCACAATCCAGGCCTAACGTCATCCTTCCGAAACAACAGGGATTAACGGTCCTTTGCTTCCCTCTGCCTGGATCTGCAAGCACAGAGGTGTCAGAAGGACATTCTGTGCTCTTCTGCCCCAGACCCAGCAAACCAGAGGATTAGCAAAATGTCAAAGAGTTAGGCAACAGGAAGGAAAAGGCTGAACTTTGCTGTCAAAGCTAAAGATAGATAACTTGCAATAGAAAAAAACAGACTACCGTAATTGATTTTCTAAAAAAATTCTAAAAAATTTCTTGTTTGCATGGCCTATATCTTTCAGGGTAGCCACCTACACAGCTTTTCTTCATCAGGGATCATTTATTTTGTTCTCAGATCATTGTCTACATTAATTGTCTTAAACAAGACTAACTTCCTTTCTCTTTATTCCCCAGTGGTCTTTATAGGTTTTAATTACCTTTGGGTGGTTCCCTGTATAATTGCACATCAAGTTCATTAATGATCACAATATGTTCACCTAATAGGTTTCCATTAAAATCCAATGGGTTCCCATCAAAATGAGTTATGGGAACTGACAGAAAACTCACTAAAATCCCAGTATCTTTAGTTACAGTGAATTAAACATTGTGTCTATTAAGAAAGATAAAAAACAAATGGCAAGACGAAAAAAATCATCTCACGAATGAATAAATTTATATCTACAGAGTTTTGCAGAAACCAGCAAAAGGCCCTTACTTCTTTGAGCCTGGTTAAACAATGACATTTCGCCACCTTGACCTGATGGAGTGAAGTCCGTGACCAAGAGCATATCATTAAAGTTCATCAGATAAATCAGCAGCAATCAGAAAGCTAACTTCATTCCAGTGCACTGAAGTTTTGGAGGAATAGAGAAGTCTGAATCCCTTGCTGGTCCCACTGCAGTTCTTGTCACAGCATCCTAAGGCCGAAGGGTATTAAACCCAGTAGGTTTAATAGCAGCAGTATCTGCAGTTTCGCTCCTCATATTCCCTACACCCTGCAGTCCGGGTGTAAAAGGAATCTAACCACAACAGTCCCTCAGCTCTTCTCAGCTGCAGACCACAGTGCCAGGCTCTGACCTACCCCGTCACTTTGTTTTATGACAAGACACAAGAAAGAGCAGCTCAGGCAGTTCTCCTAAATCTCACACTCCCTCTTAATGATCATCCTGGCAAATTATCTTTTACCTGCTTCCAAAACAGGCAACACTCAGTCCTTCCTCCAGCCTCTTTCCTGAAGTTTCCACTTTGTCCTGGGGCACCTGGTGTCTAGGGATCCTGCTCCCCTGGCCTCAGGTTTGGGACCCCATGCCTCTTCCACATGCCTCATTTCATAGCTTGTTCTGTGACATGCACACGTGTTTTGTCCCAGCTATGAATTGCTCAGTACAAATCCACACAGCGCGTCTGCTGAGGAGCAAAAGAGAGAGCACCAGGCTGGGTTTTCAGGGGGTCATGCCGGGCGCCTGCTGGGGGTGCTGGGGGTGCAAGCATGAGGCAGCAGGCATGAGAGAACGAAGGGCAAGGCCAGAGTGGAGGGATGGAGCGTTCCTGGCCTTTCTTCGGTATCTGCACCTTCCACTACAAGCAGATCCTTCCTCCCTCTTTCACTCCACCCCTGCTCACTTCCCCATCTTTCACTCCCAACTGCAATAACCTCCTGAGGTCCTGCAGCTATTTTTTCGCTCTGCTCTCTTGACCCTTGATCTCTGCTGTGACTGGCAGCCCAGGTGCTGCCCAGGGATGGTTGGAAAGGAGAGGTCATTCTTGCATTTTCAGTGCTGAGATAAGCCCAAGTAGGGATGTCTTGGGGCTGTGAGGTGATGTCAGCCCTGGGGCTGTTTGTACCCTCTCATTCCATCTGGATCTTGTAGGCTAAGAGCATCTTTGAGCTGACACTGCCCAGGACAAACCTTTTCATCTGTACCTGAGCTGCCCCTGCAGTGTTGAGCCCCATTGAGTGGTTCTGCTGCTACGTACTGGCTTCTGCTACAACAAGCAGGACTTCAGAGAAAAAATCAAACTGCTCTAAATTTCAGTAAGCGAATCTGTGACTCTTCATGGCAACTCCACATTATTCTCAGGTTGTTTGCTATTTTCTCTGTTCTTTCTTCCCTGCTGCCTTCATTATCACGCTGAATATCACCAGGGCAGCATGACAAGAATCTAGAGAGACACATTATTAGGACAGCCTTGTTCATACCTCTGAACCGTAGCATTTGTTAACATTTCTGAACTTGAAAGGATGGGGGAGGATGGCAAAATCTGCTTTTCCAAATTAGAAAGATGTATTTTAACAGTGTGTCTGAGTGAGATACATACTTCATAGTTGCTAATAGTGACCATTCAGGGACCTTCCTATTGCTCTGCCACACACCAAGCCCCTTGGGGTGGCACAGTCTGGACAGGGGGTCGCCCAGACCCTGCCCCTCCCAGCACACTGAGCATGGCATCTAGAGTGTAATCCTTGCCTGCTCTTCGTGCTGGAGCTCCCATTACGTGTGCTTAAGCAACTCTGACCCTATCGGTGCACTTATAGCGCATTGTAAAGCTCTATATAATAATATAGATGTATGATGTACATAATAAGTACGACAACTTGCTGACAACATTTCAGCAGCAGTAAGCAACGGGCTTCTTAAAAGAAGGGGGAAACTTAGTATGCAGCAGACCCTGCTCCATGCCTGTGGCTGAGCTGCGTCTGCAGACCATTGGCAGGGTGGGAACGGGAACGGCTGGAACTTCAGGGCTGGGATGTGGACACTTTAACACCATCTTATGTTGCTGCCAAAGGTCACATTTTCCAATGAGTTCAGCTTTCATTTTGTTGCCCCAAGCGTTGTCTGCCTTTTAATGCGAGTTTGCAAGAAGGCTGCCCGTGAATGCAGAGTGCAGTACCTGTTCTGTGCGTGGACGGGTTTGGTCTAGGACCAGACTGTCTTACCCTGGTCCTGGAGTAAGAGTGTCTGCTTTGCCTTGTGTGAAACAGAGCTTAGAAGAGGAAACCAGGGCATTACTTTTCCTCTTTTCATTCCCTCATGTGTCTAAGTTAAGGGTGCAGAACTGCAGGACACAGACCTTTGCTTTCCTGTTTCAGGGGTTCCCAATAACTTCAGCAGGAGACAGAAAGTGAACGGAACTGGCTTCCTGCCACAGCAAAGGTTTTGTGCCTGGTTCAGGCAGCTTCCTAAAGTTCCCTTACTGCCAAGAGGGGAACCAGAGGAAGTTCCTACAGACAGAAATGTGTTATTACCATTTCCTGTTATGAAAAGCCACCAAAGCAACAAATCTTAGTGGTTTCATTTGTTTATCTCAAAATGAGCTAAGAAATGTAAAAGTTTTTCTCAGAAGTAATTAAATTATGATTTTTCTCTGCAGTTGCTAGAGGTAATTTGGCATTTTAATTAGCTCCAAGCTACAAACACGTCTGACCTGAGAAAGAAACAAAAAATTGTTTACTGGCACTTACAAGTAAATAAAATAGTCTTCTGTTCCTCTTGCCACCAACTTTTATGTAGTACTGCTAAAAGATACCAAAATGTCAGCCTTGGAGACTAATTCTTCTTCCTGGACAGGAGGAAGTTCATAAGGGAATGAGTGCTATTGCTGGAAGCACACCAGGTCTCTATTCAGTGCTGGCCTTATCTGGCTGTTACGCTCCGTTGCATGTAAATAAGCATCTGCAAGAGAAGGAAGCTAGTGGAAGGCACTGAGGAGAGTCTGAGATTTGCGGAGAGCTGTCCTCTCCCCTCCTCATTCCTTCTTTCCCCGTGCCCTTCTCTCATTCTCTGGCTGCAGACGTTTCAAAGCTATCTTGATTGCACTGTTATCCAGTTGGTCACATTTTTTTGTTGACTGGCCTTTTTTTCTTTCCAGGAACACATGTGCTTTGCTTTCTCTTCAACTCTGTCATTTTTTATTAACTCGAACAAAATTTAGGGAAGCAAACACCTCTTTGAAAATACTTTCAGTAATTTGATATGATACTGTCTGAGAAATGCTGAAACCATTCCAGGGCTCCAAGAGAGCAGACTGTGGTGGTGTCAAGGAGAGTTTTACAGAACATGCAGCTGGGTCCACAGCTCCTGTTACAGCCTGTCAAGGCTGGTCTGTGCCGGCCCCTCTCTGCTCGTTACCACTGACGGACCGTTTGGGTGTTTGAACAGGAATATGAAGTGAAGTGGCTGGTGCTGTGTTTCAGGGTATGGGACAAGGCATGCGTATAACACAATTGCTTGCCCAGCCTGGCTTCCTGATAATCCCTATCCCCTTCAAGCAATCTCATCTCAACTTGCTTGCGCTATTTTATGTTTGAAGCACTAATACGGGCCAGACAGTGGCTACTCATGTAAACAACCCCACCGTGTCCGTGGCAAAGGTGGGATCAGAGTGCCAGTGCGAGTGTGGGTGGTCCTGCTGGCTTCAGTGGGATATAGCTAATACCAGCTGAGAGTACTGGAGTACTTGGGAAGACAGTAGGTTTGCCTTCAGTACTGGGGAATGGGGACATGGAGAGCTGTACCTGCAGGGCTTGTGGTTTCAGGGAACATGAAGCACCTCCTGACTGCGACAGGAGTTGTGAGTGCTCAGCATGTCTGAAAAACGGACCTGGTATCTGGCTTAACGTATGTATTTACACAGTACTGTGTCCTGTTCCCTTCCTATGGGAAGCTGCACTCAGCTTTGACATGACTGAAGAGAGCCAAAATATTTAATGTCAGGAAGAAAACTGCATTGTCAAGAGAGACCACTTTGCAGCTCAGGACGAACTATGCAGGAGTGAAATCAGCAGGCAGAATGGCTGTTAGGCTCAAGCAGAGGCCCAGGGATGGACTTCTCCTTTACACTTACGTACAATAGGGCTTCAGCTACTACCTATATTAGCCTAACGGGCCCTGCCTAGGGCCTGGAGCCCTGGGCGGTTTCCCTGCTTGCTTGCTTCCAAAGCCAGCTCTGGCAGCAGGAAATCACAAAAGCTATTTCAGATACTTATAGACACATTTGAAATAACCATGATTACTTCAGTGGATGAAACGAACTGGAAGGATGGAAACAGCCAAGGATTTGTTTTTAAAAACTGTGTGCTTCTGGAAGAGGGAACAGGCAGCAGGCTGAGCTGTGCTGCAGTGCCTGACTGCTCCTGACATTACACAAGAAGAAAGGAGACCTGTACAACAACATTTATGGAGCTCCAGCTCTGCACCGTTTTGTATGAAAAAGCTCAGGTGTTGCCCAAGATCAGATGTGAGATATTGTTTGACACATGTGACTGACAGACCAGAGAGGAAAGATCAAGTTTTCATATTAACAGTTCTTGGCAAGCTCCAGATTTTTCAGCTTTTCATAGTTTGCAGAGGTGCCAAGAACTGAGGCAAACAAAGGGTGAAAAATATTTCATTCATCTTGTAAACAGTGAGTTCAGGGACACCCATTATTAACTGAGTCAAGTGCAGAGCTCTGGATCCAACCCTGGGCAGGAATGCTCTCTTCTGAGACTTGTCTTCTTTGGATCTTTGAAAAGGAGAAGAATGCTTTCTGCATTTGAAAGCAGCAAGTGGGATGGAGCAAATGCAAGGACAATTTAGTGAAACTCTGCTTTCTTGTCAAATTGAGCATAAGACGTTAAGTTTGTACATACCATAACTGAAAGGCACTTGCTCTCCAGAAAAGAGTTCATAAATTTTCTTGTGCTCCACACCCTGTATTTAATGTCCACAGTAGATATAACCCCTTTTTTGATGCCAAAGGAGACATATGACAGAGAAAAGCTTTAAAGAATCACTGCTACCTGCTGCATCTTTCTTAACCTTTCAGCATTTCAGCACTGGGGCAATTTCTGTTACTGTGACAAGTCTTGCAGAGACCAGGTCCTGTAAAGCAGGAATCCTAAGATTAACAAGAAAAGAGAGTCTTTTTTAACAGAAATTATACTTTGAATTCAGCAAAATGATTGTTGGGGTCAAAAACTTACCAGGGGAAAAAAGGTACTGGGCGTCTCTCTCTGGATTGTCTCTTTACTCGCATGCAATAACAAGTTTATAAACTCCACACCATTCTGGACTGGATATCTAAACCTTGCTGCTTCAGAGCACAAATTGCTCTCCTGATGCAGGGGGCCAGGGAGAAACTTGCACTGTGGGCAGCGCATTTTGCACTTTCCTCTCTAACAGCCACTGCTTGGCGGTTGCAGGAGGCAGGACCCTGAGGCAGACCGACCACTTGGCTCATCTGTTACAGCGGTGCCTGTGCTCCTGGACCCATTCCTGGGAGGGTCGTATTTTCTCTCTTGTGGTGAGTCATGCTGCTTCACAAACTTCGTGCTTCTGTGCTTGATGCTTCTGAGTATCCCCCTAGTACTAGAGAATCAGGGAAGGATTCCTCTGCCATAAAAGCTCCAACACACTCATACCCCAGTGGAAACATGTTCCTGATGAATTATACATCACCTAAGGTAGATTTGTGTAAAAAGAAACTCATCAACTTACTTTACAAGCTGAAAACTTATCCCAGGTTCACTGAGAGGTTCCCAAACCTTCTGCTTAGCCCTGGCTGTTTGGTGCTTTGGGGAAGCAGTGATACTGTACACTTAAGCAACACTTTACATCGTCGTTGTGACATCTAGCGATACAAGAGCTTTGGTTTGAAAGTCACAGGTGCCAACTGATGGGGATTTCAAACCTTTGTGAGCAAAATACTTCTTCCTCTCCTAGCCTTGATGTATCAGACAGATTCCAACCTTCAAAAGCAAAAGATACCAACAGGCAGGAACTGCATCTAGGCACAGGAGAAGTGGCTTACCTGCAGAACTGTATTTCAGTGTAGTGATTTAGGGAATCTATCTATGTACAACTGGTGAACTCTGGCTGAGGTTACAGAACTGCTGCATGAATGTTTCAAAGCATGTTGTTTCCACATGTCACATATCTTTTAGATCAAGCATAATGGAGGTCCCTTGTGTGTGAATAGGTCCCACTAATATGAGCATAAAGGAGGGTTGCAGCCTAGGCAATGTCTCAGATGATTCTGTCTGAGAGCTGGTAGGACTGGAGAGCCAAATAGGATGTAATGCTGGGGATTAAATGCAGCAGAGTCTGAAAAGTTAAGGAAGAATTCAGTCTCTCTCTTGCACAAAGAAAGTGTGGTAAGGAACACAGAAAAGAGATCATACTTTCATCTGATGGAGAAGGTGTGTCCTTTATCACTCTAGGACCAGCCACATTAAAGGGTAACATTTGCATAGAAGAGGAAAAGAGAACTAAAGACACTTTTCCATCCTTTGGAATGAAGAGCTATTTTCTGCTGTCTCCAAACACTATTCCTCAAGCATACCTCTTGACGGCTTTCAACAAGCCATGGAGTTATTTTACACACTTAAAAAGCATTCCTTAAAACCACTTTTCAGTTGCACACACCATTTTTGAGTCGATTCAGTTTCTGCAGGCTTGTGATAGGCTGCCATGGGCAGAAAGAGCTTCAAGTAGCAGCGTGTTGAAGAAGCAGACTAGCTTCTGTGAAGGAAACACAGTCCTTGAAGTACTTCAGTTCTGAAAGCCTCTCTTATCCAGTGGTAAGTACTGCTGGGAGTAATCAGCAGAGCTAATAGTATGTGCTCAGAGGAAAGATTTTGCCTGAGTTTCCATATGTCTGTGTAAATCCAGATCCAACTGATAACAGAAGACGTACACACTAAATGGAATGAGCTCCCCAGGTGCAAATGGCATGATACAGTACAGGTGTTCCCAGCGGAGGGGACACTCCCACAAATTGAAGGTGAGCACAGACTCCCAGGGCTCTTTGGAGAGCTCCTTTCCAGAAAACAGACCCTTCCGATTTGATTATGGGAAGGAAACCAGGTGGCAAGTGTTCAGCTGGTCACTAGAGAATGGCCACTATGCATAGGCAAAATGTCTGCAGCGTGCAGGAAGGCAGCCAGTGGGATTCAGTTTGGGATGCCAACACTGGGAATCGGCACTTCACAGGAGGGGCCTGACTCTGCCAAAGATGTGTCACGCAGGGCTCCGTGGTGAAGAGTCATCTCAGAATGTGTTCTCACAGGCACCGCAGCTCCGACTCTGGCGTTAAACCTCTTCTTTGTGTACTGCTAACTGTAGTGCTGCAACCGCGCAGAGCTCAGCAAGGGCCAGAAACCCAGCCCAAAGAGCTGGGTAAATACTCGGGGCTAAGCACTAACAGCACTGTTAGTCACAGCAGCTGCCCTGCACGCGGTGCCAGAACAGGGCTGCTTAAATCCTGCCCAGTACTTCTGTCACTTAGGCCACTTAGTCACTGCAGTGACTGCAGCGTAGACAAGCCCCATTAGAAATAATGCATAAAGGTTAATGAAATACTTGTAGCTATTTTAATAAGTGATTAATCTTTTATTACATACTGTTACACAGTCCAGCAGAGCAATAGATTGCTTTTAATTGTAGCTTATCATTATCTACAGTAACTTCCACTGATGTGCTGGTAACCATTTTGGACACATGCTGCTTATATATATAACAGGCCAACAACTTCAATTCATTATTTATTAATGTCTTTTAAGCTGTGTAAAACTGGTACCATAACATGAATCATAATCAGGGCAGGTCTGCAAAATATCTGTGATCCTACAGGACTGGCTGGGAATGCCCGAAAGGGTAACTGTGCTCAGCAGAAGCTCACCCAGCTGCCTGCAAGGGCAGTGCAAGCAGTGGGACTGTGGGGTTTAAGACACTTCAGGAAATCGGGAATGCTGCCATGCTTGTGTGGGAAATGCCCAGCTCAGCCTGGTGTGTCTTTCCCCAAATGACTTCATAAATGAAGAGCTAAAGTGGGTCCGCCCTAACAGACAGTGGCCTAAGTTTCAACTCTGCCCTAGCCATCTGCCTTTGGCTCCTGAGGGAGGCAGGACACTGGCTAGATGAACCTCTGGCCTGATCCAGTGTAGCTCTGTACCTGCACCAAACTTGCTAGCTCAACAAGTGAGTGTCTGTCTAGGCATTTCTACAGCACTAATCCTCCGAGCGCCCTGCCCAGTGTCTGCGTGACTGCTCGCTGCGTATTTCCAACTGAAATGGCAGTTCAAGGATGTGTGATACAGAAGGAGTCCATCTGTCAGTGAGATAACTTGGGGACTCTCCCTTATGCTCATGGTTGGATGCAGGCTCCCACCCTTCTGCTTTCAGTGGTGCCTGTGATTTGCCTGGCAGCCCCTTTGGTTTTAAAATGTAGACCAGTGATTTGGATTCACGCACAGCCTGAGGTTCATGTGGCTGTTCCTGCAGTGCTACCATGTGTGTTCAGTTTTTAGGTATCTGCACAGAGAGCAGATTTTCTCATTGTTAACTCTGATTAAATAAAAGCTGGTGAAGAAACCTCTGAGCGTGACTCACTATCTCACTCTCTGGGTCTTGAAGTCACTTCTTAGAAAATGAAATGGGGAGATACTGTTGCATCCTTCTGATAATTGTCTGCAAAGGGGGTGATGTGAGTAATGATCTAATTTTATCATCTTGTGGTTTGAAGAAGCATCAGGACTGGTTGCAGATCTGTAATTAGTGTACGGCTGGCAAAGGGTATCTGACGCAGTCATTACCAGTTCTGAGGCAATACGGAAAACAGAGAATATGAAGGGGAAACTCAGCTCAGTGTGCTTATTGATTCATCAGGCAAATGCTGGTGTGTTCTCGGGGCTGATTAGCAATCCGGTTACTCTGTGATCTCGTTGGGCTGCAATAAAACCAAAGGTGGTCATTAGCTCTTATGAAACTCCCAGTGAAGTGTTGCTCTGAGTGGTTCCACTCCCTGTAGGAGCCTGTGGATACACGGACGGCTGAGTCTGACAGAGACTCCACTTACCCAGTTTTTCTCCAGCTTTGGTGTTGCACTCATTCACCTGGCTGCATGGGCTGGAATATGCCACATGATCTTTAAAAGCGTTGAAGAAATGGCACAGAGGGCAATCAAGTTTATCCCTTCGGAGTACTTTCATGTGTTTGTTCCAAGCCCAGTTCCTGCTGCTTTGCAGATCCAAGGGGTTGTGGGGATGAGGAGTCCTATGGAGCGGGTAGTCCTTGCCCTGCTGAAGGGTCTGTCTGGTTTAACAGCTAAAATTTTCTTGATTTAGCTACAGCAGTAGACAAAAAAAGGTATAAGAGGTTTGCTTTGGTGCCACTTTCCTGAGGAACAAGGACATGAGTTGGCTATAAATAAAAGATTTGTTGGGACACTCTCCCTGGGGCAAGTGTCCTGCCTTCAGTCCAATGCCTAAAGATGCTGTCCTGGGACAGGTGAAGACAGCAGAGTGAGGAACAAGGACACTGGAACCTGTAAAACCAAATCACAGGTCTGCCTTAAGAGTAGCCTCACTAACACATTCCTTTTCCTTCTGACTGATCCCCTGACTGCCTCTGGACCAGTCTGATGAGTTATTTGTTACTAATCCCATCTTAGCATTTTTTTTCCTTATGTTATTCTGCCATTTACTGCTTTTGAGGAACCACTGACTGATGTGGTGCTAAAAACAAGGGCAACACCTCAAATGGCAGGAGTGCCAAGAAGAGGATCTCCTTTTGTTCCAGAGCTGAGGAGAAAGCAGCTCCCGTTCAGCAAAGGACCCTCTGGGTCTAGGATAATAAAGTGCAAAACAAGTTTTTGTTGTTTCAGGATCATGGACCCAGTTCTAGACCTTGCCTGAGCATCTTCTCAGTTCTGAGATTATCCTAGGAAGCCTTTCCTGTTAATCCTGGGTCCCATCAAGCAGTTTTCACAGTTTCCCCAAGCATCTCTGTTTAATGTTTCATTAAATATCTGTGGATAGGTCTCATTTTCATGCTGGAAGGTGCCACGTGGAGGACAAAAAATGGAAGCATGCACAGAGAAAATGACCTCTCAAACATGCACCTTCTGCTTTTCTCTGTTGGGCCTCAGGGTTTAGGTGCAAATGAGAAGCACCATGGTCTCACCACCCCCTCCAAGTAACATTAAGTATCAATAATGGAAGTGCTTACAGATACCCTGTACAATTCAACCCTTATCTTTTATTTATAGCTGACAAAGCTCAGAGAAGGAAAAAATATCATCATACTTTAAATAATAGAAGGTAGAGGTATTAAAACTACCCAGGCAGTTACAGTAGTTGCAGAAATGTCTCCCAGCAGACCTGAGTGTGCATACACTGACTGCATTTTTAATTTTTAAAACATATTTCTTTCAAAATTATTCAGCAATACAAGAAAGCCACTTTTATGGGGTGATAAATTACTGTAATAAAGTGTCTTTTGTCCAAGCATACAGAAAGAAAGCCATTGCAGGCAGCAAAGACAGGTGTTAGCCCCCAGAGAGCCAAGGCCCATAAGCAGAGGAGCATGTTGATTTGTCTCACATGATTTTAATTATTTTTAGAGCATCCTCTCTGTTTTTTAACTGCAATTTTGCTTTCAGTTAACATTTATATGAGGGTTTGATTTCTCTGTGAGTTTTCAACGTAGTATTAGACCTCTGCACTGGTTCTGGAGAACGCTGCTGCCCCTTCCCTGCAGCCCAAGCTAAATGACACTGTACCTGTCATTTACGTGCAATTAGAAATACTTTGATAAGATTTATATTCGTTTGAAACTTTAGAAACTTCTTGCAAGTATTAACTGAACAAGGAATCATGAGTGATAATTAGGGGTCTGATCCAGCTCCCTTCAGGGCCGGTGTGTTTTTATCACAGCTCCATCCATCATTTTAGCAGTCTGGTGTATGATTACACATGCAAATGAAGTCCCCTCGGTTCTCAGTGGACTAAGCGCCAGTGGACACAGGGCTTTTGCGTTGTCCCTCTGGACAGGAGTGTCACACTTTCACCCTTTGCTTCTCTATTAATCATCAGCATTGTTGTTTTGTAAACCCAAGCAGACTATCTTTAACCCCAGTCCTATATATACACCTATATCCCTGTTCTGCACGTAATTCTTGCCCCCAAAGCTATGGCGTTTGAACTTCAGAGAATAAAGTACATTTAATTGGACCTATTATTTTCTTGCAAAGGCAAAGCCTTTCAGATCAGGCTTCAGCCTCTCTGTGCCAATGAAAATACACGTGCCTAATTATTTCCATTTTTCAAAGAACCTCAAAGGCAGCTGATGAAAGGAACCTTTTGCAAAAGCTCACAGCAAACAGAGTGAAGTCACCTAATGTGCGGAGAGAGAAAGCAGTGATCTCCTCCTGTGTGCATGGGGCCAGTGACGCTTTGCCTTGCCTTGAAAGAGGGTGTCTCGCTGTTGCTCTGGAAAAGAAGATTGTTGGGAAATGGTTGAATTCATGTCACCAAAGAGTTTTTGGGGGGTTTAGAGCTTTTAGGGCATCAAGCCTTTCGAAATATGACAAAATGTTTTACCCTGATGCTGATGCCCGTACTCACAGGAGGCACAGCCGATTGTCCAGACTAGTCAGGTGTGTTTCTTCCTCAATTTAAGAACAATTCTTTTCCGCTGCAATTTTTATGCTGACATCTCTGGCTTCACTGACAATGTACTTTTCCTTCTCTAGGTGTCGTATACCTATTGAGTAAGAATTTGCTGTTGCCCTGAAAAGCTCATGGTCTTAACCAGCAGTTCTGCTTATTATCAGCAGAGGGTCAGTCTGAGTGGTGGTACTGCAGAGCTCCTCTCTCTCCTCCCATTACTGCCCACTGCAGCCCAGCAGCCCCAGAACAGTCTCTCAAGGGAGGCCGAGAGTCTGTTAGCATCGGTTAGCATCTGTTAGCCTCTTGCATGTGTGTGAGCTGAGACTCCTATCTTTTCTGTTTGGGTGCCAGGTGCTGTTCTTTGAAGGGTAACACAGGTTTCCTTCACTTAATAGTGGTTGAAACCATTCCCTATTATTTTTACCTTATTCTGCTTTTAACATACCCATGTCTTCCCTGAGCCTGGCAGTACTGCTTGTATTCTTTGCTGTGGCTAACGGGTGATGCTTTCAACAAGACAAGTCACAAAACCCTTCTCAGTTTTCATGGGCTGACACCTGAACTGGATGCAGACTCCGACACTCGCACAAGTGCTGATAGACCGGCAGAGAGAGGAGCCCTCTCCCGGTTCTCCCCCCTTAGGCGGTTGAGCCATGGCTCCACTGCCGTGATGGTCTGTCACTGATCAGTGAGCTGGGAAATCTGAGAGCAGTCTGACAAGGCACTGCTGATTCTCCGAGGGAGCCACAACAGCCTGCCAGGTCAGGGAGCTCTGTACGCAGTGGCCACAACCACCTTTGCATCAGCGTCTGTCGCTGAAAATCACCTCCTGGGAAGTGAGTGCTTTCCCCACAGCGCGTAGGGGAGGGAGACAGCTCTGCCGCCTGCGGTTCGGGGAAGCCTTTCTCTAGCCCTGACACCAGGCCTGCCTTGTGTGGGAGAGCTGGAGACCTTCCTGCACACCTTCCAGCAGTGACAGCGTACCCCCAGCTCAGAGGATGGGCAGGGAATCTGAGACCATGCGGCTCTGGACTGCTGCCCGGCTCAGGAGGGAGAAGGGAGCAGGTGGGAACTCGTGGCCTCTTGCATTTTTTCATACAAAACAGAGGAGGAACAGTGTCCTGTGCAGCTCTCTCCATCCACCAGTACGCTCCGCTTGGCTTCTGCTGGTGTTACCTGTAGCTGCTCCACCTACCTTTTTTGCTGTCAAGGGAAGATCGATGCAGTCTGGAAGCTTTTGTCCCCAGTCCGTCAAGGATAGTATTTATTATAGATTTATTAGCCTCAGAGGACTCGGTTAGGCCCGGACAAAGAGATTTGTAACAACAGAACACACTTGAATTGAAACAAAGACTGAACTCCGATGAAAACTATTCTGGATTTTTTGGTCAGCCTGCAATCATTTGTTCAAGTTTTATTGGCTTTGTCTTGACTGTCAGAGGTCTTTTCTTCATCTGGACTTAAGCCCAGCTGGACTTAAGCACATGTTTAAACCTAAATATGAGTTAAATTACTGTGCTGAATCAGGGCTTTTCTTCTTTCTGAGTTATTTTGCTGTGAATGCATTTTTGGTGCACATGAATATAAACTGAAGCTGTTATGCTAATAAAGTTGAACCTCCTGATTTTAATATTCTACATTTCTTTTCATTCTACATGGAGACGGTGATGACTTCTTTTGTATCTGAGATTTACATGCAGTCCCATATTTTAACAGTGACACATAATTTACATGTGATTAGATCAAAGTATTTACTTCCACGAGTTTTAAAACAACAAAATCTGATATTGAATATGCCTATTTTCCACACCTTTTAAGTGAATACAGAATAGGAATAGCAGCTTGAAGCAGCAGAAATTTCAAGAGATCTGAGTTTAAGAGGGAGGTTTCACTGCACTATCCTTTCAACTGCTACTGTCATGGCTGGGGAGTGAAAGTGGCAATGTTTTTAGAAATGTTTCATGAAATATTTTATAAGTGCAGTTTAAATTACTTTTTAAGTTGGGTAATCTGCCAAAGCTTTACATTGTTAACAGAGAAGGAGAAATTGCTTCAGAACTGACTGGTGTGCTCAGGAGATGGGAAAGCAATTCCTGCCGTGAATTCACTGTGCCTTACACAGAGAGTGTATTCCAGCATCTCTTAGCTATGTCAGGAAGTGTCCCTACCTAGAAAAGATAAGCATGTTTTCCAAGTTGCATGGGAAATGTGAGTACATCTGCATGGAAATGAACCCAGGCAACACGTCCTCCCAGCGGGCTCCACATTCCTCTGATAGAAATGACTGTTGAGAGACGGGTGTCTGGTGCTGTCCATTTCAGATCAGATACAGTTGGAGAAATTAAGCATTCTTGAACCTGCTTTTTCTGATACTCTGTGCTTAAAACCTTTCTGCCAGGTGGCTGAATTGTCCTGATGGTTTGTATGAAGTCCTCTGTGTGTCTTTCATTCAATTCTGACTTACCAGGTCCTGCTGGAATCCCAGCTGGGTGCCCTGGCAGCTGCCCCTCCTAATCCCTGTGCGGTGCACTCACAGCTCCACCTTGTACTGGTTGCTGGGCTGCAGGGATCATTTATTGCATGCTGGCCCTTTTGCTCCTTCTTGCTCAGGACAGAGCTCTGGAGAGCTGAGCCACTGCCGCCTACTTTACAGGGTCTGGCATTGCTGGGTGTTGTGAAACCGGTCCCCTCCCCGCGGGGCTCACGGCAGCTGGCACTTCAGGCACATCGCTGGTGCCCTGGACTGCAGAGCATGGCTCATGTCACGAGGGTTTTATTCTGTAGAATTTAGCTGATCGATAGGATTTGTCTGAGTAGTCTCAGGCCCTTGCAGGAGAAATCCTTCCTTGCTTCTGTGTGCGTGGACATACACAGGACTCTGTATACCAGGTACGGTGCGTCGCGCAGCCCTGAGCTGTTCCAGGCTGGGCTGTAATTGACTTTGAACACTGAGTGAGACCTAATTCGTCTGTCTCACAATTCCTCTCATAACACAAAGGAATCATCTCTCTCCGCTCTCTGCCCAGGCACAAGGAGCAGATAATTAATTCTCCAGGGCAGGGATAAGGCTCTGGGGAGGTTCCAGAGGCAGAGTCTTGCCCTTGGAGAAGCAGGAACATCTGCGCTGGCCCTCCTGGTTGGGGATTTTTTTTTCAGCTTACCCAGATAATAAGATCCTTTCTCCTCTTAACCTTTTACCTAGAGTGCAATTAGGGGTAAACAGAGCCGGCTGCTCTGTAAAGAAAGATGTGTCCTTAACCTGGCAAGAACAACTTCTTAATTATTAAGCCAATGGTGGGGAGAGTGGTCTGAGTCTGTCTGAGCCAGGTGAGCGGGAGAGCCTGCAGGACTCACCTGGCTCAGTGTAAACGCCACACAGTGCTTTGATGAGATTTCAGCTGCTGAACAGACTCTGCGAAGCAACAAGCTCCCTGAGATTAGTCCTGGCCGGAGTACAGTGCCCATCCCTCCCTCCAGACCAGCCCACAGAGACGATTAGTGATGGCCACGCTGGTCCCAGCAGCCTGCTGGCAGGGTCACACGTTCTGCCCTGCCCGAGGCGGTTCTCTGTGAGCGTGTTCCACCGAGTGTGTGTGCGCACGGCCGTGCTGGTTTACCAAATCCAGTAGTCTCTGTGACATTCTCATGGGAGCAGACACAGTTAAATGGATCACAGGACACTTTCCACCTCTATTATCTGATTTCCCCGAATGCATTTGTTCAGTCTCTGCTACGCTGTTGTTTGGTGACAGCTGTGCTCAGTGAACCATTTTCTAAAAGCAGAGCACATCCAGTTAACCGCTTAACCTGGTAAAGCAACAGTAAGAGTTTAGCTGGGAAGCTCCCCCCCGCCCCGAGCTGCTCCTGCCTCTCTGGGAATTGCTATGGGAGCAGGAAGGAAGGCTGGTGCCCAGGGATCAGATGGACTTTTCAGCAACATCTTTCCAGTGCTGTGGTCCTGGGGCTTTTCTTTGCAGGCCTTGTGTGAGTTTTCTTTTTTCCCACAGGCAAATAGCAGGCAAGATAAACTGCTACTGCAGCAGATGACTTACATAAATGTTAATGAGCATCTAATGTGTACATCATTTTCCTGCAAAAGGTGATCAAAGGTAGGAGAGTTTTGACAGGCCTCATTGCAGGGAGCAAAGTGAGCCGATCTCAGCCCAGGGGCCAGAGCTCAACACTGGAAATGGTGACTCCAAATGCAGCATCCTGGCTCTATTTACCTCTTTCAGGTACCCTTTTTAATCCTTCCTTCAGCTGCCTTTCAAGTGAGCAGGATTTTTTTTCCCCGTGAAAGAAATATTACTCTCTGAGGCTCATTTTTACAGCGTATGGCTGCTGCAGCAGCATCAGCCAGTTCCCATCTCACACTGTACCACCCACCTGCCTGGATGCCATGAGGACAAGCAGCACGTGGGCAGACCTGGAGACACGCACGCCCCTGCTCATGTAATCCTTTCCCTCCTGAGGCGAGTTGGGTGGCTGAAACAAAGCTCTTTGCAGTCAGACAGAGCACAGGGAGGATGTGGGACACATCCCTGATTTTTGTGAGGGAGTGGAGGTGTCATCAGCACAGCATCCAGCTGTTCCCACTGACAGTCACTGGTTTGTTGTGGGTAGTGTCAGCAAGGCCCAGGACTAGCGAGGCTTTAGATGCTGAGCTCCTCTGGCTCTCCTGGCACCTTGCAGGGCAAGGTTAATGCCTGACTTGGCTTTTCTAAACCCTTCCCATGCCCTGTCTGCTCTGCCTGATGCCTCCCCATCCTGCTCGGCTGCAAGCCTGCTTGAGACATGCTGGCTGGTTACTGATTTTACACCCGTCGTATCTGGGTGTCTTCTTTATTCATCAGTATAGCTGAAACTTCCCCACACTCACCCTGGGGTAAACCCCTGAGCTTGTGGGCTTAGTTTGACGGCATTTCGGTTTAGGGCTATAACCTCCATGCTGAACTACTCCAGTGTTGATAAATGCTATTTGAACAGATGTCTGTAAAGGCTTTACAGCTCCTTCCATTAACTGAAAGCAGGGCTTTTCCTCTTGATTTGCAGAGTCCTGGTCCCTGGAAGGAAAAGGGACTAAGGTAGCCTGCTGTGCCCCGGGTGGGAGCACCCGAGCCCTGCCTGTCCTCTCTGGACCCAGCAGACTCTGGGCGGGAGGCCCTGCATCACCCCGGCTGGTGCAGATGATTAAAGGGACACAAATGATTTAAACATCCCATTTCCCATTTCGAGATGTCCATGACCCTGTAAGGCAAGATCTGGGAGATTAATTATTGCAAATACTGTTGTCAGCAAATTATGCCTCTTTCTCTGTTGTCCCTGATCAGATCATGATAATTACATTTACGCTTTGAAATGACTGAGGTAGTAATGAGGAGTTCTTGGTCTGCAGTTTGTTTGTGACAGGAAACTGCCGGCGTGTACAATTGAAGTTTGCGTTGCTCTGGTTTGACATGCAGTGCATGTGATAGCATTTCACTTCCCAAACCGGGTAGGTGTAACTCATGGCATCAGGTGCAAAAGCTGGTTTATGAGCCCATAATTCCCTTTATGGAGTAGTCTTTCAGGGTGGTTTAGGATTTGCTGGTTTGTGAGCATTCCTACCAGTAAACTGGCATTCTTGGGATGCTCACTGCAGGCTAATGTCAGAGGAACATTTTATCCCACAAATAACAGCCTTTGCATGGTTTGAAAGCCTTTCTCTATAATGAAAAAATAAAAGTGAAAAATTTGAAGCATTAGGCTTTTTTCTTAAAAAAAAAAGTTGGAACATTTCCACTAAAAACATTCCTTAAGAAAATGAACATTTTCATTCCAGGCCTCTCTGATAAGCACATTTTGCAATGACAATACTTCTCATTTCCTGCTCACTTTATGACCAGTCCTGTGTCTGACTCATTCCTGTCCATACCACCTGGCCACTAGTTTCTGGTAAGAAAACAAGCCAGTAGATGTGGGAATGACTGATTTTTCTCTCAAGAGAACACGGGTCTCTTGTTCTTTTCTGTGGTTGTATTTCCACTGCTTTTTATTGAAACATAAATAGCCATGAACAGCACTGCTCTCCTGGAGGCTGACAGTTGGCTGTGGAGGGGCAATTTTATTCTTCTCCTCAGGTAGTTGAGCAGATACCTCCCAGCTGGAGCAAGAGAGAGGATACAGGGGTATGTGTGAGCACGGGCATTTCAGTCACCCCTGCTGTTAGGTCTGAGATCACGTTCTGGCAGGAGAACAGGAACTAAAGAGAAGGAAGTTGTATCTGATAAAAGGCCAGGCATGGGAAGAGATGGCAATATTTCATTATTCTGCTCTGGCTTAGCTCTTGCCATGCTCCCTGGGTACATACCACCTACCAGTGCCATGACACGGCTTCCAACACTGCTGTCGTAGCTCAGCAGCTTCTCCGGTGTGCTGCATGCTCGCTAAGCTCTGCTTCAGAAGGGAGCTGCCGCGGGGAGCGGGTGCAGACCCAGATCCAGCGCAGCTCTGCAGCTGATCAGATGATGCAGTCTCCAAGGGGATCGACATGGCCAGGCTGAGAGCGTGGCAGGGAACAGCACAGTGACAGTCCCTCCTGGCAGTGAGAAGGAGCAGAGAGCTGCCCTGCAGGCTCTGTAGCCTCGTCTGGAGCAGCAGCACGGGGCCCTGGTGCAACCCAGTTATCTGGCTCCACCATGCACCAAACCCCAAGGTTAAGACCCAGGGCAAACTCTTCAACTCTCCTGCAGGGACCAGTCCTGTCCCTCTTCCCTCTTTGCTCAGCTCGTTGCTGACTCTTGAGGACACTGATGTCCCTTGTCGATGCCATGGGGTGAAATATGTCCATGGCTGGCCCCGAAAGGGACTAGATTACCTGCCTGGCCACTTCAACAGCGGATCCTCTCCAGCCAGAGTAGCTGTGAGGGTTGCTCACAGGGGCAGTCAGTGAGGTGTAGCCCTGCCCAGGAAGGGGGGCAGCCAGTGAAGAGCAGAGTTGGAGAGACAATTGCTGGGGGGGTTTCCCTGCCCTGCGAGGCCTGACAAACCTCTACCCACAGCTGGTGTGCCAGGCCCTCGCAGTCTCCAGGAGATGTTGGCACAAACGTCAGTTGCCCTGGGATTTTATGTCTCAGCCTGGGGATGTCAGAGCTCTTCCCTGAAGCAAAGCAGAGGGTGTTCGGTGAGGAGACAGCCCTTGCATTTTCCTGCCTCCCACAGCAATCCCCTCTGCTCCCCATCTAAGCAGGGGCAGAGACGCACCCTCCTACCCATCTTGTTTTCAGAGGCAGCAGATTGGTTTGCCTCCTGGTGCTTCCTAAAGGAGTTCTGATGTGGCAGGCTGCCTCTTGCAAATGAGCTGAGCTGCAGCTGGGCAACTAAAATAGGTCCCAGTTTCCTCCAACAGACCAGATCTGGCTTGCAGGTGGCCTGCACCGAGTGCCAGCATGCTGTAAACTGCTACCAGGAGCAGGGTGGCAGCCGGAGCTCACTGGACTAGTAGTAGCAGCTCCATTATCCGGCACATTGGAGCCAACTCTTAGCCTCTCAGTTCCCAGGCACTGTGACATATGCTGTCTTAATGCCTCCGGCAAATTGGAATCAGCTTGGCTTTTTCAAAAGCCCTTTCATACAAAGGGCTGACATTTTCTGTGCTTTATTCTGGAGCTGGTTTGGGTTGTTAAAAATTATACCCAGTGGGTAGGAGCTGCCATACCTCCAATTGCCTGTGAGGCTACTCTGTATTTTATCAGCCTTTTTTTTTTTTTTTTTTTTTTTGGTGCAAGGAGAGGGGAGCATTGTTTTGAAACTGTAACAAGACTTTCCAATAGATCTGGAAATGTGCTAGTGGTAAATACCTATCTGAAGAGCAAGCCACCCCCCAGCACCTCAAGGACATGGCCTCCAGCTGTTCAGTTATTCAGCCTGGATCATGGGCTCCAGCTGTAATTTCTGTTCTGCTAGCTTAATTCTACACCATTTTTACACTGGCTTTTGGAGAACGCATGTTTATTCTCTCTCTGCCTTCCCCCATTAGCTGTAAATGCCTTTCAGAGGGTCACACTCTGAAGTGCACTTGTCTTTATAAAGCTGTTCGCAGTGCAGCATCAGGACACCTGTCTGCAGAGAGGAAGGCGGGAGACACGCATTCAGGATGGATCCGTCTGAGTCCATTCACGGTGCTGAGCCAAAATGGACCAAACAGTGGGAAGAGCAAATCTCTCTTGTCCTGTCTGAATGTCAGCACGCACACAGGCACAGACATATGCACAACAGAAACAAATACATCACAGGCGTTCATACTTTTTCCAAGACACCCGGGGAATGCTGGATGTGCTGGCCTGCCTTCTCCTTGGATCTTCATCTGATAATGTTTTTTTCCACTTACTTGGTGGAGCAACTCCTCTTCATTTATGTTGCAGCAAGGCCAATGTGGTCATTTTCACAGCAGTGACAGAGAAATCAAGCAAGGTTGTAGAAAGATTTGTGAGAAAAAAGCATGAACTGAACCCTCCAGCAAGTCAGGACAGGAGTCCTCACAAGATTTCAAAGGGACATAGTATTTGAATAATGGTAGGAGTAGAGTGGAATTAGGAGACACCAAACTGGGCTGGGAAGTGGGGTGTGCATTAGACTTCTGAATCATTTTTCATGGGAAACAGCATTGTTTCAGCCCTGCCACCCCATGCTCGCCCAAGCACAAGGTCAGAGCAGTGACTAATCTCTACAGCTCATTTTGCTTCTGTGCCTGTTCCAGGAACAAGGTGGTGCGTCGAAGCACGACTTTCACCTCTGTTCTACAATAACTATTTCAGACTCTCTGATTCTATATATTGATCACAGATATCCCAGACAGCAGCCCTGCTCTTTTGGTGAGATCAGACGCAGACTTGTTTCTGGTGCCTAGACTGGAAGAGCCTGTACACAGTTCTAGTTTAAGTGCCTGTGTGGGTGAAGGACAGGTTAGACTTGCGAATGATGTGATTCAGGTGACTGAAAATTTCTTTCCTGATCATTTATGCCAGGGAATGCTCCAAGAAATCAGTCAAATATGTGCCCAGCTGCCCCACAGGGACAAGTCAAAGGGAATTTGGACTGCTCTAACTGGTGAATGTATTGTTGGGGACAGCATAGAGTAACCTGGGGCTGGGCTACGGGGGCTGTCTCTCGACCCAGGCGTCCTCTGGCAGGCAGCCGGTACACCGACAGTCTCAGCTGAAAATGCAGCCCTGTCCCTTCCCAGCACCTGGGCCAGGGAACCAGTATCACAGGCTCCTCAAACTCCTTCCCTGTAAGATGCGATGTGAAAAATACCCGTCCCCTGCTACTTTCACCACAAAGCCCCCCTAATTGTGGCTCTCTGCCACCATGTCTCCTCCCAGTGTCCCTCTGTCTTGCTTGCAGGGAAGCATTCCGTCCCCGAGGGAAGGCTGCTCCTGCCATTAAGGGACTGAATGCTTGGGTTTCTATTTGGCTAATTCTTGCATTAGCTCCATCCCATGGGCTATGTAGAGGACCTGAAGCTAAAAAGGGCTGATTTGTCTTCTTCCTGCATTGTCTAAAGGCTGCTGCCCATTTATACCATGCTCTAGAGCTTTAGTGAGTCCAGTCCATTAGATCACCCCACTGAAGTGGAGAAAATGAAACACGTCCTTTCTTTGTCAGTGACTCTGTAAACAGTAAGAAAAGAAGAGAATTAAACCCTCCCCAGCAGAGAGATTGCTCTAACAGTTATTTACTTTGAGCAGGCATATCTATATTAATTTGCTTTGGGTTGGCTTGATTTTCTTGATGAAGATTACAGTAGACGAGTTTTAGAGGAAAGTGAATTGCTTAATTGCCATTCAATACTGGGGGTATGTCTTGCCTTTCTGCATTTGTAGAGATTTTTAATAGAAATACTTAGTTTGAGATGAATGAAATGTGAATGGAAATGTGTGTATATCTGTGGGTATGTGACTAAGCAGTAGCTTATATTTAAGCCCATTGTTAAGTGAGTGAGTGAGGAGAGGAGTGTTGCTCAGCTGGACTGCTCTTCACTTTCACAGACATGTACCAATATATGTGTTGTGGAGGCCCTCAAAATAGACAAGGCAGGTACTCAAAATGACATTTATTCTAATCAAAATTGTTTAGCACACCAACAAGCATTGGTAAACTACAGGTTCAGATATCTGTCAAACAGAACTAATACTACACAGCTGACTTAAGAATTCCCAAGCTTTAGAACGATGACCCAAAAGGCACAATCACTCACCCAATAAGGCGAGGGCTCTCAACCTTGAGGAGTTACCTTGGGCAGCGTCCTGATCTCAAGGGAGAGTCCCCAGCTGCAGACGTGCCGCTCCAAGGAGGACCAGCTCAATCTCCCCACCAGCAGGACTCTGTGTATACCCTAGTCGTCGAATCTGACCCGTGGTCACATCAGCTTTTAGTGGCTGAGAGCCCCAGTCACCGTAAAGGCGTGAAGTAAGGGTGCAAAAAGAATCAGTGGCCACTATGTCTCAACGTCTTTGTCAGGGTGGGTGCATCTGCCACAAAATCCACCCATGGCCACAGCCATGATTCACCTGGTTTCCTTGGAGTGGTGGTACAGTCACTCTTGCCTCCAAAGTTAAAAGGGAGCATAGTGTCGGTGAGCTTTAGTGCTCATTGTAGATCATCATTCCTCAATTATTATAATATCTAGTTCGCAAGCAGGTTTTAAGGGGTATCCTCTACCATTAACACAGATTTCACTACCGTGCGCCTCATACAGCTCATTATAATACAAATTACAATAATCACTCTTAACAGATCACATGGGTGCAGCAGGCCTAGCCTCCGATAGGCCTTGACTTCATCCTTTAGGACATTGAGGGCTTCTCTATGTTGCCGAGTCCAATCCCATTCCCTATTCTTTTGAAGCAAGTCATATAGATGGTGGGCAATCACTGAAAACCCAGGTATATGTTTCTTCCAGTAGCCCAAAGTACCCAGCTATTGCTGTAATTCTCTCTTACAGTCCAGAGTCTGCCCCTTTTCGGTAGTTGGCAGGATATTGTTGAGTACTGCAACTGCTCCAGCTATGCACCAGGCTTCTAGAAATTTAACCTCCTGTCCGGGACCTTGGCTTTTAGAAGGTGGGATGTCTAGCCCATTTTCAGTCAACAGGTTCCAGATGGCTTCGGCTACTTGTCCCACCTGTTTCTTGTTATTTCCACCAACTATCAGCTACCTCTTAATATATGTGGACACTTGATGGTGCCTCCACAGTATCAAGGAGCTTAGCTAAAGCATTGTGGGCAAGAGTGGGGGAGTGCTTATACCCTTGTGGAAGCTGATTAAACGTGTATTGTGTCCCTTCCCAGGTAAAGGCGAACTGGGGTTTGTCTTTTTCCTTTAGGGGAATCATAAAAAACATATCCTTAATATCTGGGGTGGCCATCCACGGGTGAGTGGCTGCCTGTATTGCAGTTACTGTTGAGGATATACTTGGGACAGCGGCAGTTAGTGGTGGAGTATTACTGTTTAACCCACACCCCCAGCCCAAGAAGCCTCTCGGGATGTTATTGACTGGGTGCTCACTGGCCAGTCACTCCGAAGCACTCTGGGGCCCCAGAACCCCCCTGCCTCATCTTTGCTTAAGAGTGTTCGATCCCCTCTTAAAGAGAATCTCCGCAGATACTCAGTTTCCATTTTTCCTGGGCTGTGCGAAAACCTGGCTTGGAGTTCACAGAGTTAAGTAATTTTGATTTCTTGTTCTAACAGATGTGTCTGCTCTTTCTTTTTGCAATTCTCCCTTTAAACAATCTATTTCTAATTGCTTCTTTAAGTTACCCTCTTCTAACATTCTGGAATAACCATAATGATCTTGCACCTCAATTAAACAGGCACCCACAATGACACACATACGTCCTTTACCTCTGCCATTCCCAAAACTTCCGTGGCTTTGTTCTAGCCTTTCCACAACTGCCACCGAGTCAGACCACTTCTCCTTCGCCCACTGTACGTCTGGGGGAGAAGGGGCACAGCTGTGTCTCCATAATAATTCCTCTGTTGACATCCTGCCGGTTATACCAATTTAATATTGCGGAGGCTCACGAAATTAACTTAGGTAGGTTATAAGCTCAAAGGACATTTATTCTAATCAAAAATCACTTAATACTCTGACAACATTAATAAACTATGGGTTCCAGATGCCAAGCAGAATCAAATACTACACAGCTGACTTAAGCTTGAGTTTTAGAAAGGAACTAACCCAAAACAGATTTCACTCACCAATCAAGATAAACCTCAAGGAGTTACCTCAGGCAGCATCCCGACCCAGGGGGAGAGTCGCTGACTGCAGACCCACTGCTCCAAGGAGCACCAATTCAATTTGTTCTCCGGCAGGACCCCATTTATACCCCAGATGGAGCTGACCTGTGGTCAGAAATATGGTCATGCCTGTCCTCATTGGCTGAGGGTCTTGGCTTTTGACCGAAGTGTGGGTCTAACAATAGCCAGTTGTGCAACCCTGTTGTGACCAAAATCAGCAGATGTTTTGGTTACCCGAGTCAGCAGGTATTTGCCAGAACTAGCAGATATTTTTATATTTCACCAGAGACCAGAGTCAGCAGATGTTTTTATATTTCACCAGAGTTAGCAAATATTGTGGCTCAATGGTCTTTCCATCAGGGTGGGTGCAACTGCCACAATGTGTTTTCAAGGCTCTTGTTGCAATTTCCCAAGTAGGAAACAAATTATCACAGCACTGTGGAAATGGCATATATTCTACCTGAAACAATCCATAGGATTACAGCAGCAGCTTCACATTTAAAGTCACCAGATTTTTGTATTCCCTCTTTTGACTTGTCATATGGAAAACCTTAAGTGAAATATTTTCCAGTGATTGTTTGTGTCAAAGTGTGATTCTGGCATTACCCTCCCAGATTTCTGTGGTCTTGGTTTTACCTTTTCATTGCTCAACTGCTGAGAGTACAAATCAATGACTTGTTATTAACTCCTTTGGGAAATTTAATAGCTATTAATGGGATTCAACTAGAGGTTTACAGGGTTTCATTTTAACATTTGAATAAGACTTCAAAAATAACTTTACATTAAGCTTCAATTTCAGATTTTCCTTCAAACTCTGATTTTTCACTGGTGAAAAGTTGAAACAGGGGGAGGTAAAACAGGAGCCTCAGCTGGTCTCACAGCCCTGCATGGACAGATATACTGATGAGCAAGCATCCGGGTTTCATCCTGGGTTTCCAGTCTGATGCTTTGACATACAGCAAAGCAAACAGCATGTGTAGAAAGGCAGCCGTGTGTGTGGCTTCTGGAGCTCTCAGCTCCATGTCTCTGCAATGGGAGATGAGACAGAATTAACTTTTTCCACTCCTCAGTCGGAGCCCAGCTGCCCTTCTGGTTACTGCGGGTGTCAGTCAGCCACGACTGGCACTGCCTCTGGAGTACCTCTGACGTGACTAAAAATAGGCAGTCTTGGTAATCTCCTGAGAGACCTGGCTTTCCTGAAGTCTCTCATCTAGATCTGCAGACCAGGAAGCTCAGGGACATTTTTGTTAAAAATCTTGAAATGGAAAGAAACACCTTAAACCTCTGGGATTTTTCCCGTCAGTGTCCAGGGAAACATCTCCTGTCCCCTGTCACTCCTGGCTTGCTCAGTAGGATGGGGATCTTGCAGAGCTTCCTTGTCTGGGACCACATGGCGGTTCTTGCAGCTTAAATTGTTAACACTGAGCGTAGCAGGACAGCGTTGGAGCAGGGATCCTGCTCTCCCATGTCCCCGCGGCTCATGTGCCTCGCTCTGCACAAGGCTCTGTGACCCAGCCTCCCTTGGTCCTACTCCCACCCTAATACATCAGCTTTGAAAAATGCCTAAATAGATGTTTCAAAGCTTGATAACAAGATGATGGGTGTCTTAGAAAGACCAAATTGAACTCTTTCAAGTGCATTTTGCCCTGTAAGCTGGGATAGACCAAGATAATTTCAGCATTTCGTTGCGTCATCTTCAGTTTAATACACAAATTACTTAATGCGGAGTTGTGACTGCAAGGAACACATTGCTGCTTCCTGTCCTGGTCTTAGCAATATTGAATTTCCCCAGCCCCACCAGGACTCAGCTCCTCATGCCAATCACAGAGAGTGGTCATTAAAAACAGGAGCTGTTCCTGTAAGCCGTGTGCTCCAGCTGACGGGGAAGGCAGGAAGGAGGAGATGGGCTTTGCTCCTAATCAGCCAGAGACATTGCATGCTGCAGAGACAAACCCTGCTTTGCTTGAGACAGGCCTCGACCACATCCCAGCTCCAAGAATCCTTGTTTAAACTCTACCTGAGACCTGTCTCACTGGTCCAGGCTGTCTCTGCTGTAAACAGGTCTTTGCTCAGGAGCTCTCCTGACATATTGTTGACATATTCTCCTTCTCTGCCCACAGTTCTCCCATTCCCTGGGGTGGCTGGGCAAGATACGCTTTCATCTCATACCAAAGACAGGACTGGGCTGTAAAAAGCCATTGCTGCTGGTGACGAGAAGAAACGAGCTGTTGTGGGTCAGATGCGCAGGGACAAAGCAGGCCACCACCTGGAAAGTGGATCTCGGCCCTGATCTGAACTTAACAGCCCTTAAAGCCAGTGGACATGAGGCCATGTACACACATATTTTTTCTCTTTTTCCTTCCTGTTTGCTGGAGGGGAAGAAAATGAACCAAAGAGTGAGAATGTAATGGAAGAGAGAGAGGTTTGCAGTCTAGAGCAAGAGAGCACTTGTATCGTGTGAGCAGGGCCTGGGCAGGTCTGGCTCTCCCGTCCCAGGAACGGGGACCCCGGCTCACTGGGCGCGGGGCTGGAGACACAGTGAAGGCCAGGCATGTGTATGTGTGTCAGAGTGTGGGAGACACCCGACTGACCCCAGGGATGATGGAAGATGTTTTATTTGGAATTTAAGGAAAGATTTTTGTTCGGTAGCAAACAAGCCAGCCGCGTGCCCCGTGGTCTGCCAGGGCGACACTCCCATGCTGACGCGGGGGCTCTTGGGGTGTGCTGCAAAAGCGCACGTGGGACACACTGTGGGGGGCTGCGTTCTGAAGTGCCACAAAGCAGCTATAGAGTAGCAGTAGAAACGCTCAGCCTGGGGCCCCTATAGCAGGTTGCGGGAGCACCGCAGGCACTGCTCCAATTTGACAAGCACAGTGAGTGATTAATGAGCCAGGGAAAACAGGGTGACACATGCAAATACTAGAGATCTACAGAGGAAATTCTGAGGATCAAGTCCACCTTTGTAAACAGAAATATCTCTATTATTGGGGAAGACAAGAAGGGAGCAGAGAAGCTCTGTGACTTCCCCAGACAGTCTCTAATGATACTTTCTGCAGTTTGCATCAATCCAGATTAAGCTTTGGGCTGACACAGACGGATCTTAACTAGACTCTCGTCCAATGGAGTTGCATGTTCCCCTGTCCCCTGCTTTCTCTGTTGCTGCGCTAGGCTCCACGCCTGACACAGAGTCTCTGCACATTGCTTTGAGTAGCTAACCCTGCTCCCCTGATTGCTCTGCCAAATGAGGCTCTCGTATCACTGCGATGAGGAGTGCTGCATTGATGAGGACAGTCCGTGTGCAGGAGGAAGTGGTTTTGGTCTGTAACTTTAGTTGTTCCAGGCAGAAATTAGAGCAGCTCAGAGAACTGCTGAAGGAGGCACTCTCAGTCTCCCAGGGTGCCTCTGCCAATGTAAGGACACTTAGACTGCCGGCCCCTGAGATCAACTGCTACAGTGATGGGCTGGGCCTTAAAAAAAGCTCCAAGTTTGGGAAACAGAGTTGTGGTCAATGGGAAATGCCTTTGCGGTGGCCTGGGATGGTGACGTGCTGATCTGGGGCAGGATGAATGGTGCAGAGCAATGCTCCTTCCACCTCTGTGCTGAGAGCAGGGAACATGGCTCCCAGGCTCTCTGAGCCCTGAGAAATGCATGTCAGGTTCTGCAGGAGCTGCACACGCTGCAGACCGGCCCAGTTCCTGCAAACCTGTGCAAGTGGAGGTCTGCAGCAGTGCTCCAGGGGCACCACTAACTAACAGCAGCTGCTCTTCAACAAATCACGTAGGACTGTATTCTCTTTTGGAAAGAGATTTCATTGTGGCCTCTAAAGAGGAGATCAGTAATTATTTCTCTGCTCTCCATCTGGGGAGGAAAGCCTTGACCTTCTGGCATATGGTTAGATACTGAAAACAGTTTGCTGCCAAAACAAACTTTTGAAAATTTCCCATGTCACACAAGAGGGGCGAAGTTTTAGTATGAGATTTTCAGAGCTGTCTTGGAGTCCATTTTCTGTAGATAGCAAATGCAGATTTGAAAATCTGTACTTCCATGTAAGTGAGGTTGTATAATGTGGAAGCTCCTTGAGCCATACTGCAGTTTTACTGGACTCATTCACAGAGAGTCCTCGTCCTGTGCCTCCTGCTCATACAGGTGACCCCAGGGTCTGTGGTACCCTTTCCACCATGATACAGTACAAAAGCAGGACCTCAGCACAGCCTGGTAAACATGGAGTGATTATTCTGGGACAAGTGAGGCCATGAGAAGCATGATTGAACATGTCATGTGTCAGTCAGGGATGCCCATATCTTTAGCAGATAAGGGAGCAAGGTAATTGACTTTTCCAGGCTTGTGTTATCTGAGGCTCCAGTAACACAAAAGTGGTTGGTAATTGTGATCTGCACGATGCACATGCTGCTAAGGTGAAGCCTTCTACTTCTTGAGAAGGTGCGAGCTTGGAAGGGTTCTGGGCTTGATTGTCATTCTAGACAAGTGTATCCTGACATCCTTTCCTTTTTACTATAAATCAGAAGCAAAATGAATAAATTAGTTATTGAAGATCCTTGTGGGCTTCATTGATGCGATTGCAGGTGGAAAAGACAGGTAACATAACCAGAGGGAATTGGTGTCAAGGCTGCTCCTTACAGACCCAGATTATGTCACCAATCAGCTGGTGAAATAAAGAGATTTCCCGCGTATATTTAGTAAATCAACATGACAATGTCATATACAATCGGAGTTAATTAGGCAAACCTTCTTGCTGTGTATAGCATACCTCATGCCTTAAAGGTAGAGAGGCTTCTGTCACTGCTGCAGCTTTGCAAGTGTCAGGGGGAGCCAGTTGGTTGCAACTCTGCATTGAAAGACACCTACAGCAGCATCGTCCCTGGGCCGTGGCTCAGAGTGGAGCCGGGGGAGCTCTGGGCTGGGCAGTTTCATGCCACCAACCCCAAGAGAGCTGAGGCCTGGCCTATAGCACAGGGCTCCATTGCGAGGGGACACTGCTGTGGTTTGACGTAAAGGGGAGACAGGAATCATTTTGGGGAAGCCTCATGTTTCCCACTTAATCTCTGCACTCCCCTGTGAACATGACCTGCTGTACTGCCAAAAGTCAGACGCTTGTCCCCCAGCAGCACCCACTGCGAGATGCTGTTCCTGACATACATGTGAGACTCGCTTCTCAGGTCAAAGAGGGACAGAAGTGACAAAAAAGCCCTGCCCCTGCTCGAGCTGCACACAGCCTCCTGGCGTGTCCAGGGCAAAAGGCATTTGATCTCTGAAGGCCTCTTCCTCGCCTCTGCCCCAGGGAGGAGAGGCCAAGTGTAGGGCAACAGAGTGACTTGTCCAAGGTCAACCCATGTCAGAGCCAGGAGCCCTCCACCATTTCCTTGCTCTGACCGTGGGACTCCCATCTGGTTTGATTCAGCTGTCAACCCTGGAGCAGAGAGTGGCAGTAACAAAAGGCTTTTTCAGACATAATCCCACTAAACGGAGACAATCCTGTTATGTTTCCAGGCGACAGGAATTGAGACTTTAGTGCCAGAGTATGAGGACTCTGCCCTAAGGGCTTTGTTTCAGGACTTAATGTCAGGTGATCTCAGGGCCAGCCTGGTCTTTGTGCCCTAGAGCAGCACAGATTAAGCCCTAAACATGTATTTTTAAACCGAGCAAAACCCAAGAGGTGTGATACACAATCTGGGATGGGGAGGAAAAACCAGACCAGCATCCCAGTAAGAGGGATTAGTCTGGCCAAGACAAAAGCAGCCGTGAATCTCCAAGGGGCATGGCCTGACATGCCAGCTGAGGGCTGGGCTGCCCTCCCCATGCCAGCTACACCAGCCTGCCAAAGTTCAAATGTCTGACAAGCATCACACTGCAGCTCCTGTATTCCCAGCCCATGTGTCCCGGATCCCCAGCAGAGGCCAGTTAATACCCAATTAACAGGACTCTTTCTAATGAACTGAGTCTTAACTGTGAGCCACTCCATCCTTTAATCTCTCCCAGGCGGAGTGGAAGGGCTTGGCAGGTGTCACTTCAGGCTGGGGTGACAGGGCAGATCTAGCCTGCCAAAGCACAGCCACATGTCTGACAACCCCTCGCCGAGCCCCCGGTCCCCAGAAACACAATTTACCCCAGGGCAGACAGCACACGCAGCTCTGTTCCCATGTTTCCATGCTTGGCCCTGCAGGTCTGAGGAGTTCATCTCTACCTGTCCCTGCCACCCCGCCGGGCTGGAGCCAGGTCATGTTACCTCCCCAGGCAGGGTGGTTTTCCTCAAATGACTGTCATGGCCACTCACATCCTGTTGAGGCCGTTCTGCACCTGCCTGCCAGAGCCCCCTTTTCTAGCCATGCTCAGTGTGAAGGAGTCAGTGCCACCACATGTGCCCAGGCATCCCCTTTATGGCACTTGGTCCCCAAATGCATGAGCCGGCAGTCCCTTGTATGAGGCCCAGGGATGCAAGGAAAAACAGAGCTCACTTCAGGAGGTATGGCCGGCCCAGAGACCTTGTCGAACAAACCAGGACTGGGTGCTTCTGCTGTTATTTCTCAGAACACGGGGGAGCCACACACCCCTGTCTCATGGGTCCCCCCAGTACCCCAGAGGGCTGGATCTCACCGTAGGGAGCTTTAAAGGTAAGCGGTCCAGGAGTTAACTTGGCTTTGGGAGTGTCAGAGTGAAGCTGTTTCTGATGTGCAGGAGTGGCTGCCTTGCTTTACAGGGACTCTTGTGCAAACTAGACTTTCCCCACCATGTTGATCTCAAAAGTAGAAATCTGAGATATTGTTACAAGCTAGGAAATCCCCCTACATACCATATCTCAGTTCCCCCAGCCTTATCTCCACTCACAGGAGGCTGTGTGCATGCAGCAGGCATCCCAGCGGCCTTGGGCAGAGCGAAGCGTGAAGATGCAACACAGTGTGGGTGCTGTGGAATTTGGAGTTTGGGCCAAATGAGGCCATGGGGAAAGAAAGATCACATGAATAGTAATTCCTAGTGGCTAGAGACATCCCACGCTTCTCCTGTGCCTCTCTGGCTGCAGGTAGCAGCAGTAGCAGCTGGTGGCGGGTTGTGCCGGAACCAGTCCTAACCTGAGTGCCTGGCCTGCTGTGGAAATGTCTGACTCGGCCCGTGCAAGCCAGGGAAGTTCCTGCTTTTTGAGTGGGAGTCAGTCTGTGAGTGGGAACAACTGCTGTTCCCAGACTGACCCCTCCTGCGAGGTGCCCAAATAGCTGTGGTCTCCGACGGGGAGTCGGTGAGAGGCAGTACTTAGCACACCAAAGTGGTATTGTAGCATCCCAAGTCATCATTAAAGATGACTCCATGTTCCACATGCTGGGCTACCACAGGGCTTATTTCAGCTCAGCTGGGCCAGTGAGTTGAATTTATTTTCCTGGTTGCAGTTCCTGAGTTTCTGAATTTAGAAAGCAATAGGTTGGATGAGCCCTGCACAGGACCTAGCTCCACTGTGATGAAAAAATAAGGATTATCTGAGAAAGCACATAGACTGCATCCAGGCTACCAGGTGGAGCAGGGGACCCACCCTCAGCCTTCTCTGTCGTGCTGGGGAGGGTGGGAGAACAGCTTTGAACCACCCTGAGTAGGTCCTACTTTTAGGTGTTTATCAGAAGAGCCGAGGGGCCGGATCAAGCTCCACAAGGAAACAAACTTCCCATCTCTCCACAGCGTGGCAGAACGCTGCAAGTGGGAAGGGAACTCCTCTGGGTGACACTCCTGGGGTGCCAGTGATTACTGGGTGGTGGGCTTTTCCCTCTCCTCAAACTGTGCTGCAGAATCAGACAGTGAATTCAAGTGCCTTTACCAGAAATAGAGGAAATTAGGATTTGCCAGTCCTGTAGAAACATTTACAGTTGTACTGGGGCTGTCAAGGACAGCAGCTGCTCACCCCTCCACAGCCATGGCATGGATGCTGCTGACTTTCCCCTCAGCGCTCCAGCTGTTTAACTGGTGTTGCTGGGGGTGCCAGGAGCTGCCAAGTCTAGAGACAGGGTGAGAGCTGAGTCTCCGAGTCCAACAGATAATCACACAGTATCATTGCATTATCGTATTTCTTTCATCTGCAGATCTCGGCATGCTTCAAATGTACTAATGAAGACTAACACCATCCTGGGAAGGGGTGAGATAGTATTAACCAAGCTTAGAAATGGGGAAAGTAAGACTCTGAGAGAAGGAATGCATTTAGACACTGGCTCCTGTCTCTGTCAGGTGCCTGCGAGAAGCTGGGCCAAAAAGGATTTGCTTAAAGCCCCAGAGCAAATCGCTGGAGCAGATCTAGGACTCTGTGCCCCAGCCTTTGGCTGCCTTAGCTGCGAAATAGCTCCATCCCCCAGACTGGGAGAGGAGACACTGGGCAAAGAATATCGTCTCCTGAATCACAGGGCTTCTCCAGATTTTGGGGGGGTTTGTAAGGAACAAACCTTTGAAGTACTTTCTTGTAAGTCTTGGCACAGCCCCAGCAGCTGTGGCACAAGCCTCACTCCTGGTACTGTGACAGTCTCTAGCCTGGTCTGAATTTATGTTGGTGCCCGTTGCCTTGATGCTACGCAGAGCCAGGCAGCTCCTGCTGTGCGACTCCGCTCTTCCCCCGGCCTGGCAGAGAAAGGTCTGAGCTGTTCAGTCATCCTTTCTCGAAGCCACTGGCCTAAACCTGAGGAAGCAGACTGGATCCAAAGGGACCACTGAAGAGCAGTAGACAGGATCCTGTGGGATCTGTGCAGACATATTGCCTGAGCAGCTTGTGCAGCTCCCCCCGCTCTGCAGCTAACTGTGTAACAGAAGAATCGAGTGTGAAACAGCTTCCCTGCAGACCCCATTAGCCTGAGCTGGCAATTGCCAACATAAGGCCGGGCCACGCAGCCCTGGAGAGATGCTTGAGCTAGTACAGTGCGTCTTGTCAGAGCTTCCCAAAGCAGGAGGGAGCGGAGAGGCAATGAGCGGACGACTGTCCCTTTTTTGCTTCTTAGGCACAGGGCCACCACTTGCCCATCGCTTGCAAGCAAAGCCCTGCTCCCTGGCCCATGCCAGCGGAGGGGCAGGCTGCACCGAGGGGGTCCTTCTGCCTCTGCTGGGGTGGGGCTTCTCTCTGCCCTAATTTTCTCCCAGATGAATTTCTCGTGTGCCTCTAATTAAGCTTCCCCTTTGGCTTAGGAGTGTGGACAGTCTGAGCATTTGTAAATTACCCCATCCAGCAGACAGGCTTTGTCCAGCTCTCAGACCTCTAATTATTCTGTTCAGCCCCTAGAGACGAGAGATCTGCTGGAGACAGACTGAGCAAAGAATATCAGGTGCGATAGACCCTGCTTGGACAGCAGCCCTGGAAAACATGGCTGCTGCTGCCCAGCACAAAGAGCTGTGGAGATGTAGTCTGAGCCTGACCAAGCAGAGCTCTTCCCTGCTTGCATGGCTGGGCCGGGCTGTGGCCAGCGTCCCTCCCGCCGTGTGTGTCACAGGCTGGTGCCCTCCCAAGGCAAGCGCTGGGTGCAATTTCCTGCCCAAGTGCAGAGTTTATGGCAGGGCTGTGCACAGCCAGCTCTGGGCTGAGGCTCTTCCTCCTTGCCACATGCAGCCCTGTGTTGCTCAGACCCCAGGGAAAGGGGCTGACTGTCCCCACCTGAGGAGGGGCAGCAGCTGGGAGCAGCGAATGGATGGCTCCTGATCACTGTCTCCGTGGCTCCCCAGCAAGTCCTTCAAGGAGCTCTTTGGGTGGGCAGGACAGCACCTTGAATGCAGTGCAGTAGGCCGCTTTGGGCGAATTTAGACATTTATCTAACACGGGGTACCAGATTCAGGTCATCACTTGAAAGAGACCCGTTGCAAGCTCTTCTCTGGAGCTCCTTCCCCAGTGCAGCCCGAGCAGCCTTTGCGTGTGCATGAGTATTTGGATTTGTTTACAGGAAGCATTTGGAGAATGTGGCCATTCTGGGGTTTCTGCTTTCTTATAAACAAACATGCAGGCAAAAGAGTTGGTTTCATCCACTGGGCTGTGCAGGACAAGGAGGAAAGAAACTTGCCCAGCTGGGCTGGACAGGGAATGCCGAGCCCAGTGACCCCTGCTCTGGGAAAGAGCGGTCCAGGCAGGACGCAGGCACAGCATGGGAAGGGTGCAGCTTTGGGGGAAGACGACGCAAGCAGTGTGTTTGCCCTCTCCCCTCCAGGGCAGGGCAGCTGCTGCAAGATCATCCTTTATGCAAAGATTAAAAGAAAAAAATACACCTCTCTGAGCTAGATGCTTTATCTAAGTCTTGAATGATTTTCTGTCACTAGGTATCAAACTGTAGTTGAAAGGATTTCCCGTTGACATTTAGCAGTATTAAATTACAAAATAACCACAAGTCAGCCACTCAGTATGATATAAACAGTGGGATTTGACAGAGCTTTTTCTGGCCTTGGGGACCAATTTACTCATTTTTACAGTCCCAACTCCAGTCATCCGCTGGTAATGCACAGCGCCTTTTGGACATCATCTATTTGGAATTAGAGACACATATGGCAGAGTGTAATTACCTATTTATTCTGCTGCTGAATCAGCAAACTGAGGCTAGTTAACATTACAGCTCATAAGCCCCTTTCATAAACATGGGTCAGTGCTGGAACTGGGCAAAATTAATGCAAAAGAAAGAAAGAATTCCTAATCGAAAGGGGAGCCAAAAAAATCAGATGATTTAACAGGGAAAAAATGGACTCTCAATGCTTTCTGCGAGGAAGAAATCTGAGGAACCACAGCCAGGCTTCTGGGAGGAGGGGCCTGGACCATCGCTTATTCCCACTGGTGTAAATCGGGAGTAGCTGTGGAAATGTCTTGCTGAAAGTCTAGAATAAATGAGAGGGAAATCAGGCACATTGGCCAGAGCTCTGGCTTAGCTCCCCAAGGAAACAGGCAGCTGGTCTCAGCTCAGAGCTCTGCATACTGCCACCCCACGGGGTCCAGCTCAGGCCTGGTTTTATGCTGGCTTTTGGGCTTGGACTGCGAGTCACACTTGTTTGCGCCGAGAATGGATTTAGCCCCTTGTCACCAGCTGCGACGCTGTGGCTGGATGCACACAGGACCGCCTGAACTGGGGCTAAACACACCCCCGGCTTCCTGTCCTATTTTCTGCCACCCCTTGCAGCCCTGCTTGCAGGTTAATAACCAGAGGCAGAAAGTGCTTTGCAACTCTCGACAAAGCTGAAACATTTCCCGGTGAGTAAAGGGCAAAGCAGCCAAGGTGGGGAAAGCTGCTGAGGGAGGAACGCTGCAGAGACGCGTCGCTTGGCTGACACACGGCAGGGGCTTCCCCAGCCAGGCGGAGAGCCCCAGCCCGCGGCACTCGCTGCCCGGGCAGCTGCAGTGCGACAGGAGCTGCCATGCAGGTGAAAGGGTTAACCTCCACCAGCTAACTAACTCCCAGCAAGAAGCAAGGAGCAGTGTCCTGTGCTCTGGGCAGACCAGCTGAGGGGAATCTGTCCAGTGGGCAACTGGATTTCCCAACCCCCAGGGCTGTTACAGCCGAGTTTCTGGGGAACAGGACAGGATTGAGGGTCCCGCCTCGTGCTCCCACCCCTCATCACCTGCCATGGCAGAGCCTGATTCCAGCACATTTCCCTCCACGCAGCCTGCTGTGGGACCATGTACTTCAAATAAATCAGGGTTTTGTGAAAGAAAAAAACCACCACAGAGGAAGGAAACTCTCCACCAGCGAATACAGGATGGGAGGAGGCAGGAGAGGGATTTATGGAAGAGGAGAAGGGTCCGAGTCTCTCCCCCCAGCACCCCAGGCTGGGTGCTGCCATCAGTTGGGGCACCGTGGGCTTCTCCTCAGGAGCTGCCAGGAGCATGGTGCAGACCCAGGCGTGATGCAGAGCGGCCCAGAACTCCAGGGAGGCTTTCCACTGGCCCTGGCTCTGCACATGTGGGGAGCTCTGGGGAATGTCAGCGCCCGCTCTTGACTGCAGGATTTAATGGCTTCTGTCTCAGTCCAGGCACTGGCATGTGGGTGTGGGTGTTGCGTCCTCATTCCCGGGGTTTGCACTTTTACAGTCTCTGGATGTGAAGCACCGTAACAGCACAGCTCTGTGGTGCTGCCCATGAGCAGGCAGGCTTGTGGCCGTGACTGTCACGTAGGAAAAGGCTGTGTGCCCACCAGCCTGGGGTACAGGGGAGGTGTGCTGGGATTAAGTCAAGTTTGCCATGTTGCAGTGTGACACGCATAGGGCTGGTGGCTGGAGAGTGGAGAGGAGGGTGAGACAAGGCTTGTCAAACAGGGCACGGAGTCAGGATCTGCCGCGGGGTCCAGGGCTGGAACGCAGCGCAGGGAAGGGCCGACGGCTCCCAGCACTGCCTGGCAGAGCAGAGGCAATGCTGGGCTGAGGCAGCAGGAAGGGCAGAGCCTTGGGAGGGCAGGGAGGACAGCGGAACGCCACAGACGTGGAGCTGGGGCTCTGCAAGGGCAGGGCTGAAGCCTCGCTTGTTTTTCTGGTTAGTGCAGGGATGTGTGGGGCAGGGCAAGCAGTGCAGTGCTGCAGGCCTGGAGGGGGCTTGCTCTGTGGCAAGGGCTCCACAGCAGCTTGGCTGGTGGAGGCCAGGGGAAGGAGGCAGCTTCCCTTTCTCTCCATATGTAGCAAAGAGGCAAAATAATAGCAGGAACCTAAGCTGCCAGCAGAAAAGCAAGAGACTATTCTGGAAAGCACCAGCTAAAGCTGTAGCAACACGTTTCTCCTCCCACTGACTTTGAAAGCTTTGCAGCGATTAAGCCACACATCCCTGCCAGGACTCCGCAGTAAAGCTGCTATTAGGTGGTTTCCCTGTGGGACAGGGTGAGGTACAGGACTTCACAATGATTTGAAGTGAGACAGAAGAGGTGTTGGTCCCTGTCCCTATCCCCCGTTGGTCCTCACTTGGGTTTCTCCCTTGCGGGGAGGTTTGTGGGCCCTGGTTTGGAAAGCACCTGTGAGCTGTGCTGTACACAGGCCAGGGGGTGGCACATGGCTGAGCCTGCCCTAGTTTGGAGTCTCACCTGGCTCCTGCTAGTCCAGCATGGAAAGGCGGAGTTTTCGTTTCCTCCCTCTATGTAAAATTTGGCACGGTGGCCAGTCACTGCCACAGGCAGGAGGGACCAAGTTTCTTGGCTGAGCTCTGAGAGCTCAAGGGCCGCAGCTGGTGGGGAGGGGGCTGGCACACCAGGGTGGGCACAGCCACCCTGTGTCTTTGCCCTGACAAACCACATGAGCTGGACAAACGAGTTCCCTGCTCCACCCAACACCTCGGCTTCTACACTTATAAAATCGGGATAATAATGATCAGCTTCACTGCAGTGCCACAAAGGCTGAGATTTAAGTCGTGCTTTTAAGCTCTTCAGGAAAGGCATTACTCTGAAGTGAGCATGGCATCCTGGAGCGGGGTCCTGTCCGCCTGCACCGCGGCCGGAGGAGGGAGCAGCCCGCTGTCTCCTACAGGTGCACACACTTGTGCTTGTTCTCTTTTCGTTTTTACTCTTCAAAGGGCTGGGCATCTTGTATGAGGGTGTGCGGGGAGCTGGGATTTGAACTCATTAGCTTTGTGCAGCCTGCACCTGCATCTCACTTATGTCTGCAGCCTGTGGGGAAACAGTTTTGTTTTCTTTTTTTCCTTTTTTTTTTTTTTTTGTTTAAGAGCAGAGGAGAGGGAAGAGAGAAAATGACAAGCGCTCAGGAGGACCAGCTTGGTTTTGGGCCAGGTGCTGCACAGTAGGAGCAACAAAAAATGCCTTAGAGGTAGCTGGTGAAACTGTTCCAGGGAACGTGACTGAAATACCTGTGGCCTCTCGCTGTGCTGAGGCCTCATTTGCCTTGGGACCACATGCAAGAAGGGATCGTGCTGGGGGAGCTTCTCTGTGGCTGACGGCTGGATGACTCCTGCCTAATGTGTCCGCAAGACCAACCCAATTTTAAATCTCCAGTTGTGGATGCGCCTTGTTTGGTACAAGCAGAAAATAACACAAAATTTCTGCCTTTTCACCCCATCCTCCCCGCAGAGGGAATGTGTGGAGCAGGAGGAGGGTTAGACCATAAACCTGGATGGCAGGACTTTTCGGTCCTTATTCTTCCCTCTGCTATTATTCACTCTGCTAGCATGGATTTTTTTACTTGAAGCATTAGTTTCCCCATCCCTAAAACAGAGATGGAAACTAGGAGCCTCACAGGAATATTCTGCTCCCTTCAGATGGAGTTGTCTCATCTGAACTCACATCTACCTGCCTCTTCCCCCCAGCCCTGTATCTTTTTCTTTCTCTGTGATTTCAGATAGACTCCCATAAATCTTGTTCCAGGCCTAAATTAAATGACTGCTTAGAAGTCAAATCCCATCTGTGGCATGCCCTGTGACCTGGCAGTCTTCCTTTCCATCGCTTAAAGCTGGCAATGTCCCAGGGTCTCAGGGAAGTTCTGCAGAAGGATTGTCAGGCTCCTGGGATTTAGATCAGTATTTCCATCCCCAAAACCTGTTTTCGGGGGAAGGGAGAAAAGAAGGCGGTTTGATGCAGAGTTTTAAATTGGCCATGTAAAGTCCATACACTTAAAAGTTAAAATATGAAGCAATCTGTTTTATATCTGAATTTGTTGGATCCTCTTAAAGGCTATGGAAACTTAAATACAAGAAGTCCTGTTTTTCCCACACTTGCTGTTACTTGGTTATGTGCTTTTTCTACTAACCATCTTGCCCCCGAGGGTGCAGCAGTTGGTACCTGCTCTGCTGGCAGAGGCTGGTGAGGGGCTGCCGTTTGCAAATCTTTTGTGGAAAGATTTTTATCTCAAGTGAGCATTTTCGCTTAATTTAATACCAGCACTTTGCAGTGTCTGAGCACTGCACAAAATGTACCTAATGAATGCAGAGGAACAAAAATAATAACAGGAAGCTGTTACAAAAGCAGCAGAAGATGTGATCTGCACCACGGCAGGATCAGGCTCTGGCCCGTCGCGCACGCAGGAAGCGAGCCGCAGACACAGACGGGGTGCCAGCAGCGTCCCCGGGGAGGAGACGGAGTTGGGACCCCCTCCAGAACTTTTCCATGGGAATTCAGCAAGACCTATTTTCTGATGAAGTCGAAGTTGGCAGGACATGTAGCCGAGCCAAGGAGTTCACTCCAGAACATGGAGATTTTTAATAAAGTCACAATTGCTGCTCTGTGCTAAATGAGTCATTTTAAAGTCAGCCCCTCATAAAACAATCCCTTCTCAGATACTGCTTCCTTCCATACATGTTTCACCAGCACAGCATACTTTTATGGCGTAAACACTACCTTAACTTATATTGCTGCTGAACAGTTACTGCTTGTTCTCACAGATTTCTCAACGGCGAAACCCAGGGCCGCGCACAATGCCAGTGAACAACGTGCTTGTAGAAAGGGGCGGCAGAATTTTACATCCAAAGCTGGGTGGCGTGAGCTGCAGTTACGGTGACAAGTGCATTGACGTGTGCATGTGACACAGCCCCTGCTGGGGCGCAACCAGCCCCCCCCTTGTTCGCTGGCTGGACGGGGTAAGGGACCGTGCGGCCCTGGCTGCGCAGGGGCTGGGCAGCGGGACAGGCAGACGTAGCTGTCAGGCTTCTCTCCTCAGCAAGGACGCTCATTTGATCACTTTCTAGTCCACTGGTTTTTCACAAACTTTGTCAAACTGAAATCTGTGTTGGAGCCTCCTTCGACCGCCTGCCAAATTACATAGAATTATTTAAAATTGGCCAGTGAGTTAAAAAGATAGGGGGTGGAGGAGGTGGGAGAAGATGACAGATGGACGGTGTGAATGCAGACGTCTTGCGTCCTTAGGAAACCAGGCTTAAAACAGTCAGAAAACTGAAGAGGTCTCTGATCCATAAACCCCTTTGTTCCAAAGCACTAATCTACCCAAACCAACCAAGCTGTTGACGTGCAGGATGATTCAGTTTACTTGGTTTTGTTTATTTGCTTTTTGAGGACGTGTGGGCCAAAATCATGTCTGAGAATATGGCATGTCTCGCATTATTTGTCTGTGGATCACAACCTTGTAAACCAGCTTTATTCTAAAATATAGTGTGAGTATTTGTAACCTGAATGCAAACTGCCAAACAAACGTTCACAGAACTCTGGTATTTTTGTTTAATATGTATATATTTTCTTTTACAATTTGGACCTAATGAAAAACATGTGGTTTGTGCTGAGTAAAAGGAATAATAGAACTTTGTGACGGCTGTGTCAGTTCCTGACGGGCATTACCGACCGCTTGTACTCTCTTGCTGGCTTGTGACTCCAGATACTGCAGAATAACTTGAACATGTTCCTCATCCCCACCCAAACCTGAACGTTGCGGTTTTCAGAACGCTGTTGTCTTGGCAACCTTCCAGATCCTTTCTGGGCATTTAAAACTCGGCTGAAACTAGTGGAGCAGAAGCCTGTTTCAAGTGTTTTCCCAGGCCTCTAGCACCACACCTGACTGCGACCCTGCTTTCTTCCCGATGCTTGGTCGCTTCACTTGTCTTTGCTCTTATTTCTGACAACAATGGCACCACTGTGGTACCTCCCTGTTTCCTTCCTGTTTAAAAGAAAGCCCCGTATCAGCCCAGCATTTGAACCCAGGGGCACCAAAAGATTTTTGTTCTGTGGTTATTCACAACTGAAAACTGCAAACAGTGAGGACAGAGACGCTTCATGGGCTCTCCAGTGAGCTGAGTCAGCACTTTCAACTTCCTGAGTGGTACAGACGCAAGAAGGCATGAAACTGGGGCTGCTGCTTTAGAAATGGCACCAAAACCCAACAAATGCAGAAAACTGCTCACAGAAATGTAAATTTGAATGAGTGCCATTGAAAACATATAGGAAAATCCTTCATTGTGAATGTAAATTTAAACAAAATCATCTACCTCCTGCCTTCCCACACAAAGGAAACCTGCTGCCTCTTCCCTAGGAGACTGTTTTACCAAGCTCATATGAAACTCTTTTTACAACATCCCTTTGTCTCTCTTGGAATCTGACCAAGAATTATAAGCCTTTAAAGAGAGCTTTTTGCTTGTTCAGGCCCAAAGGGAGTAGCTGGGTATAAATAATAGATTGGCCTCTACTGTTCCCAGTGTTTCTGTTTCACTGCTCCTCGCAGGCACAACCTAGGAAAGGTGTGGCGGCGCCTGTAGCAACAAGAGAGCAGTTATCTGGCCTCCCTCGAAGGAACATGATGATAAAGTGAGGAACAGCTGACAGGACCAGAGCTGGTATGTGCAGCCCAGCGGACGTGACGTTCCAATTTTAGAAAACTACAACTGGGGAGACTGGCTCACTTGCTGGACCTTGCCGCTGTTTTCCATACAGGGAGTCCTGGGAGAGCAACGTCTTATCTGTCCAGCCTACTCAGCAGTAACAGCCCCTTGGCCAGGCAGCTGATGGTGAACAATTAATGCCTTTGGAGCATACACCTAGCTAAGGAAAAATGTTAGGGATTTGCACTATGCAGCCAGGCAACATGAACTCCTTGTTTTTCCAAGGTGAACAGCTCGGCCCTGTCAGCCTGGAAAGCCAGAGTTATCCTTTGTTTATAATTTGCCCATTTTGCATCTTCCATCTCTCACTCACATGAGTATCAGTGTTGCAATCCCAGTGGTCCAAGCAGTCCTGCTTCCCGCCCACCCCGCTCCCAGCCATCCCTGCGCTTCTCCTTTCACCTTGTGCCTTCTAAGCTATTAAAAACCATCTCCCCACCTTTTCTAAAAGATATCCTTAACTGTTCTCTCTTCTCCCCCAGTGTCAAATTCTGCCTTGAATTGTCAAATTTGACACTGGCAATTTGGCAGAATCCCAGTTCCCACCCACCTCTTTCTCCATCGCTGTGGTTTGTAAGGGAGGGAGCTCGGGGCTGCTGCATATTCCGAAAAGGAAAGTCTTGTACTTATCTCTTGGCAAGCAGAATTAGGAACCTGAGCGAGAGCATACAGGCTTTCACTCTCTTCCACTCCTCAGTTACCTTCTTGGTCTCTCTGGGCAGATTAAGGCTTTTGTGCTGTTTTTACCAAGGTCAGCGATCTATTCTTTTGTATTCACTGTACTCCACTCAATTAGTTGAGGGCATTTAACATGGATTTTTCATATTTGCATCACAAATTCTAAATGATCCATGAGAAGCAGCTGTTCAGAAACTTCTGAATTCATTATCCCCAGTGTCTTGGAGTAAAGAAACTTTGCCAGCCATTTGATTGGGGCCCTGTGTAGACAGTATGATGGGAAACTGTCAGTCATTTTTAGTATGCATTGCAGAAATAATGTGATGCTGTGGCATCTGGTTTCCATTTTACATTCCCTACAACCTCTTCTTTACCTCACTTGCTATTTACTAATAGCTGTGTCAACAGATCAGTAGCTGAAGGCCTGCGCAGCAGCATCCCCAAGGACTCCCAGTGTTGGCACGGTCATATGCAGTGGTGTGATGTGCCACAAAACCATTTCAATCTCATTCCTTCTCTCTTCTTTCCTCTAAAGAGAACACACTTTAGATTTGAGCTGGAATTTTTTACTTTGCACACAGCATTCCTTGGTCTTGTTTGCCGGCTCTTTTAGAAAGAGCTAGGACTTTGACAAAACAACATGATGATGTGAATAGAGGACTAAACCAATAAAACCCCTGTGTTTCACAACAGACCTTGATGCCATGGCCCGGAATAATAGGGGTTAGCTTAAACTTGGGGAAGTTTCAGCACAAGGTTTTAAGGATTGCTTTCCAAATCAGAAAGGAACTACAAGAACAGCAGGGGCAATGCAGAACATGGAGAACACAGGTTCCTCTTCCCTAAATAAGCAACAGTGGGCCCTCCAGTGAGTGCTCTGGCCTTTAACTGATTTGGAGCTCAGCTTTCTTCTGGTTTGGAGGTCCAGTAGTTAGCAAAAGGAAAATTCATAATCTTCCAACCTGAGCTGTATTTGTGGTATTAGCTCCCCTAGCGTCGCTTAATCATTGACAAGCTCAGATAGAGGCTATGGAGAAGGACTCCATCACACTGCAGTGAGCCATGGCCAACTTTTTTGCATTGTCACTTTATTTTCTACATCCTTTACTTTGTGTCAATGATTTTTTTTTCCTACAGGCCTTAGCACAACAGGCTCCTGAGATTATTTCTCAGCAGCAGCCTTAATGCTTTCCTGGCCAGGCGTTGCACAGTACACATTTGAGCTCACTAGTCATGCCTGTTCCCTGAACTTGAGCTCCTGCTTCTGCAGCCCTTCTACATCTTACTGCTGGGCATCCACTTGTCCAGCTTAGAGCAGGAGGCAACTCAGGGGGCAGGGGCAGCCCAGCCCACGCCCTCCCCTCAGCTGCCCAGCGCTCCCAGATGCAGGTTTGGACCCTGAGCATAGGATACAGCTCAAGACAACTTTTATGCACTGTGTGATTCTTCTGTTTTACACACACGCGTGCAAACACACCAGCAATCACACACACAGAGCTCTCATCGGCCCTTCTGCATTTTCCAGGCAGTTTCTCAGCGGCCGTTGCATCGTTTGTACAGGAGCAGCGTGGCTCAGAGCCAGAGGCTGGTCTTGCTTTCTCCTCTTGCTTTCCTCAGCTCGCTGGGTGTGACAGTCTGAACGCAGTTGTTTATTGCTTTTGTTTCCCCATATAATCAGATCTCTTTCCCTGACATTATGCAGCTCAGCACAAGCACTCCAGGAGGGATGAATCCAGTTCAGTGCCCTCCTCCCACCCTAGGCTGCTCCTATCGCTAATGAACTGCAAACAACCATGTTCCCCATGTTCAACCTTCACCCTGCCCGATGCATCCATAATCTAAATATAGGCCATAATTATTCCACTGGCGTCTGTAGACCCATTGACAGAACTGACAGTGGCAGAGGTCGGGAGACCCTTTGCACCTTTAATATATTCTCTTAACCATTTCTCTGCCACCGATGGTTACAGTCTCCCTAACATCCAATAAATGTCTGGGATTTGTCCTTTGACTGTTCCAAATCTGTTTGTTCCTTAGTCCGCTCAGTTCCTGCACCACCAAACCGCAGGCTGATTATTTTCTTCCCTCTAATTGGGACACTTCGTTTGTTTATCTGGTTGTGCAATCAAAATGTGAACTCAGAATGCTCTTTTCAAGCCAATGACCTGCATCTCCCTCAGATGCTAATCCCAGTTCCCAAGAAAATGAGTGCAGAAATCGATCTCCTGGCTGTTTCCATGTTGGAATACCCTGGAAGCAGAGGCACTGACTTTCCATATTATTATTTTTATGGCCCTATGGAACAAACAGTTGAATATGGTGCTGTGAGAGTGAATAGTGGAGGGAGAAGCTAATCTGTCCTGTAAGTAATTTGATCGCAAATCATTTAGAGAATGTAAATTGTAGGGGAGAGATGTCACTCCTGGCAGGAGGTCGCCTGTGTCACCTGTCAGACAGTCCCCAGTGGCGATCATGAAAATTTCTTTGCGGGATTATTAATAAATAAACATAATGCTCTGCATTTCTGCAGCACCTTTCACTGGAGGGACAGAAAGCACTTTAACATTAAAAACTATGCTATGCAATTATTTTAACTTCCTTTCAAAATATTATTTTAAAGGTTAAATTTGTCATTTGTTTCTTGGGATCATAAAATGGTATTAAATTTAAACTTCATGATTTCCACCTCCACCTCTGCTCATTTTGAGGTAAGGTATAATCTCCATTTGACATCTTGATAAATTAAATGAAGTGACAAGTCATTAGTTCTGAGATGTATGTTAAGTAATTGCAGTGCTGTAGCTCTTAGAGAGCGTAACAGTGGTCAGGAATCCCTTGTGCTGCCACAACAGACAAAGTTTTTGTCCCACAGAATTTATAGTTTAGTTCAAAACTAAGAAAAGAGAGTAGAAGAGAAAGGAGTAGGTTGGATAAGACCAATCGTGACTGTTTAGACCTCCCGTAAGCGTGCATCACACAGGACATGAAGTTATAATCATAAAATTGTAGTGCTGTCACTCAGCGTGCAGTGATATATTGCTGCACTTCTAAAGAATTGGATCCTGGCTGTGCATCTCGGTATATGCATCGCCGTAACTGTTAATAAGCTAGAGGAATATATGGAAAAGACAAAGAAAAGATGGAAGAAGAGCTGTTGATATTGTACGATCCCTCTGTGTTATGCTAACCAATATTGCCTCATTTTTCATTTGCATTCTTGTGTCTCTCTGTATCCACACTGTTAGTCTGAAACATAAAACTTACCTGCAGGCTTTTTCTGGGCAGGACTCTTCTTTTGTCCTGTACTTTTTGCACACCACCAAGCACGCTTTGGGTCCTGACTCATGAGTAGGACCCAAAAATCCTACAATGTTACTAATCTGTCCTGCTCCCATTGAAATTTATGGCAAAATTCATCCCACGTTCCCTAGCTGAGAAATTACATAGCATTGGTGCTATGAACAGATCTTAGAAGTGAAGAAGAAAGCAAATCGCAAAAGCAAAGTATTACCCAGAATCGATTCTTCAGAAACTATCCCCCGTGCAAGGGGGCTGAGAATGGGAAGGTGCATGCATGCAGCTTCTGGCAGGGTCACACTTGTAACATCTGGCTGTGAAAGCTGGGAAGCTCTGCCAACTCCTCTAGAGTAACAGGCCGTGCTCACGGAGACTGAGCCTAACTGCGCATTCCTGCGAAACTCGCCCAGAACACTTGGAAGGGGTCACGAGGAGGAATGTCAGGGAAAATAGGGGAAGGGCCTAGGACTGTTAAAGCCAGAGCTGCTCAATCTGGCTTCAATTGCTTTTCTCCTTTTCTTCTCTTTTCCTTTTTTTTTTTTTCCTTTTCTTTTCTATTTTCTTTTTTTTCCTTTTTTTCTCTTTTATTCTCTTTTCTCTCTTTACCCTTTCCTTTTCCTTTTTTTCCTTTTCCTTTCCCTTTCACTTTTCCTTTTCCTTTTCCCTTTCTTTTCTTCCTTTTAATCTTCTTTTTTTTTTTTTTTCTTTTCAAGAAATTCACTCATAGAACTGTAAGAAAGCAAATCTATGCCAAAAAAAGAGAGAACTACAGCATGGCTGAGTAAGGGAAGGCATCTGAGTCTCGCTAACGACCAGAGACACTATATAAACAGAGGCCAACTGAAGACAGTTCATTAAGAAAATAGGGGAGACAGAGCAGTAAAAGTTGTGCCTTTGCTAACACAATATGAAGCCATTAGAATGGTGTATCTTTAGCACCAGTTTAACATATGGTTTGAGTTCACACCTGAGCCCAAGCTCTGCACTTGTCCACGCTGCCCGTGTGTCAGGGCGCTCCATGGCTCCAGCCCAGGGAGCCACATCCAAACCCTACCCGGAGAAGCAAGAGGGAGGCAACTAGTTTGAATTAAGGGGCTTCAAACTCCAGTACAAATGGCAGTGGAAGCTGTAACACAAGTAGCATGGCATGCAGCTTAGAGCTCAAACAGCAAGAGAACAGCTCTGCTTCTGATTTTTATTGCTCCATATGTGGTGTGGCCAGTCTTGCTTCTCAGAGCAAGCCTCAGATACCTGCTGACTTAGTACAGACACTTCTGCCAACAAGATGGTTAAGAGAAGAAAACTGGTGCAACAGACAGCACACACCATGGGATGTATCAGAGAACGTACCAAAGCGACACATCTCTGTCGCCCCGAGCTCTGTGCTACACAGCCTGTTTCAGATTTGTGACCCTCTGATCACAGGAGGTTGGATAATTTTCCAATTCCACAAGGCCTCCTACCAACCCTCCAAGTTACTCCTCACCAGACATTTCCTCACTGAGATGTCTGTGGGGCTCCTTCTCCCCATTGCACAGACCCACTCTGGGTCTAGCCACAGCCGGCAGCGGTGGCACAGGACACAGTTTGGGGCTGCTCTCTGGGTTCCTTCCCACCACTGTCCTTCCTTCTCTCTGCCCGGTTGTTGAGTCTCTCAGGGTGGTGGCAGCAACGGCGACCAGCTTCTGCTTTGACCCCTCCTGCATTGCCCTTACACCGACACACAGCCAGCTCCTCCTAGCGCAGCGTGGCTCCCGGGTGTTCAGCCTGGTGCTGAGGTCCCGTCGTACCGGCAAAGGCAGCGTTTCACCAGCAGCTACAACCTTCCAGTGGTGATGAAGGACTTCCGAGGACCAGGCGCTGCAGCTGGGGATGACCTTTCTGTGTGACTTTCTCTTTGAAATCTAACTCAAGGAAACCTTTTACTGCTTGGCATTATTCGTCCTATCTGCTTTCTCCTTCCATATTCTGAAGTTCCCAAAAGGACCGTGGGAGACGCTGGCTGCAGGGGAGATCACAGTGACCACATGCTGTCAGGAGCCGAGCTGCCAGAAAAGCCGGAGAGTTGTGAGCGGGCTGAGGGTGGTGCAGAGTCTGCAGAGACACCAAAAGGGAGGATGTGCTGGCTTTGGAGCAGAGGGGAAGTTACATGAATGGAGCTGCAGAAAGGAAAATGCATGAGTCAATATTCATCCATATATTCATGATCTGTAGGCTTGAGTGCTGTGATGCTCATTATCTAGGCATGACCTTAAAAACTGCAGTTGATTGAGAACACGGCAGCCCATCTGCTTGGCAACACAGGCTGCTGGGGGCCTCGCCCCAGCACTCTGCTCCCTGCACTACTTCTCTGTTCTTTCTTTGAATACAAATCCAAGGGCACAGGCTTCATCTCCAAATCCTTTGCTAGGGGCTGAGACAAGGCATCCACAACTCCTTCTCTCTCAAGTGCACAGTGAGTGAAATCTGTGTGGGCAGGACACACAGCTTACTCTGTGTCCCAGCTCTATACTTCCTCCTCCTCCCTCTCTCCCCAAAATAGTGACCACAAGCCTGTGTGCCTGAAAAACTCCATCTTCCACTTGCCCTTCCACAAAAGCAACAGAACCTGCCGTCCCCCAGCCCCTGCTAGGCCGCACGGAGCTCATGCCGTGAGCTCTCTTTGCAGTCCAGGCGGTGGTAGGTACCACCACGACGGTTACAGTGGGACGGCCCTACTGCCAGCCTGGATGGAACAAGGACAGTGCTATGGCCAATGCTGAGGCACTCCCTCTGCCCCTTAGCTACGTGGAGGGGCTCTGCTGGGGAGGAACAACTCTCCGCGCAGGAGCATGAGCAAATTCATGAATGAAAACTCACAATTTTCTGCCCTACTAGCAGGGGACAACAGGCCTCTTCTATTTTTTCTGTACTGCCTGCCCTGTTTTCAACTGACCAAAGAAATGAATGAGAACTGTCTGCTGCCACTTCATCATTTAAAATACACAATCACCAGAAAAGAGGAAGCAATGTTAAATTTTCTCTCCATGTGAAAAATCCTTCTGCTCCTTCTTCCAGACACCTTCCTGAGCCTGCTTTCTAGCATCCCTTCTTCTTTAAAAGAAAACGTGTCTTTCTTCTAAGCAATTAAACTCCATAAAAAAAGGACATTTTCTCCATCATACTTTCCCATCTCCCCTTTCCTGGATGGCAATCACATACTCCAGATCTCACGCTGTGAAGGATATTCTGCCACTGGTCACATCTGGTTCCCTGATGAGATCCGCAGGCGGCTGAGCTGGAGCGTTTGCTGGGTCACGTGGTGGCTCTAGGTTGCCTTATCTTCCTGAAGACCAGTGCTTTTTAATCTCCTTTGATTCTATTTCTCTCTTTTTGCAGCACTCTTATCAGTTTGAGACTAAACTGCTGCACAAATGCTCATGAGATCAATCTACAGATCTTAAATATGGTAAAAAAGAGGTGTTTCTCTGAGCAATCTGTTGGAGAGATTTTGTACTGACTTTTAGACTAGTTCCACGCTGGTATGCATTCCTTTAGCATTAATGCTTCCTCTGGGACTCGAACCTTACAGAAATATGAGAACCGAGCGTGCAGGCTGCAGACACACTATGAAAGTCAGCCTGCATGTAGTGTGTGTGTGGAGAAGACACGCTGCAGCCATGGCTGTGGAAAGGGACATTCACAGCCTGTCTTCTCTAGCTACTGCTGGAAAACTGACTCTCCTTAAACTCTGTAATTTTCATTTGAGGAAGAAGGGTTTTGTTGTTTTGTTGGGTTTTTTTTCCTGAAAATAACTTCTAGCAGAGTCTCCTCAGTGTATGCTATTAAGAATGGAAAATAACAACTAAGTCAATAGGCATATATTAAGTCAGTAAGGCCAGGATTTTATTGATAATGGACTGAGGATGAAGGATACAGTGACAGTTGCATTTAGTGCTCAGAATAAAGTAAATCAATCAAATTGACTGTATGTTGATTTAAAATCCTTCAAGATTTGGGTCAAGATCATTCTAGTTGTTCTGAAACAGACTTGTTGCCGGGAATCTTCATACTCGCAAGTAATATAGAAATTTTCCTGTTTAATTTTCTCAGCCTCCGCTGATATCAGGTGCTTACTGGCTGTGCTTGGTTCTGCTTGAACAATTAAAGTGGCCTCACTAGCTGTGGGTCAGTCCTAAAACATTTGGGCTGTAAATAACGAGGTGGTGCTTGCTCTACAACCATGCAAGTATTAGCCATAAAAGCTTTAGACACATAAAAGACTATTTCCTCATATTTTAGGTTAAAAATTAAGTTATTTAAAATACTTTTATTTATGTAGATCTCCGTTCCTTACAGTCTGGTCTTCAAGCTTACACTAGCTACTAAGAGTTCCTTCTGACAGTTATCAGTGGGATTTTAAATATTGTAGATTAAAATGTACATCAACCCATCCTTGGACTGTATAAAATAATTAAACTGATTAAATGAAAACGGTTAGCTGAGATCTGTGGATGGTGGAGCCCTCATCTAGATGGATGTGTGTAAAATGCACTTCTTCCACTGCAGGAGAGGCGATCCAGAGCCATACAGCCTCATCTTGCTGTCCTGGGGCACCGAGCGCTGTGTTCGAAGGGAGGTGTCACTGCGCCAGGGATGCGATCGGGCCTGGCCTTACGCACGCCAGGGCGAGCCCGGCCGCAGGATCAATTCCTGGCTCTTCTTACCCAGATCGAAACAAGGAAGAAGTAAAGTAAAAAAACCGTCTTCTGCAAGTTCTCACTTTGGGGGTTGTTTAAAAGAGAATTTCACACAGAACCATAGCATAGACTATGAAAGAGAGTCTATTTCTGTCAAGACTTAATTGAGGAAATTTAATTTTCTTTCCTAACCGAATTGCTGTTGATAATCTAAAGTAATTCTGTCCGGTCTGTCTAATTTCACAATGAAAAACGTGGATCTTGAAGCTGTGCACAAGAATGTAGCAGATTTTTAAAAACAGCTTTTCTGAATAGAAAGACGTTAACTTATGGCAGCGTAACAAAAGATCCTTTTTTGGTCATTGTTTTGATGTAAAACACTGAAGTTCTTGTACCTCAATCCACTGACACTCTCTTTTTAAGAGGAAGAAATGCATTTTTGCAAATGGTATATCGACAGACCTTGGGAAAATTGAGTTTGGGGAAAAAAATTGAATTCATTTTGTTTCTCTAAGCACTTTCCCATGTTTCAGATTTTGTACTGATAGATTGATGATATGATTTGCTTTAAAACCAGGTGGCCTCTTAGTTTCCATCTGTTGTGTCTATTGCTCTGTCTCTAGTGAGAAGCATTGCATAGCTGTGCAGGCATCTGTACCCTTGAGAGAAAACTCTTTACGCTATCAGAAATGCTCAGGGAGAATCTAGTTTTACAGTATCTTAAATGTGAGACGTATCAGAAACTTGAGCCCCTGGAAGGCTCATGTTTATATTCACCCAGACTGAATGCACTGAATTTATATTAGCTTTGTGTAAACAACTTTACAACAAAACCAAAACCTAGTGACGTTTCTGGAAGAAACAGTTCAAATCTTGCAAAACCACCTGAATATCCCATAAACATTTGCTGCGGTTTCTTGTCTCTCTGGATGCCAGAGGTGGCACTGCTTTAGCAAGAATGTTTTCCTAAAAGTAGGAGTTTTGATGGATAAACAGCGCCATTTGAGCAAAGACCTGCCATGATTTTTCAGGTTCTGCAAAACAGAGACTTCCTCTGGAGCTTAAACTGTGTGAGTGGAGTCTGCTGGAAAAAGTGACTTATTTGAACCAAAATGTGTTTGGTAGCAGGTTCCGCACCGCGCTGGTGTAGGTGTAGGTGATGCAATCAGCAGAGAGAGAGGAGAGGCAGCAGGCGAGCGTTACCCTCCACATGGGCTGGACGTTGGTGAACGGACCGCAGAGCCTGCGGATGGGGCCTTGCCCCGCTGCTCCCAGGGAATGCAAACCACAAACCCTCGGGACTGTCGGGACGGGCGTCCCCAGACAGCTCCGAGCAGCACCAGGACACCCGAGGAGTCTGGAAACGCGCCAAGGCCGAGGCACAGGACGAACGGGATGAAACCGCCAGTCGTGTCCCAAAGAATGGGGCTCCCCGCCTGCGGCAGTTTGGTTTGGGTGCCTGAACCCCTCTCCCGGACCTGCCTTCCCATCCCAGCTGCTGCGGGGCTGCGACCGGCTCCGCTCTAACTGCCTACAGTGATTAACTGGGCTTGCTTAGAGGGTTGATTTAAAAATACTAAAAAAAAAAAAAAAAAAAAAAAAAAAAGTATTATTTTTAACTGGCAAAGGGCTGAGTAGAAATGAAGTTAGAGTGGCAAAACGTGCTTTTGCTCGCAGACCTCGTTTCATTTCCTGAACTGCTCGAAGTCGTGCTGGCACAAGCGCTTTCTGCTACGACGACTCTAGGAGTTTCCCAGTTGCACCAGCAAGCACTCTCTGATGGAGCTCAGCCCTGGGTACCAAAGTTGACAAAATACAAGCACTCGCACTTCTCTCACCAGATACGCTGCCACCGCGCACCGTTCGCCCCGCTCAGGCGACGAGATGAGCCGTGCTAGTTTCGTTTTTATTTATTGTGAAGTTTACTTTCAGGTTTTTGTTCATTTGTTGAAAACCCTGTTGAATTTCAAGTTGAAATTTGAAACTTGGATTTCAAGTTGAAATTCAGCTGAGACTAACGTTTTGTCTTCATCCGCACCCCACGGCAGTTTGGGAATTCAGGATTTTCCAGCTGAAATGCTGAATTTGTTTCAGAGCCGGACCCGTCCGGGCCCCCGTTCCTGCGCACACACCAACGCGCTTCCCTTGACGCGTATGGCCGCGGCGGCGAAGCGAACCGCGCGTCCCCCAGATCCCCGCTGGGGAGCGGCGGCAGCTCCGCCGCCGCGCAACCTCCGCGGTCCGCGCAACCGCCGGCGGAAGCGGCTCAGCCCGGGACCGCCCGTCTGCTGCTAAAAACGGGAAACCCCGCGAGCGGGCGCCGGGTCGGTTTGCAGGGTGGTGGTGGGGGGAGCCGCGGGCATTTCTCTCCCCCCCCGCCCTTCCCCCGCGGGGCGCGGGGAACCCGTCGTTTTGCGGGGGGAGGGCTCTGATCACGCGCCGTTCCGCACCGAAACGTGGAAAAAAAACCCCAACCCCCCCCCCAAAACCCCTCACTCCAAGCCCACGGTTCCCGCCCCGCGCGGAGCGGGAGCGGCCCAGGCGCCGCCGGTGCTGGCGGCCCCGCAGGTGGGCCGAGCGCCGCGCGGCCCCGCCCACCCCGCGCGCGCCCCAGGCCCTCCCGGCCTGCGTGGCAGCCGGCGGGGCGCGCGCCCGAGCGGCGGGCGGCGGCGCGTGCGCGGGGCGGTGCGGGGCACGAGCAAGCGAGCGCGCGCGCGCGGGGCGAAGTTGTCTGTGGGACGCGGCGCCGCTTCGCTCGGGTGTGGGGGCCGAGGCCGCCTGAACGCGCCCCCCCCCCTCCCTCACCACACCCCTCCCCTTCTCCCTTCAACCTCCCCCCGTCACACCGCTCCGGGACTGGGGTACCGGCGCTTCTCCGCCGCCTCGCCGGCCGCAGGTGAGCACCACAGGGCCCCGAGGGCCGCGGGCGGGCCGCGCCGCGCTCCGCCGTGCCGGGGGTGTGCCCGCCGCGGGGCCCTGCGCCGCGCGGCCCCTCAGCTGAGGACGCCGCGTTTCCGCCGGCTCCTCGCCCCGGTCCCGCCGGGCCGGGCCGCAGGTCGAGCGAGGGCCCGGGGTGGGGGGGAGCGGGCGGCCGCGATGCCGGGGCCGGCGGGCGGGCCGGCGGCAATCCCGGCGCGGGGTCCGGGCCGCGGCGCCTCGTGTCCTTCCGCCTTACCGGAGCTGCCGTGCCGCCGGCCCCGGGGCCGGCACGTGCCCGGGCGGGAACGGGAAGGGAACGGGAATGGCCCCAAAACTGCGAGGGCTGGCGGGTCGTCACCGGCTGCTGGCGGGGAGGGGCTGTCTGGCAGCGTGAAGGTTTGAGCAAAGTTAAAACTATTACCAGAACACGAGCATTTGTGTGGCTTGGTGTCGGTGCGGAGTTGCTTGGGTTTGGGAGTTTTTTTTGAGGGTTTTCTTGGGGATTTTGCCCACGTTAAAGGCAGCGGTGCTGCCCAGCGCACATGCCCTGCGGAGCGGGTCCCATGCGAGCGCCCCGCGCGTCGCGCTCCCAGTGCCGCCGCCCCCCCGGCGAGCCCGGGCTGTGCTTCTCCCTCCGTCGTCTCCTCTCGGGGAGAGTCCGGGAGGTGGTGGGGAGAGCCCCGGGGCTGCCGGGGGTCCCCGGGCGCCGGGCTGGAGCCTTCGAGCTGCTCCTCCCTCCTGGCCATCCCCTCGCCCCCCCGCAGAGGAGCGTGCTGCTCTGGGGGTGCTCTCTTCAGGGCTATCTCAGAAGAGAGGAACTCTGAGATAAAACCAGCGCTTTAGGGATTACCACGTTGCTTTTGAGAGAGCACATGTTAGAGCTGAACTATGAAATACCATTTTTTTTTTCCCCCAACATGTTATTCCCTCCGAAGTGCGATTTATGCTTTTTTAGAATAATGGTGGATTTCTGAGCTCCATCTGTTTGTCTGTCTGTTCGCACACACGGAATATTTCTGCCAATGGTGATTGCCTATGGCGTTATTGCAGGATAAGTAGTTTGATAGGAAATATTGTAGCAATTAGAAGTCCAGTGATGCAAGTTCCTGACACATTATGACTGCCTTGCTGTCATTTCTGTGTCTCTTTAAAAGTTCCTTTCTGTGAATCATTGTAAGCAACAGTTTAACTTCTGCAACATTTCTACAGTTTTTACATTTTGAGACATCTCTTGACATTGAGTCAAACTCTTTCCACTGTTATTTTTTTCCTGTCGACATTCTTTGTGACAGTCATATTCTTTTAAGCAACAACAGAAAAAAAAAAAAAAGAAAAAAAAAAAGGAACTTCTTTTAGATAAGAGTGTTGCTGCCCCTGTTTCCTATGGCTCTGTGCCTTAGAGACCTAAAAAAAATGGGAACTGGGAGGAACTTTTATTATGGTGGAAAAAGAGCATCTTCTGTGGGAAGTGAGATTTCTAGACGGAGTGTGAGTGACTGCTGTCACCCCAAAGGAATTGTCAGAACAGAATCAACCTTTTGGTTTCTTAACACCTGCGACATATAAAACACTTCTGCTTGTTTCCTTTTCCCTCCTTCCACTGGAATGCTGTTTCTTGACAAATGAATGTTTTATGAGAGAGGGCGGACACATAATTTGAATACGAGTTTTAATATAACTTTTCAAATTCTTCAGTATTCATTTTGTTGTGAGACAAAGCAGGTGGAGATTAATAGCTTGGGCTCCAAGCCCACACTGGGAAACAGATTTTTTTTGAAAGTACTTGCTTTCTGTGATCCTACACAAAAAGTTTTATGTCAGTAATGTACATTGAAAACACTGAGCCTACACTGGCTTTTCTCCTTTCTCTTAATAATTGAGGCTGTACTGGAGAAAATAGTGGGAGATTCTGAGTTTTATGGGGCAGCATGCTTTTTGGCTTTATTCAGAGCTACCTGTTGGTCTCAAGGCCTCTTTCGATGGCTTTAAAGAGTTTTTTGTGTACTGAATGATCTATTAATGATTGTTTACTCAGAGTAAAATGAAGTGAGTTTTTTTGTATGGGGAGAGGAGCCAGAAACACCTGTGTGGGTTTTTCTCCTACTCTACCTCTGCTTTCTTAGCTGTAAAATGGGGGTAGTTACCAACAAATCCACCTCTTGCGCACCTTCACCACACACTTTCTAGATGCGTAGAAGGTGAATTAGTGGACGTACTTGAACATCTTTTCCTACTCTATGTAGTGCCAAATATATTTAAACTCAAGGCTATGAAAAGTGTATACTCAGCAAACAACATGGCAGTACTGAGTAGACCGTGTGAACTGGAGCAGCCAACAAGTGGGGCGGGCAGTAGAAATCAAATGTATTCATTCTGAATTTAAAGCAAGAACATTGACCATATGTTGCTGGAGAAGCAGAGGAAGCAGTAGAGGAAGATTTCAAAAGCAGGATTATGAAAGTGGGCGTCAGTATGGCCTCTGGGACTCTTGCTCTGTCTTCAATGAAAGCCTCGTTGGGATACAGTCCTTACAGAAAATGAGTTTAAAAGCCCAACTTCTGTTTTAGTTCTTGTTACAGAAGAGGTTGTTCGTGGTGATCTCCAACAAATGAGAAAAATAAGTACATGCAACCTCATTTTAGAAGTTGGGCTCATTACCATTGAATGAGCGTGTTGTTAATTGCAACTTCCTCAGTATTGCTACAATTCAACACTCATCAGAGGGTCAGTGGCCATGATGCTCCATATGGTTTGAGCAAAGGATTATGATTAAGGAAGTCATGAATAGCCATTCTACCTGTGACACACGCTCCTGCATTTGTCTTGTAAGCTCACTTAACCAGTCTGTTTTACCTTTTATGGGAATGATGGTGACTAATTCAGTGTACACCTATCCAGGTGCTTGACCGGGTTGTTTGTAGGAAGTTGTGGTATATGTCTTTGTATCCAGTATAAATGCAAGATGCAAGAAAAACATTCTTGCAATGTTGAAAGCAAACACTAAATACTCATGCAGTTGAAAGAGTTCACAATTGCCTTGATACCACTCATCACTGAAGACCCTGAAAACATGGCTTCTGGCAAGAAAATGGTGACAGGCGTGGCGGCAGAGGAAGCTCACGGGTGTCCATGCCACGCTCTGTGGACTGGTCAAAATGGCCTTTCCCAGTATAGAATCATGTGGAAGTTAAAGGTTATCTAAAGTGGACAGAATTAACACTTTGTCCTCTTAAAGGCAGAGGCCTTGAAAATAATTTCATCTGTTACTAAGTCCTGTTAATGCTGTGTTTATTATACTCACCCTTCCCTTTGTAAAGCTTTTAGTACAAGCACATGCATGTACTCAGCAAGTTCCTTGTGCTTTTTCATCAGTAGATCTCTAAGTGCCCTAGAAGATAAGTATGGTTTATCTGAAAGCTGAGGATAACAGAATCAGGAAGATTCAGTGTGTCTCAGTGTCACGCAGAGTCCTTAGATGGCTGAGCTTACACCAGCCAGCTTGGTGCTACGGAAGGGGATGGTTTCCCTTGTGTTCTCTCTTCCCTTGTGCCAGGGCTGGTGTTCTGAATATTGGTGAGTAGGACTGCTGAGTAAATCGGTGTAAAACTAAGGAACCCACAAAGGAGGGGAAAAAAACCCCTAAAAAATGTTTGATTAAATAAGGGAGTTGAACCACGTTACTCTTTGTGGCTGCTGACAGGGCAGTTTGTGTTTTCCATAGCTGTGTCTTTGCCTTTTCCCAGAGGGGAACTGACCCACCAAGGGATCAGCAGAGGGACTGGGCTGAAAGCTGGGGAAAGTGGGCTGGACCCTTCTGGCCTGATGCTTTTAAGGGAGCATTAGCCCGTGGGCTGCAGAGTATGTTGGCCATGATGTGGTGTAACAGGTCTCTTCCATGTTTCCATGTTTCACTGTAGAGCTGTGTCTCTGAAGTTAAAAGGAGGAAAAAAAAAAATAGTATGTGGGAGATAGGAGAAGAATGTGTTCCAACTGAGAGGTAGTGTTGGCCCAGACAATATTTTTCTTTTTGAAGAAAAAAACAGAAGCCAAAAAATTTGCATGCAGAATCTAGATTTAAAACGGACTTTAAAATCATAGTGGTTTTTTTTCCAGCAGGTTGAAATTGCTGCAGAGTGTCTAAATTACATAGAAAATGAAGCTGTATAAAATACTTGTTTAAAAATTTCTTGCACGTTTTGGAGGTGTGTGTGGAGGTGTGTGCATTTGCCAGTTGGAAGCTGCTGTCTTTAGTTGGCTGAGATGTAGGACAGGGAGAACCGAGGTTCTGTGTAAGTGTGTGACAAGGTGGGCAGTTCTGGACATGTAAACTAAGTTTTGTTTAAAAACAGAAAACCACAGGCAGTTATTTTTAATAGTGGCTCAAATGCAGAAGTCTGTAAAGCTGTCAAAACTTTTTATGGGTAGATAGGTCTTTTTCTATCTTGGCTTATTTTTTATACGCATATTGGATTGGATCAAGATTACTTCAAGTTCTAACCTGTGTTAAGTATTTAAACATCTGGACTTGCTGTAAGCGCCATTGCTGTACATGCGTGAGAAGTCTCCGGGATTGTTTTTTAAGATTTTAAAATATTTCAGAAAAAAAAAAAAATTAAATTCAATTAATACAGTATATTTAGCTTCTAGTGTTTAGTCATATGATACAGCTTATTGCATAGCACGATGCAATAAATTGCAAATATTTTTATGGTGTCAGTACAATTAAAGAAATTAAATTTCTAAAGTGTTTACTTCAGCTTGGTGCTACTTTAAGTGTCTGCTATCATAGATTCCAGGCAGTGAACAGCTGTCTGTCACAGATGGGAGAGGAAAAAAAACTTCCCCTTAGCTTCTTACTTCTAAAAAGGTTTCCATATAAAACCAGTAGTAATGTAATACAACCTTTTAGTCAAATTTGAGTTTCCTGTTACATGTTTAAGTGAACCGACAGCAGACTATTTGAAACCAAATGGTGTAAGTGAATGAGACTCTAGGAATTTCATACTCCAAAGCATTCTTGAAACCTCACAAATGCTGTTTAGCAGTCAGAATGCATTATTTATTACACCTCAAAAAAAAAAAAAAGGAAGAAAAAAAAAAAAGACTTGCAGGTAGTTTATTAATTCTTTAGAGTCTGCTGTGTTTCAGTAGGGTAAGGTGGTATTGTCTGTCCTGTTCTTGCATGGTGTTTTACACAACAAAATCGGGTAGATTAGAAACTGTCAAGGGAGTGTGTAGCAAATCCGTATTTTTAATAGAGTCCAAGTGCAGTGAAGTCTGAAAAAGAGCAGGTGTGAAAGGTGTAATGGTTTTTGTTAGAGTGTTTTCTGCTAAGATTTCAAGATGGTAGAAATGGAGTTTGTGCACAGAACTGCATGAATTTAGTTTTAGATTCTAAATTAGATATGCTGTTTTATTGTTCTATGAGCTAGTGCACCATGGCAATTATAAAACTTATTAAAATAGTTACAGCATGTCTGATCACAAAATGCAAAAGATGGTAAGATTGTTCTTATTAAATGAAAAAAAATGCTGCTGCTGCTGGCAAAAAGCTTTTTCCCTTAATGGTTGTTTCCTCACTATTTTTTTTTTTTTTTCCCTCTCTGGACTATTAACAGGTATATTACAATCCCAAGGCACTTCTTAAAGTTTTTGTGTTTATTTGCAGTGAGTACCTTAGGTCTCGGTTCTGGACTGCAGCCTTTGTATGTGCTCCACATGATGAACCAAAGTAGGTGCCAAACGATCCTCTGCCTTTGGACAGACCTTGGGCACCCACCCTGACAGATCAATGCATTTGCTTTTTAGGAAGGCAGTTTATTTTGTCATTTTGACTGGTTTTAGTCATAATTTTCAGGTAGTTCTCATTCTGATTTCCCGTCAGGAGCTGGCAGGTGCAGTGGTCTGTGCATGGTTCAGTTCTCCCTATCTTTAAAATGTGGCTGCACCTCTGGACTGATTTGTCTCAATATAATGTGTAATATGCCTTTTTTAAAAGAAGTTCAGTGCATGGATTGTTTGTGTAACATCATTTGGAAATTGTGTTGAAATGTTGTTTTTCCAAGCATGGAGACGCTGCTGAGACTGTTCCAGAACCCCCTTTTGGAAACGAACCTTCTGGTTAGGGGGAAGAGATGGCTCCAATCTTGTGTTGCCGGTGGCAGAATGATGTGTGGGAGTGCTCCCTGGCACACATTTCGGGCAATGCTAGTTTGGTGAGCTTAAACCTCTTCTAAATCACCCTAACTGAGAAATCGAGGGTAATAAACCCGAGTGTGACAACACTAGAGAAAAGGGCAGAGATTCCCCTTTGAGGAGGGGGGTGATAATGTCTTGCTGCCGCGGCTGTTTACAAAATGAATGGCTGTCAGCAGCCTGGCTGGTGTGTCCCCAGAAATGCATTTCAGCATTACCAGGAGACAGCTGAGGGACCTTCCTGAGGAGGCCACAGTGTCTCGTTTCAACGCAGCATCCCACCTTTTGGGCCCAAAATGTCTTCCGGTCTTTGATCTGGGTGGGATTCCCCCGGACTGGTCACACTGTCCGTTCGGGGGACGCTTTCGCCATCCTGCTCCTCCACGCGCTGTAGCCAAGTGAATCACAGTCACCTCACCTACTGCGCTAGTATTTCAGGGGTCAAAAACCAAACTGATAAGGGCTGTGACCCCGCGCCCAGCCCAGCCTGCTGACGGAGCAGGTGTTCCTCCACACCCTGGGGAGGATTTGCAAGTCTTTCATTTTGCAGAGCTCTGTGACAGATACTGTTCTCCAGTTACTTTTGTCGTTCGGTCTTTGAGAAGGCCACTTGCTACGAGGTGGGAAATATCCACCAGCCCGTTGAAAACTCACGGCGTGCACGAAGTGGAGCTTTAAGTCCATGCTGACAGGAAAAAGGGGTGCCGGATAGTTGGGATTGCTCCCTCTGAGAGCCCGTGTGCTGGGAGGTAGCACAGCCCCGGCTGTTTTGTCCGTACGTGGTGCTCGCTTCCAGGGCAGCCACTGTCTCCTGGCTCAAGTGGTGCAAGTTAATATAAATTCCAATTTTTCTTCTTTCCTTGGAGCCAACTGTCCTCTTTCACTTGGGAGAGTTAACTTTTTTCTTAACCTAGAGATTTTTAAACTGTGGAGTTGGAGATCAAAATTGCTGCAGATGGTGCAATAATTGGGGAATGTTGACCTACAGGATGGATTGTAACTTCACAGTACATTCAATATGATTCCTTTCAGGAATTTCAGTTTAAGTATCTGTTGTGTTCTTGACCTTGTGGACATTTGTCTCTGCTGTCCTGAGAAGGAATGGGGTTTTCTCCTTGTTGGGACATTTTGTTTCTTGCACAGGAACACCCTGAATGTCAAGCCTGTCTTGGAGAGTTTGTGGTGGGTTCTGGTTCTTGGGGCTTATGTGTGTCATTATGGTGAGGAGATGGAGGGAAAAGCCATAGATGTTTTAAGGTTCCTTTCCTCCAAGAGCAGGGACTCAGAGTAGAATAGGTATCAGCAAACATGGACACAAAAATTCCCTCTTTCATTCATGGAAGTTCTGCTTTCATTCTTTCGTGCTGTCAGTATTTCATTAGCTCTTCTGTCAGAGCTGTGCAAAATGGAAGTATCAAAAATGTTAAACTGGAACAAAAAAACCTCCAAGCAACCTTGAAAAGGTTTTTAAAAATATATGAATGTATTCCAAGAAGCAAATAAGTCACAACTGTGTGTGTCTGTATGCTACCCTTTAATCAGTTGAGAAACCTAAGTGGTGACTTTCAGCTGTCACTATATTAAGAACCAGTGCTGCCTTTTGTGGCAGTCTGTATATACTGAACTCAGTACTATGTGGTAAATATTCTTGCTGTGTTTTCATAATCATTCTACTTAGAGTAAGCGCTTCTTGGGTGGGTATTACAAAACTGTTAATCTTTATGGTATTTATAGGGTAATTTTTAACTCTCTTGAGCTCCTTACTTCCTTGCGGGTCAATTACTCAATTTATAACATGATGTCAGTTGTAAGAACTTTACCATCCAAGAGTAAACAGTGTTGGGTACGGTTCTTTACCTGTGTTTGCTCTTAGTTCTTTGTATATTAAGGTATGCAATAACTTACTCTGACTTACTCAGTGGGATTTCTTTTAGTCTCCCTGGGTTGTACTTTAAAGTGACTGTGATGACTTATTTTAGCTTTTGTGCTCATCACTAATGCAGGGAGAGGGGAAACTTGCAGCCGTTCTCTGTGAAGAAAAGACTGTTCATCAAGTTGCAGATACTTAAGGCAAAATTGCTGCAAATAGTGTTAAAATATATTTGATTATTGATGAAACTGCTGTAAGTCAAAGATTTTGTGTTGTGAGCACACGGCACTCTAGGGGAGGATTTGGTTCTGTAGTAGGGAGGGATGGCTGACTTGATTTTATGTTCTCACTGTAGTTGTCCATGTTACAGTGAAAATCTGCTCTGACTCTGGGCCTTCAGTTGGCCTATGGAAAGAGAGAATAGAGTCATCTCCCGGCTCTGGAGTTTTTCTTCTCGAGATTGCCTTTCCCCTTGCTTCTTTTGCTGTCATCAGCACCACCACAGTGGTGCGACCTGATGGTGGTGATCCTGGTGTAGCACAGGGACATGCCCTCTTTCTGTAGCATTCTACCTGTTGAGAACAAGTTTGGAGCTGCAGGGTGGGAGAGAGGTGTGTGTAGTCAAGAAAATTGCTGGTGACTTGGAAATCCTGGATTTGGGGAGCATCTCTCAGTGTTCACGTGGCCACTAAGCTCTTGGAAACAGTAGAATGGTAGGAAATTTTCTGGAAAGCCTAAGGTAGATAAGGCCAGAGTTGCTAAACAGTCTAGTGCTGTAGTCTCTTCCTTTTGTTACCTGTGAATGCTGAAGCGAGATCTACCGGCTTTTCTTCACTTAGGCTTTTCTCTTGTATGTTTTCAAGATGAAGTTTCTGCTGCAAAAGCAGGTTTGAGCATCTACGATGGCTTTTCGAGAATCTAATAAGTCCCCAGAGGAGCCCGTGTTCTAGATGTACTTTTCTTTTTTTCCCAGGGGTAAACCATGATTCATTCTCATGGACAAACAGACCTTGTAGGTTTTTTGGTATAATGTGCTGTAGGTTGTCGCCCTCGGTGAAGTGCGTGTTGTTTTCAAGGATTCAGACAGGGGTTTTTTGGTGTTGGTTGTTTTGTAAGCACATCACACTACGGTGTTCCCAGGTTTTTTTGTGTGGGGTGTTTTTTCCCCATAAAACCCTTCAATATTCTGTTTACTTATGGATTAGAAAAATGTCAAAGGGGTGATGAAGGAAATAAGAACTTTATTTTCAGAATTGGAAGGTCAAATGTTTACTGCCTCAGCATCATTCATTCCGTCAATAACAAGGCAATGAAAAAGAATATTTCAGCACTGCTCAGACCATCCTCTCCTAGTCATCTTATTCACATCTTTTGGAGTATTTGGTTTTAGATTTTCCTAAAGGCAGCTGTGTGGGGGAGCTTTGTGCTGGTATCTTCTCTCCCGCACAGCGTGGCCGTGGCATGGGTCTCTGAGGTGCCCTCCTGCCTTTTGTCAGCTTTATTTCAGAGTTTGTGGACTGGCAGGAGAACCTGGCAGTGTCTTTCCTCTGGCTGGTGTGTTGGTCAGCTAGAAAAGCTTAAGTGAAAGTGAAGCCTGGGTTGGCAGATGAGCATTGTGTGTGTTTTTTAATAATCTGTTTGCATGTGGTGCTCCAGAGGAAGTAAAGTTGGAAATGAATCATTCATCACGAGTCTTATCAGACTTTGCTGAAGTCGCATGTTATCTTTCCTATTGTTCCTCTGAAATTGGGGACAGCTGAGTGCCAGCTTGCTCATTTTTTTTGGTGACATAGATGGCAGTAATGAGTTTGATAAAAGCAGCTAGATGATGTGGGGAATATAGTTTCCCTTTGGAGACTGTCTCTAATTTGTTATACAGGGCCATATTTAAATTTACATCTACTCTTAGGTCATCAGGCAGCAGTAATAACCAGGGTAGTTTCTGTTCATGCATCCAATAAGTGGCATTAATTCCCCTCTGGACTCAGTTGCTGTTGTCCATAGTTTTTCCTTCCTGCTGTTACCGTAGCATGAAACACTGGTGCTTGCAAGTACGTGGCTCTACATTTTGCTGAGAGCACATGGCAGTTATGTTCTTCCAGCGACTAAATACCATTTTACTAGTAGCCTTTTGGCTTGGTTTAGACAGTAAACTCTTCAGGGAGTGAGTTGTCATGCAGTGGAGCCAGGGTCACTACCTGCTGTGCTGAAGCAGCTCTCTTTCCCACCTCCCATGTTTTAAAGATTGGGTTTGACCTCTCAAACTGGATGGGGCAGTCCTGCCTCTGCCTCCCTACGCTGAGGGTTCGCGTTTCTGGGACTTTGGATTCACCTCTCTCTTGCCTTGGTTTGATCTGGAATAGTCCATGTCTGTCAACCACCTGGTCAATGTTGCAAATTCATTAATAACTATTTTCTATTTATTTAAGTGGTTTTCTTCCATGTGTTCCCCTTTTCCACACATTTACTCTTTTAAAACAAGTTGTTATGCAGCTCTTGGTTGTTGTGTAGGAACTCTGTCCACTCACAGGAATGCGTGCTACTGAAATGGCTTTGTTGTTTTTATGGAAACCTTGCCCACACACTCCTTTTGCTTTCCAAATACCTATAAATCCCTGCAGGATCCTGCTGACATCACTGTGGTGGTCCATGCTGATTCTGTGATACTGTCTAGAGGTTAGAGCAAAGTGGAGTGTGGAATCAGGACAGGCATATTTTGGCCTCAGCTTTGACTCCAGTCAAGTCTGGACACTTAATACACTAATTCATGTTATTTCAAAATAAATTGCTACATCACTATTCATTTAGATTTTTCTACTAGCTCTTTAAGCTGGTTTGTTCTACATTAGCTCAGTTTGATCCTTTGCTGTCACTGCTCTTTAATTTTTATTTTTCTGCTTTTGTACTTGCTTTGCTCAGTTGGTTGCTGCTTCACTGGCTGTGTGTGGATTTTGCTGGACTTGAAAAATTTTTGATGAGTAGTAGGGTGTTATTTACAGGTATTAATCAGGTGTCAACATAATGTGCGTTGATATTACTAAACCATATTATAGTTTATTTTGAAATACTGTAAATATTTGTGTTTCTTTTCTGAAACAAACCTTTGCATTTGTGTAAGTATCTGATGGTAAACAGTTGTCTTTGAATGTTGATGAACTGGTCTATTTTAGATATTTTCAGCTGTGTTCTGCATAATTACTCCTAAAAACTGGTTATTTGAGATGGTTGGAAAATTACATTTTACTTAGTGCGTGGATTGCTGAAAGCTGAATTGCATTCTGTGCCTCAGCTGGACTTTTTTGTTTCTTTCTTTTAATTGCATTAGCATTTTAACCTGAAGTACTTCTCGTCATGGCTGTGGCTCATAGGTATCTGGAGGTAGATAGAACAGATGCTGCATTTTGAGAACATAAGGTAAAGGCCTTTGCAAACGTCTGTTAATTCTTTGGTTTCATGCTCTCCGACACAAGTGGGTTTTTTACTATTATCTGAAGGACTGTGTAGTATCTGCAAACCAGCTGTGAGATGAACCTCAGTTTTAGGGGGAAGGAAAGACCAGGGCAGGGCAAGTCTTCGCCACTCTGCCAGTTTCTTGTACCTGTATGGGGAGAAACTGCTCCATCTCTGATCAATATATTACTGTAGAGCTGGGAGTGTCTGGAAGGCACCTTGTGGTATATAGCTGAGATTTTTCAGACAAGAAACTGGAAGGGAAACTGTGGAGCTGTTGTCTTGGTAAGTAAAGCATAGTTTTTCTAGCTCCTCAAATAGGTGAAGGTTCTAACAGCACAGTATTAACCCGAGATCAGTGCGGTGTCTGGGCAGTCAGGGAGGTTGGGAAAGAAATGCAGGGTGGGCAGGATAGAAGATTTTTGTTTGCATGAGTAAGCTTATGGTTTTTAATAATCTGATACTACTGAGTTTATGCTTCAACATTGAAGCTTATTAGAATAATAGAAAATTGTTACAGAGAGGGCAGAATATAGTGTGAAATGTGATTTGTCTCTTATACAGAGCTTGCACGTTTAGTTATAATTTTCTTGAAAGGTTAATTCCCAGTTTCTCTTCAGAACATTCTGTGCAGGCCTTTCTGTAGGAAAAAAAAAAAATCGGACCCAATTTAAATAGACAAGTCTTGTGAATCCTGAAAGAATTTGGGCATTTAGCCCAGGAAAGGGAGAGTTCTCTGCAAGAACTTCATTAACCCTGTCTGTCGTCAAAATAAGTAATAAAAGTAACTACGCAGACATTATAAAGAACAGATCTTTTTTGTTTTACCCCGTAGCATTGATCTGCAAGGCTCTGGTGAATGCATCTCGTTCTTTAAGGAAAACTGTGCTCATGTGGGAATGGAGATGGAGGTGTGTTCTGTACAGTGAAATAGAAGTATGGATATGAACTAAAGAGCTGCATTAATTTTTGAAAAAACTGGTGCCATTAGGTCCAGATACTCAGGAACGTGTAGGGAAGCTGACTGTTTAGAACAGATAAGACAGCTTGTAGCGATATTGATAATACAGTCTTATTTAGAATATTTTGAGGTGGAAAAAATACAAACATATTTCTGACATAGCTATTTTTGTAAGTGGAAAAATGTTAAATCTTTTTATACGGGGAAGAGTTTCTGCTTCCGTTTGGCTGTTGCTTGCAAGATCCAGATGCTGTGAAAGCTCTTCCTGCAATGCTAGCATCTGGCTGCTTGGAAGTTTGCGCAGGGTTTTATGAGGTGGCTTTGAAGTTGCCTTTGGATTTGAATCATATGAATCTTTAGATTGGCTGGGCTGCATAATTCTCGACATCATTTCCTCTTAATTCTGATAATGAGAAATGTAAATACTTCAAGCTGTTGTTCTGATGTTTTAAAGTTGGGTGAGCCTATATCTGTATCTGTCTGTATCTTCCTCCATTCCTTTTCCCTGTATTTGAGGCAGATATGTTGGCTATTAAAGACTCAAATTAATGGCTCTAGAGATAAACTGCATGAACAGTGGTTACAGCAGGTTTCAGGAATTTTTAGCCCATCTGACATGGGCTTACTCTTGTACTTTGGTCTGCCTAAGATTTCCTTAAACATTTGAGAAATTACAGCAATATTTCAGAAGTATTTCTGTGAGGTTTGCTTAATACTTGTCAAGTGCTTGGAAGTGTGCTAATTAAAAGGTATTTATCAGTGCTAAGTGGTGGTGTTTCTAATCACATATGTATATATGTATTTATAGAAGACTGTTAGGATTTAAGGTCATATGTTTGTTAAGCTTTCTGAGAACAGACCATGCTGAACAGTTCCCACATTTGGGTTTTGGGGCTGTAGCAGCAGAGCTTATTTAAAATTTTTGTTGTACTTTGGATGTTTTTGTCTTACTGGCTTAAGATGATCCGTTTGCTTGTGCTCTTGTTTGAGATGGCTAGTTGCTAAGGGTGTCTTGATAGGGACAAGCTGTGTGAGTAGTTTGGATTCTTAGTTGTGTGTGGTAGAAGCTTATTTTAGGGATCGGCTTAAATTGGGTGTTTCTGCCATAGGTTGGGAACAGTTGGTCTTCCCTACTACTTGATTTTTGGCTCTTCTTTTTTACAAGGGCTCTTCAGGTGTTGATCGAGAGTGGAAACTGTTTGCATTTCACAGGTAGATTGTCAACTGGCTGGTAGTACAGTGAGTTTGCTTACTTATGTGCAAATAGCTGATTGTTCCCTTGATGCAGAAGAGAGCCAGTACAGCCAGCATGATAATGAAGTTGACATTACTGGTACAGACAGCGCACGTTTCGTAGCTGTATGTGATGTTAGTTACTTCAGTTATGATTTAATGATGTGAAAATGTCTGGCAGTTTCTGTGAACATATACGTTATGAATATATTTCCAGCCTATATTTAATCTTTCCTTCATCAGAAATGAATGAATTCTGAGAAGGATAACAGAAATGTTCTTAAATAATTTGGCTTCAGGCTTGAAAGCTTTATTGCATTATAAATTAAAAGGTGAGCATGTTGTTGCATGCTTAGTAAGCAATAGAGTAAAATTCCAGGTAGATTTAGTATGTGTTTATTTTTAACATGCGTTTTGTTAGCAGCAGTAGTGGCCTGAGAGGTCTATCTCTAATGTTGCAAAGGTTGTAAAAATGAATATAGTGAATACTTTTGGAAGGCTCAAAATTGCATCTAGAAGAATATAAATTAAGGTATGTTGGTTTCTTTATCAGAAACATGCATAAGTGAAAACTAGTTGGGGGGAAAAATGCAACCTACTATTGCTCTACTGTGTTCACAGTATTACCTCTCTTCAGAGGAACTGTTGTCACTTTAAATGCCATGGACTGCTATCCATCCTCAATTTTGGATGTGAATGTGTATTTGATATTTATCTACATCTTACACAAACGTTGTACATAAATATTTGCATGTGGTGTTGCTCTAGGAAATTCCATGCAGTGAAATAAGGAATACTCCAATGAGGCTGCTGAAAAGGAACATTTACCTTATCACATTGATTAGTTAGTCATAACTATAAATCACCAAGCCTCTTGGCACTGATCCTGGGAATGTTTCATAGGAGCTGTGTGAAACCACCCCTTGTAATGGATGGATTGAGCTACTTAACATCGAAAGTGTATTCAGAAGACTTTTACAAACAATTAAGTCTTTTGATTTGGGACAAAGTTCTAGGGAGCAAATACTGCAATATAGGAAAAAAACAAAACCTAACTCTTAGCTCAGATTAAACCTTTTTAAACCAAAACTAGAAGTAAGATAACTACTTTACTGGTTGGTGGTGAGAACTGATGATAGTAATGGGCATATGAAACTTTCTATCAGAAGTATTGTATAAACTCAAGTAGCATTTTGAAGCATAGTAATACAGCTGAAGATGGGAGAATACTGTGTCAGACCTTGGTATTTTCAAGTCATTTTACTAGATTTGTCCCCAAACTAGAATAGAGAGTATTTGAAATTATAATCTTGCTTGTTTAAAATGAGAATATGGACCTGAGCTGGATGTAGAGAGTGGTTTGAAAGAGAGTGGGGAGTTTGACACAGATACTTAATTATTGGCAGGAAGCATTTGTTTTATTGACATCTACAGCGAGATGGCTCTGAATAGCTTTAAATAGTTGACTTAATGTCATTTTGCTTCTAGGTATGGAACAGTGAATTACAGTGTCTGTCACAGCATTTGTTTAATGAATATCAGTTGTTGACATAGTATGAAAAGGCTCTAGGGCTTTTCAGCCATTTTACTAAAACATTCTCAGTTAGTGGATTTTGGATCTTCGAGAAGCCAGCACTCCACTACTGGCTGTTGAAAATCTACTTTGCACAAAATCTTACCAAAAGGTCTGCACAAAGTCTTAACACAAACCCATCTGCACCTGCTTTCAGGGTAATTCCGACACTTGTAAAATGGAAGGTGCGATTAAAACACCGTTCTTCTGCTCAGTGGTCAGTTTGTTACATCCTCATCTTTTTTAAGGGTTTATAAATTGCAGCTACATTTTCACTGAGGGCTGTGACTTGGTTTCTGCATTTTGATTGGGCAGCAGCTACTTGTAAAATTTTGAATATATAAATGCATAAATATATTTTTGTATTAGTGTGAGGTCAATTCCATAGTTTGAGTATTTGTAACATGTTAATATGAGTTGTTTAAGGTTGGATGAGGATATGCTTCTGAAAGTGTTCAAAGATATCCATCTGTTAAATTGAAATAAAGGTTGAGTTAAAAAACACAGGTGGGGTCCTTAGTACTTGAAAATACTGATAAAGAAAATTTCACTTTGAAACACAACTGTTGTCTTTAGCTGCATTTCGTGACTGATGCTTTTATTATTTTTAGTACTAGATCTAGGGCCTGCCCTTTGAAGTTTCCCTGATATTAAAGGCTGGGAAAGTTGATTTCTGCCAGTTTTCATTTGTCCTTTAGAGCTTATGTCAGTGAGGATAAGTAAAGTTATATTAGATAATATATTAGCACTTTGGTCATGGATGGCATTACTAAATCTAACAAAGTTGTGTAACTGAGCGATCTTAATATATTGCTTTTAAGAGTCTGTTCATGCTTCCATATATTTTATGCTTTCTCGGGCTTTGCAGGTGTACGTAACTCCTGCTGTGTTACATTTACATGTGTACATTTATAGATACAGTTTCATCTTAGTGCTAAGTCTGAAATTTTGAACCTATTTACTGGTGATAAATCTGCACTCTGTTTAACAGTTCTTGCTGGAATGCCCTCATTGCAATCTGGAGCTGTTGGTAAGACAAACCGTACGGTCCTTCCTCTGCAGGGCCACTGGTGTTTGTAGGCAGCCGTGCCGCCGCAGTGCTCCGGCCAGCTGTAGGTTGTGTAGGCAGCTCGTTCTGAACAGTATTTTACTGAATTGTATTATTTAACTCTCTTCTTGCAGCATTCTCTCCTGTCTCATGCATTTCAGTGGCATTCCTCATGTTGTTTCCTTCAACATTCATATTCATAATTTTTTTCAGTGTTGGCAGGTGTGTATTTCACATTAACATGAGGGTTTTTTTGGATGTTAGACTGCTATTTGCTTATGGTAATTTCCAGTCATCATAAGGTGACTGTTGAGAGAGATGAGCAGAGAGGAAAAAATTGTCAAGCATTTACAGTAAATACTCTCTGCTTTTGGAAACGCTGTCAGAAGTTTAATTGTTAGGTTCAAGTAAGTTTGTCATGTGCCAGACAGAATCAGTCTGCTGTAATGAACGGGTTACGCACTTCACCAGCAAAAAGGGAGAGTGAGAAACCAAGGGATGCTCAGGATTTCCTGTCACCTTGCACTGCAGAAGGAATGGGGTAGGCTTTTTAACCTAGTCTGTAATTAGGTTTTGCATGGAAGCATATATTACTGCGCTTGCTTTGCCAGAGCTCTTCAGTATGATGGATGAGATTTAAAGGTTGATCTGACTAAATTGCAATGAGAATACTAACGACAAAGATATTTCTGTTGTGAACTATTCCTACCAGGCATCATAGCTGTGACAGAAATGGTGTAAGATAATGGACAATAAAAGTCACTTGAAAATAATACTCTCCTAGGATTGGGCTGCTTTCCCCACAGCACGTACCCTGAAGCACAGCGATAATGTAATCATAAGCCAAGATCATCATTTAAATATATAGGTAATCTCATATAGTATCCTGACAGATTTATTTTATGAGCAAGCAAGAGAAAGAATATTATTGGGCAGTAGAGAGGAAGAAAGTGTTACTGATGTGGTTGTGTTTATTTTTTAAAATAGTTCATGTTGCTCCAGTCTTTGGGGAGTCTGCAGCGAGCAGCATGCTGATGGCTCCGGGGAGGTGGGAGAGCCGGGGCTCCCCCCGGCCGCTGTGGACAGCGACAGCTGATCTTGGAGCCTGGTTTCTGTGCGCTGGCGGGTTTTATTCACCATTAATCTCAGTTCTTTGTATATGTTAAAAGATGGAAATTTGTGCAGTAGTTTAAGGAATGTACTTGACTGTGTTTAAACAACTTGTGGATTTCTGGAACTATGTAAGACTTGCCTTTTTGATTTGTTTTACACAAGGTACCCAACCAGAGCTGCTTGCCTCCCCCTCCCAAGTCCCCGTGTAGCAAGAGGATATGAGAGGGATATAGTAACTGAGTGGAAAAGCATTTATATATCTCTCACATGATATTTGAGGGCATTAGAGCAGGTCAGAGGTACAAAAAGCCCTGTAACATTTCCAGGGAGGGCACAGCTGCCCCCTCTTCACAGCCAGGAACGCTGAGACTCCTCGAGATGGAGTCGTATTGCTTTTACAGTAGGAAGCGGTGCAAAGGTGGAAAACCTTGTAGTTTATTCTGCAGAATATTTTTTGTGGCAGTACTAGGGAAAGCTGGAATTGCTGTGGCTAGCTCTGCATTTACAGAGCTGTTCACTGTCAGGTCTCCAATACGTATTACAGAAGGAGCTGCTCTGTGCAGTGCCTCCCCTCGCTGCGTCCCTGATGGCCACGGATCGGTTTAGCTGGGGCTGGAGTGTCTGGGTTTGCGGGCAGCAGCAGAGCCGGACCCTGGGCACGTGGAAGCAACTGCTGTGTCTTGCAGGAAGGTGAAGAGTGTTGATACAGAAAACAGTTGTAACACTGAGCACTCAGGCTGCTGCTCTGCTGTCTACTTCCGAGGCACACGGCCCTATTGCGTCGGTTATACATCTGGGAGGAAATAATTTGGCCTGTAGTTGAGTTTGAGGCATCCAGAGACACATGGTGATACCCGATTAGACTGGTCACAGCTGTTTCGCCAAGCCGGTTTAGAGAGGAGCTGCACCCGGGGCAGTAGGGTGTGAGGCTGAACGCCAAGATGCTGATGAGGTTCTGCTCCTTAATGAGCATCTCGTAACTAATGATCTTGGCCTTTGCTACCAAGTGCCCTGGGCTGTTCTGCCCTGAGAATCCCACCTGTCAGGTACCTGCAAGGTACCACAGGGTTCGATGGGGTTTTGTCTTTTGTTTTGCTTTCTCCTGATTCAAGTGTCAGATGGACAGGATGGGTATAACGACAGTTTGGTATCCAAAGAGGCATTGCAACCTGGGACGTGGTCCGGAAGCTGACTGCACGAGAGGGGTTTTATTTTCCCTTGCTTTGTAAAAACTCCAGGTTATCTGTGAACACTGCTACTGTATGCAGCAATAGCTGTACTGCAGAAGGGTGACAGTAACTAGCAGGGTGCTTGAAGACTACGATGCCAGTCGCTTACATTACTGCGTGGATGGGGTCTTTTCTTTTTTAGGTGTGTTGGCATAGTTGGACATACATTTTGTGTTTCTCCTTTTTGCATTTTTCTCCTGTAGAGTGGATGGCACATGGTGACAGACAAACTCAAGTTGCAGTTTGAGAGAATAAGCTGCTCATCCCCTGTGGGCTTTCGTTGTATTCCCTGCTATGTTGTTACATTTATTCTGAATTCTTAGAGTGTAACTGAATTGCCTGCAAGACTATGGAGATATGAACTGGAAGAAAATGAGGTGAAAGTTTTTGGTACCTTGGGTATTTTCAGTGCATTGTTTTCAAAATTTCTCAGCTTATACTGTAAGATCTGTTGGGAGAAGTGAAGCAGGTCTACGCTGAGTTCAGTTATGTTTTCTCAAATATTTATTTATTTTAAGTTGGCCTCTCATTTAATTGGAAATCTTTCACTTCCTTCCATTGTTTTTGGGAACTGTTTCCCCGAGGGGCTCAGGTACAGGCAAGCAATCCTGCACCATTCAGTTATATGGGAGCTGCCATTTTTGTGTGGGGGTCTATGCTGTCATGATGTCTTTCTTGTATTAAAAAGTTAAAAACTTCACCAAGACAACATATGTCTGTATTTATACTATGCACCTAAGTACTGATATTTTAACAGTTGGAAATACAGTGCATTCTCATGAGAGTTCCTGCTGGTTTTGGTATGATAAATGTACTTTTGTGGTTGGTGCAGAGGGAAGTGAGCCTGTGTCCGTTGTTGTAAAATGGAGATGGCACATATGCAAGGTAATTGATTTTGATAATATTGAATGATCATAAACTCTGGTATTTGAAAGTAGCCTGAACTGCTGCTGCTTTTACTGTTGTAAAAGTTACTACGTTGGTTGACAGCCAAGCAAAGTACTTTGGAATTTGCCTGGCTGGTTAAAATTAACCCCAAATACTAAAACAACTGTGATACATCCATAACACGACTTAACTGCAATATCGTGGAATTAATGTTGCATCAACAGAGCTTTGGTGAAATCTTCCTCCCTGCGCTTCATTAACCAGTAGGCACAAACACTGTTATCTGCTCCACTTACCCTTTCCTCTCTCCAGGACTGGAACCCAGTTGCTATCATTGTTTTATTTTTTGGTGTATAGTTCCCAAAGCAGATAATTGCTTTTCTGTAGGTAGAGGTAAATGCTTCAGTTTGGATTAAAACAGGGTGGAAATCTGTCTTCAAAAGCTGGAAAATACTGCAAGAGATTTTATGAACTGTATACAGTCCTTCCTTTTGTGTATGTGGGTTTTTTAGGCATATGTGTTATTGGGGACTTATGTGTATGAGGTACTGGAGTATTTGTAGTAATTCTAGAAAGCTGTTAGATTGTTCCTGTAATGCCTTTTACAGATGATGATCCTGTTCTTTTATCCACTTTCTGGAAAGATATGTGATGCTTCATGCAATTTAAGAATGTTTTAATTTACTGTCATGGTCAAGACCCAGTCTGAAAATGTTTGGCACTGCAAAGCTTCGTAGGAAATTTGGACGCAGGAATAAAAAAGCCTGTCACTTGAGAAGTAAAAGTGCAGAACTAGAACAATGTAAAGTAAAAATGTGCTGGTGTTAAGAGAGCTTATTCCAAGACCTCTTGTCTTATTTCCTACTATTGTCTTTGGCTGTTTAAACAGATTTTAAAAATCCTCAATTATTTGTCTGCAACTGCTCCCCCCATCCGCCCCATTTGATAGTAAGGAAATGAGACCAAATCTGGAGTGTTATTGTCACTGCTTGGTTTTGTCTTGAGTAGCTTTTTTTTATTTCCCTATTTGATTTCTTTGATGTTGTATTGTGTCTGATACTGTTGCTGCTGAGAAGTGACGTGTAAAGTAAATTTGTTGATCTTGGTCCAGTTGTTAGAGTTACATCCTAAAATACACCAGGGCAGTAGATTTATTTTCTCCCACTTGTCATGCGGGTCAAAGATTGAATCAGATGGGGAGACATAACTTTGGTTTAGATATGGTGACCACTGGTTCTAGGTGTTGGTGAATTAAGTGTTGAATTTAAGATTGCTACTTAAAGTTTAAAGGAAAATTAATTGCCTGTTAATATTGTCGTCAGTTAATGAGGCATTACATGCTTTAACTAAGCTGAAATGTTATGTAGTTCAGTCTTTTTACTGCGGTGTGGTTAACATTCACATGGTGCTGTATTTAGAAACAGCTTCTCTTAGCATGAGATACTTCCATCCTAACCCGTATAGCCTGAGATTGGAGATTGTAACTCATTCAAGTAACATTGAGAAGATCATTCCTTTTCAATAGAATGAAGATACGGCTTTTGCTCTGCTCGTTCAAATGCTTATTTTAATTACAAGGAAGGGTTTCATGGTAGCTATTGGATTCTATGAGATAACTAACTTAATGCACAGATTGTGTAGCCTGGATGGAGCGATGGAGTATGGGATGGCTGAACAAGTTTAAACATTTCTTATGTGTTTGTGGTTTTCTTCAGTAGTCTAAAATAATTCCTATCTAACTTGTTGCCACTAATATCCAACCTAACTTCAGGATTAGTAAAATGTAGCTCAAAATGTGGTCACTTCCTCAGGATGGTGCAGGTATCTGGAATGGGGTGAAGGTCACTGGTTTTAAGCAGCTGTATCAGACACTTGTCACGTTCCTTGCTCAACATTTTCATGTTTAAAAATATGACTGTACTATTGGTTCTGTAGTTAGACTTTTAAAAAGAGAGAATCTCAAAAACCCCACAGAATTTTGCAGAATTACAATTCTGTGCATTTTGTGTACCTTTTTTGACATAATAAAGTGCCTTTGTGTTGTTGGCTGCTATTTGAAGACTCTCCATGAAGCCCTTTCCTGGGGATCCCCCTTCCAGCCTACCTATAGCGTGTGCTTGCCCACAGCCCAGAATAGCTGAGCCGACAGCGTCCAGCAGGACACGCTGTCCCGTAGGTGTCATGTGAGCTGTGCCCTATCTCTTTTCAAAGCTGATATTTTGTTCTTACTTCTTCCTTTGCTTCCAGCTGTAGTGCTTTAAACAAACAGTGACCAAACCCAAATACTCTGTCTAATGCATTCCCATAGATGCTCCTGGCAGCCAGGCTGGTCTGAGCTGTTAATTGCCTTCCCCTTGTCTAATCCCTCACAATAAGTGAGTGTACCTTGAGTTTCCTTGTGGCAACTGGAAAGTTGTGGTTCTCTTAGGAGTGTCCTAGATTTGTGACTCAGGTTCTTGTATTCAGAAATAACTCCCTTTTCTCTTTTTGAGCTTTAGTCCTTTCCAAAGGCAGGACACAGTAGATAGGATGTTTGATCAGTGTTAGACTACAGACGTTTCACGTGACGCTGCCTGGACATGCCTTTTATCTCGAGGCTCTAAATGTGAAATTTCTGAATCCTGTAGAGATAAGTGTCCAGAAGCGAGGCTGTCAGTAGCCTGCAGTCCTTAGCAGCGTTTTCTCTGTGCTTGTGGACTTAGAAGAGAAGGAACATGAGTGCATTTGCCCTTCCAGTAAACAGCCTTTCTTCAAATCTTGAATAATAAAATAATTAAGATAGTTCTGGCAGTGTAATGTAAGGTAGAAATTTCATAGGACAGTTTAATGTTGATATTGAGACATATTTTTATTTTTTATGTATTCAGCTCGTTACTAATAAACCTGTAGATGCCTGATACTGAAGGAATCTTAAAATCAAACTTCATGGTAATAGTGATTATCCTTCTCCTGCTGGAGTTTCATAGTACTGACTTTGAAAAACTGTTTTTATTGAGAGCAACCCGTGTTTTAGCCTGTTTATATGCAGCAGGTACTCCAGCTCTCATGGCTCTTTTCTGGTGAGTGTTTGTTAGAGTGAAAGTTCATTTGCTTAAGAAACAAGAAGAGCCTTTTCTCTGCTTTCTTCCCCGATACTATGTTACAGGAAAGATCTGCCAGAGCTAAAGGCTTGTTTTACTGGCAACTGTTAAAAGAACCAAGTGCAACTTGCTACAGAAATTCTTCTCCATCATATTTTCTCCCCCACTCCCCCAAATATTTTAAATACCTTTGTATTTTAAATTAAGAGTTAGTCATTGCCCAAGTGCCAAGCATGCACTATTAATACACTAATGAGGTCAGGTTGTGCTCTTTCACTGAGTGAATACTTGCCAAAACTCTTGAAACAAGTTTCTGCAAATGCTTGTGTTGGCTACTAAATCTTCCCTTGTCACCATTAGGCTTCTAGTCGCTGCTAAGGACAGCAACAGTGCGACTCTAAATGATGTGTTATCTAGAGTGTGTGTGGATAATGAATAACTGGCTATGAATAACATTATTAAATAAGTCAAAAAACCTGCATAGAGTCCTTTGTGGGGAAAGGACATTAGTGTATTTCTTGTGCGTGTTCTGTATATGCTGTGAATGTATTTTGAGGACTGGCTTTGCTCAGGGCCAGAGCCTGACCCCAGAACTGGCATGGAGCAAGGAGCACTGTGATCCGCTCTCAGAGCGTCCCCTGAACAGCCGATAAAATCACCAGGATTTGTCCCAGAGTCAAGCTCAGACTAACCCTTTAAGTATGGTTTTTGTTTCCTAGAAGGGCTAGTAAATATGCCTATGTTCAGTCTGCTACGCTTCTGCAAACAGAAGATGTATCTGGAAGGCTTTCAGCCAAAAGCCCGGAACTGCCCCGTTACTGTTTACTACAGTGTTCCTGGACTCTGTGCACAGCTCTGTGTCGGAGGAGGGTTAGCTGATCTGGGATCACAGTGGTGTTCCAGCACTGCGAATGTCTTAGCTGCCTGATGGGCAGCTCTTCACAACTTCTGCACTTCAGGGTATGGCTTTTGAAGGTGAGCAGGTGATCATTTCAGATTACTGTGTGTTGCTGGCCTAGAAACTGCAGCATCCGAGCCCACCCTCTGCAGGGAGGGACCTTGTGAGAGGGAAGGCGTGGAAACCGCTTAGGTCTCAGTGGGTTGGTGGGCAGGGGGGGCTCGGCCTGACGCTGAGGCCTGGTGGCTGTGCACACACACTCGGAGGAACGCGGTATTTCCCCACAGTGGCGATGAGCAGCTGAGAGCTGTCATACCTGTACTGCCGGGTGTTGGGCTTGGGTGGCATTTCCAAATGTCCAGCAACCTATTTAGATACAAGTCTGGTACATCTAGTTCAGGAAATAAGTTTATTTGCCTCATTCAACCATTGTGGGAATTTAACTTTTCGATTTTTTGCCTTTTTTTTTTTTTTTTTAAAAATTCTAAAAAATCGAAACCAGCTACCACACTTCTAATTCTTTCAAACTGGTTTGTGTTATGGTTGATTATAATCTCTTTTTTGAGCACTCTCACCCAAGTAGTTGTGTCTCTTCTTCCTTCCGGTTACCCACAAGCTTTTGCTTGGTTTTATAATACTACTCAAAATAAAACTAATCTCATCACACTGTGAAATAATTTGATCCATGGTAGACCCAAGATGTGATGTGTAGAAGTTTTGTGTTTCAAGTGCTGGATTTCACAGCTCTTCACCAGCTGTGCTACCAGCATAGATGAAGGTTAAATTTTGGTTTGTGTTGTGACTTAGAACTTCACAAACAAGATCTTTGCACTTAAAAGGAGGGGAGACTGAGTTGGTCTCTATAGGGTAAAGGGTAATTTTAGAATGAAAGTGAAGGGTCATTGCAAACAGAGATGGTGAATTTATTTTTGCCTCCTTACAATAAGCTCCGTATCTGATAACTTGCTAGATTCTCCTCTCCAACACCACATCCTTTTAATTTCAGTAATTTTTGTAGGATATTCTGCTGGACAACTGTGCTTTAGTAATTGCTGCAGGTAAAACTGGAACAAATTCAATCATGGAACTTTCCCTTGTTTGTTCCTAGAATAATACTTTGGATCTAATATGGTTTCTATCTGCTGCTTCCTGTGGCTTACCAACCTGCACAAAAGCTTAATTCGGGGGTTGGGAAGAAAGAATGTGGGTAAAAGTTACACTTTTAGGTGGTCTCTGGCCAAAGAAAGCTGCAACTGTCTGGTGGGACTTTTTGTCAGTTTTGTTTTACAAATGGAAAGGTGCTAACCTTCCCTGAACTGTCCGCTGGGTGTGAGACACCACTGGGGATCATCGGGGCTCAGTAGTTGTAGGGAAAGTAACGCCAGCTGCTCTTAGAATTCACAAAAGCAAGTAAACCCATGTTCTGCTACTTGCTGCTTATGAAATGACACCAGTAATATTTGTGATACTGGTATTTTTGTTTTGTAATCTCGGGAGAGCTTTGACCTGTTGCTGCACCCTTTCAGCTTGCAGGTGTCAGCGGGTGCGTTCGGTCTGTCGGTGACCAGCTGAGCTCCTGTGGGGCTGGTGGTACATAAGGGGTTTCTTTCTGTGCGAGCTGTTTGCGTGAGCGCGAGGGGAGAAAGGGGAGGAATCGTTTCTTGCTGTCCTGATGTACAACCACGTGCAGGCACACCCCTAGAAAGAGTTTCTTGCTTTCAGCGCTGGACAGACAGTGATGAGACTTCTCTCTCCCTCTTTCTTCTAACCCCAGCAGACGTGTGAGGCAGAGTTTGGTATGATACCATGGAAGGGCAGCATAACCACCCACATCATCTAGGGGACCAGAACAACCCTCTCTGCAAGCTGCCGGGGCAGGAATACCAGCATGATCCTCAGGTAAGGGCATGTGTCTCTTTTCATCTTTCTCCTTCTGTGTTTTCTTTTATAGAGGTCTATACAGATTTCTTAGCATTTAGCCTCCCCCCCCCTCCTTTTGTTTATAGCAGTTCTAGGGTATATCCAGTTTGGGATTCTGCCAGCCAGCCAGAGTTTCCTGAATCCAATTTTTTGATAATAAGAGAAAAAGGAAGTAGTTTGCATTTTGCTTAAAGCAAGTATTTTTAAATCATCTTATAAAAATATGTACTGTGTTGGCTTTATCTTCTCTTTGATTCTTTGAAGAAAAGGCCAAAGAAAAGTGGTTGATTGTGTGGTAAATGTATTTTATGTCCTTTTATAGTTTAATAATAAATGCTGAAGAGGTAATTACCAAATACAAGAAAAAGTTAATCCTACATGAAACTGTAGGCTCTCTGACTTCATTTCCTGTGAGTCTCTGGAATCTCTCCTGCAATGTATTTTGTCTATACTATTACCAAGTTTTACTTTAGCAGCTTGTATCTCTCTCTCTTCCCAGCCATTCTGCAGAAGTGGGCTAAAAGTAGGGTTAGACCTGCATTCGAAGGAGTGTTGATACCTTCACTGCAATCATGAAACTTGTATTTTGTGAATTCTGGCTGCTTGCCTTTTTTAGACTGACTGTTTATCAGAGCAATTAAGTTTTACCTATATGTATTTTAAGGACTAAACAAACAGCATCATGGAAAAGCTGTCAGAAAGAAGGCTATTGCAACTGTGGTGTAACGTTACCCTGGGGAGGGGGCTGTGGGTGTTAATTTGTCATTCGCCACGTGCAGTCCAGTGGTGACCCAGGTTCCCCCCCAAGCAGTGGTCGTTAGGAAAGCTGTAGCGAAGCGCAGCGTAGGGTTTGCAAAAGCGGTGAGTTCCCTGCGCGCAGAGTACTGTGATGAGAGTATCTTATGCAGCACTGCTGGGAAAGTAACGCTGTATGGAGCAAAGCCCCCCTCTCCTAATGCAGCAATTTGTCATATTAAGTCATTTAATAATAATTGAATCCCCTTGATTAATCTCCTAGAATTAGCCAGTTGCATTTTGAGCAATTAGGGTTAATTACTGCCTCATTTGGCAGGATAGAGCCCCTGTAATTATTTCATGAACAAGATTAGGAAGTGTTCCTGTGCAGCAGATACATTCATGGCATCTTAGAGCACATGTTAGAATTTGTAATGACATAGTTAAGTGTAATTAGTAGCTAATAATCTATGTTCTGCTGTTATGCTGATGCTGAGTGGGCTCATTTTGCTGTATGGTCATTGTTCAGTGAAACCTCCCCTCAACTATGTTAATATCCAAGTTGTGTTAATGGAGGTCTCAGAGTATATTAACTGTTCTGAGAATGGTCTAGTTTGGATTTGGGATTACAGAAAGACTTCCTTTTGGTTTTGCTGTTAAAATAAATTTTTTTAAAAAAAGCTGAATAACAAAAATATAGTCTTCTAGAGAATTGAAAAAATTGTGTCTCCTCAGCAAACTCAGTTTAGAAATTAACAGAAATTGTGCTATTTCAAGGGCAGGCTACCTTACATTGATGGCATGATATGATTGCTTATTACATACTTCTGATTTTTCATTTTGCAGGAACGTAATTATATATAATTTTCAATTTTCTGGCACCTATTACCTGGAAGAATCCAAAATTACATCATTTCTTTCTTCTGAAGATATAAGTAATGCTGGCATGCTATATAATAGCTTGTGGAAGAGAGAGGTTTGGGAAGGAAAAATTGACCAAACGTGTCTTACAAGAAATGTCATGAATGGCAGGGCTGAAAGCTTAAGCAGAAAAAACAGAACCTGAGCTTTTAGAGTCTTGGATGATGAGGGGTTTTTGTATGGAATGGCCCTCTCTTCCTTCCAGCCATTTCATTCAAAACTACTGTGTCACCCCCAAAAAGACCAGAGCAACAGTGTGCTCCTCTAGCAGAAACTTTTCCTATAACGACGCTGCTTCCTAAGGCTTTTTCTTTTTTTTTTTTTTCCTTCATTCTGACAGAGGTGTTATATCTGTTTTATAACTAGTTAGTACAGAGCTATGAGTAATTTAGTAATTTAGACTTTTCTTTCTGTCTCTAACTGCTATAGTTTAGTAATAAGATGACACTTTTGAGTAATGCTTCATATTTTAAAGTTTTCTAGAGTGAGTGAATATATAAATATAAAAAAGGCACCATAAAACTACAATCTTAGCTTCTGGCTCCCTTACCTGCCCAGCATTACACAGATGAAGTTCATCAGCAAGAGGCAGAACATTTTCTGGTAATGTTCCAGAGTGAAAGTGACAATTATTTAAGTCTCTAGATTAGTTAGTGTTTATAGCAGTAAGCAGTAAAAGTTATTCAGGAGTAAATCAATGATATAAAAATATGAAGCTATAATTCCTTACTTAGTTTTTGTACTAAATAAACACAACTCACTTTTAAACAACCCTTTTATATACTCGCACAGTTTAGCAGCAGAGCTGTTCATGGTAGTTTCATTTTGGCCTGAGAATTGAAGGTAGATTTGAACTGGTCATCTAGCAGCAATTTATCGTTTTCTGAAATGCTTAGAATATTTCTATGTTAATGTTAATTTCTTTGTGAGTATCACCTCAGTCTAGTATTTTCAAGCTGGTATTTCTCTTTCCTTGTCATAAGCTAGTACAAATATCTGCTGATAGGGATGTTAAAACTTTGCTGAAGAACTTGACTTGAATTTCAGACTTTAAATTCTAGGTAACAGGTCAGGTTAAGGATATTTTATGGTGGCTGGTTTTGAAGCTGCAGACTGAAAAACCTAATGTATTCTTCAATAATTACTTGACTACCTGTTTGAAGGGTAATCCATATTTTAAAAGTTTCCTCATCTCTTGTGAGCTTAGAAGTTCTTTTTTTTAAGCAATCTGTTCTAATGCGTTCTCATAAATTCACACTGGAATTTCAACCTCAAAGTATGCAAAATTATTTTCAGGTAGGCATTATTGAATGGAGATGGGTGTATAATTTGGGACATCGTAAAGTGGTTTGAAACACTGATGTTGATAGTAAATCATTGCTTATAATGTATATGTGTTCAACTGGAGGGGCTGAAGCTTCCCCATCTACTATCGCAGATGTCTTTTAAAGGTGAAATTAGTTTACGGTAAATGTCATTCAGATGAAGTATGCGCTTTAGAAGCAAGGAAACCATTCCTTTAAAATTAATGATGCATTGCAAATATCAGAAAAAAACTTATATCCAGCATAAAGATAATTAAAATTCAGGTCAGAAGTGTATGACTTAGTCGGGCTAAATTTTTTAATGAGATTTCAGAAAATTAATTGGGCGAGTATGTTTTTACTCTTCTAACGAATATTTCATTTCATGGCTCTACAGGAAAGATGCTTTTATTGGCATCTAAAGATTGTAGTGTCTGACTTTAACTGTTGGTTAACCAGTCTTTTAACAATTTTTAGGTTGATTACAAATAATCTGAATGTCTTGTGACCTTGTAGGCATTTGTGCAGACTGATGACTAGTGCTGGTTTTCTACATGCCAATCAGCCAGCAGTAAAACAACTGACTTTGTTATTAATTAACATTAGCACTCTGGGTTTATATATTGGGCAATTAGCAGTGAACATTCCCCTCTTTTCAGCTCATTCAGGCTTATTTCTTTCTGTGCCTCTGGGAGAAGCAGTCATACAGGCATTGCTCTGCAGCACATCAGTATTTTACTGATACTTTTGTCTTCAGTCTCTCAGTACTCTCCTTTGCCTGAAAAGTCAGGTTAGAGGCTGCAGGAAAGGCTGCTTGGACAGTTTTCTCAGGACTGTTGACGTTTTCCCCAGCTCTTCAGTAATGACAAAGAGCTAAATTTATTGGCCAAACATTCATTGCTCTGGAGATTGAAAGTCTTTCTACAGGACAGTTTTTTTCTTATTCTTTCTGAGCCCAGAATACAAATTCTGAGCCGTACAACTACTCATTTAAAAAAATACAAAAAATGTGTTCAGGTTATGTAGCTGTCCCACCTGCATGTGGTTATAGCAGTGTAGGAAGGATTTGGAGGAAATTGTATCAAGTCTCCAGTTGTAAATTTTGGCATGTTTCTGTTCTTGCATGCTTGGGGAGTCGCTTGTGGTCAGGCGCCTCTGGTAGCACAGTAACACACACCTCCGAAAATGTGGAAGCGTGAGTAGAAACTACATCCTGACGCCAAGGAGCAAGTCCATAGCAAGGAACTTTCCTCTATATTTGCCTGCGTTGCTTTATAATCTGGTATATAAAGACTTCTATTAATCTATAAGTAAGTTCCTTATCGTTGCAGCATATCTGTTCACGTGCGTGCAAGGGAATAGAGCTGAAATTTTCCTTTAATTGGAATTTTTTAGTATTACAAAACCTTACTAATTCTGTTTTGCAGAAAATCTCATAACACCTCAAAATTTGAGGCAAACGTCTCCTTTAAGCATTGTGACGAGGGCTGGCGTTGCATACCTCTACAACTTGCATCAAAGTTTTGCTCTCGCATCAGTGGTTACATCTAAAAGAGAACATCTATGCCAGAAATGTTGTCCAGAATAGCTTGTTCTTGGAATAATCTCTGTATTTCTTCTTAAAAATGAATAGCCTCTTTATTCAAATGAGGAATTAATTGACTTTAATCTCTGGGGTTTTTTTTAATGGAGTAGTAGAAGAATGAGACTTCATTGTGTGCATAAAGAGAACAGTCTTTGTCTCAAAACCAGTTCTTCCCAGACTGTCCCTTCCTACAGCTGCCCTGGGAACAGAAATGTGCAAACAGCACAATTTTCATAGTGCCTTTAGAGGCCCAGTGGTTGGAGGGTTTGGTTGGTTGGTTCCTTTTTCCTCCCCTTTTTGCTTTTTGTTTGTGGGTTTTTTGTTTGTTTGTTTGTTTTTTTGTTTTTTTAATTCAAGCCTCGGTCACTGACCTTGAAACCCGTTCTGCAGAGGCAGTGGCTTGGTTTTACTGTATTCGTGCAGACCTGAACCCTTTCCTGAGCCTGAACTTGTGCTGAAAATGAGAAAATTGATAAACAGGCTTGAAGATGATGGTGGTATCTAATTTTACACACAATTTGTATCTGCATATGAAAAGTGTGAGATTTGCAGAAATAAGGATGAGGGTTTATTTGAATGAATAGGTATTGGTTCTTTGATAGCTTTATGAAAAATTGTAGTGGTTAAACATGGAAGGACTTGAAAAAAACAGAGTTCCCCTTGTCAAAAATCATGAAATAAGTGAAATGTATACAAGGCCAGACTACAGGGATGGTATTGTGAGGAGGTAGATATTTCTTAGGTATTCTAAATGTGTCCTTGTAACAGAATTTAGAAGTTACCTGGTTACATTTCAGTACGGTAAAGCATAAGAGGAAGTTAATGTTAACTGGCCTGCTGTAATCGATAGGGAGCTTTCCAGTATGGTTTGGTCTAACCTGAGCATGTTCTCTGGTTTATACTGTAATCAAACATCTTCTAGCCTGTGTGAAAGCTCCATTATTTTAATTAGGTCTGATAGGTTGTGATAGCAAATGCAAATCTAGGTCATTGCATATGTAAATGTGCAGCTGTAGTCCTGGAGGATGCCAGAACATATCAGCTAAGGTGTCCAGTCATCACCCGGCATTAACTCCAGCATGGCAAGCAGACTTTATGTGCTAACCATGTGAAAGTGGCTGGGACACACACATACACCCTGTCACTTGCCTAACATTTATTTGTATTTTCAAGGTAAGAAGTTGCTAGATATTTCTTGGCACATGCTTAAAATATTAATTTACACTTAAACACTCTTAGTATAAACACAGAGTTTAATGATTTATGAAGGGCAAATGGGTACCATCCTTGATTGCAGCCTGGATTTCTTTCTTAAAAAGAAAATTTTGTGGTAGTTGCTTCATAAAAATCTCGTTAAAACGGCTACCTTTCCAAGTCAGAAAAGCTTTTACTCCAAGTAAGAAAAGCTTTTGCTCAAACTTTCTTACTACTCAAGGAGATTGAAGCTCAGGAGGCATACGTTCTCACAGTTAAGGAAATGCTTTGACTCCTTTCTATGTTTTAATTAGGAAAAAGGATTTTGTAATTCTGTATACTGACACCTTTGTTTTGGCTGGATAAAGAGATTTGACTGGACAGCTCAATTAATTTGCTTAGTAGCTCATATGTAAAAAAGCTGAGAGATGGAGATGGTCCTGGTTAGTTACTGGTCAAGTTGAACAAATACTTGTGTTCAGACGTCCTCCTGGTGATTTCACCACACAAAAAATGCACCTAAACTAATGTTTCATTAGCACTCCCTGGAATGAGAGGAGTATTCCTGTATTACTGTATATTGATGAGTGTTACTGTTTATCAAATCCCCGCAAAGAGAGATTGCAACCAGTTTAAACCGAGAAAGCTGCAGGGGCTGATTACTTTAAATATTTGCTTGTCCAGTTTCATCCTCTGTTGCCTTACTTTGTTGATAATTTAGTAACTTACAGGGGAATGTGTGTAAATAATAAAGCAGTGTTATCTTAAGGTTCTGCTATTTATCTGATGACCCATAGGCTACCTTCTTCCTCATCAGTGAAAGGATGCTCCCATTTTATTGTGTAGCACACACTGCAAAATGTAGAGAAGTGAATCGTGACTCCTCATTGCTTGTAAACGCAGTGTAACTCCAGCACAGCACAAGCACTCAGAGTAACCTTCCTTTGCTTGTGAACACCAACTGCCTGCAGCCCACGGTGGCTGCATGGTAAGGGGGCTTCTTTCAGAGCTTAGGGGGGACTAAAGGGATCTTAAAAGGGAAACGCTCCCTGAACTGTTTAAAGGAAATACTCTATGAAATTGGCTTCCTATTTCTGTTTGACTTGCCTTCATGAATAATTCAAATTTCTAAATTCTAATGCACCCTTCTTATTTGTGTAGGTTATTGTTCATGAATTAAGTCTTTAGCCTAGAGAAATGAAAACCATTTCTCATAGTATGAGAATACTTAAATGCTCGTGGTGATAGATTGAATAACTTACCTGTGGCCTTGGCATTTCAAAAATAATTACTCAAAGTGTTGTTTCAACTGGAAAGGGGTGAGTTTGCTCTTTTAAGGAACTTAAACTGAGAAGGCTGATGATCATGATGGCCTGGAGTTAAATTTCCGGTTACGTGCCTACTTGAATTAGCAGGCATTGGCTGCGCATTATGGTATTGCGTTTTTGTCTTCTCTGGAGTTCATAACCGCCTAAGCTTTTCAGTTTAGCAACAGTCCTCTCTTCTCATAACTGCAGAGCTTTCCCCTCCCTAAGTTCTCAACGGCTGGCACAGGGCAGTGGTGTGGAAGTGCAGAGCAAGCTCCAGCAGCAAACAGCCTTTCACTGCCAGCGAGATGACTGGGAAGATGACGGCGAAAAGACCTGATAGTCTTTTCACTGTCTGGTTTGTGACTTATATCTGCATCTCTGTATCCCCAGCGTTTGTAAAATGTAATCATTTTTCTTGAGTATGCCTGCTGCAGAGTGGCTTTCGTTGTGGGGATTTCTCCCGCATTTCTTGTGATAAAGATGCTGTAAAGGTGGCAGTTTTCCAAACACCTTGTCTTGGTTGATCGATGCAGTTTGTGGGTCAGAAATTACTATTTAGGGGACTTTATTGGTGAGTTTTCTTAAAAACATTGAATTTTACAACTTTGTTTACAAAACCTCTGCCAAATAACTGTAATTGTAGTTCAGAGTTGCACAGCCAGCTCAAAATCTGGGAGCTTTTTCAAATGTCTGATCTGATATTCTATATTGTTTGTTGAATTGTAGTCATTTTTATTTCTGTTGAAAAGAAGTCCAAACTTAGTTGTTAAAATAAATATACACTGTAAGAGATCCTCACACTCTTGTATGTAGTGCTGGTAAAAGATGCTGGACTGAAAGCTTTACCGGCCTTTTAAATCTTACTTCCAGCCCCACCCCTCTGTGTTAGGAAATGACAGTGGCAGCAGTAGTCATCTCCTTAAAACACGCAGCCCTCCTGGCCCGCTCTCCCTGGACACTTGTGCTGGGATTGCCTACTAAAGATTCAGCTGTAAACCATGGCTGCATCCTTGGGAACCCCCCCCAGCTTTTGGTGTGTACTTGTCTTTTTGTGGTTTTCGGTGGGAACTCTGAAATGGCTCAAGATGCTGAAGCTTAAAAACCTATTCTACTTGGTGTGCATGGCAACTTTAAGTAATTAATTTTCATAATTTCTTTTTTAAACTTTGGTTAGCAGTCACGTTAATTACAGAAGAGACCAGAATGGCTCTAGAGAGCAATTCCTAGTCCGTGGAGTACGTAATCCTCGTTATGCTGTGTCTACCTGCCCGGGTGGGTGTTTACCTGGGACTGCTCAGAAGTAGGTGACAGCATCTCCCAAGTGACACAAGCAGGCGAAGTTGATGAGAGGGTGTGTAACTAGGGAGACAGTAGTTTGAGACTAATTAGTTGCTTACATGGAAGGCAAGACTTTATTTCCTTTTTTAAAAAGTAATTTAACTTAATTCAGCTTATGTTACTAATACGTTTACTAGGAACTAATGAATTTATGGTCAGAATTATCTATAGACTGATCAGCCTAGATGGAATTCTTGACCATCAGCAATGAGAGCAAGAGGCTGTGTACATCTGGTGATCTTCACTCTGTTCTTTACGTTTTTGGTAGCTGTTACTAGTTTTATGCTTTGGTTAACAGTTTTGTGCAAGTCTCTGCAGTTACACGTGTGTGCTTGCGGCTCTGTGCTGTGTGTTTATATTGCAGCTGCTCTGGGACAGTGTTGTCTGAAGTGGGAAAAGACAAGTGAAGGTGGGAAAAGGAAAGACAGACCGCTCCCTTGTCCATTGTACACCAGATCAACACCAAATTTCTTTGTCTTTCTTGCTGAGCAATCCTTACTGTGAGGAATTTATCCTCCTAAATGGGATTAGTCATAGAAACCGCTAGTTGGTGGTCATAAAGAAGACAGCTTGGGAATGCAAATTCATGTTTTTGCTTTGCTTTTTCTAGTTCATTGATACAATTTCTTTTGACTTGAACAGAGACATTTAACGTCGTACCCATATCGCTGCACACTGGCAGATTTTCAGATAGAGAAAAAGATTGGCCGAGGACAATTCAGTGAAGTTTACAAAGCAACTTGTCTTCTGGACAGAAAACCTGTGGCATTAAAGAAAGTTCAGGTGAGCATTTAAGTTTGAAGTCTTACTATTTAGCAAGTAGAATGGGAATGTTTTAAGTGTCTACACAGATTACTTTGAGTGAGATACCTCTTTCAGTATTCTTTTGTCAGCAGTAATAATGCAATAAAATGCTTTAAAAATTAAGAGTTTTAAGGTTTGGGAGCACTGGATGATCTGGTTTGATATTTTTACATTAAAAAACCCAGTACCCCTGCTTTCTTATTTTATTCAGTTGGGTTTTAGAGGGTGTGTTTGGGTTTTTTTACTTTTTTTATTTCAAGATAAGGAATAAAGAGTAATTCTTCTGAAGGTCTCAAAGCAGTTTTACAAATACTGATTAAGTCAGGTTAGTTCCATGGTGCACAGTTTACATCTGGATATGAGGTGAAGTGGCCCCACGGCTCCTGCCTGCCCCTCGGCTGTATCCTCTGCAGCCACCTTCTCCATGTAGCCCCTATATCCCTGTTTCCATTTTGAGTGTTCTGTTTGCACTGCATAGTCTTTATCCCTCGTCATCTTGGAGTGGATTTATGTTTCTAAAACAGAATTGTGTAGCAGTGGTGCAATTTCATATTTATTTTTAATTTCACTTTTTACTTCATGAAAAGGGTTCACTAATTTATAATTAAATGTGTGTGAAAGAACAAGGCCCTGATGGCCGTAGTCGTACAGCTGGGAGACTGCCATCTCGACACAGACGAATCATGAGAACACAAGAGCACGAAAGGGAAAAATGCCTGCACTTGCTAATTTTAGAAGAATTTCTGAAAAACTTCCATGCAAGCAGTATAGAGTTTTAACTTGGCTTAATGTATTGTGCAGTGTTCAGAACAGCATTTTATTTGAAGGAATTTGCCTTTAGTCCTTCAACACGTCCTTTAAACTCTTGTTTCTAGTGACTTGCTCTGATTATTACAGAATGAATATTAATGCTCAGTATTATTTGTTAATTATTACAGAGAAATCAGTGGAAGCTATATCTCTGTTTAAAAGAAAAAAGTAAACATTTTATCTTTACTATGTGAAATTAATAGTAACTAAGCTAACTCTGTTTTGTGAATTTGCTGTCGTGATTTTCAAACTAGTATCTTTATTTCTCATCCTGCTTAGACTATTACCTACAGGTTCTGCAATAAATTTTATCCTATCGCTAGCCCTTTTCAGTGGTTTCAAAATAAGGAAAACATTAGTCTTTCTTTGATCTAGGGATTGTGTGTATACTCATTACAGCTGAGGATACACAAACTGGGAGAGGAAAGATCAATTTCTTGTTAAAATATAAAATTTTTTTGTTGTTGTTGTTTAATTTTCATCTGTACATTTTTGTCTTTTGAAGATTTTTGAAATGATGGATGCCAAGGCTAGGCAAGATTGCATTAAAGAAATTGACCTCTTGAAGGTAAGAATTTTTGTGATTACTTTTACTGGTTTTTGTTTTGAGAAAAAAAAAAAATTGTTTTCAGGTTGGCAACAATCACTTGCCTGTTACGGTAAATAGAGCTTATGTAGCATGCACAGTGGTCTTAATAGACCGTGCTTTCTTTTGCAAGCTATAGAATGCCTACATGATGCAAGAATTTTGTCTTAAAGCTTAATTTTATTGAGTTTTCTGCCTATCATCTAAGGAATCTATTAAAAATCTTTCTTCATAAGAAACCCACAAGTACTCCTCTTTGTGAGGCATGTAAATTCTGCCCTTTATGCATTTTGATTTGTTTGTCACTTTAATGAACTAGCTAAATGGGAAAACAGTTTTGCATGTGCATGTCATGTATCTATATGTACACATATCACACATGAAAAGTAGTAGTTTAGATAAAGGCTCTGACACCAGAGAGTGTTTTTTAAGTAATTAAACCAACTAGTGATTTTTTTTTTTCCTGTCTCAGTAGTTTATTTTAAAATGTTGGTAGAAAATATATATGCATTGCACTTTAAATATCTGTTTTGAGTAAATGCAACAGATTGTAGAAGGCTAAAATTTTAGTTTAGTCAAATTTAATTCTAAAAGTATTAAATAATTCATTTTGTAAATGTGATTTTAGGTATTTCTATTTAAATTGTCGATTTATATTCATGCAGTTGTAGACAAAGCTTGAGTCCTCTAGACTGTAGTGAAGGCATGCAGGATAAACACGAAGATTGCAGTTTGTGTGATCCAGTTGTTTAACAGTCATGGAGAAAAATAATGCCAACATTAAGATTCAGAAAGAGAATTTGTGATATTTTTGGATTCTAGATAATCTACAGCTTTGTCTTGATCTCTGGTTATGGAAGATGTCATAAACTTGCACTGGATTTATTTAGAGCAGAATGTGCAAATTTTTGAGAATTGGAGGAGACTGAAAATGAAATACCCACAAAGACAGGAGATTCTAGAAGGTCAGCTCCCATCCACCTGGGTGGGAAGCCCAGAGGCTCTTAACTTCCTGAGTACAGCTCACCAGGAAGCCAGGCATCGCACCGGGGTTACCGGAGTGGCGAGTTGTGAAAGTGCGTACGATACGCTGAGCCACGCAGGGCTTCCCTATCCACTGCTGGAGTCAGTGAAATTACATCTCACACTCCCCACTCCAACACCATCACCAAAGCTCTCTAGTCTAGCATGGCACTATTGGAAGCCTGACTCAGCTCCTTTTGAAGTCAAAAGCTGTTGTATCTGTCTCTGAGCCAGTGTATTTAAGTTAAAAACCTCTGTTTGTCCGGAATTAAGAACTGTCTGTGTGTATTCTGAAGTCTTCGGTGGTTGTCTTTGGAGCAGAGTAGCATGTTTGCCACACTTACAACCTCTTGTTTATGATTTTTTTTAAATAGTAACTGTAGCTCTCTGGAGGGAGGGAGTTTCCATTATACCAGCAGAGTTCTGCTTTGAAAAATACTGGTTGATAAAATTGTTTTGCACAATATTTTATAGAAGACTAGAAAACATTTCAGTAAATTAGTTTAGTTGGGACTGAAGGGAGGAGCAGGAATAATTATTGACAGTCTACAGAAACATACCAATATGCTGTTTATTATGCAAAACACCACTCTGCTGGTAGCTTAATTATTTATTGTTGAATGTCAATGTATCTTCCTACTTGGACGGTTGTGTAGTACCATCCAAAGAATGTGAAGTTTGAGTATGTTAAAAAGTCAGTTTGATGAATCTTGTTGTATTACAGATGCAAAGGAGATATATTTCTTAGCATTGCTTATAGTTCACTTCTTTCAAATGACTATTAGTTTTCAACTCAGAGCCAACAAAATCCATTGAATTTAGCCAAGATGCATGTAGCTCAGCTTCTGAGAAGATCAGCAGATAATAAGTAAAAGGCTGTCAAAGTTGAAGTTCCCAGTTTTAGAGCCGTGCTGTTGATGCTGTGCGGGTCAGCATGTTTGCTAACCCAGCCCAGGCAGTTACTCAGGTTTGTCTGCAGGCAGGGGAGGATTGCTGTGTCAGCATCAGCGGCGGGCCTACACGTCACTCCGTGTCCTAAGACAAATAACTGATCAGATCGAAATATCTGCAAGTCATCTTTTGCTAATTGATGGCTCCCATGCTGCCTGCTCTCACAGCTTCATGGAAATAACCGAAGGTCTGTGTGTGGATGTGCTGGGACAGTCATGAAAAGTCGTATTTCAAGACTTCAGAGCTGCTTCACCAGAGTAGGACACGGGTCCCTTCTCAGGGCTGGGCAGTAGCTGTCACCATTTGTGCAGCGTGGGACAGAATAGTCCGTGCCTGGGCGTAGGAAAAAGTTTTAAAAATGAGATTTCAGTTCCTGCTGCAGAGTATGTGTGATCTCTGGCCTGGCTTCTGACGAAATTTCATGGGGTTTCTTGTTCTGTTGTGAGGTTTTCACATTTTGGTTTTCTCTAGAATAGTTTCTGTGCAGCTTCAGGAAAGTAGGACAAGTGTATTTTTCTCGAATGAGCTATTCTCAATAATTCTAATTTCAGCATTTTTAGAGTCATTATATGAAAAGTTTAAATACATTTCACTTCCTAAATTTATCAATTAAGGTAGTTGTTCTTGTGTCTAGAAAGCGTGAAGTGTGTAAGGACCCAATTACAGTATTTCAGAGTTGGTTTGAATCTTGCTCAACTTTACTTTTCATCCCTGTTGATGTGGAGTACATGTCTGCCTTGCAGTTGTCTAGTGTCTGGCCATGCAATATGGGATATTCATATTTTTAAAACTTTGATGCTACTTTTAAATTCTGATGTCTAGTACGAAGTATTTATAGATTTACTGAAACAACTTGCTGTAAGAGCTTTTCTTTCTTTGTTGTTTATATTTTTAATGTAGACCATTGAGGAATTTGTTGAAGGAATTACACAGACTTGCTGTAGTCTATCCCTGTCAAAATAATACTTCGTCTTTTTTGATGAAAGACTTTTATGTGACCATGGAAACAAAGGGGTTTTTTGTGATTTGTAAATGACTTATAATTACTCAAAATTTAATAGAAGCCAGACAAAATTGTGCATTACTTTCAGTGTAATTCTGTCTAAAAGGTTTAGGTAAAGCAGCTCAATAATGTGGCTGTAATCAGCATTTGGGCTGCCAGCACCCACACCCTGTCATTTAGAGGTGGCTTACCCTTCCCCATGCCTCTTCCTGACAGTGCTGCTGTGCATACACATCAGGCATTAACTACCATCATACTTCTAGGATGCATTAAAGAAATGGGAAATTTCATTAACCCACAATAAACTGTTTGTAATGTTTTGTGCATTTAAGGATTTGTGAGAATGAATATACTTTCTTTCTGACAAAATTCAGGTAGTCTTTTCCATGACACAGGAGTATACAATAGTTATAAAAAATCCTCAGAGTCAATATATTTATTTAAAATATGTTTGACAAAAGGAAGAGTGGGGAATGGATGTTTGGCTTATCCAGAGTGGTCTACCTGGCTGTTCTGGGAAAACAAGAGTTCAGTGGTCAGTGAATTGTAGAAAAAAATGTGTATTTCTGCATTCACACCTCTAAAAGGTTGTGGGCAGCCTCCTGTGTTTTCCAGGAGAGCAGAGAGCCTAGTGAGGCTCCTTCTAGAGCGCTCATCCCTCTGCTTAGCTTCAGCAAGGAGTGGTGTCAGCTGCTGCTGCTGGAAGGGAGAGTCCTCGGAGATCAGCTCATCAGAAGAGCTACCACAGAAGGGTGTTTTGTTTGTTTGCTTTTAATTTTATACAACTTGATCATAACAGAAGAAATATTCCTCTTTAGATCTAATGAGTTTCTTTAAATCAGTACAAACCATCAGTAAAAAGTGTGTACAGTCTCACAGAACGATTTAAATTCTTTGTATCGGTTAAGCAGTGCTTGGGTCTGAGTAAGCTGAGCTTTGTTATACACAATAAATGCAGTAAAGGCTGGGGTGCAGGATGGGACAAATGTTAGTGTAGTTGCTCTCCCAACAGTGTGTGGTCTTCATTCCCTGTTACAGTTGTAGTATTTTGATGTTGTGTTTTATTGGCACATGGTGCTGCAGCTTAGAAAAAGGCTTGTTCGCTACTTGGACTCCCCAGTGCCACTGGGAACTCAGGAGAGTTCCCACCCGAGCGTCCTCTGGCGAACAGAAAACATCCCTTGAATCGTGGGCTTGACTGCACCCACAAGAGCTGTTGGCCATACCCAGGCATCGGGTCTGCCGTGAGAGACCGTGCCTGAGGTGATGCGGGGGAAGGCGCCCTGATTGCATGAGGTGTTGGGGGCTGTTCTGCTCGTGATTTCAGTGCTTTTTCCGCTGGAAGTTGATCTTTGATCAATGTGCCTGAGAGCAGACATTTACAAAAAATTTCAACAGAAATGGTGGGCTGTGACACTTATTTCTTTATTTAAGGCTTGGGCTTGTGGGAATGTTCTTCTCCTGATGCCTGCACATGGATCCCATTAACGCTAATGTGTGCTAGTGTCAAGGCATTGCAAAGGAGAATCTATCCCCTAATGTGCATGCGGAGAGGAGTGATTAGCATGATGGATCATAACAGTGTTTCTTTTGGCTTTGTAACCCCTGGAATAGACAGATTGAGTCACAGCTGTTTAGTAGATGAAATGCTCACTTTAGTAGTTTCTAAATTTACTGCATTTTTGAGAGCACAAGAGAAAGATAATCTAAAGCAAAATGAGTGAGGGAGAGTGAATAGAGATCTAGATCCTACGTCATCTTCTAAGCGGTTACAGTTTTTCACTTTAAGAAATTCAGATATTAAATATTAAACCAGAAATTTTAATTTGTGGACCCTGTTTCTGAATTTAGCCCTGTGAGTAACGTGTAACAATCTGAGAAGATGCCATTTTTTAAGAAACACGGAAGGAAAAAAAATAATTAAAATATCAGTTGTGAATATAAGGAGCTATACTGAAATGAAAAAAGTAATTAATGAAGATGCAAGCATAAATAATCAGAAAAATAAACTGACGTGTGCAATTTGTGCATTATTTGCCTCCATCAAAGTTTTAATTAATTCTGTTGTGCTTCTGAGAGGCAGAGAGACCTCAAGGAGTGCTGTAATCAACAGTTGGGTTTTTTGTTTATATTTAATGGGGGAAAAAAAATCAGTTACTGCTTAACAAAGCTTCTTTCAGGACATTGCTTTTAAATACTTTGTGAGTTTACAATAGAAGAGGTGGTTTCACACTATTTTGGGCTGTATGGCTCTTTATTCAAGACACCTTTATTATGCTGTGCTTACGATAAATGATATTTCTTACAGGATTTTTGTCTATAGTAACTCAGAGCAGTTTGTAGTTGCACCTATTGTGAACTGTTTTGCATAATGATTACAAAAGTGGTACAGGTGTTGTATCTTGGAGTTGTCGTTACTACAGCATTGTAAATTTTCTTCTTGCCTTCCCTCTGTCTGCAGCAACTGAACCACCCCAATATAATTAAGTATTTGGATTCTTTTATTGAAGACAATGAACTTAACATTGTCCTGGAACTGGCCGACGCTGGTGATCTCTCTCAGATGATTAAGGTAAGGACGTGTCAGTTCTAGAGGTGCTACAAACTTTCAGGATTAGGCAGAGACACGAGGCAGAGGGGGTGAGCACATCTGTGCTAGAAGCACTCTCTCCTTGCAGTTGTGCACACCCACAGGGTGCTTCCAGAGCCCAAACCGAAGTGTCTGGTGGTGTTTTAAATACACGGGGCTATGCCACTTGCTTCTGGTCGCTGCTTTGGAAAGGAGCAAGCCTCTGTCTGTTTGGTGGGACGTCGTCGTTATTTGCGAGGCTGATTTATCCAGTCCGTGATTGATGGGGACGTTTAATTATTGTTAGATTCACGATTCGTATAGCCTGTCTGCCACTCTGAAGACATTCAAGGAAGTGTATTGACTTTCTTTGCAGTGGGGATTTGGGTTTGAGAAAATGTTTCAAGTACTTGTTCTTCTTTTATGTTGCTCTTAGGAATACTTGTATTGCTGCAAACCAGCTTTAGTTAAGCTGTTACCACCTGCTTTTATATTTTCTTTGACATGTTAATCTTTAGACATACATCCCTTGTGAGAACAGATGTGTTATATCATGTTTGTTAGCACTCTCAACCTTCTCTCCATGTTTTACCTGATTTTTGCCATCATTATTCTGTAATTATCATAAATGAATGTTTGGAAAGTTCTCCTCCTCCTTGTTGTCACAGTTAAAATATCTTATTAACAGATTTGTTTTCTTTGCCAGCAGAGCTATGAGGCACTAGGCCAAAGGCTGTCAAACAAGTTATCCATTTAGTCCATAGTCAATGGCTAAATTTACAGTATCCATGAAAATCTGCTCCATCTCACAGGAGAGTCCCCCTGGGCGAGCGAGCTGGGAACAGGCAGTTGGCAGAGCCGCTCCCGGGGAGAGCCCCGGAATTGCAGACACAGCCTCACTCCGCAGCCGCTCCGTAGCAGGAGCGATGGTGGGATCTGCCCCCAGCCCAGGGGACGACGACCCGGCGGGGACCGAAGCCGCACACGCGGGCTGGTGGCTCGTGCCAAAGGTGGCCGCTGGTGTCAGGGTCTCAGTTGTGCTCACCAGGGGTTGTGGAGACAGAGCTTGTCCCTCTGCCTGGGGAGAGCTCGGGCGTATTTTTATCTTTCGCTGTTTTCTTGTGGATTCTTCTATGTTTTGCCCTTTTCCCAACAGATCCTGGGAAACCTGCAGTTTATCTCAGACTTTTTGTAGTTGGAGTTACAGATGAGGAAGAACTGAGAGCAGGAGTTAGGGCTGTGATCATCCTGGGGTGTGCAAGTTTTTTGCTTTGATTTTTAAATCTTAGCTTATAAAAAGTTTTGTCCACATAATTGTGAGATATCATCATATAAAATATTTGCAATTTTTTGTCATTTACAGTTTTTAGTTTAAAACATTCCCTATTGATAAATAGGTTCATTTTATCTATCAGAGTTGGTTATTAATTTTTTAAAATTACTTTTTCTGCCATTATAAATAGGAGTTACATTTCCCAAAACATAATTTGTAGATTCTTAGGTTGATAACTTGAACAGCACTGGAACTTGTGTTCATTCTGCCAGCACTCCCCAGTCTGATCTGTTTTCTCATGTGTTTATCACAGGCATGAAGATGATGCCCTAGGTTTTTTCAAGGTCATATAAATGATGTTTTTCCATTGGTGAAAATCTTGGAATTCCATTTTTTTATTAGAGGAAAAAAACCCCTAAAACCAAGAGGGAACAAAAGTCTCCTCCTAAATATAGCTTTAACTGCAGGAGTGGAGTTTGCCTGCCTGCCCCTCCCTGTCACCCCCACGCCCCACCCACCCCTTGGGAATTTAAGTTTATGTGAGGATTTTCAGTTTCGTGAGGCGGTAGGAACAGCAGTAACAACACTCCGAAGGTGTGAGAGTGATAAAAACAGGGACTGTCTTTGTCACGCCCCTGGTGCCTGCATTATTTATGAGGTATTGTAAAGCTGATGTAAGGGAGTGCTGCAGGATAACCCACTGGAGAGTTGGGACTTTCTTGTAAATGTCAGGCAAATCTTATTGGACATGACATTTAGAAAATTATCACTTGTGGTCTTGCATATCCACTCTTAAATACTTTAATGAGAATTAAATAATTTTATCATGTATATAACACTTTATCCCTCACCCTCTGTAATTCCTCTGTGCTCTCTATCAAGTTTTGGTTTGAAACTGTTGCAATCTGTCAGATTTGCTGCCTGGGGAATTGCACGGTCGTGCCCCTTCGCAGCTGATCTGCAAAAGAAAATTTGCCGTTACTTGAGTCAAACACGAACCAGTAACAGCATTTCACATAAAATATAAAATGTGACAACGGACATCAGATGTCTGTACTGAGAGGAAAAAGCACAAATGCAGAAAGGGGCAACAACCAATTCCCTTTCCTTTATTCTTGCTCTCACACACTGCTGATGGAAATTCTCAGGGGTGCGATGCAAAAGCAATGCCGTTGTAGTGTGCTAGAAGGGTGTACAGTGTTTCAGAGGTAGTCGTTATCCAGTGACACCTTGTATATCAAAGGATGAGGATAAATCTTAAACCTCTGGAAGTGTGTTCTAAGTGTATTTTATTAATGCTGTGGATGAAGAACTGACTCAGTGTCTAGCACAGGAAGAAGCAGTGAGAAGTCAGGCACCACTAATCCAAAGCAGAGCGATATTGGGGCGCTTGGAGGGGGCGGTCCCACGTTGCCTGTCACGTACACGGCTGGTGTGTGTTTCTGACATGGAAAAAGAGTCATTGAGGATAGATAATGTTTAGTCTTCACTGCAGTGTGCAGCTGGTTATTTATTCCTGTAATAAGTTGCTTGGGAAGGATACTTCAGTATTGCAGAGAACCGTCACCATGCTGCACTCCTCCATATTGTGTGTGTTTTGCTTACGATGGTTTTGTTTGAGAGCTATTAGAGGAGGTCCATCGAATCCGGGCTCAGCTATGCTTGGCGCTGCATACATGCACACAAAACGGTCTTTTCCCAGGTCTGGGTGTCTCTTGATCAGTAGTGTCTTTCTGTCTCACTAGAGATAGTTCAGTTAATTTAGTATTCCTATTATGCATGAAATAGAATATCTTATTCTACCTGATTGCAGAAGAAACATGGATACTTCATTGATGTTCTGGCCACCATTTAAAAAGGGGAAACAGATTACCTTATTGTTGTTAGTAGACTGTACGATAATGAATGTTTACAAGATTTTTTTAACGATCTTTTGTTACTTAAGGCAAAATATTTGAGACGTTTGTTGTTTTGAGGCATTAAATATGTTTTGCAAAGTAATTAAGGAGATTAATGCTAATTATAACTGGTGTCCATTCAAAAATGTCAAACCTATTTAAGCATATTTTTCATAATAGTTGTTAATCAGTGAACTGCATTGAAGTTTACATAGAGAGAGAAGGAGTTAAAAGCTAATCAGAAGAAAAGCCATGCTGCTGCAGATCTGGAAGACATGAGCAACCTGCAGCTGACTAACACAAGTCCAGGAACGAGTCAATTATGTTGCTTTTTCACTGATCTTTTATTTATTTCCTCCCACAGTATTTTAAAAAGCAGAAACGGTTAATCCCAGAAAGGACGGTGTGGAAATATTTTGTGCAGTTATGCAGTGCAGTTGAACACATGCACTCCCGCAGGGTGATGCACAGAGGTAACATTAATTCAGTCTCTTTTCACTGAATAATAATATAATGTTCCAATTAGTAAGCGCCTACATTCAAAAACAATTATGCTGATGTTCAGCCAATGCATGTTTAGAGAGGCTGGAGCTTGCAAGATGGATTTCTCCTTCTGTCTCTTTGCCTCATTGTTAAAGGATTCAGTCCGAAGTGAGTGTGGTATTAGGAAGATGAGCTGCTTTGTATTCCAGACACTGATATTAAGTAGAAGTGTCAAACTTGCCATTAGAAAAGTGTCAGAAGTAAAATGCTGAGACTACTGGATACACTGAACTCTAAGAAATAGTCTTCATTATATTAGCTGTGACCTTAGAGAGTTTAGAAGAGGTTTTTTTCTGTCTTGCAAGCTTTTCTGAAATATTAATACAAATATGTCCCACACTCTCATAAGCTGTTCTCTATTTTCATTAATTATTTTTGAATCTCTCGTCTTAGAACTTTTCATAACTTTGAGCTCTGTCCAAAAATTACATTGCTGCTTTCAGCGTAAATGAAATGCTTTGTGAGGGGCTTGACCCAGGAAATGCAAATATCCCAAAAGGCACCAATACCAGTCTCTGCTGCTTGCTGTTTCCTTTCTCCTTTGAAGTAGTGAATTCTTCACTGTTTTTTTTCAGCAACGTGATACCTTTTTTGCTCCTTTATACATCCCCTGATGCAGTTTATCACTTGTACATGAAATAGGTCTGTAATTGGTGGCTGTAATCTGGAGCCTCGCACGTTTAGCCTCGGTAACTCAATCCTGACACGACTGCTTGGGAAACTGGGGTTCTAGTAATTTTTGCACTCCATTGAACAAACTGGGCTGTACAGAGCCCAGAATTTATGTATATGTGGGACAATAATTAGCCCGTGGTGTGAGGGGGCAATGGTGGGCAGTACAGTTTCCAGTAGAAAACAATCATTTCCAGAGAGGAGCAGACATGTTTCTTTGATTTCCATCAGTTAAAGAGGATGCCTCAATTCTGTTGTGCTGTTTCCTACATTTCCCCTCCCTCATTGGTATTTTTTGTGTGCTGGAAAGTATACTCTGATTTTTGTGTATGTGCAGAGCTTGAAGTCTTGGAAGATTCAGCCTATCAAAGCTATAAAGAAACATGGTTCTGCTCGAGCCTCTTTTGTCCAGAGAGCGCTCCAGGCTATGTTTCTACTGCGGTAGTAGAACCAAATAACCTTTTGTGAGTTTGACCTTTTACCTTTTTCTTCTTGCAGACATAAAACCAGCCAACGTGTTTATAACAGCCACGGGGGTGGTGAAGCTGGGAGATCTTGGATTAGGCCGGTTTTTTAGTTCTAAAACCACTGCAGCACATTCCTTAGGTAAGATGGTACTTGTCGACAGTAAGCACGCAGTGCTGTACAGTTGTCAGCTGGGGGGTTCAAAAAAAGTGGTGTCTGTCCTCTTACTATGACAGAAGCTTAATTCAGTGGATGCGAACTATGTTTTCTGTGATAGGCATTTTAAATACTCTTCATATGAAATTAATAGGGGTTTTTTTGTTTTAAAACTCCACTTCATTTTTTTTTTTCTGGAAGGTCTGGCCTGGTAAGTGTGTGATTTATAGCAAATGTAACAAATGCAGCTCTTCCACTCTAAATAGCATGTTTGCCTGCACTCTGCTTACTGGAATTAAATGTTACACCACCACCATTTTTATCAGATGCTGGTCAGCCGACTCACGCTGAGCAGGGGTTGTGACTGTCACCTGAAGCAAGGGAAGTGTTCAAAGCCCTCACGGTTCATCTGTTTCAAAAAAGGGCTTCACTTGAAACTCAGGCTTTAAAAATCCAAGTTTTTGTAATGTCTTCCATGTGTCTCAGGGTTGTTTTCCTGCTCTTCTGTCAGTGCAGCTAATTGTTCTTGTCAAAGTGTAGTACCTTATTTTTATTCTGTACTCTGCTGTGCTTTGGTTCATCCCAGCTTCTTGCTATCCGCAAAGGCAGTAGCGTCGCCACACTCCCCCATGTTAATGTGTTGAACAGAACTAGAGCTACTGGCTGTCTTGCCAGACTTCATGTGAAGTAGCCTTCTACTTTGATGGTGAACTGCTTTTCTGACCAATTTTGCAGCCATTAAGTAGTTTCATTTAGACAGATTTAACAGTTTGCTTATAAGTAAAGTTATATAAGTGTTAAAGTTGTAATTCTTCTGTTGCTTCTGTTTCCCTCCCTCTGAAGCCTCTTACATCATCATTTGTCATCATGTTTACTGGACCAGTCATAATGATTCATTTCTTGGGTTTTTTCTGTGGTTTACAAGTAGCATGATTATACCTCCAGCATTTTTCTGGGAATTGAAATTGAGTTCACTGGTTTAGAGCATCTGGGTTCTTCTCTCCCTCATCTTTACCTTTAGCAAAAATTACAATGCTATAGAAAAGTGTACAGTATATGCCATTCATTCTTTAAGTCTTACAGCATAAAGTATTTCATAATTGTGTCTGTAACCTTTGGAGAGGTGGCTGATTTTCTGTTTTATTAACGAGTCTGGTTTTTGAGTCACAAAGGTGCTTCTGTGTCACAGTAGTGAAGAAACTTTAGCTTTTAGTGCAGTATGGAAGCTCTTTCACATTTAGGTCTCAGTTGACTTTGGAATACACGACATTTGTTTCACTGTTTGTTTTTGTGCAATTTCCTCCACTGAGTGTGAGTCTTGCTCAATTATTTCTTATATGCCTACAAACTTAATTGATAATACTCACCATCAACGCTGGTGCTTCTCAGTGCACAGGCAAAGAAGATAGATACATGTCTTTGTGCTTAAAAAAAAAAAGTAATTTCTAGTTTACTTTCATAAAATATTAGGAGATTTCCCTTTGCATCAAAAGCTATCCTAGGATCCTCTTCAGAGAAAGTTACAATCACATGATCTGAACAGGCAAAAATATGATCATGTCTAATTATATGATCTTATCTAGTTTGACTGCTGCACTTATATTAATAAGAATAAATTGGGGCTTGGAAACTGGCTGCGCATGTAAGCCAAGCTTGTGACCTTTACCAGGGTTGCTCTCTCTTAATTGAGAAAGCTCGTGTAGGAAGACTTAAGCCTCTTCTGCAAGAACCTTACCCTTCCTCAAATCAACAGCATCCTGGAAACGGGTGAATAAGGTGCAGAACACTGAGGGAGCAGCAGTGAATGGTACTGGAGACAGTGCGTTGTGTTGTGGGACACACCACCATGTCCAGTGGTTCTTGTATCCAAGTAAAAAGAACACTTTAACAATCAAAAAAATATGCAGACTTGAAGCTTTTTTTTTTTGGTAATTTGCCAGACATACAGGTTTTGTAGCAGCAGGAAATCTACTGATCTTGGGTTTGGTTTAATTAAGACATTTGTTTAAGTAGGTGTGAGTGATGAACACCCTGCAAACCAGAGTGTGGTACCCGCGCGGACCCAGGCTGTGATGCTGGGCACTTCCCGTAGCCACGTTGCCCCGGCAACCGCCCTGAACCATCATTTCTCTGGCTGCTGACCCATGAATTGAACGTGTGGCTTATGCAAATATATTCATCTAATTTTTTTTTTCTTTCGTTGTATTTGCTAGCATCAGACTGGCATGAAAGGGCATTAGGCAGTACCACGACCCGTCTGACAGGTGTACCACCGGGCTGCGGCGGCGCGGCCGCCGCCGTGTCAGGAATGGGAGCCGTAATTAGAGCAAAGAACAGAATGAACGTCAGATGAATTACCAGGCAGCAGATCATATTTGTCAGGAAGGATTGCATACATAAAAATTAAGTGACAGTACATGCCGGGGTAATGAAAGAAAAATGAAAGATTTGCCCGTACACAGCTCGCGAGATGCTCGGAGCGACGGCGGGATGCCTGACCGGCGGCACGGCCCGGTGGGAGCATCGCCAGGGCAATGGGCGACTGCTGGGCAGGGAAAGCTCCAGCCCCTGGAAAACCTCCACGGGCAGACCTGCACCAGGGGAAACGTGGGCACCTCCTGTCTCCTGGGGTAACAGAACTGCGCTGGGAGAGGCAGCGGTGGGGTGGAGTGGGGGATAAGCACCAGAATCCAGCCAGGCGGCACCACTTCTGCCGCTTTCCCTGTTCCCCGCGTGACTTGTGAGAGAAGGCAGGAGATGCTTTTCCGTAGGGGAGAGCTCTTCATGCACAAGCTTTACCAGAAATCTCCCATGTTTAAAGGTAATGAGTGTAGCCAAGGTGAATTTTACTACTACTTGTTACAACACGGTGGCTTATTCTTCTTCCTTCCCTAATTTAAGCTCCCCTGTAGGAGAAGCTCCAGGATTGAATTTAATGGAGACAGACTCCTGTATTGCAGAAACTTTATTGGGGGGCGTAGGAGGGAAGAGGGGCACAATTCAGCATGAAGTGAGGAGGAATGCTTTTTGCTTTTTTTTTTTTTTTTCATTACTGCTTATGATTTTCTTGAAAAACTTTTATAGCCTGTTCTTTTGCAGTTTATACTACATTCATAGTCTTTTTTTTTCTTTCTTTCATTTGTATGGTTATTTTTTTCCCCCCAGGAGCCATATGATACATGTTTGACAGACTGTTTCACTACAGAAAATTACTATACTGAACCCAGGGCTTTGCACCCAGAAATGATGAAATGACACCTGGATGCTGGAGTTCAGGTGTGCGACACCATGCCCTTTGGGTTGATTTTATAGTACTGGTGTGTGATGTGCTTCCAGGTGTCATCTCTTTCATCCAAGATTTAATAGGACTAGGAGTATTTTTTTGTCTGTTTTTAATGTTTGATTGTGTCCATTATTTATTTTGTTGATCTATGACGTGGGTATCCAGAGGAATATATTGTCAGTTAAGGCTATTCTAATATGCTTGTGGGAAAGTTTAAGTCATTAACTTTGCTAAAAAACCTAATTACTTATAAGACAAAAATTACAAATAGCAGAGCACATTTAAAAACTGCATAGACTTTAGAAAACTGCATAGGCTTTGGAAAACTTAACAGTAAGCAGGTAGACTTCATTTTACTACAAGCTGTAATAAATATAGAGAATTTCCATTAATATTAAAATGGGTAACTTTATTGTGAACTGGTATAATGCCCATTTTTAGCCAAAGCTTCTGACTGGCTTTACATATTGAAGAAAAAAGAGAAAAGTAAAACACAAACCAACCTCAAAACCAAAAAACAATTTTACACAGAATAGCCTTGTTTTGGAGCAGATGATTTATTATTTATTCTTGGGCAAGAGTAAACTTGGAGCAGACTTTCTTTTGGGGGATGCATATAAGTCGAAGCTTCCCAGTTTAGAACATGCAAATAGCAGTGGATTGGAGTACGTGGGGTGTTACACGTTCCTTCTGGTTTCTTTTTGGATACGAGGATCAACAGGGAATAACTGCAGTCATGAGAAGAGCTCTTTTGTGGATGGACAATTTGTCTCTCTTATTTTGCTTGCCAAGCCAGTTTGCCATCTGAAAAAAATCACAGTACTTTAAGGAGCTAGTAAGCAGCACTTGTTAAGAAAAAATGGGCACAAGAAATCTGCTTAAAATTTCAACAGCTGATGTTCTGTGCATTTTGAGAAATTTTGGCCCTTTGGTCTGTGCCTGTAGTATGGTATTTGTGGAAGAAAAGACTGCTGCAGAATTACTGCAGGTATATTATATTACCTACATGTAAAAAAGAAAAAGAAAAAGCTTAGAGCAACAGGTCTTGTAAAAACAGCTGCAATATTATGCAGAAAATATTTATTCTTTTTTATATTTTTTTCTTTTTTTTCCCTCCTTGAAACAATTAGTGGGGGTACCTCACACTGAGATTTGAAGGCATTTAAAGTATCTTTTAGTGCCTTTGATGACTGTTGCACTTCAGCTAATTCCCAAAAGTTGAGCTAATTCCCAAATTATCCTTTTGGGAAAAGACCTCAGCCTTCTTGTTGGAAATACACCCCAAGTAATGCAAACGTTTAGAAACAGAACCTGATGAACTAGACTTCTTTTAAATAATGCTGCAAATTTTTCTTGGTAACCTACAAGAGAATCTTGGAGAGATGAGGCAGGCGGGAGTTGTGGACTTTAATTTTCAAGCAGAATTGCTTCCCTGCTGTGTTTGCACCACTGGACATTACTAAAACATACTAAAGTATTTTTCTCAACTCTGTGTATGTTCATGGAATATGTAATAGTGTGTCTTACATGTTAAAGCTAAGCTAATAGTTCTGGAAATAATTATTATTTTAAAAACTGGGCGATATTTTGTTATTCGTGGATGGCACCTCATGTTTTTGAGCATAGTTCTTTGCCTTTTACATTTGTAATGAGCATGTTTCAAAAATCACAAGTATTTCAAAACATTGCAAAGTTTGTTTTGACAGAAGTGGAACATCTCTAGAATGAAGGAATGCTTTAATCAGTATTACCCCTTTGAGGCCCGCGTTGTGCTCTGATATCTCTTGGTTTGAAACTGGGAATACTCTGTAAAGATACAATAAAGGTCAGAATTTGTTAGGTTCTTTCATATTCAGAACTCTGTTCCCTGCTGTGAGAAAGAAGAGTGGTAGATTCAGAAACACTGTTCAGCTCACTATTAAAGATTAGCTGGAAGGTGCTGGTGAAGGCAGAATAAAAGCTTTCCTTATCACTTGTTCTTGTACTTCACAGCCAAATCTGGCTATGGAGTTTGATTAATTTCAAGAGATGCTTATTTTTTATAGCATTTTAAAAAATCCAACATACAGAGCCTATTAAAATATTTGGAAATATTGTGCATTGATTTCAGTCTGATGACAAATCTGCCTAAAGGTGTGGGAGAGCTGCTGCTGCAAGAGACTTGTCTGTGGTACATTAAATTCAGTGAATGAGACTCTGATAGAGCCTCCTAAAAGTATGAATCGGATTTTCTCTCGTTTCTGCCTACGAGCAGCTAAGGATGAATTTCACAGGAAGCACTGATCCCTGGCTGAACTGTATTTGCACAGGGAGAAGCTCTGTATAGGAGATAACGATCCTGTGTGTGACTGTACTGATAACCCAGCTGCTGTCACCTTCACAACAACAAAACTCCTCTGATTCAAGCTGAAAAATGTTTTCAAAATGGGTGAGCCTGATCTTTCCTGCGTAGTGAAAGACTTGCTGAGTTCAGAAGTAACACAGCTCTTCACCTGGGTGTTTCTGTGGCAGATGTGGGAATTCAGCTCAGAGGGCCTGTGCACACTGGTTGCTGTAGTTGCACGGGTAGGGTTTTTAATTCAGACTATATATGAGAGGAGAGGAATTTGAATTTTATTTTTGAAATAACTTTGCTGCCTTTGCCTGCGTGTTTTTCTGGTGAAACAAGAGACTCTGCTCCTAATCTAACTGGAAATAATTAGCATTTCCCTATCTTGGGTGTTGCAGATATCCCAGAGCTGTTCTGTTCCGTGTGGGTGTTGTAGCTGTGCACACAGACAGTGCTGGGGAGAGTAGGAAGAAACGTTGTTCTGGTATCGCTGAAGTAGGCTGATATTCAAGTGAAGTGTTTCAACTTTCAGGAATAGAATGGGAAGATGCTTACTTAGTCATAATCTTCTCTACAGTTTTGTGACCTTTATAACTTTAAAGGCATTACTTTACCACCTGGTGATTAATACTGAGTCTGAGCAATATTTTGTATTTTCAGCAGGGGAAATGCCAAAGAAAGTTCCTGATTAGTAGTCTCCGATTAGACTATTCTTGTCAAATTGACTAATGTAATGCAATGGTGAGCCCTGACTGATTGCACTGGAAGCCTTGTGCGCTTTTCTAGAAGGTGCTCATTATAGGAGATTCCCACGTAATGTTGGACGGGCCATAAAGAGAATTGGGCTTGTCAGTCTTTTATCATGACAGTTATTTAAAAATTAATGCCTCAGTTTTGAAACGCAGAGACCTGCTTGTTCGTACATTTGCTGACAACACCACAGTAATGATAGGTAAATGTGCAAGGTAGACTTCATAAAATCAGCTCAGGCGTGGACTGCTCCACAGGCCCATTACTATAATGGAACAGACTAATGCACGGAAAATCAAATACGGACGATAACGCACTCATCCATATTATAAACCCCGTCATTCTGCTTTGATCGAAGGTCGTTTTAAGGCATTATGTGAAATGACAGTTTTAGCCTACCAAGCAGAGCCCTGCTAACGTGGAAGGCAAGGCCATAACTTTAGAGCCCACACATTATTATTTGCTCTGAGCTTGTCACGCAGTGACCCAGAATAACTGATCACAAGAACAGCAACGGCCCCTGGCACCAGCACTCCGAAGCACGAAGACTTTGGGGGGCAGGAGTGGGAACGATCTTCCTGTGCTGCTGTCGGCCCGTGCTCAGCTCCTGTAGTTGCTCTCAGTGAAGGGCTGGCACGTCTGCTGCTCAGCTGCTCCGTTAGCTCTCCTGGCAGAGCTGAGAAGAGCAGCAGCACTGAGAAGTTGAAGGTAGGGAAGTGTCTTACACACTGGTGCCCAGTGGGGACTTCCAGAACCATCCTCCAGAACTTCACATAATGAATCACCCTTTCTTTTGCAGCTGCATATTTTTAAGCAGGAAAATGAATCAGTGCTATTCCAACCAAGTCAGAAATCTGGCAAATGTGTGGGGATTACTTGGAGAGCTGTGCTGTCCATCGTGTGCATCTTGCGTGCACGTGGGAGAGATCCATGGAAGCCTTGTTGGGCTCTTTGAATGAGTCCTCTCTGCTCTTGGTGTTCTGTCAAGTTACTCTGTACAATCTGTTAGAAATTAGCAACTATTAACAGAACTCTGGTCTCATCCATATATAGAGGCCTTTCACTGGCAATTAAAACCAGCCAGATCTGGGACAGTGTCAGTCTGGCATGCTCCTAGGCTGGATGTGGTAGTACTGAGCATGGAAGTATAATCATCTCCATGTGTTGTTTTTCCTGTGTTGCAGTTTGTATAGAATTTGCAAAAATGTAACTTCTCATTAGGGTACTCTTCACATTGAAAGTGAAGTAATTTCTTATTTGAATGACCTGCAAGCACAAGCTGAGTTTATCATATAGAGCAGCTGATTACTGAAAGTCCCAGGGGACCAAATAAATGAGCCAGTCAGGGCAGCAGTCCCCTTTCTTGGTTACTTGTTCTATTTTGGTAAGTAGAGTTTTATATATGTATTCCTGTAACGTCTTATGTTTCACACTGATGCCATAGGATTAATTTCACACTATATGCTACATTTCTGAATAGCTCTGAGTAAAAATTGTTGTGGTTCAGTAGACTCAAGGTTTGGGCATATAAATGTGTGACAAAAATGTAGAATAAAGATTGAAGGGTGCTGGTTTCTGGGGGAGGGTTGTTGGTTTTGTTTTGAGGTAAGCTGCCTAGTTTTCACCCCAGAGAAGAAAATGCCTTGGATATTTAAGGTGGAGTGGGTGGTGCAACGTGATCCCAGTTTACCCCACAGAAAACTTAGGGGCTTCAGAATGCTGATGTGGTAGAGACTTCAGTAATGGGATAAACTGGGAGGATCTGGTGCGTATGGCATCCATACTTCCAGCAAGACCTACATGTGGGGGGATGTTGGGGATGCTTTGGAGTAAATTGGGTAATTGCATGCTAGTGCTGACAGTACTAGTTTCAAATCAATGCTCTTTGTTTTGGCTAAATAACTTAAGAGAAGATTTCTGTATTTCTCCAGTTTCCAGCTTCTGTTAGGACGCTAATGTACTGAGAGTGAGTACTGCCCGACTCCTCAGGTGCTGCCCCACGTCCAACTGTTCCTCTGGGTCTTGGTTTTTATAAGTGCTGTGAATTCCTTGGGGCTGTAAACGTCTTTTTGTCCTGTGAGGACAGGCCTTGTACGGTGCCTGTCTCAAAGGGATCCTGGCCTGTGTTTAGTTTTCTGGATGACGGAGGAATGCCGTTCAGCGTTGGACTCACGTGTGTGCTTGGCACGGCATGGTCTGAGCTAGAGGGACCCCGAAGTGATTTTGCTCAGATACAGCACTGATAGCAGCAGCTCTGTGCTGGGTTGTCTGTGCCCTCGGTTGGGGTGGTTTTTTGCCTTTCAGAAAGTTGTTGCTTTCTGCCCCAGAACTCATTTGTTTCCTACAGTGTGCGAACCCCTCCTTAGGAGCATTGCGGGAAGGTGGGGGCTGTTCTTCCCCCTCCACCTCTAACACCATCCTTCATCTGCTTATTAGTCTTCCAGCTGTCTGCAGTCAGCATTTCAAATGGAGAAATTGTAAACTGAATGTTATAGGCAAATTAAACATTTGCCATCTTGTGAGGAAAGGTCTTTAATTAGGAGAAGGATACATTCAAATGCCAAAAGCGAAAAAAAATAAAAATTGACAGGGGACAGGCAAGCAGGGGAAGCAGGAGAAAAGAGAGCATATAAAGTCCTTGGATGTTTTAATAAATGATGTATCTGAGGATTATTTGATGTAGTTGAGACTGCCAGGATGTCTTGTATTTTCAGTACCACAACTGAAACTTATTTAGGATTTAAAAAAGAACCTTTTTGAGGTAAGGAGTTTATTAATAATTTCCTGTAACTTCTGTCCAAAATGCTGGAGTAAATTTCTTCTGATAAAATACAGACTTCTGGAAGTACATAGAAATCCCACAGCTTCTGATGTGACTGCAAGTTGGAGCAGTGTTTTAAAGTTTGGAATTATTATCTTGGTTCTGTCAGAAAGTTTTTGAATACCTGTCTGGTGCTGGGCTTGTTACTTCCATTTCTCTGTTGCGGTAAATGGTCTCCTTAAGAAAGGGTACCCCGCCGTACCTGGAGCCGCTCTGTCATGCCGCTGGCGCAGCGTGGGTGGGGTGAACGCTCAGTGAATGGCTGTCACGGGGGGCTTGTGTTAGCAGAGCACGTTCATGACACCTGACGTGCAGTTCCAGTGCTGTTGAGTGAACCAAAGGAGGATGATCCTTTACGATTTGCTCTGTCCGTCTGAGAGACTCTGAAGGTACTTGGAAGACGGGGGGGGGGGGGGGGGAAGAAAACGTTTCTCAAATTTCAAAAATATAGAAGATATTTTCAGTAATGTTCACCAGTCCTCTAGCTCTATATGTGATGATATATTTGGTTCTACGCCTTCAAAACCATGATGTTTCCAGATTTTTGTGCCAATCTCTTCTAATTAGCTATTTGTGCTAAACCTAATCCTTTAGTGAAGTCGAACTTCTGTATAATACAGGTTTCACAGTCACTTTTTAAGATCATAACTCCTCGTTTGTTTGTTTGTTTTTTACAGTGGGAACTCCATACTATATGTCCCCAGAAAGAATACATGAAAACGGCTATAACTTTAAATCTGATATCTGGTCTTTGGGCTGTTTATTGTATGAGGCAAGTATCTTCTAACGTTTTTTCCCCAGGTTTGTCTTAACCACACAATACGGTAGAGGAATTGAGGAGGTCAGACTTACTTTAGCTTAATTGTTGAGAAACTTTATGAAAAGTTAACTCTTCTTGTGCTCATCATGTGCCTTTTTGCATGAACAACAAAGGGATTGTGTCATACAGCACAGTACTTGCACAAAGTTAAGTCAGTAGGTCACAGTAGATGTTCAGGCTATAGACATAAACAAGCCAGCTCGCTGCATTCTTTCTTCCTACTGTGAGCAGAGCTGCTATTAGGGCAGCATATTCATAGTTTCTCCTCAATACTGCTTTTGTTTTAAAAATATCAGATTCATTTGAATGTAAGCTACTGGTTTGTTAAATTGATTTCTGACCAGTTGGAATATTTTAATTTTGGGAGCTTTCAGTAAAGAAAAATAGAGGTTTTATGTAATGTGAAATCAGTTTCTCTGTTAGGCTATAGCTGGCATTTTTTCTAATTGTACATTGTCTTCTAGCCAAATGCACAGATACAAAGCAGGCACACTCCGTATGAACTACACGCTTAGTGTGCAACTTTTTCTTAAAAGCTGTTCCGTATAATCTGAAAATAAGTGCTAAGATTTTGTAACGGTACTTTGAATTTTGTGATTTCATTTTTGGCAGGGATCAAAGGGTATTGAACAGTCTTGTACTCGTTTATAATCCAATCTTAATCTTCTTTTAGATGTATGCATCTTTGAATTCAAGCGAAAGTGCATGTCAACATTTAGAAGGCTTTTATTACAGCCCAGAGAATTAAAAATCCCTGGGATATTTAGTAGTAAGAATATTGCTCACATCCTCTTTGGATAATAAATTGTGTGAACTGATGACATTTTGCTTCTTGCTACAACTTCTTGTAACCACATGGAATTAGAGAATAAACAGAAATGTAATTTGTTTTGTGAGCACATCAGATATGAAGACTACTATAGTTAAGCACATACATCAGCTAGTTGATTAAACAAACCTCTTAAGACAGTATAAAAGTAAATTTTCCCATAGCATTGGTCTTCCCAGCAGACCTTGTCACTGCTACGTACTTCTGGGAGGAACACTCAGCCCACATGACTAAACGCTTGTTCAGCGAGGTGACCCCCAGTCCTTGGTGTGTTACCAAGCCCCGAGTCGTGCAGCTCGATAGGTGCTGATTTACTGCTGCAGAGTGTGAAAGTGCCATGGGGTGTGTGTCTTCAGTGAGAGAGGTTGGTGCTGGGAACTCGCTGACATAAACCAGTAAACTCCTGCTGAAGGCACTTGGGCAGTCCTGGGGGCTCAACTCCAACAGCTCTTTGCTTCTCGCATGTAAGATGGCAGCACAGCCGGCCCGGATATGTTATGGGCTTGAGTGTGGTCTAAAAAATGCTCTCGGGGGGAAGAAACCCCACAACTGCCCATTCGTTTGATACTCCTATGAGTGTCCATCCAAAGACTGTATCTCCACAGTGCTTCAGGCAGCCTGCTCACAACTGCTGGCTGCTGCACACTTGACGTGGCACAGTTTCATTAAGGAGGAAGCTTTATCGGGGTGTCTGGTGTAAACGCCCCGTAAGTCACCACAAGTGGGGTAGAGTCCCAGTGTTGGCCTTACTAGGGCCAGCAAATGGCCACTAGATCTGCTGAAGGGAAGAGCCACTTTGGTGGAGATGCTGGAGCCCGACGCAGTTGTGTCACTGTTTTATTATTAAAATTCCATGGGATAGGAGGGAGAGAAAGGGTGTCAGACACCCTAGGTACTTGATCAAAAATATTTGGAAAATTGTGAGCTTAAATTGAGCAGCTTTGTGCCTATCCTCAAATTCTTGCTGCCTCTAGTGAAAGAATTCAAGACCTAATAATTCCCAAAGCAGCAGCAACAACATATCATCAAAAACTGGTATGTTTGAATAAAGGATGGTTTTGCTTGTAGTGTTTTAATGAGATACTGAAAACTGGAATGGTGCAGTAGAGCTGTATGTCCCTGGGTCTGCTGGTGGCGCTTGAAAAGGGGTTTGGAGACTCCTCTGTGGGGGCAGGGGGAAGGCAACCTCAGCTCCCCGTAACTCATTATGCTGATGGTTCCAGGTACACTTCATGGGTTGGGCCTGAAGAGGAGTTCTCGGTTTAAGGCTTTGCTGAGTTGGGGACTTCGGCCCTGCCGTGGTGTGTTGGACTTGCCAAGTCTATCGGCAACAGTCAAAGTCGCCCGAGTTGGACACTGCTACTCGTCTGCTGCTGTCGTGTGCAGCTTCTCCGTCAGGCTGCTCGGAGTCAGTTCGGAGGCTGAGCGCTGCTGGAGATGGGATTCCAGATTTATGCAGAGAGAAATATTTAGCGTTGTGCTAAGATAATGTTTTTGTTGCAGGCAATATGGTCCCCTTATGGCACAGTAGTCTTGGTACTCCTTATATTTCAAGAAGCTGACTTAATTGCGCACTAAACATAATTCTCTGGTAGGAGTAGCAGTACTATAGTAACATGTGAAAGATTTGGCATGTGAAGCGTTTTTAAATTTACTTCCTACGTAGGTAAGCCTTAACTTTGTGAACAGGAGCTGTGAGATCTTGCAAATTCCAAGGAGGACTGGACAGTTACCAATTTTGTGTTCAGTAGATAAACAGCTACTTGACTTTTTAAACTTTCTAGAATTTGGAAAAATTAGAAATCAAATTGGTATGTCTTTGAAGGAGCTGTATTTTATCTTCACTAATTTCTTGTAATGAGAATGTTTTTCCATTTGGCTTAGAAGTAAGGAAGCGATGTTTGTTTGGTTATGAGTCACTTCTGATATTTCTCCAGATAGATTGTGTAGATAAGCTGCGGAGAGCTTTAATGTACAAATTGCCTTCAGAGACACGCGTGTCCACTGGAATCCACTTAGGGCACGTTGAGGGGTTTGGGATGTGATGCCACGTAGCACCACTTAACTTTGACATTGATAATCATACAGTGATTTTTATTAAATCTTATCAATATAGTAGTAACTGTCTTCATCCCTCACTTCCTGTAGATATCTTGTCAGCAAGATCACTTGGAGGGGATAAAAATAAGTTGTTAATTCCCAGAATATAGCTACAAGCAGTGACTTTAGCGGTTCTGGCAAGACGATCAATTTAAGCACTAACAGCGATTCCTATATACATATTTTTTAACCAGTCATACTACATGGTGGTCATTTGAAATGGAGATCTAGCTGTCCTGTGGTAATTGCTCTAATCAAAATGTCAGGAGCAAACCCCAGCGTAGCATCACGAAGTGTTGTTAGTGAGGGATTTGGAGCGCCCGTGTCACAGCCCCGCAGACCTCGCTGTTTTAGGCAGAACGTGTGTGCCACCTCTTGCCATTTGAATTTCCTGCATTTACCACCCCAAAACCCCATGGTGTTCCTTTTTTATTGCTCCTCTTTTGCACGTGACTGCTTAACTAGACTTGGAAGGAAAAGTTAATGGGAATTGAGAAATCCTTTTCAACCTTACTGGTGTTATTGACGTGTGTATTGAAGTCTCGGAGACCTTGTTTAACCCTTGATTGCTGTCTGTGCCTTTCCTAATGTGCCCATTAGTGTTTTTCTTGGAACAATCTTGTGTGCTGGGCTCTCCAGTTTTGTTTTAATTGATTGAGAGCAGTTTGCTATCAATCTTTAATTGGAGATTAGAGTCTCTAATTGGAGTCGTAATTTTTTTCCCCCACTGATTAGCCTGTTAGTGTTATGACAGTAATGAAATAATGGTGATACAACTTCACCTTTTACCTTCAAAAACTTCCAAAAGGCCATGAGCATGGGGCTGCCATGAGCCACACGAGCCTGTTCGGTGACTCCTCAACCTCAGGTCTGTAGGGTTATGGGGAATGGCTTGGCAGTGCTACTGGTAGTAGTGATGAAACCAGAGAGGTAACGGTGCCCGTTCCCCAGCCCAGTTTGTGCAGCTGTTAAAGGCCTAATTCCTCTTCTCGCCCAGCCTGCAGCAAAACGTCACTAGCACCAGATATCTCAAGCTACGTTACGTGAAGCATTACAGACACAAAACTGAGCAAGCCTGGGATTTCCTGAGGTGTTTTGGGGAGCTGTGTACTCAGTTCGTTAGGTCCTTCAGTGTAGTTTGGGTGCCTTTGTATATTTGTTATTGTTATTTATAAGCCTCTCTGAGTATCTGATAACTACCTCTGGAAGAACTTCCTGAAAAATACTTTAGTCTGGTGGTATATAAGGAGATAACCTTGGAGATTTGGCCAGAATACATCTTACTACTTCTCGTAATGGCTCAGAACTCATTGCAGAGGGTCTCTTACCCCTGCAGGGCTGTCTTGCACGAGGTGATCCCTGCAGCTGAGGCGTGTTTTCCCTAATTTCACAGAGGAACCAATATGTCTTGCAAATAAGCAAGAAAGAAACATAATGACTTTAAATTATTTAAAAGATAGATTTATGATTTCAACCAAGAGTCGTTTATCTTGATGTGTCCTGCGCTGCTGAACACTTGGACGTGTGTTAATGGCAGGGAGGTTTCGGTGAGACAGCCCCGGCTGCAGGGACGCCTCTGCGCCGGGCCGTGTCCTGCTGCTGGAAATCCAGCCCAGGCGCAGCATTTCCAAACCCTGCCCTAATCAAAACTGCTTGTCTGTCACCAAATCACTAATAATCCATCGATCTTGATTCCTAAACTGCAGGATAATAGAGTGGAGGATCTTGTATTGACTTTTTTTAATTCTGCTGGGAGCTTGCTGTGTGTGTCAGCAACAAGACAGCGTTCTTCAGATGGCTTTCACAGTGCATGGTAATGAGCAAAAGACTAATAATTGTCAAATAACCCCCTATTAAAGCCACAGTGAGAAGCATCAAGTTCAGCTAGCCTCGGTATGAAAAGCTTGCCGATTTGATGCGGCTTGTAGCAAAATGGTTTAAAAAGATCTAAACAGGGTGGATAATATCCACGATTATCCAGTGGTCTTCACGAGAAGGAGGTTTTGCTGGGCTGCACGGGGCGGGCTCTGACAGGCAGCGAGTGATGAGCAGCACTGGAGTGACACCCTGGACGCATGAGCGGGTGGGTCCGCTGGGCTTGGGGGCGAGCCAGGGGGAAGGTGCTCAGGTCCTCGTGGGTGCTTCTCATAGACACGACTTCAGCCCCATTTCCTAAGTTCAAAAATGCCTGCGTGGCTACAGCTGCTTTTCTGAGCCTCGTCACTCAGTGTTCGTTTAGACCTCCTGGTTGAGAACTTGCAGTGTAAATGGTTTTCCATGCACAAAGATGCAGTTTCCTTCCTGAGACTTAAGTGTAATACAAACATGTCTTTGTGAGGAGTCCCCGTGTGCCCTGGAAGGAATTCTTCCCCACCCAGCGCCTTCCGTCGTGCTCTCCGTGCTGTGTGAACAGCCGGTTTATCTCGGACATCAGTCATATTTTTGGAGATGGGAATACTGGATTCATAAAACAGAATTGAAAGAGGAAAAAGACCAGATTGATTAGGAAAAGTTTTGAGTAGTTTGGTTCCCAAGTCTGCCTGGGACACTCTTTTCTAAATAGCAGATTTCCGCAGGAGGGGATGTTTGTTTTAAGGTCATTTTGGGGTTTTTTTAAAGGCTGAAGTACATTGCTCATGCTTATAAGATTCTTTGTACTCTAGGTAGCTAAATGTCCAAAACCAATCCCTTTGTTCTTTGTAGCAGTCTATTAAAAATCTACCAGTTACAGAGAGCAAATGAACTGAACGTGGTCGTAACAGAGGAAGATTGAAACCACGATACGTTACCGAAGACAGAGCTGCTACTTTTTAAAGATGATTGTATTTGTGAGAGGTTTTCATAGTCATCTTCAAGCCAGTTGGTTTCCAATTGCCCTACTGTCAGGGCATCCTATTTATGTTTTGTTTTTTAAAAAAAAGGTACTTTTTTCTGTGTACCTGCAGAATTGCCTGTGTACCCTCAGCGTTCCATATCTGAAATATTTTGGGAATCGGGAATCAGTGTGACAGGAAAGCTCAGACTTTTCCAGGCTGGGTGCTGCCCAGTGGCTGCATGCCGGGGTGGGGGCTGGCCTGGCAGGGCTGCTCTGGGGAGCAGGGGCCTGAGCAGGCACCGCTGGCACTGCCCTGTCTTCCCCAGGGCCGGGGTGCTGTGTGGCAGGAGGAGCTGCGGCCAGGGCTGCGCTGGCTCACGCCTGCGTGCGGGGACGCGGGGGAGCGCGTGTCACACCGGCCGTCCCGGCGTGCAGGACGGCCGCGATCCGGGGGCAGCTGTGGCTGTGGACGGGCTCGGAGAGCAGCAGCACCACTTGCTCCCTGTCAAAGAATAAAATTTGCTCTTGCACATCAGTAGCACTGAGGGCTATTAAATCCTTTGCGTTTCTGAAATATTTTCTGTTTTCTCTCCAGATGGCAGCTCTTCAGAGTCCTTTCTATGGAGATAAGATGAACCTGTTTTCTCTTTGCCAAAAAATAGAGCAATGTGACTACCCACCTCTTCCAGCTGAACATTATTCTGAAAAGGTAAATTGGGAACATTTTTGCAGGGGAATGTGGTGGGGGATGCAGGGAAGTTCCTCCCACACAGGGGAAAGGGAGCCCAGGAGAAGCCCCCCCACATCCAAGGAGGAACAGGAGATGGGCAGAGTGTCCTGGGTACCTCTAGGGCTGGCTAAGGAAATACTGTCGTGATGTCTGAATATTGACAAGCTAAATTAAGATGGAAGAGAAGCTTTCTTAACGTGGGGAATATTTTGAAACCGAAAGTCTGATGCTGGCAAAAACCAACAACAAACCGTGGGAAAGCCCTCTCCTTTGCTTCCTTTCCCTTAAAATAACATACTATAAAACAGTGATTAAATTTTTGTTGATGAAGTCTTCAGTGTGTAACAAGGAGGAAAAGATGCTTTTTAAGAAAAAGAGAGGGAGGAAAGCTATTTTGTTTAATGCAATAAGCATCTATACAGCAGCAGTACGGGGGCTTTTTAAAGTCTGTCTTTTGTGCATATGAAAGCAAGGGATGGAGAGCAGTAGCTAAACTGGAGTATATTAAAAAAAAAAAGTTGTCACTGTGCATGCTTGCTCGGCAATGTTTCACTTCAGCTGCAAAGACGTGTTGTTTTTCCTAATTATTTCTGTTCCCTTACCTAGACAAAACAGCTGTTTTTCCTTACCTCCTCATTCCGTTACAGTTCCCTTCTATTTGAAAGGAAATGGCTAATGTGCTTTTAAATATTCACCATATCCTTTGGGGGCTTTCTTTTGTTTTGTTCTACCTCAGAGTTCTGAGGAGCAAGAGGTAGGATGCAGGGGAAGTACCCTTCGAGGCCAGCAGCAGACGGTCTGGTCTCTACCCTGAGAGACACCCTGCACCACACCTTTTACATTTCACTGAGTTTTTTACCTGCTAAGCAACTCATGCGAGAAGATTATTTGAGAATTCTGCTGGAAAAGTGAATTTTTACTTTTTTTTTTTTTTCCCCCCAAGCTGCCGTAGCAGCGAGTCCCGGCTCTGTGCATTCCCGTTTGCCATGCTGTTGTAGCATGCATTTCAGGATATGCCTGCTGGCAGCAAGAATTAGTGTAAGTTGACAGATGTGTTTCCTGTCTTTACAATTACTGTCTGTTTGCTTCCCTCTGGCAGTGCTAAAGAGTGTGTGTAGTGTGGTGATACAATCCAGGGTGAGAAGGATGGTTTAAAGCTCAAAGGCGCCAGGTCCCAGAGAACTAGACTCCAGATGGTGTTCATACACTATTAACAGAATGCTTGACGAAGTCTGAGGAGGGCTGTGCCTTTGGCTGTAGCTCATCTCGCTGCATTAGCTGCTGCTCCTTACTGGAACTGCACAGAGCTTCACTTCTGTGAATATTAAAACATGACTCCACCGTGAACAATATCGGGTTTAGTACATAATTTTAAAGATGGGATTTTCAGATGCTTTTGGAATGGATAGCCAGAGGGAAAGGTGTGTTGGTGTCTGCAGCAGCCAAGCTAGATAAACCGTGCAGGCAGCAGGATTGGGAACATAGAGGCAGATGCCTGCAGCAGCAGGTTGCACCGGAAAGAATTTGCTCCTGTGGCCAGTGGGTGGGTGGTTACCTCGGTCTGGACGTACACCCTTTCCTTCAAGAGCAGATGTCTCATTGTAGACTGAAAGGGCAGAGTCTTTACGACCACTCTGATACTGTCACTGCTGCAGGTTTGTGAGGGATGTGGAAAGCAGGAGAGCCTTTACCCCCTCCGGCCCGAAGGCAGGGCCGAGCATTAGGCCATGCTGCAGTACCAAGGTTCAGCAATGCTCCGGAGCCATCCGCACACCTTTCCTTCACCGCGGTAACGCGGTCTTGAGGCGAAGCCTCGCCTGTAGGCTGACTGCTGATCACATGAATATTTTAGTTGCTGTGTTGTTGTAGATGAACAAGGCAGAGCATTTATTGAGGAATGTCTGCTTTAATGGTGTTTCCTTTCAGTGACGTGCCTCTTCTCTGTAGCCTTTTGTGGCTAACCAGCCCAAATCCTCCCGTGATGAGCTGGCATGCTGCTTGTAGCAGGAGGAGGAGCTGGGACTCCAGCCAGGATTAGTTTTCTATATTGGGAACAAATTTGCTAGTAATTGGAGATACTGGTTGGCAGTGCTCATCAGGGCTTGGTCCACCAGTTCCCTCTAGATGATGGTGAAAGGCTGGCACTGTCCTGGTCACCCACGAGGACAGAACCCCCAGGGCTGGGTTTAAGTGCTAGACTTAAGTGGGAGCACAGTTACTGGCTGGGCAAACTGTACCAACAGCGCAGGCTCTGGTCAGAGCTTTAGAAGTGTTTTGTCTGTGGGTGTTTTGTGGTGATTGTTCTGAGGGACGTGTTAAACCTTTGGGGTCTCGGGGTTACGAAGGCAGCACCCCCCCTGCCCTCAGACGAGTCACAAAGTCACCGGAGCCGTTCCGAGAGAACGGGGCAGGACGGGGCAGTGGCGCTGGGGTTCCTCCAGAGGTTGCCTAGCTGGGGGTTGTGTTGTGGCCGGTGTTCACACCCGCAGTGCCAGGCAGGGCGCTCGGCAGTGGCTGCGTCACAGCCTGTCCCTGCCGCCACCCCACCTGCACTGCTCGGCTGCCCGGCAGGAATCCCCAGCGAAGCACAGGGCCGTGCTCCGTCCGGAGCCAAAAACCTCACTCCAGTACGTTGGGTAACGCAGCTGAAGCCGTGTGCTTGATAGCTGTATGGTCATGCTTTTAATTACCATTAAAATAATTGGCACTGTGGCTACTGGGAGGATGTGAGAAGATCAGAGGCTCAAGGCTGTTTCTCCCGGTGCCTCGGGGGTACGAGCAGCTTTCAGCGTCTGTATAATTAAAAGCTACAATCTTTCATGTGCACGATAAAGAGGGTTGGGAGGCGGGGAGACTTCAGCCATTCTGCATTTTATTTATTAAACATAATCAATGGCCAGTCTCTCTTCTTTGCAAAGGTTTTTAGGAAACACTGGTGTCTGACAGCTGTACTCCCCTGTCTTAAGATACACAAGTGCTGTTCAGACTTTGTACGTTAAAAAGCTTGAGCTGGCCTGTTGGGAGGGATTGGAGTGGGAAGGGAGGTGCAGTTGTTGTACAAGACACGGTTTTAAACCCCTCCCTCTACCTCCCCCTTGCCTCAGAGTCCATTTGCAATGGCCAGTCCATCCCTGCCTCTCCGCGCTCGGTTGGATTTCTGGCAGTGATTTTCCCTTTCTTTCATCCGTGCCCTGCTCATGCTGCTGGTGCTCCCCCGCCCCACGCTGCTTCCCCAGCCCTGGCCCTTGGTGTCTTCCTGGGGTCCCCTGCGCCGGGCTCCCCTCCCTGCTCCTCTGACCCACCGCCATCTCCTGCTTCACCCTCCTGTTGACCATGAGCTGTGCTGGTCAGCTGATGATACTGGTCATCTCTGCTCGGGTTCTCTGAAGTGAATCAAAAATCCCCCAGGAAAAAAGATTTTTCAGAGGAAAAAAAGAAAAACTCTGAAATTCCCGGTGTCAGGAGTAGCAGGGCAGAGGTGGTGGCTGCATTCTCTGTAGAGCCTCGCTAACCACTGAGTGGGGCAGCCCTCGGCCCGTGTGTGCCAGCAGCATGTTGTAAATGACAATGTAAAATCCACTCGGGGTCGTGTGGAAGAGCTAAATCATCAGTGCTGAAGGTTTGGGTGAAAAAGGTTCTTCCTGGGCCTTTCATAGGGTGGGGGGGGGATGGGATGGACAGCCTGCAGTCTGCCCAGGAGCCTCCGCGGGAGGGAGGTTCCCAGCCCGCCCTGGGCTCCCGTAGCCTGTTCCAGGCAGGAGGGAGCGGCGCTGCGGCTCTGCTCACCTCTGCTGCCTCTTCTCTCTTTCAGCTGCGGGAGCTGGTCAGCATGTGCATATACCCTGATCCAGATCAAAGACCTGACATTGGTTACGTGCACCAAATAGCAAAACAAATGCATGTTTGGACCTCCAGCACATGAACGGCTGCAGATGCTCTCAAGAAGCCAGCACAGCTCAGTCTTACTTGAATTTTTTTTCTCAGACGAAACCGACTGGTGCCCAGTCACACAGCGAGAGGGTTGAGCACTCAGCAAGAGGCTCCATTATTTCTGCAGGTTATTTGACAAGGACTCTTACAAGGTGGTCATGCTTTAAAGTGACGATTCTGTGAGGTATTGCAAGTGATTTTTTTTTTTTTTTTAAGGCCAATAACATGTTACAGATGTAGATCATTTAAGGGTCCTTTCTTAAAACTGTCGTGTGTAATCTAGGATAGATATTAACAAGGGTGTCGGTGCATCTGCCACAGCCCTTCTATCTTAACTGTAATGTGAAATATTGAAATAATTCCTTCAGTGAAATCACTTTATATTAATGTAAGAATTACAGTAGATTTTGTGTAATTTGTGTAACTGCTACTTTGCCTCTTCTGCAAATGGTTAATAGCAAATTCAGTTTTTACTTCGTATATTTTAAAGCAGCCATTTATGTGTTTTTATTAATTCCCTCCTCTTCAGACTTAGGAACTGGGAAGGGTCGGGGGGTGGGAAACACATTTGTTTCAAGATTTCTTTTTTTTTAATTGAAACCTTAGAGTGAGTATTTTGCTGATGCATTTATCTGTAACTTGGCTGAGGCCAATGAGGGGAGTTAAGCATGTACCTGGGGAAAAACATGCCAAACCAACCCAAAACAAGCATTGCTTCTGCAAATAATTTCTCTTTAAACTTATTTTCCCCTTTGCCATGATTCTTTTTAGACTACAGGTTCATGTTTAAAACCAGTGTTTATCTAAGCCAACTCGATTTTGGTGAAGATACTTTGACAGGTTCAGTAGTGCACTAGGTACTCTAGGTAAAACTTAAGCAAAGCAGTGTTTTAAACACTTTGAAAAATTTTGAAAAAGAAAAACATAAAATGCTTTCTGTATCTAATTCTACATGAGGATCAGCCCCTGTCTATTTAACTGTGAAAGCTAATTATTTACAGAATGTGAATTTTTATAAAATCGCAACCTGATTTGAAGGAGTCATCTTCTTTAACTACATGAAAATTTTCAACCAACTAAATTCATTCATTGAATCAATGATTTGTTTCATTACTGTCGATGAGATATTCACTGCTTTAGGAACAAACGTGGATTCACGTTCAAGTGTTTCCATTTCATTTGCCTGTTTGGAGGAACAGGGCTGCACTTAAACCTTCTGGAGGGCTACAGCCGGGCAGTAACCAGGCCTGTTCTGTTACAGCGCTGCGGCCGCTGACGCCGAGTGTAGGTTTGTGTGTGACAGTTCAAACGCAGCCTGTGCCTGCTTGTTTTCTCAAAAGCATACAATCCTTAATTTTTTGGAAATAAGGTTAGGGTTAGAGGGTTACATACATATATATGCTTTTAGTGGATTTTTTTTTTAACCTAATTTGCTCTACTTACAAGGAAAACTGCAGTGCCATCTTCAAGTACTTCCTGTCAAATTTCAAAATATTTATCTAGGGTAGCAAAGAGAAGCTATTAATTGCTGTGAATAATGTTGGTATCATTAATGCAAGGTGCTGTTTTATTGAGTCTTCTCAGCAGAAAGTTGAGCCTGCTGCTCTCATGAGAGATTCAGGAAATTCAAATCAGCATGAGAATGCAGTGGAGGCACCAAATTGCTTCCAACATTCCCATGCTAACTTGTTTAATTTATACCCAGCTTCTTTAGCAATTCTTAGATTTAAGAGTGACGACTGTCACTGGTCTACTGCAGCTTTCCTTCAGCCACGGCGGCGGCACAGTCGGAGGGCCGGGTGTGCTGCGCCTCGCGGTGGCACACGAAGAGGAGCTCGGGCTCTGGGGAAGCTCAGCTTCAACTGGAGTATCTCGAGGAGCCCAGTCACTTTCCTGCTACATAAAATTTAGTAGTGCTTATAAGTAAATGTATTTCAAAAGGTAATTTTTTTGCAATTGTGCCTTTTTAGATAAATAAAAAAAAATTATTTACAAAATAAAAATCTTTGTTTAAAAAAAAAAGTCCCCTATTAAAAAAGAAATATATAAAAATGTAACAAACCACTGAAAACCGGCTTAAATAATGTGTGAAACTCTTCCTGGAGATACTTTTCCAGGAAATGATCTGTAGTGGTTGTCCTGATGGAAAACTGAGTACAAGAGCCTTTACCCTCTGACCCGTGGCACAGCTGAAGCTGTTTTTCCGGACAGTTGTCGCGGGATGCGCAGACACAGTCAACCTTCTGGAGCCGACCATGGATGATGGCCCTTCTCTTTTCACTAAATGAGAAAATAAGTCTGCAAATGGATTTTCTGCTAGATTTTTTTTTTTCCCCCCCCAGGATTATGTGGTAGTGTATGAAACAGTCTGAAATCAGTTAATCATCTCAAACACTACAAGCTCAGGGTTTTAGGACAAAAGAAGTCCAAGTGGAGGCAAGTAACAAGACAGACTCTGAATGACACTGTCTTCAGCCACGTGATTTAGAAATGAAAGTGTGTGGGGGTTGTCTCTACCCCCAGAAAGGAGGCAAGGAGCATAAACAGCCCCTGGTAACCAGAACTCCTTCCCTGCAGTCTGCTGTAGGTCAAGGTCAGCAGCTCAGAACCACCCTGCTCACCACTTTCCTATCATTTCTTGATCAGGTGGGACTCCATCAAGAACAGAACATTATGGTAAATTAAACCCCATCGAATCAGCCTGTGTAAGCCCAGCATTACCTGGGCTGTTCTGTTCCTAGAGTGAAGTAACAAACCAGCTGGTGGTTTTTCCACCCCAGTGCCAGGAGCCTGGTTCTCCTTCCCAGGCAGCCACTGAGGAGAGGGGGAAGAGGCTGCCGTTCTGCTCTGCATGATCCTCACCTTTTCAGCAGTTTAAGGAGGGAAAAGCAGCAGCAATCAGCACCACATAAAAACACTCATTATGGTCAGAACCCTCTTTATTCTGTCCTGGCTGTGTGTTTCTCTGGAAGGTGCCTAAACAGCTCCCGCTGGTCGCCCGTGGCCGTTCAGGACGTGTCCATGGTTTGTACCGTCTCATCCACCACCTCAATTTCCAGCAGTGCCACATTCTCTGTCAGCACAGCAGTTGTTCCTTTTTCACACTTGTACCTACCATACCTGTTAAAGAAATAGGTGAAAATTAAGCTGGAAGATGGTTACATAGGAAAATGCATTTAAAATTTTAGAACTGATCGGCTTTCTCTAGAAGTTTCTTAGGAAAGTCCAGAGTAAAGGAACTGTGCTTACTGCAAAATCTAAACCGATTGCAGTAACTGAGTTTCAGATAAACCAGTGTTTTAGGAAACACACAGTCTTTAAAAAAATAATTCTGAGTAACTGGAAAGGCTCTTCTGTAGAAGGGGGGTCTCATTATCGTGTAGGACAGCGTTGCTCAAAGAACAAGCAATTTATTTATTTGTTGCAATGCTAGAATAATTTTACCTATGTGTTAGCTTTGGAGTTCTGTGCTAAAATTAGCCTACACTTAACACAAAGACTGCCTCGAATAGAGCCATGCTTCCAAAACCTGAACTGCACCTGGCTAAAGGAGTTGTCACCCTTTTCACCCACTTACAGAGAAGAATGCAAATCTCACTTAAAATGTGTAATAAAAACTCGCTGAGCTCCCATAGCCATTTCTGCTCAGAGGGAACTGCACAGGAGGAAATCCAAAATCCTTTACCTGGAGCAGTGGCAATAGCAACTGCCTTAGAAGAAGGGGAAAAGCAAGTTCTTTGCACTCTACTATTTTGGCAGTGGATTGAGAAGTTGCACAACTTGTTACACATAACAGAAAAGTACATATTGCAAAATCCTGTAGCTGCCTTGGGGGCTGTGATTTCACTGATGAGGCAACACGGTTCATCAAACAACAGACCCGAGTGTTCAGAAGTAACGTTTGCCAGCTCCTCTACCACTCGAGTTCCGCTCACTTCAGACTTTCATCACCTCTGGATCCTGAATTTATCAGTAGGACGAGACCACGGGACACGTACTTAAACGTACCCATGTTCCCAGACATGCTTGAACGTTCATGACAAAAAATTTAAGAGGTTCAGAATTACTGTCTTAAGGAAACAAGTGACAGAGTAAATGTCACCTCTGTGAAGCATTAACAATAGTTCCCCAGGCTGTGTAACCCCTCCCTGGGCCTTAAGGAAATGAACACCGAGAATTGCAAAGGGGGGCTGTGCAGAAACCTTTGATGGAACCTGTCAAATGAAAGGGGGAAAAAAGCTCCAGTTTCTACATAGTGGAAATGGTTGAGAGGACTGCTTGATTAGGAAAGCATGAATGCTTACAAGCACTTTTTAGTTTATTTATACATGAAAGGGGACTCATGTTTTGTCCAGCTAAAAAAACCACCTCTTGTGACTGCTGTATTTAGCCATTAGCTGGAAACTGTCCTTTCAACATCACAGTGTATTTTTGGACAATTTTGGGGAAACTGTAGTGATCAAAACCACGCCTGTGTTGTCTTAATCTTGCACAGAGCATGTTTTGCAGTCCCTGGCTAGGAGGGGGCCTCTAGAAATAGAATCAAACACAACCTTGTAGTCCCAGGCTGGGGTCGGGGAGTTTTCTTATGGTTCACTGCGCAGTGGCCCAACAGCACCTTGTCAAATCCCCTGCCGGGATCAGGCAGGACTGCAGAGGGCACCGTGGTGCCGCTCAGCTTTGACACCACAAAATTTCAGCAAGAACACAGGAAACAAGGTGACGTTGCTGCCTGACAGCAAAAGAAACCCAAGTATCTGCCCCGTCACAAGTGTGACGCTGCATTACTCCCTCCCACTGCCTGACACTCCAGAGCAGCCCCTCGGCCTGGTAAAGCAGCCAGGCAATTCCTTTGTTTCCTTCACACAGCAGTGCTTGCCATAGCAGCTCTGCTCAGCTGCAGCTACAGCCACTAGTTTTGTTTTCTTGTTTAGTTGAAATTCAATATACTGACAAAATTTAGTATTATGGAAAATAGGGATTGCTGGGAAGAGCTCAGATAGCACAGAGCTTCAGGAATACCGACCTGTCCCCCTTTCTGTTGGCCACATCGTATGGACGGAGAAAATCCAACTTGTTCTTGCTTATAACACAGATATCGATGTTGCTGCCGGAGCCCAGGTCGTTGTAGATGCCAGCTGCGATGGCATCTCTCACAAGCTGCTTGGCTTCCTCTTCCTGGAAGAGTTAAAAAAGCCGTTGTTGCACACGCGTGGTGTTTCACCGCGAGGGCTGGCCGGGCAGCGGCGGGAGCTGCGATACCCCAGCGCCTCGTTAGTCACCGACATGCTGACGAGCATCGGCAGGGACAACCTCACCCCCTTCACCACCCACCCCCCAGGACGGACCAGACTTGGTGAAGACAGTCAAGGAAGCAAAATTAAGATTTTTTGCCTTAATTAACGGAGAAAATAAATTCTACAAGTTTTATCTTCCAGGCTTTTGTGCACATGTACAAGTTCCCTGTAGTGCCCTCTGTGTAACACCGCATACAAATTAAAGATTCATACTAGTTTAGTTACAAGACTTCCCTAGGTAGGGACTATTTAATCATCCTCTGTAGCACCAAAATGATTTCTGTGATTTTGTACAATAGCCTGGTTTTCAAAATTTATTCATCTCATCTTAATAGTAACTGTGTTGCAAAGCACCCTTGGTCTGCACTGAACCAGGGCTGGCTAATATTTTTAATTCCAGTCCTGAACACAAGTACAGAGAATTTCAAGAAACCTGCTGAAAATACTGGTCAAACTAGGTACCTCTGTCAAAATACTGCAATTTGTAGTTAAGTTCTTACCATTTAAGTGAAAAAATAGAAAATTTGCTATAGTTTCTTTTCTGCTACACACTTCAGAAATTCCATTGGTAATTAAAGTAAAATGTATTTAATATAGTTCATTTAATGCACACAGTATTTGTATATTTCAAAAGCATAATTCTAAATTTTTACAGCTAGTAGAACCATATTTGCAACAGAACTAGAACAGGAAATAAGGCTTTTTATTGCTTCTGAAGCCAGGCACTAATCCTCCAGAAGTTCTGAAGTTTGCTTAGAGGTTTTGTGTATCAACTTCCTTTTAAAAGGGCAAATGTGCAGCTGCTGAGATGCGCATCCTGCACCTAACTGTCCGGAATTTACTGTTTAGAAGTGTCGAAAGAGCCTGAAACACCAAGAGCCTGTGTCACACAAACAGAAGTGACATTCAGATGAGTGTCTCTGACAAGGAAACATTTCAAATGCATCAAACTCTCCATTAAAATATTACAACAGACCCGTAATCACCATCCCCTCCAGTCCAACCCATGACGGGTGTTGATGGGAAGGCTCAGAAAGAGCCGTTTTGCTCTGCCCGATGGCGCTACAAGAGAGGAGAGGCCATCACAGCGGCGCTGGCTCCCTCTACAGATCCCAGGCAGGGCTTCGCTTTATTTCAAAGGCAGCTTACTGAAAAATCACCGCCAGATCCAGTGCCATTAGAAATAATCTGATGCAGCCACTGAACGCTTAGTTTCGCACTGTAACTGAAGATGGTGAGCGTGAAGAAACGTTGCAAAACAACTGTCTTGATCTGTCATTTTCCCTCTTGTAAAAACCAGGTGCAGGCACATTCTCGGTCCCTGCGGCCGAGGGCAGGGAACTGCCCGAGCCCTGCTGGGCCCTGAGGGGCCGAGTCCCTCCTGCCCGCGGTTCCTGGTGTTCTGGAGCCACCCAAGCCTGCGCAGAGCCAGCGCCAGCTCCCACCACCTGCCAAAGGCCTCTGGGTGCAGGAGAAACGGACTGTGTCCACCTACACACACTCCCCTACACACGCCTCGGGCTTTTCAGGAGCCTCTTAAGTGCCCACCAGGGCACCTAAGACCCTTAATTCTTCTCAAAGGTGTATAAGGACCTTCCTTGAAAACTCTGACTAGAGCGTACAGGTTCCAGTAAAGAAAGAAAAAGACTGAACCGTATCTACAAGCACAGAAATTTGGACTGTTTTACCCTCCCGCCATTTCAGGCAATTGCTGCTCAGCCCAACACGATCACAGCCGAGGGCTCGGTTCACCACGATCGCTCATCCCTGCTTTGCTGATATTTCACACCTTTGAATCACCTTCTGCCACTAGATATGGCGAACAAGAGAGCAAATATTCAACGCTAATTTTGATAAATGCAGCTTTTTAAAAATTTGCTGCATTTAAAGGCCTCGGTGTCTGCCCGTATCCTGCCCCATGAAGATGCTGCTGCCGAGATCCACCGCCCGCACCCGGCGCGTCTGAGCGGGGAGCAGCTGCACAGGCCCCAGCGTACAAGTGCGGCTGAAGAGGAGCCCAAAATTAGCTCAGCTATGACCACGTCTGCTCCCAGCACATACTCCGCATTCTCCGATGGCCCTCTAGAAAAGAACTTCTTAATAACAGCAGTCCTGTTCTAACAGCTTAATTAAGGCACTGACCAGGAGGGACACATTTTTTCCTCAGTAAACTATAGAAATAGCATAAATTCTTATTTCACTCCCAGTTTTATCAGTATTACTCTTACCAAAAAAAAAAAAAATAATTACAGTTTCTACCAGGCTGACTAGAACAAAACATCCACGCTGTAAAAATAATTCCTGTACCTTTCTTCAGTGTTTTTGGTAATAAAACTGTGATAAGTGAGTATTTCCTCATTCAACTGATAGAAGACTACTTTCACTGATCTGTTGCATGCTAAGGGTATTTTAGTACTATAGTGACAGTAAATACACTAAAATAAAGAAGTGTGTGTATTTTTTTTTTTTAAATTGTGGTAGCAAACCAGAATAATTTTAAGCTATTACGTGAGTGTTAGTATAAAAAAAGCACCACAGCTTAGGAAAACTAAAGCAGATTGGTGGGGGTTTGTTCCACTCTCCCTTTTAATCTGTTTTAGACAACAATGTAAGTCTCACAGAATCCTCTCACTATTTAAATTTTATTTACATTTTAAAGTGTACTCTATCAACCTACTGTTATCAAAATCACTCTAAAAATACCCAGTGCAGTCAGTAGAGCTCAGCTGTAACTGCACCAAGGCATCCGCTACACTGAGAAAGCCTAAAATGTGACCTCAGCTCTTTCATCCGACACAGCGCAGCCTAGTCCATGAACCTGGAATCATTTTAATTTTAGAAAACACTGCTTCCATGCTGTTTACTCCTCCTCCTCTTCTCATAATTTAGAAAGATGACCAGAATAGCCACAAGAAAGAAAAAAACCTACAGCCTTCCTCGACAGAGATCCTGCACACCAAGTTCTAGCAAGGACTGCTGTTTCACATCAGGAAATAGGGGGTTAGCATGAGAAGTGCTGACACAGGCTTAAGTACAGGGGCACGAATGAGGCACTGTAATAATTAATCTTAAAAAACCCTAAAAGTTCAGAGTATATAAAAGGAGCACTTCCTACTTTATGGTTGCAAAGACCAAGCTAACTGGGAATATCATTCTCTCGGGTCCACACTGCTTCTGAAATGAGATTACAGCGAGAGTGATGCGCTGTACCACAAGTCAGCGGTGACAAGCAGCACTTTATAGAGCTATCTGTTTGTCTCCATCACCGCATCGCACAATGTGTCCCAGGACTCCAATGTGCAACTCCATTTACCACTACATGACAAATGGGCAGCACTTGTAAAAGGCGCAAAGAGGTCCAGATCAGCCGTGTAATGGTCACCACAGATGTACCGCAGTGCTTGAGGGGGGGGAAACAGACCCCCAAGTTCATTAAAGTGACCAGTAATGGATCTTTCAAAACGTGTCTTAGGAATAGTACAGTAAAGGCTAAAATAAATAACTCAGCATGGAAGGCTAATCTGAAATGGTGTTTGATAAATTATTTATAACACAGACAATTGTCTGCATTTAATATTGGCGCTACTGGTAGCATCTTTAAAAGATGATTTATGTGTTGTAATGCCATTAAGCTTTATATGGGCCCACTGCTAGCTATAAAGTCTGCTGAGATTTAGAGAATGAGTTTTAAACTGTCACTGCAACATCATAGTAGATAGAGCCTGTATTAAATCTTTACTTTAAACCTGTTATCTGGAGAGTTGCATTTTGTAGACACTCAGGAACTGATAGATTACCCCTCTCCAGCTGCTATGGTGCAAGTCCCAAACAGCACCAATAAGGAACTTTTACACATTATTCTTGTATATGACTTGAATCAAGTTTCTCTTCTCACTTAAGCAATTTCCAGATTTCAAATGCTACTGAAGGAGAAAGGGAAAGAGACTTTCTTACAGAAGAGTGGCTATTTCTACATCATATTAATACTGTCTTTACTAATAGCTTTTAAACAAGTTTATCACTATGCCTCCAGCAGTAAAGAGAGCAGCCGGAAAGGCTTTGTGAATATTATTTCCTCAACATTTTGCAGCTCTGCAAGCAAGTTAAACAGGAGATGCCCTTTCCAGATTTAAAAACCGTAGAAAGGATTTATTTTTTTTTAATTCTTACCAGAGTGAAATTAATAGCGTCTGCGGGTCGCCAGTATACTGTTAGATATGACACATAGCGCAGTCCTCCAACAGTAAGTCTTGCCAAGAATTTGAAATATAGTGCACAAGGAATATTAGTTTACAATTAATATGATCGTGTGTAACCGTTTTTGTAAATTTAAAAAAATCAAATACTTATCACAACTCTCTTTTACAATAAAATGAAATCTGTTCAAATTATATTGTGTAAAACGTTGATCCTACTTAAAGTGAGAACCCACAAGACTTACATGGAAGGAGAAGGGGAAAAAAAAAATATCAGAAGCTTCAGGAAGCACAATGATAATAAAAAATAAATCTATAAAGGAGTGTTGGGAATTTGGGGCTAGGGAAGTGATACCTCTTGAAGGACATAAGCACCTACAGAAGCATAATTAGACTTTGGAAGAGTAATCAGCAGCCTACAACATGCGAGAGGATGTCTAAGTCTGCCTGTGGGGAGAAGCTGCGGTGGAGATCAATATGTAACTGGAAGCAATGCTAAAATCTGCTGGCTAAGTCCAAAGAGATAACAAAACTGAGAAGGAAAGTACTTTGTGTTTTTCTTGTAAGGGGAGGTTGAAAGACTCCATTAGTGAGAATGAATTTGTTTTGGCCACCTTTTGAAGCTGGAAAGAAGCTGGCACATGGAATTCAAACCACTCAGGCTTAACAAGTCTTCACCAAAAAAAAGCATGCGTTTCAAGTAGTACCTCCTAAGCAGATGAATGACATATCTTGTTTCATAATTTTTAATTCGTTTTTTTTTTTTTTTTTTAAGAGACCTATGCTACAATCAAAATAGTTTGCTTTTCTTTCATCTTTGATCAGGTGAATGAAATTTAGAAGTAGCCAGTCTTTCTGGTTCTTCCCCTTGTCCTTCTTCCTCCACCATCTTTTGTTTGTGCTCTAAGAAGTCACAAAAGAAGTTAGAGGCAGAATGCTGAGATTTAACAGTCCAAACAATGCAAAACAGGCTATTAAAATAGATATATGTGATGAATATGTAGGATCAGGACTCCAAATCACAGAAAACAGCATTAAACTGACATGCCAAATGACTACAGCACAAAAACATCTACAAGATAGAAGTTGCAAGTAGAAAGACTTAAAGCAATGATCACACCAAAGGAAAGGGGTTATGAAAATCAGAATCTGTAAGATTAGCAGCATCTGGGAGACATGGAGCAGTAAAACACAAAGATGGGTCCTGGGAACAACCACCAGTCCATGCACAGAGATGAATGGGCAGAAATTATCCGAATATTGGGACTAAAACCATGCCCTGTACAGGTATAATCCATTCTGCTGAATTTCAACCATACACTATTTCGGAATCACGTATACTTTAAAGAAAAAACTTTAAAGAAAAATATGCCTTCAAGTATTATATACAAGTTTATTTAGCTTTACTGAACAGCTGTTTAAGATGAACAGAAACTCAGTAGTTTCTAAAGCAAAAGGGGGGAGGGAAGCAAAATAACTCTATTACTTTGTCTGTTGCACAGCTAAGTTATTTTAAATCAGGGTAATGTGTATCATGTTATTTTCCAGTTCTGTTTCCACAGTCTTATTTAACAAACTGAAATGCTCCAAATTCTGAAACATTACTTTCATTCACTTGCCTTCCTGCAAGTGAATGACTCAATATTTGCACAACAAACAGCGTCAAGGACTCAAAGACTATTAAATATGATTAGAATTTTCTCTCCAGAATACATCCTGTTCAAACGCTGTGGAACATGCCTTCTGTTTGGAATGGTGACTTCAAATACGTTTGTCTAAATTCTAACTTCTCTGCAAGCTTTCAAAGCTGGACTTCTATTCAGAAGGGGGGTAAAAAAAAAAAGCAGAGGCCAGTATCAGTTACATACATTCCTGTATTTCCCTGCACCACTACTCCCTTCGTCACTGGGCACCTTCTCAAGTGCAAAGTCTACAGAGCCTGTCCGTGCCACCATCACCAAAACAGTACATTAAAAGACAAAACCCCAAGCTGCTTAAATCCCTGGATTATGAACACACCAGGGTTAATGTGCTGCCTACCTTACACAAAAAAACACAGAAAAGTTAGTTTTGTTAGGAAGTAGCAATCTTCAGCACAAATATGGCATGGGCAGGAAATCACGCAAAAAGAAATCAGAGCATAGCACTGACCTAACAGTCTTGTTAAATTTCACGTTTTTACACAATTCACAGCAATTCACGTTTTTACACAAGTGTACCTACAGTCATTCCTTACCAGGTCACAGAATCATAGAGCAGGTAATTCTTCACTGCATTTGATGTCAGTTTTGTTGTGAATAATATATTAGTAAATGTTTATTTTTCTAACTGGTTTCTACGAAGAACTTTTCAAATAAAATGCACCTTAGTCCCTAATTATTATTCTCAGTGATTACAGTTTTTTCATGTTCCAATGGTAGAAGCCTGCAAGCCCAGACTCATCACCACCCTCCCCCTTTCTGATATTGTACACCACACAAGTATAATAAACCATGTTAATATTTCATACCAGTGTGAAATATGCTGGAGTATCAATTCAACATCTGCTGTCTTTAGGGTACTGGCGTCCCGCAGAGACACTTTCAATTTGTAATTGAGTTCTATACTGAATTAATCAGCAGTTTATCTTTTTTAGTAAAATAATGTCTTCCCCACTAACCTGGATTTACATTAACAATTTATGCCAAATTACCTGCCAAGGCAAGAAACTTATATGATTCGGAACTACTATTCAATAACATTAGTTCCTATATGTCATTCCTTACATGCATTTCCAACGGTACAGAACTAAATTACAAGCTCCTCCCACAACTACAGGATTTCTTTTAATACTATTCCCATATTCTGAACTAAGGATGAATATGAAAATTCATTTAATCCATCACTTATGTCTGTGTGAAGTTCATGGGTTTTTTTAAGGAACTGATTCTGAAAATAAAAAGAACTCGCTCAACAGTAACAGAGCTGTAAGTTCTGCCAGGCTGCAAGTTCTACTCTGACACTGCGACATCCTCAATTTTCTGCACAGCCGCATTACTGTACAGTAACATGCTGGACCTTAGCTACCAGGACGTAGCCAGATCTGTAAACCATGCAAAAGATGACAATTAAAATTACTATATAGTACTGCTGCACATCAAAAAACTAATATCCAGCAATAACGTATCTGACTTCAAGTAAAGCAAATCTCCATTCATATGACTGGGACTCTACCGCTGAAAAAAGGATGGAAGGGAATGAAGGTCAACATTTTATTTGGAAAAACAAGTCTTGGGCCCTCGGGTAATTTTTCCTGCCTAATACACCAAAATGCTGCACAAAGCTCCTTGGCTCAGCCAGTGCAGGCTGACTCCCACCCTCTGCCTCGGTCCCAGGCACTGGCCCCACTCAGACAGAAATTGCACTCTGTCTCCACAGCCCTCGCCACAGGAGCAGCACTCGGGCTTCCTGCCATCTGAAATATTTTCCAGTATGTTTTGCTTGTGTTCTGCAGTTATGGGAGATATACAAACCGAAACAATTTAAACTGGAACACCTGCTCCTGAGAAATGCATCAAAAATAATTACCTGTCCTACATCCACCTTGTGCAGTGAAATGATCTCTTAACATGGAGCCCTGCTTCTGACCAGCTTGTCTACATTATTACCTACAAAGTTTAAGTGTTACTTTCATAAAGGTGAAGAAATTGTTGCTCTTTGTCATGCTGGAAGGCCCAATTTAAACCAAGGTAAAATTTACTTTCCTCAACCTAGTTTGTAAACAGGAAACTAGAAGAAGGTGCTACTGGGTATCACTGGTAACTCAGACTGGTATTGTCAGCAGTTTCCCACCTGATTCCTGCACAGAAATCGTGCTCTGCTAGATTCAGAACACACATCTCAAAACACCTCCCCAGTAATCCCAGCCATGCCAGAGCACATCTAGCTAGCATATTTTAAATCGGCTTCTTATTTCCTGCTTAAAGTTAGTTCTGCAAAGGAAATCAATCCAGGGCACAATTCTGTGAAAGATGAGAACAGTACTAACTGCCCGGTGGATCTAGCAGAAACCAGGTTACCACAGAATAATTTTAATATAATCTAAAAATAAGAAACAGCACGCTAAGTCTTTATTTCCTGGATGACTGTCTGCACTAACACCTGATATATACCCATGGAAATTGCAGTCTCTGAAGGAGACAATAATACAGGTATGTAGGGAAAGCATGAAACCTGTACTGCCATGAGCTCCCTCAGAAAAGGCAGTGAAGATATGCCACTAACCATCTCGGTTATTGTCACTGGCTAATGAAATAAACAGATACACAGAGCACATAAATACTAAGTACTTATTTTTGTTCACAGAGTCAGATTTCCAACTCCCCCCCCCCCCCCCCCCCCCATTTACTTAATCTCTGTGTTTGACACCAACAGGGGTTCAAGTATCTCAGGCAGGCTCTCCAGCTTAACTCTGATAGTCTGGCTTGATCTCTATTGTCTGCTGTCTGAGTTCAGCCGACAAACCTCCCAGCAAGTGGTCACCTTCCTATGGAGTCATTAAACCTCCGAATGTCAGCTGGTGGGATTAGCCTGCAGACTCCCACACCTGAGCCCTATGGCGGGGACACAGGCATTTTGATCACCATCACTAATGAATACAGAATTCATATGCAGCTTGTCATTGCTCTTGAGCCTCGAATCACACAGATGCAGGCTAAATAAGACTGATGAGACAACTATTGTTGAAGATTAGAGCATTTTGACAGTTTCCAAAAATAGCTCAGTATTATTGTCAGTAGTTAACAAAAATAATACCACCATATTGAGGGACAGTAGGAAATATGAGTGCAGAAACATTTGAATGATCTGTACTTCAGCTGTTTAAAAATGGAAGAAATTGACATGTTTTCATAGTATTTCGTACTATGCCTCATGTATTTTTAACTGAAATAAGAGGTACACAGTGAAAGTTGCATTTAGACCACTTTTTACTCTGAAACAGCAAAGCCCATCAGCACACATCGAGCATCTGGAGGAAAGCATTCTTTATGCCTCAGCTGCTTCACGCTGGGGACATGGGACTGCTCAAAAAATACCTCAAAAATCAGTGGCAAAAGCAGAAACAAAAAACTCTGGACCAGAAGAGCCTGAGTCTACACATTTTGCAACTTCCAGTCCTCTTCCTTGCTATCATTTCTTTGTGAACACACCTACCCTGACAGCTACAACTATTAACTGAAAAGGTTACTACCTCCAACTCCTCCAGTCTGCTCCTCGTTGCTCCTTTTACAGAGGATTACCCAAATCTGCCAGCTGAATGGCTCCTCAGATTGTTCCCTAACCCATGTTTGTAAAAACCAAACAAGTTAGCAAAAGTAATCACTGCAGAACTAGCACAAAAGCAAACCTGGCCAACAGGTGAAGGAGTGCACATCTCTGGTAGGAGAGCAAGATGCAGTTTTTTGGACAGCAGGGTAAGCACCCACACTCCAAGTGGAATACAACCAGAACAGCCCCCTCTTATTTTTAATCTGTTCTTACCCCTCCAGAGTATTTTTCTTTTCATTCAGTACCACTTGATTTCCTGCTACACTTAAAAAATGGTACAATAAATGACTGTAAATATAATCTCACATTTTGGGGGTGATCTATTTTAGAAATAATTATTAAATATCTGCCAGACTACCTCCTTCCATTTTTTTCCACCTATTCCGTGCCCCTGAACTCATTACACAAAGATTTACTTCCCTTTCCCTGCAATAGTTCTGCTTTCTGTGGCTTCTACTGATTCTCTCCCTTTTGGATCCTCTTTTTATTAAACCTGGCTGTTTTGATGAAATACAGAAAAGAAAAATGAAGTTACAAGCAGCCTGTTTCCTTGCTTAAACATGAAGCTTTTGTTAGAGGGCTAGGACATAGCCTCGCTGTACATCAAGTAATTCTTCTACAGACAAAAGGCTGCTTCTTTTCAAACAACAGAAGTCAAATACTAGATTAAAATGTAATACCTCTACCCCAATCTCCCTCAGAATTCAACAACCACAGTATAAAGCCAGAATTCCAGCATTTAATACTGTAGACATTTTTTTCCCAGATCATGATGGTTTCCATATCCACTGACTCAGAGAATTTCTTTTCTATTGTTTAACACCAGAAGGTATGAATGCATTTGCAAATTCTGACTGTAAGGTTTGAAAACCAGGTGGCTACTCTATTGAAACTCTGTTGAAAGAAAAATTGGCTGCAATGAAAGATCTAAGCTCAAAACACTCCATTAGATGTGCTGTTCTTCCACTTATGTTTTTTAAAGTAGATCTATAGCTGCCCACATGACAGATTAATATTGTTCCACAGTAGTTAGGTGCTTGGCATTACATTTTTGAAGCATCCACAGGCCTTCAGGGCTGAAAGTGTTCACATCTTCAGCAATCTATAATGGTTCCTCTAGAGGCCAGCACTTGCTTCATAATGAAACATGCCTCCATAAATCAGACTGCAGAAGTGGCAGTTGTGTACGTCACCATCTATCTTAGCAGTTTCTCTGAAGGATGTTGGGTAAAGATCATCTCCCGGCATTGCAACCAGGGAAAGGACCATCACAGTTGGCACTGATAAAGCATGTGCTACTTAAATCTGAAGACACACTAAGTCTATGGAAAAAAACACATCCTGCTGGTGTTAGCATGCCTCAGGCGGTGGGAGAAGCTTCAGCAGCTCATCTTCAAAAGGCAGAGAGCCAGGGCTCTAGAAACCTGCAAAAACTGGCTAAGCCTGCAGTCGTCTTTTTTTATTTTTTTTTTAATTTTTTTTTTTTATTTTTTTTAAGTTGAGCATCTTCAAAGTCTACAATTCTAACTGTAGGGCACAGCAGCTGCCACTGCAGATTTGATCCTCTCAGCTTTTGGCAGCTCTCAACTTGAAATTCTAGCAAAAGAATTTTTCAAGTTGCTATTATTGCCTGTCATGGATTTATAAATATTGTGCACTATCTGCTGTGGCATGGCTCTCATGGGACACCAGTGCATGCCAAAAGCATAACAGAATGAAAAACAGTTCCTATTCTTCAAATAAATGCTAATTTTTTTTAACTGTGCTCACACGATGCGTTTGGTGATCAGCTTCAATAGTACAGAATATATATCAGAGGCAAAAAAGCTGATTGTCTTTTCCAGTAGTATTCAGCTGCTACTTTCATTAAGCTTGTTTAATTACATTCCAGATGCTAATTTGCAAGTCGATACCAGAGGGTGCAGGACAGTTTGCCTTTGAATCATTTTTCTGTGATGTGATGGTCTTGAAGCACACCACTACCCTCCAGTAGCCCTAGCAAGATATTCTGACAATTAGTGCAAAAGAAAGCAGCATTGATCTTGACAGAAAAATATTAATCCTCTACCCATTTTATTAAATTAATCTCCAGGAATTTTAAGTTTATCATCATTGCCATTTCATATCAAGTTTTATGTAAAATATAGGTAGCATACTTCTGGTTTAATATGGTTTAATTTCAATAGAAATATCATTTGTTATTTTGTTACTTTAAAGGGAAAACAACAACATCCAACTTTAAAGGTAAGTATTTTAAGCTGGCAAGCCATAACAGAATATGAAGTAGTATTTAAGAGTACAATTGAGCTTTATCACCGGAAACGTGACTGGTTCAGTTAATATGATTACTAAATTGTTATAACAGAATTTCAAGTAAAAACAAAGGGTTAAGGTGCATGCAAGTCTCAAAGATCTAAATATCTATTTCAACAAACTAGTAGGCTGCATTTCTACATGCTTGTTTTAATGGTGAATATCTGCTGCCATTTATGGTTGTGTATGAAGACAATTTAATTAGGGTGACCTTTCTAAATAGGAAAAGTTGGAGATTTACCAATTTTTGGTGCCTTTTTTGGTTGCTCTTACACAAAGAATGACTTAAAATACAAGCTTGAAAACTAGCTGAGAATAAGATGAAATTTTTAGTTTCATAGCACAGCTCTTTGACATTTGTATCTTTGAAAGCAGACTATTATGCTGTAGCTGTTGATTCCAAGGATTTGTAGCCCATGTTTTCAGTATGAATAGCACACATGCCAAGTGCGGTGTCACACAAGAGGCTGGAAAAAGACTCTGTCATTCTTAGAGCGGCATGAGGGGAGAGGGGAAAAAAAAAAAAGAGTCTACCTCTATCTAGTGGTTCTTTCCATCAGTCATCTAGTGTAATACTACTTACAGAAGAAACTTGAGTGCCTATTAAAAAATATTCCAGTATTTCTGATAGCATTTATAAATACACTAGAGGCCAGAAGTCCAGTGTCTTCAGATACTGCCTAACACATAGCAGCAACACAGGAATCCTGATCTTAATGCTTTTTTGTAATTTTGCACACCTACAACTTTTTCGTATATACCGGCAGAAAAAGAAGCCAGTTCCAGGAATAATTGGGAAAATGGTATTACTATATCTTAAGCAGTTTAATGAAAAACTTCTCAAAACAAGTTTGGTAAGTTTGAGGGTTTTTTAAATCAACTGGTATTACACACCACATTTCTTCAGGACATGTAACAGGATACGACACATCACTTTAAATTTTAAATTTAATTCATCAAATTTAGAGGGGAACTCAGTGGACTTATGGGATCATCACCTGAAAATATAGTGCATTTGAAGGGGAGGAAATGACCCACAGCAGTTGCATTACAAAGATGAGGAACATCTGAAGACCTTTTCTGAAGTAAAACAACTTTCCCCTTTTCCACAATATTCAGTGATACTGAATAGCCGTAAGATTTGTTATATCTGCATTTTAGGGTGAAATTATTGCAGCTGTTAGTGTTACAAGTCATTTTTAATGGGTTCAATTTTCAATTTTGTGTTCAATTCTCAGGTTTTTTTCTTTACTGTGAAATTATTAATCAATTGGAATGAGAAGGAGCATTCACAGAAAGTCTGAAGAGATTAATGTGGTTTAAAGAGGGCTTGACATTACTGAGGCATTTTACAAAACACAGTCACAGAAAGCCCTTTAATTGTTTTGGTTTTATTTTCATCAATTATCTGCAGATAACTGGATTTTTCACTGTTTAGTTTAGCAGGCACTGAACATGGTGTAACTGAGGGTAAGGAAATACTATAGAAAATACAAAAATAATGTACTGCATAACTGTGTAACTTACTCTGATCTTAATTATGACACTCCAGCTTTTAGCTCTCCTGAACAATCCTTTATAATGAACAACAAAATATTTTTCAGATTTTCTCAAGATCATCAGCAAAACACAAACAACCCACAACCTTATACATCTTCTGATAATCAGCTTTTAAGTAGGTATTCAAAAAAAAGTGCAGTTACTAGTTCTGAACATACCCCATCAACCAGAAATCTAATTGGTTTCATACACTACTTGAACATTTTTTGTTGATTTTACAATCACAGTCTCTTTTCAAGATTGAGAGAGAGGACTGACTACTGATGGAAAAACAGCAATATTGCCTATGCAGGGGCTGTTAAAATCCTGAAGTCAACTATAATCAGTAAATTGTATGTTTTTAAAGCTTTCACCTACATTCAAATCACACAAGTTTTTCCATATATAAATTTGCAAGAAGCTATATTTCTTTAAATTTATTTTACCCATCAATTTTTACAGCTTTGCAGTAAGCTGACATTAGTGCATTTTAAGTGCAGGAAAACTAGAGGAGATTTAACTTTTTTAAAGCTTCAAACCTCTTAAATTCTTATGATCATAAGGATTATTGAGGCAAGAAACACTGAGGTTTACAAAAAAAAAAAAATTTCTTACCTCCATGTCCGGTTTGTATTTATCTTCGAATACTGCCATAGCTGCTAATGATCCAGAACCTATGGTAACAAAATGAGGACACTTTATTAGCCAGTGTATTTAGATACAGCTTGGGGTTTTTTTAAAGCAAAAAGATAACAAATAGCAGCAGCACAAACCAGACTGAAGTCTACCTTAGCTTACTACACACTCCGAAGTCTCTACCCTCTTTAAGTCCTTTAATTTAAATTTATAGCTACTGTACACAGACTTGTCATGGTCCCAGTTCTGACAGCCTTTTTCTTTTTACTATTTTGAACACTAAAATATGAAAATGAGGTTAGAAAAAGAGAGTTAAGCGAATGCCACAGTTTGTAAATCCTACTTCTCCATCTCTCCTGCCCCACTTTTGTGCCTGGCCACATTAGAGGGTATGTCACTTAATACTAAGCCACTCAGACTGAATAGATTGCTTTAACGAGCTGCCCTGGCACAGTCACCTTTACACATGGGGACCAGTAAACTAGCAATGGTAATAGGGTAGCTGGCTGCTGCCATCAGGTTATTTCCCATATCTACTTTTAAACAGTTTATTATGCATTTACTTTGTGCCATTATTTTTACATTGAACAATAACAGCTGAATAGACAAAATGACAGATAGGAAAACATGGCTTTAACGTTACTTCTCTTAACGGATGCAGTGCAAGCGCAGTAATGGAGCAGAAGCCATCTCTACCCAAAGCACTGGAACTGCAGGTGTTATAAATGTGCTTTCCGTAAATTGATATGAAAAGCAGTATGATCCTATTTGAAACTGTAAACTTGCTTTGTTCAGAAAGAGTGAGTCTTCAGGAAGATACCTCGTCCATCTGTGGCCCTAACCATATTTCAGAGCGCACTACTTTTGGGGAGTGAGTAAAGTTACCTGCAATTTTTTACTCCAATTAGAAGATTTTTTGGCATTTATTACTTTTTAACTTGTTTTGCATACTGCTATCTGTTTAGCTGGGTCACAGAGAAAGCCATATTTTCTATTTAAAATGATTTGTGTATATCGCTTGACCACCTCAATGGTTTAGTGAAAGAAAAAGGCAGCGATTAAACAGTTTCAAATGAGGTGTCCTGCTGATTTTATCAAGTCTGCTGAATGTATAATGAAAAAGGAGAAGCTGACAGTGACACTGTTGAGAAAATACAGACTACCTTATCTGAACCATTTAAGGAGGTCCAATTATAGATCAAATTTAAAGGGTAGAAACGGCAGATTTACAGACACAAATCAATGAACATGGTAATCCCAATGAATATGACAGATATTCCTGTTACAGAATATTGCCGTGGTTGAGGATCATTACCTTTACAGTACCAAATACATCACATCTAAAAGCAGTAGGACACTCTAAGTGTGTACTTGTATTACAGGCAATGACTATTCATTTACACCTTGAAGCAATACATGACTCCATTTTTTAAATGCTGAAACTGGGAATAAAGAAGATTTTTAAGCAACTAAAAGCAGAAATGAACTGCTGATGCAAACAGCTGATATCACAGAACAAATCACGAATAAAAGGAATTTTACTGATCCTTCAAACAAGGTCAAAATGAGGTGTGTTCCAAAACAAATACAGGACTTGAACCGTAAAATAATTCTTCTTGTGGAATGACACAGGAACATTTCTAACAAGGGAAAAAAAAAAAATCTGAGATATGGTCTCAAACGAAGACCACATTCTTACTACACTCAAATGAAGGCCTACCATGTGCACAATGGGAAGCCTCAAAACTAGAAAACAATCTTACCCTTAGGTAATGTTTTTTTGAAAAAAATTAGCATGTAAAGATTAAAAAAAATGTGCAAGAATGGAAGAATAAAAGGTAGCATATCTGAAAGATTACTATATTAGCTACTGAGCTAAGAAAAAGTGGTCTTAATTTCTTAAAACTTCTACTGACAAATAAAAATTATCAATAACACAAATATAGCAGTAGTCTCGTGTGTGGCTCAGACTGGATTCATTCTTCCAGCTCCTTTTTAAAAGAAGTTTCCAAAATAACCTATGGGCAAGAACTCAGCAGGCTTATAAAGAAGAAAAAGGAAAAGGGGGGGGGGGGGGGGGGGAACAACCTTACGTTCTGTTGCATTAAATCCATTATGTAGAAAGGACTATTATTTAATTATTTATCTCACTGTGTTTCCAAGACACAAATAAATGCCAAACCTAATATCAACTTTAAATAAATAAATGCAGACAGCCCTATAATGTAAGTTTTCAAAGAGCTGTTGAAAGCCTTAATTTAATTAAACCTATATGTAGACATTTACATCTGAAAACCAAGATCCCAGGGAGGTTCTAACAGAACAGGAAGTAAAGCTGGAAAAGCTGAATAAACTCGATTGTGGGTTTTTTCCTCTACTGCTTATAAATCCTAAACATAAGCTTTATAAGCTTGCATTTTAAAAAAAGTGCCTCAGCAAAAGTCTCACAGCACAGCTAACCATTCTCTGAAAGAACAGATTTTTGTAATCTTAAATAGCACAATGAAAAGTCTTTATTCTTACTAGCACCAGATGTAAACATTATGTTTTTAGAAACACAAATAGATGTATACTTCTGTATTTCTCCATCAGAACAAATCATCTGCTGCTTGACAACAGCAGCATGAGCTGTTTTGAAAAATACTAATGATGTGCATATAATTCACCTGTAGCACATTAACTAAGAAAAACCCTCCATCTCCCCTTTTGCACTGCTGGGGGATTGAAACCCATCCCTTGACTCTCCACGCAGAAAACCGGCAGCGGACAGTTGCTCGTGAGCACAGTTGTGAACTTCCCTATCCAGTTACACCGACTTCCCTCTACTTGTCAAATTCCACATACGATCCAATCAACCCTACAATGTTCCAAGTAGTTCAACTGACCTGTGAAAGCTATGCATTGTAACAGGAGAGCTGGCAATAAAGTCTGTGAACTTAAGTAAACATTGGGAGTAGGGTTTTCTTATTGCAGTACCTATAAAAGCACAGAAAACTTAGATATTAAGGGTCTATGGAGAACCTGTTTGTATGTAGGGAAACAGCTGTTCTCTTGTCCATGTATTCAGCGCCCACCAATAATTCATTTTTAACAAGCATGCTTTGCCTTTATGTAGAAACAAGCTTAACAATTCCCAAACATAATGTCTGGAGAAAGATAAAAATCCAAACATTGCAAAACACCATCTATTAATTAGGGATAGATGTTCCCACCTCATACTCAAGAATAACTGATTTAAGTCACTACCAGTTAGGATTCAGCATTGCCAAGATGCAGCAGTTCAACCTCAAATCTTAAAAACACTCAAGAAAGCTGCGCGATAACGTGTCATGAAATAGTGTCTTCAACAGAGCTCAGATTCAGAGTAATACCAAACCAGGTATTTATCTTGGATAGACAACTTCAGTCTGAAATCTTAACAACACACAACCAATGCAGAAATAGGAAATTTTCTTTGCTGGAATTTTTTTTAGAAAGTTGGAAGTTTACAACTGTTCGGTGTATGAGCAATAAGGATAATTAAAACAAAGTATAATTGGTAAAGTCATCATGTATTTGTATTATGTAACATTCAGGAAAAAACCTTTCAGCCAGATTTTAAAAACCAGTAACTTATACTTCAACAACCCTGGAAACAATCATCAAGAAAAAAATGCCGTACCAATTCCAAGAACTTGTTTTGCAAACATTTTCAGTAAGCTACATTTTAGAAACCAATATTCAGGAAGTATTAATCTAGCATCTAAATAAAAATACTGATTAACAAACAATTATAAAGAACTACAGAAACTGAGATGCAAAGCTCTATTCCGAGGCAAATGCTTTTCAGTCTGATAATTAGCATGAACCAGGTAAGTTATGTGACCATAACATTTTTTTTTTCTTCTTCTTTAAGAAACATTGGTCATTTCATAAGTTTTCACAACTAAGTTATTTAAGAATTTTCTGGACTCAACTGTAATAACCTCACTTTAAAAATCCCATCTGGTCTACCGCTTCAGTATTGATTTAAAGTGAAAGATGATTATTGATACATAGCAAAAAAAAAATCCAACCAACAGTAATTTCCACCGTGTTTTGCAACTGCCGTAGCTTTTCTAAACAGATGAACTGGATCTTTTTAGCCGAACATTCACTGAAGACAACTTCTTATTGCTAAGCACAGTCCATTTTCATCACCCAAGGACCTGTTTGCTACCTCAGCTTGCCACACTGGAGGATGTACAGAGCCTTGAGAGAGCAACATTTAGCACTTCCTAATCCATCAGTGTCAGGGCTCCCTGACAGGGCATTTATTCACATGCACTCATTGTTATTCAATTTGCTGTTCATTCTAGGTAAAAATTCGGTGATCTCCACAGCCCCATCGATTGGGATCATTTTTCACCCCGGTTCCTGGCTGAGGGGCTGAGTCTCAGCAGTGGTAGTGCTTGCTCTGCAGGACGACATTGCCAATGCATGAAGAGCTGATTTATGAATATGAAGCAACATCGGTACCAGGGGACCAGCTTTAGCCACTAGAGACTACAGGAACATACTTACTGTTTCCGAAAGCTGAACTACAGACTTCAAGTGCTTTAATTTTATGCATGCATTTCATTATAAGTCTTGGCCAGAAGCTTTCCTAGACAAGCCAAGCAATCAGACAATCTTGCATCGTTTGCTGAAATCCAATTTTGTCCTTTGTCAGCATAAACAGTTTAATTTGATGTTTTCACTCCTGAGTAAGCACTGAGTATCTTTTAAATCTCCCCTGCAAGGGAGGACACCACTCTGTCCATCCACAAACACACTCCAGCTAAATAAAAACACACTCCAGCACATTAAAACAAACAAAACCCCAACACCTCAACCACCTTTCCTATTTAACACTGAATTTCCAGAAATTAACTAGCCAAAAATACCAACCCTGACTTAATAAACTGCCCTTAGAACACTGCGGGGGGAAAAAAGCAAATGATAGATTAGTCTAAATTTGAAATGCAATTCCAACTACCTCTGATTTGACCTCTGATACTTTTTCTGTTGTTTCAGTTCTTTCATTTATATGCATAAGCTAATCTTTTTATTAAAATATATTGTAGTCACTCGAGAAAGCAGCAGTGTACCAGGCGTAGAAAGGTGAAGGACATTTACGCCGAGGGCTTTGTCTGACAGCATGACCAAAAGTAAGATGTAATCACCAGACACAGACCTGGTAAAGCCGACAGCAAATCAAAGGTTAAACTACAATAAACTTAATCCATTTATATTCTACTTCCTACTTATTTGAACTTGTTCTGCTACTATTTTATTTTTGTGGAAGGAAAGAGGAGTGGCCAGGATTTTCAGAAATGCCACATTTTAAAGCTTTTAAAACAGGCACGAAAGTAACCATGTACATAACATAAACTGCGTGACTTTTTTCAGGCAATCGACTACCAGCAGCTCAGCTCTCAGTACGGAGTCACTTATAGTGTACTACAATACTGGATATAAGACAACTATAAGAATCAGAAATTTACTTTTTTTATGTATCAAAGGCTGAACAATGACATCACCTGACCGTTCAGTGGATTTTATCTGCCGAGTACTCGGCCGGTTCCTGAGGTAACGGCACCATCTCTTGGTGCGGCACCGCCTCTGCAAGTCAGAAGTTCTTACACGGGTGTAACCAGCTGATCGGGTTAAAAGCTGTACTGCTTCAGCAGTGCAAAGACCCAGAAGAAAAAGAAAAACCTTTCACATTTCCAAGTGTATCGGAAGCAGGTGTTTTATCTAGAGATGTCAACCATGAACAGAAGAAGATTAACTAAAGTTGTGTTTTCCTATCACAGCATAAAAACTGCATCAACACACAGGCTGAATCTGATGTACTAACCTGACACACTTCATTTCCAGATCAATTTTCTTTTCTGATGTATTTGGACTCTACATTACTCTTCCAGAGCTCTACCAAAACCAAGCCTTCACTTAAAATCATCCAAACCTTCAAAATGAAATGCATGTCTGAAATGATACAGTGTCTTCTTGAGTGATCAGAGAGTAAAAATGATAGCAACCCTGGTTACGTTTGGAATTTTACTTTTTCCAGATATGATATTCTCAGTAGGGCATTAACCTTAAAAGCCACAGATGAAACTGCGCAAGAATATTATTAGCTCAGAAAGCTCTAGTTTAATCTTACCAATGTCTCAGTGACATCTCTTACCATTTTTTACCCTCTACTGCCAGATTATTGCCTATTAATCACAAAAGAATTCAGAACTAATCAAACAAGCTGACACTACTATTGAAAATACTCCCTTTGGCAAAGACTGGGCAAGTTCTGTAATATTTCAAGATGTGTGCGTCCTTCCCTTCAACAATGCAGGTGTTATTTCCCTTCTCAAAAAATATGAGGATGATGGTGATCACTAAGGCTCTTCTGCAAGTCGCAAAGCTTATAACAGCTTATTGCTTCAGGATTCTTACCGCAGGAACTCTCCAAGCATCCCTCGCTAATCACAAAACAGAACAAGACATCTAAAGAAACAATTTTATCTAGAGGAGATGGACAAAGAATAGTTAGAAGACATAGGTGGAATGACAAGTTTAATTTACAAATCAAGGTTAGAAATGAATGAAGATTTTGTATTTCATAACACAGTGTTTTCCTAAATATACTCCTAAGAGGCCTCTAATCGGGTTGTTTAGCAAGATCACAGGTAAAAGGGTATACGCTCAAGAGCCACTTCACAACTTTAAAATATTGCTACTGCAAAGCAGCACTGAGGAGTTCAAAAGTTTCGTTCTCTCCTGTAGGTATTCTTCATCATCTTCTGTAGAACTGGGAAGTAACGGAGCAATGTTTCTGCTTTTTAAGCAAGAAAGACAAGACACTCTGGAAAACTACCGATGATTTACATTCTGCTACCACGAAGTACCTATTTCCACATTATCCCATATTCTTGTTTATAGTTGAAATAACAGCAAATAAGAATACATTTACCAAGACTGTATTTTACAATGTATCCTAAACATCGCTTTTGTAATTGGTCTTGACAGTACCTAAATGCCAAAAAAGCATGCTAAAATCTGTGGTTTCAGCTTTCAGTATTATCACAGTCCTGAATTTGAAACTGAGACATACACAGAACTGCACATACCTATAGCTCAAATTACTACTATTACAGAAAACATTACAGACAGAAGAGTTGGGATACTAACACTTAACAACCTGATGGGGGGCTACTAATGTCAAGTTGACCCCAGCAATAGACAGAATTAAACTTCTTTATTGAAAAGCTCCATACAGTAGTTAAGACCAACTATTATACGTAGCAAGTAAACCAGGTGTTGCTTCACTACAATGAAGCACCTCGAGTAAAATACAGCTGCTACTCAGGAAGAAATACATAAATACAACAGTCCCAAAGGAGAGGCAAGGCACATTTTCCTCCTAATGAAACTACAGAAAAAATTAGGCAGAATGTAATACCCCAAGTGAGACTTCATATAAACCATGAGTTAGGACTACCTGCAAATCTAGTCTCTAGGGATTTTTTTTTTTTTTTGCAGCAAGCTTTTGGGAATCCCACATTTCTCTTTCTTTAAGGTATGCTTGGGAATGCACGCAGTAACTCTCTTAATACCAGGTTTTTGGCAGCTTAGATTTAAATAGTATAACAGCCCATGTTTTTGAAGTGTTAGAAAATAAATAGAACACTGCACCTGCCTTACAAATATGGGTACAACTTTATCCTTGAAGTCTGAGGTTTGTACAGCTCCCAGCAAACAACGAAATTTAAGTAAAAACACATTAAATTTGATTTGTTCACCCTTTCTAACAGACAGTTGTGTTACAGTACTAAGGGAGTAGCACTTACCCATGGTCACATAAGGCAGCTTGTCAGTCGATCCATGGGGATATATGCTGTAAAGCTGAGGTCCCGTGACATCTACTCCCCCTAAAACCAAGGCAGCCCCGATGTAGCCTTGATACCTAGGAGCAATGTTTATAAGTGAATCTGAAGGTCCACAATAAAGCTCTGGTTCTTTTTAACACAATCTACGCATTTGAAAATTTTTTCACAATTACACCAGGTACATCTCTGCAATACTTTCTATTGAAAGACTACTTTTACTATCTGTGAGCAATAGTTTAAATTAAAAAGTTGAATAAAATATGGTGTATTTCAGTGTCAAGCAGAACGAACAAGCACTGGACAAGCAAGTAGGCTGGATGACACATCTGTGCTAACAGGGAGAGAATTCCAATCAGTTTTCAACCCTTAAATGAAATTCCTGTATCTGCAATTAAATTTTTATTTAAAGACTTCAAAGAAATTTCTTCATTTCCCCCATGAGATGTTCTTGGCTGCTTTAACTTCTTAATTTATTGTTTTGTGACACTTTAAAAAAGGCAAACTGCCTAGCAATACAGCGTTACGTGACTGAGCTGAATTATTATCATTTATCTCTGTCACTTGGTTGCACAAAGAATTTTCTTTTCATTGTTTTATTTCACCTTCCTAAAGACTTTCCAATAGCTTGAACAATATCTTTAATTGAATACACTTGTTTCTTTCCTTCTCCTTCAACAGCATTTTCTATTTCTGCAAAAGACAGTACTAACCAGTACTGGAATACTTAAAGGTTTGGAGAGTCTGCCCTCACTCTAAGTGCAGGTTCTATGTCAGGCTGCTGGTGAGGAAACTCAACTGCCACTGACTGCCTGTGACCAGTCAAGCACTCAAATCTTAGGATAACTTAGTACAACTTCCAACCAGTTTACTCATTTGTCTCATTATACCACTGGTAGGCCTCTATATTAACAGCTGTGGGCTTCAAATGGTCAAACATTTCATTCCTTTGGAAATAAAATACATTTTGAGGTAGCAATTCTATTACAAGTCATATGAAATTTTCAATTTTACAAGCTTGCACATTACAAGATTATTACTGGTTCAGTCACCTCAGCAGAGATACACGGCAGCTTTCATGGGTGTGATCAACAGTTTATTAAACTACTGTCCTTCTATTTTTGCCATGTAAATACTACTAACACAGTACAACTATAGTATCAATCCTCTAAAACACTGTAGGCTTGATTTCTCTTCCATCTCAGTTCAAAAGCCTATGAAGTAGAGAGCAATTATTAAATCTTTTCTAAAGTCTTGTTATGAATGTTAAGTAGGCTGAGGAAGGATGCTCCTTCACAGAAGCTTAAATGTTATCTAGTGGTTTTAACAGCATTGTTAATAAACAAGAAACCCATTCGGTTACCTGAAAAGCATTTGCTTTAGCATTCGATTAGCTGTGGCAACTCTTGGAAGCCGTCCAGTAGATAGTGAATGGAGCTCCAGATTGGATGAAATCAGCTGAGTTGTCATATCGGTATCTGCAGCAGTTCCAGCACCACAACAACTGAAAAATATTACGAGCAAGTTAGGAAAAGACGGGGAGGACAGAGGAATCAAATAACTCTCTGCTTTATCCAACAAGTAGAAGTTTTCCCATTGTAAAGTTGAGGAAATTAAGTTGTCATACAGTCAATATTTGCAGAGCATGAAACAAGATAGCCTGATGAAGTGTAAATGAAACACCAAAAATCCCCATGCCTTACTAATAAGTTATAATTTCGAAGTACACCTTAATATTTGCTGTTAGCAAAAGACACGGCTAAAAAGCCCAATACTATTACCAACACCATTACACAATAAACGACTTACTAGATATTAGGGGAGATGAAGTGTATTTTTGAACAGTTCTTGTCAGCAACAACCATTCCTTCCGTTGCTCTCGTATCTGCTCCGAGGACGATGCCATCCTACAGAAAGGGAGAATTATTCCCAAGGCCTCCATCTCCAAAGGGCACTTGTCTGGCACCTACGGCGAGACCAGCTGCAAGGCCCAGGGCGGCTCGGGGTAGGGTGGGGGGGCCGCAGGACCTCGCTCCGCACAGGCCGAGATGCGGGGCCGGGGACGCCGAGAATGACTCAGCACGGCGGAACCTCCGCCCCCAGCCGCGCCGGGCCGCCGCGGCGCCGAGCGGCCTTTCCCCGGCCCCAGAGCGAGGGGCGGCAACAGCGGCGGCCCCATTCTGGGCCTGGGGGCGGAGGAGCGGCCCAGAAGCGCCGGAGGGCCGCGCCCAGCGCCCGCCTCACCTTGAAGACGACGCCGGCGATGGTGGTGCCCGTCTTGCGGGCGGCGGGCAGCCGCTGCCCCTTCTGGGTGAGCTCGGCCTCCAGGAGGGAGTTCCTGCAACACAGGGCGGCAAGTGGGGCCGGGCGGGACGCTCCCCCCGGCCCGCTGCCGCCCGGACCCCGGCCCGCCGCCCCGCCCGCGCCGCCCCGCGCCTCACCGAGCACAGTTGTCGAAGCTGAAGCCGCCGCTGGGCGCCTGCAACACGGAGACCGCCGCCATCTTACCGCTGCGGCAGGGACGGGCGAGCCCTGACGACGGCTTCCGGGTCAGCGCCGGGGCGGGGCCTCGCAGGAGCGGGGCCGCCTCTCCCTGCCCGCGGCCCGCGAAATGGCGGCGGCGGCGGGTGCCGGGCGCTGAGGGCAGCGTTGGGATCTTGTCCGCGGGAGGGGCTCTGCGGGGCTGCCGGTCCGGGGGTGTCGGGGAGGGCCCGGCGCTGGGGGCTCGGCTTTGGTTGTGCCCTGGTTTGTGTCTGCACCTTCCCTTCCTGTGTGGGGCCTGCGGGTGTTCTGGTCACGGGCAACTGCAAACCAAACCCTCCGGTTCGTGAGGAGGAAAGCTGCGCAAATCATGAGGGAGGCCGAGCCTGGTAGCAGCAGGTGCTGTGCACACTCGTCTGTCAGACCCACGCAGTTTAGCACAGACCCGCAGACAGGCTGTGGCTGGCAGGTGGGACGGGGCAGGATTTGTCCCTGGTTTGAAGCTGGAGGTGTTTGAGCCTCGGGGAGCGAGTGCTGGTGCTGCTCCTGCTCCAGGCCCATACGAGCAGTGGCCAAGTCTGCACAGACAAACCTCAAATTTACATGTGATTTAGTCTAAGCAGTTGATGCTGGTCTATCCTCTAGCACTAAACTGTGCTCCTCCATCTCCGCATCCGACTGCCCTGACCTGCTGCAGTGATCCTTCGTCGAGAAGGTGCCGTGGTCCCTGGGACAGGACTGGCAGGAGCAGGGAGGGACAAGAACGGAGGAGATGCTCGTCCAGGCTCTGCCCGTGCTCTCATGTGTGAACCTGGGCTGTCTTGTTATTCCTTTGCCTTTGTTTTAAAATGGAAATAAAGCTGTGTTTACTGGGTTGCAGGACTTGTCTAATGGGTTTTGTAAAAAGCTTTGCAACTTTCAAAGAAAATGAAAGGATGGTGAAGGACAAAAAGGGAAAAAAATCCCAAACTTTTATGTTTAGATCTTACAAAGAACCTATAACTGCATGAGAAAATAGAAACCTACCAAAAATTGCTGTGCTGTTAATGTGGTGGTTATATGGTGAAAGAAAAAAGATAAATGCCCCTTTTCAAAATTAGGGAAGTCCTGCTGTATGTCAAAGAGATCAGTAAAATTAATTCAGTACTTGCTGGGTAAACTACGTCCCACCTCCATCTTAACTTTTCCTCCAGCTTACTGACCTGTCAAAGGGAATGCCCTAATGTATCTGTAGAAAGAAGAGCTTGTGGCAACATCTCAAGAAAGGATGCGTTTTAAAGCAAGGCAGCCATGTAGCGAGATCTTTCCAAAGTCTACCTTATATCTAATTTGCTTTCTGGATGTATAAATGCCTGAAATTAAAAATCTTGTTGATTAAAAAAATTAAAATGTTATTTGCTCCAAACATTAAATGTTAATTACTTGAAACTAAAAAAAATTAAAATGTTATTTGCTCCAAACATTAAATGTTAATTACTTGAAACCCTCACTCTTCTAGAACAACACAAGAAGGTAAGTAGTGCACTGGCTTCTTGCCTAAAAGAAACTTTCTCCAAGTATTTTACTGAGTAAAGTGTCTTCTTCCTTCTTGAGGTAGTTAATGCTCAGAACACGACATCGTTAGAGTAGGTGGCGTCGCTGAGAGGAGCAGGTCTGCGTTTCATTCCAAGAGAAACGATGGCTCATACATCAGAAGCAAGCCAGACATCTTGCAGACTCCCTCTGAACGGTACCCAATTAGCAGATGGCCTAAAAGTGAAACTAGGGTCCCATGTGTCCAGAACAAATCTATGTGTCTGCAGTGTCCCTCCTAATTATTTAAAAATGAGTGTTGTCCATCCGTGTGTTATTCAGATGAAAGTATGCAAACAAAAATAGGGTGGGTGGGCAAAGCTATTGTGCGGCGTCTGCTTTTTCCTCCAATGTTCAAAAATACTTGCCAATGGGAGGGAACAAAAAGAGCCACGGGGAAGAAAACCAAACCCCAGCGTCTTTCTTGATTGTGCCAGTCTTGCAGAAAAAAACCACCAGCCATGTTGAGAGTGGAGGAGCTGCAGAGCCAAGCGTGGCACTATCCCCTGCCAGTGAATAGGAAAGTCCTGTCATGAAATATGAAAGCATGAGCTTATGTTAGGGATCGGGAAACGAGAGATCCTCTGATTTACAAGCTCTCACTGAGGACACCTTGCAGATGGCAAACTCTGTGACATGTGCTGACATTGCTCAAAGTTGCTGTGCCGCTGAAGAAGGGGGAAAGGCGCCTGATACCCGAAATCTGGAAAAAGGAACGGATCTGTCTGTTTTCCTAAGTGCCTTTGGTTTCTCTCGACTGCCAGGAAGCTGTGTTGCTCTGTCCCAGACAGCCCGGGGGCTCCCAGGGATACATTACTAAGCTGGTGGAGTTCCAGAGGTCACTTTTTTGGCACAGGCTACATCGGACAGTGTCCTGTGTGTGGATCCGTCGCTGATGTGTCCTGTAGGGCCCAGATGAGGCTGGGCTGCCTCTTGGGGTGGAGCGCAGTATACTGAGAGCATTTGTTCCAACAGACCACGAAAGATCATCTTTAAGATAAGCACACAGAGAATCTGCACTCTCTTCTCTCTCTTCTTTCAACCCTGAGTAATTAAATCCCATTTTCTTGTACACCAGTTAGGCTGGGAAGCTGTCTGAAAGAAAGAATATCCTGCTGCCAGATGCTCTTTTTTTAATTCTAACACAGTTGTTTTTCTCTTCACTTGATAAAGTTAAAATAAACAGTCTCTGGGGTGAATTACAGGCGTCAAAATTGGATTGGCATACAAACTGTAGAGCAGTTGGTGGTTGGGAGTCTGGGGAAAAAGAAACAGCAGGTTTTAGCTAGAGGGGACAACAGCTTTATTTCCCTCTTGGTCCTTGACAACTAAGCAGATGTCCTACAATTATTGTTTTACCTTCTGGTAATATAGTGTCTTTTCCTATCCTCCCAGGTACGCGACTGGCTCTTTTGCAGATGTGCAGGTACATCTCTTCCTTAGTTCAAAGCCATCTTAGTGCACCACTAGCTCCATCTATTGCTGGTTAACAGCTGGCTGAGATTCAGACAAACACTTGCTTCTCCCTCCTAACTTATAGGATACCTATTTCTAGTCCCATATATGTAGATACAACTGATGGTCTTAAGAATAAGACCTTTTCTGAACATCTTACATGGGCTTTTTCACACCCGTTGTATTGCAAACTTTGCTCCTGGGTTGATGCCCTCCACTGTATACACAGATGTTTTGTTCATGTTTTCTACAGCCCTTCAGAGTCCTCCAGTGCAGGTGTCATCAGGACCACTAAACCCTGACAGCTGCCACTGAACAGATGATGGGGTAATGGGTGGCATCACTAGGCATAACCGCTGTCATTGGGCACCCACTGTACTGGGTTGGAAGAGGCATAATGTGATAGTCCTGTTCCAAAGAGCTTGGTAAGTCTAAAAGTGTTTAGAAGAAAGAAGACTCAGGGAAAGAGTGTCAAGGTAAATGATTTTTTGAGGTTCTGGGCCAATATATAAAGGAAGGCTTGCATGGTCTCCTGGCAGACAGCAAATGGTCTGTTCAGCAGTTTCTGTTTAGTGTGAGGAAGATCATCTTTGTACTGTCTGAAATATCCTCTTTGAAAATCTAGGGCTACATACTTCCGGGGCTTACCTTCACCTGGTATGATGAACTGTGCTGACGCCTGAAGAATGCAAACTTTTCTCTTTATTTTTTTTAAGCAGTCCTGAAGTCTGTTTCTAGCCTTAACAAAGCTGCAATCCAGGTTTATCATCCTACAAGACATCTGACAGGGAAGTTAAATAGCACTCCAGAAACGTTTTTGAAAACTTATTTGGGATACAAGGAATGTTAGTGTTTTTCTCAACAGGTGGGCATTCAAGCTGAGGCCTATGTCTTTACAGTATGTGTGTATATATAATGTATAAACTCCCAGGTATTTTGGTGTCTGCATTTATACCCTGCCTGGTTTCCCGGGTTTGTATTCAGTGCTTTCTTTGTGCGTGAGTGCCAAATGACATCTTGAATTCTTGGACCTTATTTAAAGAGACATTGGGTAACTTGGAATGTTTAACAAAATCTTCAGTACAGTTTTACTCTACGAAGCTTGCACCTGCTCTTGCAGTATGAAAGACAAACGTGCTGCTTATTCAGGGTAACAAGTGTAAATCACCAGTGAATTTTTTGCTCTCTAGAATAAGGGAGTTGCAAAAAGTAAAGTCTTGGCAGATGAGGCTTTTGATCCTGTAGAGGCAGGAGTGGTTTTATGTAACAGGATAGAGTGATGGGCAGAGGGTTTCCATTGTTCCAGCACTCTCTGATGGAATAACTTGGCACCTAAACCTGTTTGTTTAAGGGTTTCAAAGGACAGCCAGCCAACCCTGATAGCCACAGTCAGCCCAACAGCTGCACACACGGAGTCTCGAGCGCACAGTGGTGCACCAGTGAAGCCTGCAGCACTGTTAGGTAGAAGTAAGCTAGAATCCCAGTATAGCACTGGTGGGAGTGTGGTGCCCAGTAGCTTGTGGCGATGGGACTGGTGCCTACAACCATTCAAAAGGAAAGGTGACAAATCACCCCTGGCACATGCATGTGAAATGACAGTCAATTAGAGAAACCCAAGAAAAGCTTTCTTGTGCTATGAGTAGCCACACTTACATCTCTGCTGCCTGAAGCGGGGATAACTGAATGGCTGGCTGCCCTTACATTCAACATGTGTCTGCAGAACTCATGGGACAATATACTGGGACCCTGCACCATCCAACCCTGCATGGGACTGGTTTTCATTGGAGCTGGCCAGAGGCAATGCAAATTGCCCAGAAGCTGAAAGCACATCCTGCAGTTGCACCTGATCACCTCGTCATGGCCATGTCTTGTGCGTATTCCAACAAACACTCACTAGTTCCCCAACTAGCCAGCAACTCCTGTAATGTCCCAAGGTGAACTTGTGTTAGGAGTGGAGCCAGGCAGAGAGATAATCACTGAACTGGAGAATAAATGCACCATGTGTCTCTCCTGTTCAAAACCACTCTAATTTCAAACATCTTGCCTCAACAACGATCTGTTAACAAACTGCAGGCCAAGAATCTGTCAGAAGAATTTAAATACAATTCTGACAAGATCAGAACTAGATAGACTAAAACTTTACCAACCTGTGGCTAAAACAATGCTAATCAAGTAAGTGCTTGCCCAGGTCGGGACAGAAGGTGATCTCTTGGGGATCTTCTTTGCTGTGCAACTGTGGCTTCCAAAAGCCGGAGATTTATTTGAGGTGTTTAAACTCATTACAGGAAATAGAGAGTTGACCTGAGTCCAAGAGGGTGTCTTCATTGCTTTGAAAACTGAAAGAAGAGGTTGAAGCTGGGAGCAAGCAAGTGTTGCAGTCAAGGGGATGGTGCACTGAAATGTGAAGCAAGTTCCCAAGGGTTTCCAAAAGAACCATTTTCTGAATGGGAAATAGTTGCTGGCAGAGGTGTAGACCTAAGAAATAGAATATTTCCCTCCAAGGGAGGGGGATAAATGAAGTACACGGGGAGCCCTCTGCTTGCTTTCAGCTAAATGCTGTGGGGCTAGAAACTCAAGAAAACCCAGTGCTGATCTTACGCTATTTCCTAGCATTATGATACTCAAATCATTATGCTACTGTCTATCACTTGTCAATACTGTTTAGGAGAAGTGCCTGAATTTCTGGTGTTCTGTTGACAATTGCAAAAGTCCTTCTGTTAGTAGTGTTGGAATCAAGTTTTCAGCTTTATTTAGGTTCTGGCAGAACAAGCTGGCAAAACTACACAAGTTGAAAGAGGAGGAAGAGAGTTTCAGGTATGAAGAGGTCTCTGTGCCGCTCTCTGAGATGCTGCTGCATGTCATTAAAAGGGATGTGAAGTGGGGAGTCCATCTGGACTGTGAACATGCATTTGAGTTGACTGAACATGACTGCAGAGGTACAGCCGTTTTTAAGACAGGCTATACTTCCAAAAATAGGTGTTGGTAACCTGTCAGCATTCACATTTGCAGAACACATTTGGAGCAGCAGGTAGAGGCTGTATATGCATTATGGCTGTAACCTGCTGTATTGCAGGAAAAGTGTCTCCCATTTGCACTGAGGAATACCACTAAATGGGAGTGAGGTGGGAAGAAAAATACAGTGGGAATACTGAGCAGTGAGGACCCAGTCTTAAACTGGGGTGATGGGGAGCTGGGCTGCCTGGAGCTCCGCAATCCAGCATAGAGAAAACTGCAGGGAAGTGGGGAGCAATGCCTGGCTCTTGAGAAACAACCTGCGGCAGATGCTGCTGTTCTTGCAGGTGTGTGTGGATCACGGCCAACAGCTTCCCTGGCTCTGCTTGCTCCTGTCTGAGAATATTGGTGTCCTCTAGCGGGTTGAGCGCCTTCCAAAGGTTGCAGTCAGGCTCAGCTACACCAGGGATGGCTGGGAAGAGTGGAGGGAGTCTCTTAGAAATGGGCAAGCTGTTAGACTGGGGTCTTCCTAGCTTTGTGGGTGCCTTGTGTGCAGATTGTCCCTTCACCATCTAAGGGTGGGTCTGTACCCAGACTGCTGCGTTTTTTCCTCTCTGCCTGCAGAAAGCACGTGAGTACAGTAAAGTTGACACTGGGCTAGAAAATCTAAAGGATCACCTGGATTGCACCCAAAAGGGATGGAAGGAGGCGAGCATGTGACAGCCTGAATCTGAGCAGTGACTTGTCCTTGAGGGAGCAATTACACGTCCCGTGAATTTTTGGTTCTTTCTGGGCTTTCATTGCCAAGTACTACCGCTTCGTTCCTCAGGCAGGGAAAGCCAAGGCAGTGTTAGAAGAGATGGCTCTCTTCTGTGAGCTTCAAAGCAACATGTGGACCTTCTACTGTAACACCTGAGCATATTTTATAATTCTGTGGTCTATAATTTATAGCCCCAAATATCCACATTTAACCTTTTTTACTGGTGTCTCTGTGCCAGGAATCTCATTTGATGTCCCGATTCTGACAAAGATGGGAAGAGCTGATGAGTAGGGAAGTGTCCAATTGTCTCGTTCAAATGGACAAGTGATGATAAACCTGTGCTACTGCTTTGGAGCTGAGTCTGTATTTCATCCCATGGGCCCCAAATTCCTTTTGTCTTCCCTGGGATCACAACAGGAACCACTGAACATCCTAGAGATAAAACTGAGAGTAGGTCAGATACTGATGGCAGCTGATCAACTGCTGAACTGATCATTCCAGCCTCACAGGATTAATTAGCTGGCACTGGGAAAAAGCTTCGCTCTGTACCTGGTGGAAGCAAAGCTTCACATCCTTTTTAAGCTATAAAAGCCATAATTACTTTTCTTACCGCTCACTGTTGCTTTGTATAAATATCAATAAAGTATTTTAAAGAGTCTTTTGTGTGTGGGTGGATCTGCTTTGCTGGGCAAGAGTGCATACTGCAGGGAGGTGCTGTGACTCCATGGCCACCCCATGGTGGGGCTGCCTGTGCTCCTTGGCAGGATACCTGCCTGTAGGCACAGGTCCCCCAGCACTGGTCACTGGATGCACATATTGATGTCACAGTGTGGGAGAGAGCAGAAATAAGGGGGAACCTCCTTGCAGATGCCTGTGCTAGTCTGACCAAAACACTGCTCCAAAATTGCACCCAGGGCTCGGCCAGACACAACACGCTTCCTCTTTCTCAGCATCTGTATTCCTGTAAGTTGAGGTTGAACTGCTTATGATGGTTGTTTGCAGACCCTCCCTCCTGTCTCGTGACTGACGTGATTAAATCCAGTAAAGAGATGGTTTCTCTATTGCCAGGTTCCTGCAGCGAAAACTTGGGCCATCTGCTTAATGGTCTATTGCGTTTCTGGTCGCATGGTGCTGCAGCACTGGCTGGAGCTCTGCTGTTGTGCAACAGCGACGTATGGAAAGCTTCACCCTTTAATGTGAGAAATGGGAAAGACAGATGCAATCTGGGTCTAATACTGTTCTTGTACTTTTTCCTCTTATCTCTCAGGAGCTCTCTTGCTGCTGCCTTTCCTCACTCTGTGCAAGCACCAGAGCCCCTCTTTTTACCTGATAAAGCAGACACAGAGTCACTGGCCCTGAAGCGAGCTCCCTGCCTCAGGCCTGTTGCTCAGGATCTCCAGAGGGTATAAACCATCTCTTCGTGTTGTTTGTGAATCTGAGCCCGTGCATATCAACTAGCCCCACTGCTTCAGAATGCACCCCACGGGAATAACAGTTTGCAAACTTTTTGCTAGCTGTGATTACAGGTTAAAGCAGATGCACAGTGGGTGTCTGGTTAACCCAGCAAAACCCCCTTTATTAGAAAACTATGAAAAAATATATCAGAGAGATTTAGTGTTTCAAAGAGGATCAGAACCAAATGCCCTGTCTTGCTGGTAGGAGGATGAGAGATTTAGGAGTAGTTAGTAGCTTGAGAAAAAAACAAAGATGAATAATAAAGGCAGGTCCTATTTTTTTTCTTTTAAAAGTTTCTAAGCTACACAGATTTGTTATAAATGATGGCACTAAATAACCAGCCGTGCCCAAGCTCCCCTGAAAGGCTCTCTAATACCAGCAGCTGATGCCCTCCTGCACAGGGACACAATTGGGTCTCTTCCTCCAGACAATACACCTGTCATTGGGAAAGAGAAAGCTGGCAATTAGCAGGGGAGGCTCTGTGTTGCGCTTTCATCCCAGACAATAAGAAGGGCCTGGAAGAGTGAGATTAAGGCTGGCGTGTCCGCAAGAGATTGCTGAACCAAACCTCGCTGCGACTTGGAGGCATTTAAGAAACAAAACCAACAAAATAAAACCCTGGTTAAACCTAACTGTACAAACAAGTCTAGAAAACAAAATACCACTGGAATTGGATTGTTTGCCTTAGAAATATAAGCCTGGAGTTGTGGAGGAAAGACCTTCTTCTCAGCTGAGATGTGTTGTAGCTGTCAGCGGTGTATCACAGGACATAAACACCAAGTGGGGTTCTGTGCACCGAAACTGCGGTGGGAGTTCTGTATTGCTTAGCCAGGACTAGGCCTAAGCACCAGCATCCGTGGAATAGATTTTTTACCCAACTAATGCAAGTTCTAAGCCCTGGGCAATACTCCACCTTGGCATTCTGAGTGTTTAAGTGTCTCCCAAATTACTAACCCTACAAAGGCCCTGAAAGCAATGCAGCAACACAAGGAGTCTCAGCTGCTTCTTGTGACCAGTACTGAAACTGGAAGGGAAGCAGCTGACCACCTCAGCTGTTGCAGAGAGAGCTATTAGAATGAACTAAGTTGGTCAGCAAGTCTCAAACTTTTTTCTGCTGGTGCAGGAGTTGTTCCAACACACAGGCATCAGGAAAGCCACGGAGGTAAATTAGGAAAATCTTTTCCTTGCTATTGGTTTCATCTCCCCAGGCATATAACTTATGATTGCCATATGCCACGAAGTAGTGTCTGCTGTGGGTCTTCAGTGATCGATCCCACACTGGACATTCGGCAGTGCACAAAACAGGGAGAGGAGACACAGATATTCACTGCAGAGCTCTTGCACAGCTCCCTGTTTGCAAGCAGTTGCGGTGTGGCTCGTGTGCTGGAGGCAGGCCACGTTCCTGCTAACGGGGGCATGGTGGGGTGAGGACTGCAGAGTGAATTGCTGTGTGGTACAGACAGGCTCTTCAGACCTACGTGCTTGGGTCACTCTGTCCCCCTGGGGAGGTGTTGCTCTCCCTGCCTGTGAACTTGTGCCCTCCCCTTGGCTTCCTGGGGGACATATCCCTGACGTGCCAGAATCTCGATGTGAAGCATCGGGAAGTTTGGTCAATCCTGATGTGACAGACTTAAAAGGAGAGGGGGAGAGGAAATTGAGAGGACTAGACAAATAATGGCATCACCAAACATGCAGGTGTCTGGCCATAAAAGCAAATCAGCACAGACATTTAGTGTGCAGAATAAGGACGCTTGTTTGGAAACCTGAAGAATTAGCTTGAACACGTGTGCTCTTTGCCTCTCTCCTGCAGAGCTGTGAATGTGAAATTGCATCCACGATCCAAAGTCCAAAGAGCAAATTGTGCACTTGATGACTGCTGCCAGCTAGCTTGGCCAGTCAGTGGTTGCTGTGTAGCTACAGACCAGTCTTCTGGGTAATGGGCATGTGGAGGTTGGGTGGTGATGCCGTGACTTTGTCCAGAGGAGGTGGAAGAGTTCTCTAGATTTTTCCAGGCATTGCTGCTTCTGATCACTTGATCCGTGTGAGAATGAGAACATCTGTTAACAGCTTGCTTGGGGTGACAGGCATGGGATGTCCTGGACGTCTCCCTGTCAGCTGGAACCGCGGGAAGTTGTGCCATGACCGGATCGCTGCAATGGAGTGTTAATTGCTTCCTGAACACTGATGAATCTTCCTTCAGGAGAGCTGACCTGGAGGTCCTGCAGGAGCAGAAGCCAGCAGCCTTTCAGCCAGAGGGAGTTCATGGGACAGAAAGCTCCCGTTTCTCTTCACATGTGGGAATCTCAGGGGTGTGGGAAGGAAAAGGAGAGGAGCTTTAGGTTGTGTTAAATATACAGGCAGAGAACACGCTCAGAAATCCATTAGTCCTGTTCCTGTTTCAGTGGTAGACTGTCCATTCTCGGCCTTAAATCTGCCACAGACTTTTATTTGTGGAAGTCACAAACCGCCCATTTGCAATGCCCTTCTGCAGGGCTGGGGGGCATTTGATGAAAGGCTTTTTGGGGGGAACTGGAAAGCAGAAGTGTTTTGACCCCATAGAGGCAGCTTGAAGTTTTAGTTTCTGCATGTGAGAGATATCTGGGCTCTGTCTGCGCTCATAAAGTGCCTGAATGAGAGGCAGCAGAAGCTCCAGTTCTTACCTGTGCACTCACAAACAGCCCAACTGCCCCTTGTCAAGAACTCAGCATTAGCCAAGAGAGAAGCAGCAACTGCTTCACTCTTCTTTCTGAGTAATAAGTAATTGGACAGTCAAAGATGGTTTATTAGGATGGAGACTCTGTGCTTTCAGTTCCTTCCAAACGCTGCAATAGGAGTATCCCTTGCAGAAGCAAGGAGGAACATCCATATGCAGATAAATAAGGGTACCACAGAGTTTTGAAATGCAGAAGCAGCACTGGTATCTGTGAGGCATCAGCAGCAAACAGCAGCTTGTGAAAGTTTCAGATGTGTGAAAGTGTAAAATAATTGAGATTCGGCAGGCATGTAACATATCTGCACAGCCCCAGGACTGGGGGGAGGGAGGTAAGCCTGCATCTCCTCCACCAATGCCTCCTAAGTCAACACTTGGCAAGCCCTGTCTCAGCTCCAAACCCAATTGAATTCAGACAAAGTTTGGGTGACATTAAACTCCACGAAGAGGAGCTGGGTCAGAGGGAGGAACAGTTTTGTGCAGTAAAAAGTGGGAAAAAACTGGAGTGCAGTAACATCTACAGCTGGGCTAGGGAAATGTTATTTTGAAGGATAACTCTGCAAGGACAGGCTTGCAACACGCCCTAGCGATCTCTGACACACACAGCGCCTTGCTCCAGTTTTCAATGCATCTTGCTTAGACACATGGCTTTCTCCTCCACTTGGCAAATATCTGATTTATAAAGATTAACATGTTGCTAGCCCATGTGCTGGGAAGCTCTTCCAAGGGCTGTGTGAAAGATGTGCCTTGAGGGTGGCAGATGAGGGTTTACTGGCTGGTAAGGATAACGCTTCCTAAAATGCACCTGAGCTGATTTTTTAAATTGACTGCATGTAAACAGAATTGCAACCTATTTAAAAATAAGCTAACCCAGAGTGACAGCATCACCCAAACTGCACAAGACAATTTGCCCTCTGCTCAGCTGCTTATTAGAGAGATTTACAGGCATTAGAAGTACGTTGGGATTTTACCATCTAACTGTCTCAAGTTCATGTCTGCTTGCCAAGGTCTTCTTGCACTGGATGGACACCTCTTAACTCTAAGAACTCTGTTATTTCTGATTTATTTTGAGACGTATGAATGGAGGTTGTCTTCAGGAGCAGCAGTTGCCTTAAGGAGACAGCTGACTGATAGAATATTTACTTTGTGGGAATTAGTGCCGATATCGTGACAAATTACCAGCACTGGTGGCGACGACTGTGCTGCCATGGCGAGGAGCAGACGGGTGGCAGTGCCCGCGTGCGCGTCTGGCTGCCGGAAATCCTCCGCAGAGCTCGAGGTCCAAAGGCAGCGTCCAGCAGGATTGGGCACTGGACCCCGCTTTCCAGACTCGCTCAGCAGCCCGGAACCCTGCGCTCTTTGGGGCCTTTTAGGTGTGATTTTAGGTGGAAGGACAATGAGGTACCAATTATTAGCTTCCACTTGCTGTCTGTGACCTTTCCTTTGAAGCGCCAGCAAAGCGTTCTTGCCAGAGCCTCTAGAGCCGTCCTTGATGCCAGCCAAAGCATCAAATCTTATGTGAAAGTCCAGTGTGTAATTATGGAAGTTAATTCAAATTTAAATCCAGAGAACTTGGTTAGGTGGGGTCAGGCAGCATGCAGTGAGCATGGGAAACTTTTCTTCACACCTCTACATGTGCACAGAGGATGGTTTATGTGTATGGCTGTAGAAAAGAGGAGTGATGCTAGACGCTGTGGGCTGGGTTCTGTTTCTAATGCTACCAGAAAACCGCGTTCAGTGCTATTACAAAAGGTGTTTTGTTCTAAGACACGGGCATAAAGAAAATAGTTTACTGTCTGCTGGGAAACTCTAACTCTGATTAAACCTAATCCACCCATAAGTTTGAAAAGCACTTTGCACTTTTCCTCTGAAGGTCTTTGGTGCAAACTTGAGCTCTGCCTCATGCCATTTACTCCCTCCATCACCGAGGGAAGCAGGAGCCAGTTTTGGCCAAACCGCAGGAGGAGCAGAGCCCCGTCCCAGTGCTGCCTCGCAAGCCTTTGGCGCTCTGTGCCGTGCTGTTGGTGGGTGCCAGGCCGTTTCCCAACTGGCAGCGGTGACTAAGCAGCCTGGAGCAGCTGCCTCCAAGGTCCATTCTTCTGTGAGAGATTTATTGCAGTGAGCAGAGGGCTGGGATGTGATAATTGCCTTCCTTCCCGGACAAAGACCCTGAAGAACAAAAGCCAGTTGCCCGTGAATCCATGGTGTGATTCAAGCATTCACTCGGAGGGGACGAGTGGGAACTGTGTGCCAGCAAAAGTGAGTGGGCATTGACCAAAAAAGCAGCTCTGGGCTGTGGGGCGGGGAGCGCTGCTGGCCCATGGAGGTAGCCTGGGCCTCCCAACCTTTGCGTCCTCCCCGGGGCTGCCGCGGGCCTGGGCTTGGGGAAGCACCAGGATGCTGAAGCTGAGGAAATCGCACTGGGGACACGCTGGAGGTGCCCTGCAGAGCTTCTGCCGGTTTGACTCGGCCTTTCAGCCCTGACCCTGCTCCCTGTATCAGCCCGGGGTTTTTGTTTGCCCTCCTAACCATCCCCTCTAGAGCTGGACGCCCTCACCTGCCCCCCCCCAGCGCGTTGCTATTAGACTCCCGCTACTGTGAGGATCCCTGGGACCCCCCCACTGCCCGATTCTTCTGCAGGACCATGCGCCACATTTCCCGGGAAGCTTTATCGGGGACGTCCATGGAGAAGTGATTGCCTGGGGAGAAGATCCCCCGTGCTGCGAGCGCCGGTTGGGGAGCGGGGAGGACTGTGAGTGCTTTGCTCTTAATGGGGGCGAGGGCGGCGGGAGGGGAGTGTGCTGGAGGGTGGGGGTGCGGGGGGAGTCCCGGAGTGGGGGTACGGGGTGGGGGTGCCCGGGCCCGGCACCGCCCCGGGGGCTCTGTCCCGCCGTTCAGGCGCTGCCCAGCCGAGCCCGGCCCAGCCGAGCCCAGCCCAAGGAACGGCTGCGCCGTTGTACGCGCCGCGCCCGGCGCTGTCGGGGCGGGGGAAGCGCGGAGCGGAGCGGGGCTGCGAGGGCCGAGGTGCCCGGCACGGCGGAGGCTGGGCGGCCGCGGGGTACGGAGCGGGGCGCGGAGGGGGGCGCGGAGCGGGGCGGACCCCCGCGGGACCCCGCCGGGCGTCGGGGCTGGCGCTGCCACCCCCCGAGCTGCCAGCCCGGCTCTGGGGCTTGTACCGGCAGCTGTGCTGGGGGCAGCCCCCCCCCGCCACCCCGGGCTCCCCAGCGCGTTGTCAGCCCCTCGCTGCCGCATCGCTCCCCGCTGCCCAGTTATTTCTGCCAAGACCGTGTCGCAGGTTCCCCGCGGCGGCATCTCCAGGACCCGGCCCGGGGAAGCGAAGGCGCGGGGCTACGGGCAGGGACCGGGCTGCAGGCAGGGACCGGGCAGCGGGCAGGAACCGGGCAGCGGGCAGGGACCGGGCTGCAGGCAGGGACCGGGCAGCGGGGACTGCCGGTGCCCGCCCGGCGCTGGGCTCTGCCGGCAGCTGCCCGGGACCCCCCGACGCTCAGAGAGCGCAGAGCCCAACACGCTTCTGCCGGGGGCTTGGAGCTGGGGGGTTGCTTATCAAGTCCCTGCTGAACTTTGGAAGAGTGTTGGTGAAGGTGTTTCGAGTCGGGGCTTCTCCTCAGTCCCTTAGCAGCAAAGTGCGTCAGTGGGTGCTGTCGCTGTGCACACAGGAGAGGCCGCGGGGAGCAGAGGGATCACCCTCAGCTGGCAGTGGCAGAGCCCGGGGACGGCTTCAGGCCTTGTTTGTCCTGGAGATCCCATTGCCACTTTCCGTGTTTGCATCTTTACATACCCGTGTCTGCGACTTTACTGGCTTTCATCCGGCCAGGCACCCGGAATTTCCCTCCACCGGAGCAGAGGTGGTGTGGCGGAGCCTCGCCGGCGGAGTCCTGGCGTTGGGCACCTCTCCGGGGCGGCTCTGTGGTCCCGAGCTGCGTGTCCAGGCGCTGCTCAGGGAGCCCGGGTTTACTGCTCTGCTGGGTCTGCTCTGGTGCTCTATTCCTGCCGGCTTTAAAAGAAATGAGAAAAGCTGCCAGTGATGTGACACTGTTTAACAGTGCAATTTATGATGGCTTTTTTATTTAGTTAATGCAGATAAAAAGGCTCTGCTAACTTGCCTATTAATACTGCACATCTGTATATGTTTTATCATTAATTATTCTGTATCCTGGAAACAAATGTTAAACTGAGGCCTTAAGTTCTTTAAGAAGAAGTGAGAATTATTTTGATAGGGTACTACCCAGGACAGGTATTTCAGAGAGAGTCGTTTTCTCTTTTTTGATTCAAGACTCTCTGAGGAAAGCAGCCTTGTCTGAGAACGAGCTTTCTGCAGAATGCTTCTGTCTCTGCAATACATCTCTAATAATATTTTGTTTATTCTAGCAAAGGGTGAAAGCTTTCCAGCTGGTCAGCATGTTTAGGAGAGACTTGAGACCTGATTCTTTGCTCTTCAGCTTTCTGGTGAGTTTTACAGAAATTTTTATAATTTGAATATTTGAGAGAATATTAATGCTTTATATGAATGGTACAACACATCCTCTCCAACAGATCGGTAGTCTGTCCAGGAGTCTCTTTGCCTTTGCAGCCCTTGCCAAGAATCAGACTTCTAAAGGTTAGTGTTTTTATCAGCACTTCTGTAGGTTTTTACATGCAATATTTAGCACAGAGAACTGATGCATAAAAAGGTGTCCAGTGGCAGAAACGAAGGTAAAGAAACTTCTTCTGATACTCTGTTTTGTGCCTGAAATTATATTTGCATAGCTAAGTATTTGCTTGGCTAACTATGAAATTACTGTCTAAAATCAGGTAAGTACAGCTCAGCTGCTAGTCTCTGTGCCGCTGTAACTGCAAACAAAACAGATTTATTTTGTGCTTGCAAATTGCACCTGCAAATGCAGAGGCTGGTAGGAGCTGGGAGGTGGGGATAAAATGAGACAATTTGTTTGTACATAAGTGCTTTGAACAAGCACCCCAGAGGGCAATCCCTGGGGGTACCAGTGAGCTTTTTCTTTGGGCTGTGCCCAGCATGGTTTTGAGTGTCCCACACAAGCGTGCCCAGCTCTAGCCCTAGGCCAGCGATTCAGCTGGTGAGCAGACTCACAGATGTCCCTCCTTTTAAGTTCAATATAGTCTAGACTTTTCTGTCACGCTGACCCCACTGAACATCCCGAGGGCTGGGTACAGAAATGAGCCTTCAGCTCCTCCGGGGTGCACCAGGCAGTCTTGGTAACTGCTCGGGGATGCTGCGAGAGACTCACCCTGTAGCATACGTGGCATGAAAGTGAGTTGGAGAGGCTTTCTTTTTCTCCCCCTTGTGTGTGTCTCTCTCCAGGTTTTGCTCCTGTCACGATTGAGACCTCAAGACACATGTATGAATATGTGGCCACTGCTTTGGACTGGTGGCACGCAGACAGATACTGTGAGCAACGCTTTGCTCAGTTGCTTTTTGAACCCCAGGACGGGGAGCAAGCTTCCTTCAGCAGACTGCTGCAGTCCCACCACATCCGAGGTTCTCTCTGGCTACATGAAAGGGATGGTGTCCTGCACAAACCAAAATGGAGACGTGAGTATAAGTGGGCTTGGAATATTTGGAGACATGTTTATCGCTGGAGCTTTTTCATTCTGAAAAATTAATCTGACTGGAAAAGTTGCCACTCGTTTGTTACTATCACTGTGGTAACACCTAGGACCTCTAGTCACAAGCTGGAACTGGCAGTGTGAACAACACTGATCCCAGCACGTCAGCTGGGCACTGTCAGGGTTTTTTAACGCTTTGCAACAGGAAGGAGCTGCAAAGGGGCTCCTCTGCTCTGCCCTCCTGTACCATCTCTGGGTAAGGCAGGTCTGGCTTTGCTCAGCCTCGCCATTGACCCGCGGGTCCTGCAGAGCGATGATGTTAGAGACAGATGCTGCAAAGGTCTTATTTGACTATGCTCTTGGTTGCTATAGCATGGGATGCTTGGAAACATGCTGTTCCTTCCATATTCATTGCTTGCAATCCTATTTGCTATAAAACTAAGTTTCTGGAAATTACACTTGCTGAAATGATGCGGTCTCAGCTTGCTTGCCCTCCTGATCCCCTCAGGCACAGGGGAAGCAGAAGCCTTGCTGCCTGCTTGCAGGATGCCCTTGCCTGCAGGGTCCATCAGTTCTTAGCTTGAATAGGAGGCAAATGAAAAGGATGGTTTCATCCCAGTGGAAGATGAGCAGGGTTTGGCCCATGCTTCTTCCTTTATGCTGGCTGAAATTTCTCCTTCTAGGGGACCACATTGTACCAGTCCTGGTGTTCAGAGAAAAAACAGACACAAAATACGTGAAGGTGCTTTCTGACTTCCCAGCACTGCCTGCTGTCACAGCCTGCGCCCACCTCCAGTGGGACACCAGGACCCAGGAGATTGCTACCGTCTTCTCTTATGCTGTGCCGGCTTTTATTAACGAGTTCCAGCTCCGTGGCTTTGTCGACGAGGAAGGCTTTGTTCGATTCGCTCTCATAGTCCACGGGCACCATTCCCCATACCTGCCCGTGTTCCGTGCTGATGGACAGTGGCATCACTTCTGCGTGACCTGGCAGCAGGAAAACGGGACCTGGGCCATCTATGCCGATGGGAAAAGGAGAGCGTCTGCCAGCGGCTTGTGTGCTGTGGGGCCCTCTGCCCCCCAGGCCATCTATGGCCAGGGGACTTTCATAATTGGGCAGGATCAAGATTCCCTGGGGGGCACCTTCAAGGAGAAAGAGTCCTTCAGTGGGAACATCACGGATTTGCACGTCTGGCAGAAAGTCCTCGGCGCCGAGCAGATTGAGAAAGTTCGGTCGTGCTGGGTGGTGGAGCAAGACCTTGTATTTGGGTGGAGCTCAAAGGCTCTGGAGGTTGAAAGCACTGTTGAGGAAGTGAGAGCACAGTTTCTCTGCCCAGGTGAGTCTCTCCGGCCTCGCTGCTTCGGCTCCCTTCTGCAGTGGGGGGTCAGCACACAGGGACAGCCGGAGAAGCCAGTCCCATCCTTAGGGAATTTGGTACAGTTTGTGGAATGATGTTTCTCCTTCAGGAAGGAAGTTCAGAGCTGGGCTGGGCAGTTTACGAATCGTACTTAAAGGCACAGTCATCACTAAACCCCTGCAATGACCCCAGCAAAGGCAGCTGCTCAGACATCCTGGGCTAATTACAGCCCTTCTCTTCTAACGAGAGGAATGGCTTGCTTGTCAGTGATGCTGTTTCCTGGGGTTTGCACAGCCGGTGCTTCGACGCTGTGCTGGGAGGAGGGATTCAGTCTCTGAGCCAGACTGGTGTGACATTGCTGATAAATCATGATCTCGGGACCTGGCACTGTCGCCTCCCCCGAGCTGCGTCTGGGGAGGATTTGCCAGGCAGGTCGGGAGCAGTTTCTGAGCCCAGTCCCTGCTCTGCTCTGGCTCTGGGGCTGCTGAAGGAGCAGTCCACAGCTTTTGTCTTTGGCTGGGTTTGTGTATCGCTTGTGGGAAACGCGATAGCTGCTGGGGGTGGCGTGTCTCTGGGGGACCTGGGCCTTCTGTTTGTGTGTGTTTCCACAGGGCCTGTTGAGGAATGCCGAGTTTTTGAAGTTGGCAGCAGTGGATTCAGTTACGCATCCTGTTCGCAGTCTTTGCCTTTTATCTGTTGCTACAGAAAGGGTACAGCAGCTGTTATTTATTTATTCATTACTTCCACGGCTTTCACTCCTGGAGGTCCTAGCTAGGATGATGGCCAGTGATGGGGAGGCCTCGTGTCTGCTCTGAAGAGTTCACATGTAAACCTGCTGTAGCCATGACTTTGCTTCAGTTGCATGCACTCTGACAGATTATTTTGCTGTTCTCCAGCTAAGCAGTGATTGTACACGTTACATGGCTTCTGGAGGCGATGCTGTAGAGTGCCTCCCAATCCAGGCACCTCCAGACTCATTGGCCAGGGGGACGTGGGAAGGGGACAGAAAAAAAGTGTTAGACCATCTCTCCAGGTGGGACCTTGTACTAGAAATCAAATACAGCTGTGAAGTCTCCTTGTCCTGACTGTCCTACAAACTTACCCACTGTCTGAGGACTGTTCCCCAGGCTTTGAACATGGCATGTGTTAACCACGCTGCTCAACACCACAGCGATGGTTATGCCTTTGTTTTATTCTCAGATGCATACTGGCAGCTGAAGAAAGCTCAGCTGGAATCCAGCCATTCGCTTGTGGGCCGTGTGAACACGCTTGCAGGGAGGACTGTGGTGAGTCCTGCAGCCCTGGCAGCTGGCACTGGGAGCAGGCAGGAGCTGTTGGGGTGGACTTGCTGGCATGTACTGGTGTTTGAGGTCACTTTGCCAGCAGTTATGCCTGTGGCCTTTTCTGAGCTGCTCTTGGAGAGTGTGGCCAATACAGCTGTAACTCGTGCTGTGATCAAACAGGCAAAGTGTTGCTTCAGGTTGACTCGTCTCACTGAGTTTGAGAGGCTGGACCAGAAAGTTTAAAATGTCGAGGCAGATCTCCTTCCCCTGAGATATGCCTGGTTGGCCAGGCAGGTGTCCTCACACCAGCGAGGGCATGCAGGGCATTGCCAAGGCATAGCTGATGATCAGACAGAATTAGGGCTTCGCGCTGAACTAAAACATCTTTTCCATGGCAGTTTCCTGAGAACGTCTTCGCAAGTGATGTCCAAGACATGAATCTCTCTGTTGCTCTTGGTGCTCTTGATGTCTTGGCAACTGTTCTGAGGGAAGGAGAGACACCCGTGCTGGAGTCGTCTGACCTCCTTGCAGTGCTTCAATTACTAAAGCAGGTTTCTGATGTGGAAGTCCAGGAGGCAGAGGAGCTGGAGATGTTGGAGCAGTTGGGCCAGTATTACGTGGAAGTGACTGAGTTAATCTTGGAAGAGCAGAATATTGAAACGTGGTCATCAGTCAGCCAGGTAACAGTGTCACCAGCAGCCTGGCCGCTGTGTGCCACCTCTCTTCATCCTGTTGTGTGTGCAGCTCCTTGGCCTGCTGTATGACCACAGGCTGAGGACCTGTCCCATGTCACGTGTAGCCTTTCTGTCCGCATTCTGGAGCTTGTGAAACTGCTGCAAGCGTGGGCATGGAGCCTCTTTGCCAGCTCAGATAAGGGCCAGCTGCCTTACTGTTGCCTCGTCTGTTGGAGGTGCAAACAAGTTCTTCTGCAAACAAGTGCAGTCAAGTGGTGCCTTCCCTGCAAACCCCTCCAGTGGTTGTCTCCACTCTCTTCAAGCTTCTCCACTCTGTCAGCCAGGATTTACAGGATTACACACCATTTGTGGATTCCTGGTGCTTTCTAGATTCCTCGCTCCCCCATCCTGCTGTCTCTGGCAGGGCAATGCCCTTTGCTTTGTAGTTTGTGTTATTTTCCATGAGTGGGCTGCCAAGGAGCTCTCTGTCATCAGCCCCCACGCTGTTCAAAACACCGTCAGGCTTTGTGTGAGGGATTTCCATCATCCCACCCCCGTTAGGATTTTCTCCATTAGCTTCTTCCCTTCTCACGTGGGTCTTTTGTGTCTGTTGTACAGTCTGCGCTCTCCACCTGTCTCTGGGAAATGTGTGACAGTGTCTGGCCTGACCAGTGCTCCAGGAACCAAGCCAGGGACCTCCAGAGACGAAAAGATGCTGAATAGTTCCGAGTTTACCTCATTGCTTAGAGTTGCTTAGGTCTCTGTGGCCACAGTTACTCACAGCTTCTCAATAGTGGCACAAAACCAGCTCTGGCCCAGTGTAGCTGGTGCAGCAGATATATCTGCTGAAGGAGAAGGGGGTTGAGTTTGTGTACTACAGGGGTGGCACTTGTGCTGCCCAACACACACAGGACCTCGAGTAATGGGGCCAGTCACCTTGCAGTGGTGGAGTCTATCTCTGGGTGCATCCTTTTCCGGGAAGAGAGAATGGTTGTTTTACAGCTTTGCAAAAATCAGGAGTCAGGTCTAAAAATCTACTTTCTTTCCAGAGCTTATTTAGTTATTTATTTCCATGCTGGTTTAATGGATTTTTATAAAGACCAGCAAGTTTCCCTCACTCTCAGTCTCGTTTCCTTGCTGAAGAAACACCCTTTAGTGAAGAAATCAAACAAAAACAAAGCAAAAGCCTTGAATCCCAACATCTCTTTTTCTGCCGAGGACCAAGCATTTAAGAAAACTTGTGAGCTGTGGGAAGTGTGAGCTGGCGGTGCAGGCACTGATTCCCATTGCTCTCTCTGTGTTTGCAGGTTATCAGAGGGCCCATGGCTGTTGTTGAGCTCTGTGACAGAATGGTGTCACATTTAGCCCCGCTGCTGACCGCAGGGAGAACAAAGATCACAATCCAGCATGGGAACGTTGGTGAGTGGCACTGGCAGAGCTGGGGGAGGGCATCTCACCGGGACCCAGCTTAGTCACCCCGTCTGGTTCCCAGTCCAAGCCTACTCCTGGCACCTCTCCCCGTCTGGGTCGACCCTGCAGCCTTCTTCCTGTTTCCTCCATGCAGAAGTGTCACAGCGTGGGGGCACCTCTCACACTGAGGATTGTAAGAAACCTTTGGGCACCGGAGACAATCTGAGCCCAGATGCACGTGGTTTGCACTGAAAGGGATCTGTCTGCTGCTGCTGTGGGTCTTGGCTGGGGTTATAATGTCCTTGTGGTACTTTGCTGTAGCAGTAGCTCTGGAGGAAGGCTGAACCCTGGCTCAGTACCTGATTTTACCCTTCCACAGGGATGGAGGTCAGGAAGCTGGAGCTGAGCAGGCAGGAGCTGAGCAGTGAGGCGTACCTGGTCCAGAGCCCTGAGAAAGGCAGGCATGACCTCATTGAGGTTCCCGCAGAAGAAATGCAAAGACTGGAAGCCAGAGGTAGGTTATGACACTTGTGCTTCCCCGGGTCTCCCCTCGGCACTTCTGTAGCATCTTCCTTAATGGCACAGACTCTTTACCCTGCACACATACAGTATGGAGAAGTGTGGGGAGGAGGTGCCTTTGGTGAAAGGGAGATGGGCTGTGGGGGAGAGATTATCTACAGCCTCTTTACAGACACAGCTTGGAGCTGTGGGTGCCCTGGACCCCCGGTATCACACCCCCAGATCAGGGCAGCGGTGCTGAAGCATGGGCTGCTCAGAGCTGCCCTGTGTGCTCGCACCCATCCCGCAGTGCTCTGTCCCTCCAGGTCTCCGCAGAGTCACAGTGAAAAACATGTGGTTTGGCTACGGGTCCCTGCAGCGCTGCCTGTCCGGTGCTGGCAGCAGGGCTGTCTTCCAGGACATGGCTGCCTCTGATGGAGGACAGAAGTGAGTGAAACAGAAACCCCCCCCGCACCCCAAGGCTGCACTCTTAGCACCACTGGAAAATTAATTTCCAAGTCTACGTTGAGTCTCTCAGTGGCTCTATTTTGGGGTCACCTCCACCCCGCTCCACCCCGCCCCATCCCATCCCATCCCATCCCATCCCATCCCATCCCATCCCATCCCATCCCATCCCATCCCATTTGTCCTCGTCCCCGCGTTCTCTGATATGTGTGTGGAGACCAGACAAGGGGAAGGGGGTCCCTGGGCAGTGCTGTGGTGGCAGAGGCCCTTGGCACACCTCGACCTGAGCTGTGCCGTGGGGCTGCCCGCGTTGTCGCGGTGCCCCGCGATGCCTCTCCTGCGTGTTCCTGGTTCCCCTGGGTTATCAGCTCTGCCGGGGGTGGGCTGGGGCTGGGGATGGAGCCTGCGGGGCTGCTGTGGGACCCCCGGCTGGGGCAGAGGCTGCTGGAGCCGGGCTGGCTGCCGGAGCAGGGTGGGAGGCAGAGCCCTCTGCTCTCCGGGAGCTGAACACTAGATGGGGATGGCAGCCCGCACAGCCCTGCGCACACACTGCTCCAGCTCTGGGCCTCCCCTGTGCTGCTCAGCTGCCAACCACGTAGGATGCTCCAGGGTCTCACCTATACGGCCACGTCCTGCAGTTACAGGGGGTGGGGGTGGTTTGTGGGTGCCGGGTTATCGGAGGTTCTCTCAGCCCCGTGCCCAGGCCCTTTGCTGGTGCCACTGAAACACTCCAGAGGTGGCTCGGGATCTCTCCAGCTGCCTTGTAGAACGCGAGATCCTGTTTTCCGAGCACCCCCGTGGCTGCTGTGCCTGTGAGCAGCACCCTTTCCCTGGCAGGTACCTCCGCACCATGGTGGGCACCGCTGTGATCTCATCGGCTCTGCTCAGCGACTACCAGGAGATCAGCACGTCTGTGCGCTACCGCCTGCAGCACCGTGTCCAGGTACCCCGAGGAGGGGCTGTGCTTCCCCCCACCTCCCCCGCCAGCAGCATCGCACAGCCTGGCCCGGCCGCCTGCGCCCAGCCTTGGCTCAAGGCCCCCAGAGCTCTCGGATTTCGGGGTGTCCCATGCCCAGGTCTCTCACCTCGACTCCTGTTTCCCTGGGGAGGTGTTTGTCCTGTGCTGACAGACCCTGTCACATCAGTCTGCGTACGGTATGTGCGTGGCTGTGTAATCTCTTCTTCTCCCTCTTGCCTGCAGGACCTGCCCGATAAGCTGGTGGGACCCATCTGTGCTTTCTGGAACTTCAGCCTCAGGTGCCTTGTTTCCGTTCGGGTGCCCAGATTTATGAGCTTTTATTTGCACTGGAAAACCAAACATAACAGTATAAATGTAATGGTAAGAGTAGGGATCTGTAATTCTTTGCCTGCTTTGCGTGCTGGCATCCTCTCTCTGCTGGAGTAGAATGCTCTCCTGGGAAGATTTCCTTTGGAAAAGTCATCCACAAAAAAGTGACCTTTAATGAGGTATACACAACTAAAATGGAAAGCCCTAGTTAATTATGATTGTTGCCTGCAACAAAGAAGGGTTGGTCCAAGATATATAGCCCGGCAGACATGCTGGACTCCCAGCCTCATAAATACTGCTTGGCATTGAGATGTGTTTTTGCTGAATGTCACCAAAGTGAGAGCACAGAGACTGTGATATATTATGGTTTGGTAATTAAGTCATTCAAGAGCAAAAAAACTCCTTAGGGTCCCTGTTTTGTGACAGACGTGGATCAGTTTGGGGAAGGTGGGAAGAGGGTGTTTTGGGGAGCAGACGGTTGCTGCACAAACAGCTCCACTAACCCTGCTCTGAGTTGGAACTTCCCTCGGTACTGGGGCGGGCTCAGAGGGGCAGTGCTGCCGGTGAGGACGGAGCTGACCCGGTGCAGCCGTGGTCTCTGTGCAGGGAATGCGGAGAGCAGCTGGCTTGTCCCGAGAGGATGAGACATGGTTGCTCCAGGGGTGCTCTGGGTGAATGTGCTGTGGACGGAGCAGTTCCCAGAGCCATGCAGTTACTGAGTTTTGTTTAAAGCAGTGATGGCTGAATCGTGCTTTTTAATACACACGTTGACACTAGACCCGTTTTCTTGTGCGTGCCTGACGGATAAGGCAAATCTGCTGAGACACAGGATGAGCCAAAGGGGAGTCCATGTGGAGACGTCTCTGAGATCCTCTTCCTCATTTCAACTCTGCTTCTTCAGAGAGAATGACCACCTTGGCTTTCTGTTGAAGTGGATGGTAATTTCCATGTGTGTTCTCTGGTTTTTGCTGCATGTTAGCCCAGATGCTGGCGGGATGTGGTCCACAGCCGGCTGCTCTGTGGTGACACCTCTCCCGGACTCCACTACCTGTTTTTGCAACCACACCACGAATTTTGCTGTGCTGCTGCAGGTGTACGAGATGCAGGTAAGCGAGGAGCCCTTCTCTGCTGCTCTGTGGGCGCATGCCAGGACTGCCAGCAGTCTGTGCCCATTTGTGGGGGGGTTTGTGTCATCTGTTGTTTCATGGTTGGAGCAGAGGACCGCCAAGGAGGAGCTCACACTGCAGACCTTGACTTTTATTGGATGTGGAGTTTCCTTCTGTGCCTTGATTGTTACCTTCATTTTATTCTTGGCAGTTGGGTAAGAAAAGTCCAGACTCTTGTAGCCTTCTCTGTATTTCTTTGTTTGCTATTTTGCTTCAGAACAAGTATCCAAACAAGGTCTCCTTTGACAGCATGGGGTGACGCAGGTGTGCGGGGAAGGCTGGGGAGCTGCACCGGGGGTCGGTAGCAGCAGGGAGGGAGGGGAGTGGTTCTTGTTGGCTGGGGGGGGGTGCAGAGCTGGTTGTTTGTGTGGAGCTGCTTGTATGAGTTGTGTGCACACCCGAGTGCCCGTGGAAAGACTGTTGTCAACGACAATGTTTACCATAAAAGCTGCTCTGCTAGAGTTAATTTTTGTAAAATAAATGGAGCAAAGACTATTTCTTTAGTTTCCAGCCCTTCTGTGTCACTTGGCAAGCACAAAGATCTGCCTTGTGAGCACGGCAGTGACTCCCTCCGCCTGCCCCTTCCGTGGAGCACTGGCCAAGGTCGGAGCAGCCGTACCCACGCGCATCCCCAGCACCCAGTGCTTGTGCAGCCGGGCAGTCCCGTGCCTTGCTGGACTGTCGCCTTTGCAGGGAGCAGCAGAGAGGTCACAGGTCACCCAGGCAGGTCTGCAGAGCCCAGCAAGGACTAGTGAGAACATGCGCACCCTTTCATCTGACTGCAGCTGCGGGCTTCCTCTCTCCTTCCTCAGTGTCCCCAAGAGTGAACGAACAACCGTGCACAAGAACCTGATCTTTGCATTAGCTGCAGCAGAAGCTCTGCTCATGGTCAGTGAATTGGCCAAGACCAATCAGGTGAGCTCACCAGGATGTGTCCCGTTCAGCCAGCAGGACCAGGCCTGCTCAAGCCTTATTGTCAGAGCAAACAGAACAAAAGTGCCATTCTTTTTATTAATCTTTCATGAATTACCTGTAACTTGCATCTAGGAAAGAATTGCCTCTCTGTGTTTGGAGATATGCATATATGCAATCTGTCAGGAAAATTCACCTCCTTCTTCTGACAGTTTGTTTCTGACAAAAAATCCTTCAGGAAATTTGAATAATTATAAAACAGGAACATACAGTTCTGTCCCTTTCTGCATCCTCTTCCACATTCTGGGGCTGGATTGAGCAGCTCTGGGATGAAAGACCTGCAGGGAAAGTCCAAGAACTGCAGGAAAAGATGCTCTCAGTTCCCTCTTCTGTGGTTTGACATGGTCACACAGATGAAAGGAGTGTGAGCTGCAGCAGTTGGACTATTCAAGTGTTGCAATTTTAAGAACTCTTCCTGGTGCTTGTGGACGTTTAAATACATTTCTGCATGTTCTGCAGCATAATTTGCAGGTTGCCCTCTTCCTCCTGACCACACACGCTCAGAAGCCCCCAGAGGACTCTTCTTCCTGAAACAGTATGATTTCTTTTCTCTGCAGGTGGTGTGTTTCACGGTCACTGCCTTCCTCCACCTCTTCTTCATGGCGGCCTTTTCATGGATGCTGGTAGAGGGGCTTCTCCTGTGGAGCAAAGTGGTGGCAGTCAACATGAGTGAAGACAGGAGAATGAAGTTCTACTATGTGACAGGATGGGGTATCTACGGACTCCTCCACGTTGGGCACTCAGAAAAATGTGTCAATTTTTTCTCTAGCAAAAGTTTCAGTAGGAGAGATTCCAGAATGTTTGGTTTGATTCAGTATGTGAGTTTGGTACCACTGCTCTGCAGAGGCTTTCTTACCTTTATGTGTCAAATTTCTGGTCTTAGAATATAAGTTAAAAAGCATTTCTGTTATTTTTCTAAAACCAAGAGTTTGATGCAAAAAAAAATAGAGAAGAAGGTTTATGGTAAGTTCTTGTTCTTGGAGAGCATTACCAGTGTCTGATAGTACCCAAAATATAAATATGGTCTGGACTAAGCACCCTGTATTCTGAGTGAACCCTTTAGGGACATAGAATTCATTTGAATAAACTGAGTTTCATATCAAAGAGGAGCCTCTTCGGATCAGTGCTCCTTGCTAAACACACACCTAGTTGGACACTGGACAATTGGTTCAAATATTTTGGATTGGTTTATGTCTTTGATTGTCTAATTTGTTAAAAAAGCAATCTGAGGAGTGAATTGCTTTGATCAGGACTCAGGACTTGGAATGCTTTATACCTAGGAGAGTGATGCTGACAGCATATAAATCTGGTCCAGTAGCGCCAGGACAGATTTCAGCTGCAGTAAATTGATGTTGCTCGTGGGGTTTCAGAGGCTAAGCTGGCTCACGCTGGAGCATGTCTGGTCATGGGGATTTTGAAGCAATTGTCTAGAGCACGGCTGACCTGCATAGGTCATCTCTGCTTTTCCTGGGGTTTAATTTGTGCTTTTTTTCTGCAGGCCTTCCAGTCGTTATTGTGAGTGTGACCCTTGCAACTTCCTTTAACAAGTATGTGGCAGACAACCATTGCTGGCTGAACGTTCAGACCAACGTCATCTGGGCCTTTGTTGGGCCTGTCCTCTTCATCCTGGCAGTAAGTGCCAAAGCCTGCTGGGAAGGTGTGATTCCCTCGTGTCTGGTTTTAGGAAAGCGTTGCAGAATCAGGGGTGTCATCACTTCTTCTAGCTAAGGTGGCTGCTGCTTTTATAGGAGAATTTTTGTTATGCTTTATATATACTTTCACAACACAAATAAATCTCTTTAACTAAAGCAGCTTTTTTACAGAAAAAAGTGCTTTAAGAAGATTCTTCTGACCAGTTCTTGTATTGGGTGTTAAATTAGGAATGTGGATATGTGTGTAGGTTGACTGTGACACTGCCTTAACTAAAGGTCTGATTTTAATATGGGAACACCTACGTCCTTGAAGTAGTATCAGTATCCTTAAACAACATAGGAGCAGAAAAAGGTGCAATGTTTAAGGGGTCTAGAGTCGACACTTAACAGGGAAAACACTCTGTAGGAGAAGTTTTGAGCTAAGTTTTATGGGTGTCATGCTTGTGTGGATAGCTCTGTGAAGCATTTTACTCACTGCTTTCTCAGGAGCGATACATTTCTCCCCAAGTTCTGACATTAGTTATTGAGTTCCCAGCAGAAAAGTCTCACCCCACTGGAGCTGCGATTACAGAAAGTTGCTGGGTCCAGTGGCTCCTCTCTGACAGGTGAACACCTTCGTGCTGTTCCGGGTGGTGATGGTGACTGTGTCCAGCGCTCGCAGGAGATCAAAGATGCTGACGCCCAACAGCAGCCTGGAGAACCAGATTGGAATACAGATATGGTGAGCAGGGAAGTGGATGGTTTTGCCAGCCATGGCTGCTCTGGGTATGGAATGGTGGAATTATGGTTAAGATGAGAGTTTTTACCTTGGTGAAGTGAAAGACCATGACAGGGAGAATCAGGGCAGAAAGGATTTTCTCCAGGGTAACTGCATCACCCAAAGGTAGTCTGTCTGCTCTAATGTCTGCCGCTGGGAAGCCCAGCCAACACTTCCAGCCTGGGGTACCTGGTGCTGGACACCCACATCTGCACCCACACTCCTAATTCTCAACACGCTGGGACGGGAGACCCTTGGCACCCCCTGCTGAAATCAAAGCTCCCCTGGGCCCGTCAGCATCACCAGGAGGAGCAGTTTGAGTCTGGGCATGGCCGGTGTGAGCACATCCCCATCGTCTGCAGTGGTGACAGCGTGTGGGGGAACGCGGGTGAGGGAGCCGAACCCGCTGCTGAGCGGTCTGCCCCTTCCTACCACCAGCCTGCCCTGCGGCTGCCTGCAGCCGTCCTGTGAAACATCACCACGGGGAGGTCAGGTGGCAGCTCGGGGTGTTCCAAGGAGCCAACTGGGTGCTCAGTTTCCATGGAATTTTATAGAGCTCTGAGCCGCAGAAGCGTCTCCTCTCCACTTCGCAGAACATTGCCGTTTGAAGGGGTTGTAACTGAACTTGTCTTACACCCAGCCCGTCCTTAGCACTCGTGTGTGCCCCTCAGCAGGCTGCCAGCTGTGGAGAGTGCAGGGGTTTGGCTATTCACCATTATAAAAAGAATTTTCTATATGACTTTGGGACTTGACGGATTGGAAGTAACGCTGGTGGGGATTACGTACATGGCAAAGGGGAGGTGGTGTGGACTTCTGTAATCGGTCAATATAGAGAGACCTCTAAAAAACTGCTGCTTGAGTCATTACTTTATCATTCTCTGTGAATCTTTATTGTTGTTAGCTGGCGCCGGATACCCCTGCTAGACATATTGTTCCCCTGTATCATAAATAAATTTTCCCAAATTTACAGAAGAACAAAGATAGGGCATTGCTGGAGGGCAGGGTGACATCCATATGCTAATAAAACAAATAGAGAAGCCCTCCTTGTAGCAGCATTTGGGGGGGAAATAGCTGTTTTCTCATAGCTAATGACGTCAAAGAGCTCCCTTCTTGCTAACTCTCGGTGATAAATAAAGAGCAGGGCTGACACACTGGGGGCTGGGAGGTGAAATGTTTGGTTTTTCCCCTTTTAACTAATTTTGTTTGCAAAGGAATTTGTTCCATAGCTACCATCTTGGGTGCCTCTAGGTGGACATGTTGTCTGAAAGGCACTTGCTGGAGGAGTAGAGCTGTCTCCAGCATGGAGGCAAGGAAAGTTTCTTCTAAACCGCAGGATACAGTCCAGGGTGCTCCTAAACCTGTGGAGCTCTTGGTAGGGCAGATCCACTCGTGTGCTCTGTAACCCAGTGCAGATGCCCCAGGCAGCTCACGGTGAGACCCTGGGCAGGGTTTGCAGAGCCAGGAAGGACATTTGACAGGCTGGGGCGCTTTGCCGGGACCCCCTGGGCTCAGGGGTGAGGGACACGATGGGGACCCCCGTGGAGAGCTGGGAGGCAGCTGCCAGCACACGGTGCTTCAGCTTTGAAATGCGCCCGGGTGATCCTGAGCTCTTCTTCCTGACAGGGCCACAGCCAAGCCCATCCTGGTGCTGCTGCCGGTGCTGGGGCTGACCTGGGTGTGTGGGGTGCTTGTCCACCTCAGCATCGTTTGGGCCTACGTCTTCATCGTGCTGAACTCCCTCCAGGTGAGTCCCGTAGCGGGTGGATCCTCGCATCGCAGCCAAGCCGCTGCCTGTGGTTTCTCGTGCTTTAGTGTACTCGTACCTGTCCCTAGTCAGGGACATCTGTCAGCTCTGTAGCTTTCCCAAGCTGCTGCGCTCTTTTGTCTGAGGAAACTTAAGTTCGTGCTCCCAAGATGTGAAATACAGCTCCGGAGACCATGTTCATCTAATGGCCCTCCAGCACCAATCTCTGGAGTGTCTTACTGGTGCCACAGCTTTGGCAGTTCAAATCCTGTTTCTCATGTTAGATTTTCTGACATCAGCATGGTTTCAAAACGATAATTCCAAACCAACAGGCTTGTAGGGAACTTCATTAGAGTTTTCATTTGATGATTTAATGGCTAATTAAAATGGTAACTGTCCAGTTTAAAGGGACAGACATCCCAGCTGCTATTTGAGCCTCATTCCTACAGGGTAGGGACGGGCCGTGTGTGCCAGCATCACTGTCAGAACAGGCTGTTCATGGAGAGCGTCTCAAAGGTCACTTCCAGCCATCGTGTGCTTGGCTGCTGCTTGGACAGTGTGTGTTCTAGGATGAGTGTTTTTCATCTGATTTGTGTTCATACATACTTAGAGGTTGTGTCCTAAGAACTATACAGGCAGAACCACCTTCCCTTTGCCCGGAAGTCAGCTTTGTTTCAGGGAGATGAGAGAAGAAGAATTAAGAATCAAAGACTAAAAATATTTACCCCTAAAATCTGTATTGTCTGCAGCCATGCAGCTGCTCCCCAGGGATGCTCCCAGTGCCCGGTGAGAGGTGCACTGGAATCTGATGGGATGCAGGAGTGTTAGCTGGAAGAGATTGCCACATGGGCTGGTGATCAGAGCCTTGCGTGGCGGGGCTGGAAGTGTGTGTGCTGTTTCTAGCTCTGACTTGCAAGACCTTGGGTAAGTCATGTCATCTCCTTCAGCCTCTTCATTATTCTTCAGGTAGCATCTGGCCACATTTTTAAGGCTGTTTGCTTGTTTTGGTGTCTTCCAGAGCCATGGCTGTGACTCCTGAGTGCTACCATACTTCAGAGTCATCTTGTTAATAGTTAGTATTAATAGGGATCTCTACAGGACAGAAGGTAACCCTGGTGTGTAAAGCAATACTTAATATTTACTTCTAAGTTTACTGGTTTCATCAAAAGAGTTTAAAACTTTAACCAGCCTCTATGTGGTTAAGAGAGCAAAGCAAATTGTATTAGTCCCAGCAGCCAGGCGTGCTCAGTTCTGCGCCGAGGCAGGACAGTGCCCAGGAGCTCGGGATATCTGAAACTCAGGGACACGTGGTGACAAAAGTGCCAAGACCTGCGATTCAAAGCATCAGCCCCCTCGCTGGCAGAAGCTTTCCAAACCTCGAGGGAAAGCAGCTGTAGATGGAGCTAGAGAAGCACTGAACAGCCCTGCTCCTGCCGTGTGCGCAGGGATGGACCCGGCGCCAGCCAGGGGAACGGCCCCGGACTGGGGCCAGCCCTGGGGCCAAGGCTGTGCTGGCAGAGACAGCGCCTGGCTGCCCGCACAGTCCCGTCCCTTCGCACTGGACAGCCACAAGTAGATTTTTCAGAGTCCCTTGCCCAGTGCTTGAGGACAAATCCTATTCCAGAAGATCCAAGTCAAGAGAGCAACTGGGTACTACCCTCCAAACTATTGGGATCCGAAGAGTTCTCCGCCCCCATCTCCCTTTTTCCTTTGGATTCCACAGAAATTGGCTCCTGCTGTAGCTTCCACTTAGGGAGCAGCAGCGTTTTCAGTGCTTCCCTCCGGCATACTTGGCGGGTTTCAGCGTAGCATTGGCCCAGCTCTCCAGGGGTGAAACGCAGGCGTTATCACCACGTGCACGAGATGGGTGGCTGCTCCAGGGATGTTCTGCCTGTGGCTGGCGCTGCTCCAGCGGCCGGGTGCTGCTCACGCACATCCGTCGGCTCTCAGATGGGGATGTTCCAAGGCCAGGCAAGGGCTGCCTCTCACATCTCTGCTATTAAGGCTATCAGAAGGGTGGCAGGAGGCCTGTCGTAACTGTAATTAAATATAGCATCAGTTCTCCTTGCCCCCTCATGCCATGCCTAGGTTACTGAGCCAAAGAGAACTCCAGGCTCAGTGCTGTGAAGAGATGAGGTGAGCAGAGCTGAGAACAGCACCAGCATCTTCTCATTGACAGAAGAAAACATTTCTTAGCTTGTTGATTTCTCCGTCAACATCAGCAGAGAGGCTGATCAGAGCACAGCCTCCCAGTCTTCCTCTGCCTTGCTTCAGTGTTCGTGCTGTAAAAACGTGAGCACATATATCACACCTGATACAGGTGTCCTGCTGAGGATCCTTGGGTGGCCCTCGGGAGAGCTGCTTTCCAGCAGCACTCAGGGCTGCCCTTCCCTCTGCAATCCAGCACTGGCAAGGGAAATCCCGCAACCAGTTCCCTGGTTCAGTGAGGGCTCATACCCCTTGCCTGTGGCCTGCCTCCATCCTCCGTGGCTGGCTCAGCCTTGGGTTCATCGCTGATGCCACCAGAGGGGCTGAGGGGTGCTGGCTGTGGTAACAGGGATGCTGGGCACATGGGTTTTTTGAGAGACAAGGAATAGCTCCTGAAATGAATAAATAAATGCGTCCTCTGGATGATACAACTCTTGAGACTCTCACAAACCATGACAACGTCCACCTGGGGTGAGGTGGGAGCTGAGGTGTTCGCTGGTTCAGGATTTGTTTTCTTCCCTTGCTTTCTAAGTTATTGCTTTTGTTTTTCTTCTTTCTCCTGAAGCTCAGCAGGAGCCATGGCTGTTGTGTGAACAGGCAGTGGAGGGTTTACCCATGGATATGCTGTGCTTGTTTGCTTGTTTGCCTCTGTCCCTTCATTACGAAGTTCAGGTCAGTTTGCAGATTATCCCAGAAGAGAAATTGTGATGCTGGTGGGAAGCTGTGGAGTTGAGAGACAGCAGGGACAAAGCCATCCCATTTCTTTGCTGGCTGTCTTATGGATCACCTTGGAATTTCCTTTAAGGCCAGCGTGCTTCTTCATGCGCGAGTCTTGTGCAGCAAAGTTTTGCTGCTGTGGTTGTTTGTTTGTTTGACCGCTTTCTGTTTATCTGTGGAAACCAAAGCCTGTCTTCAAGGTTACTCTGTGCGTCGACACCAAACATGACAACTCCTTCTCCAGCTAGGCAGCGCAGGAATTCAGCCGAGTGGCTGAAAAGCAACAGGGAGCAATGCTGTGCCGGCATGGCTGCCCCGTGGGTTGGCGAGCAGGCGGCAGCACCTTCCCTGCGGCCCATGATTTCGGAGGTAGCAGCACCAGCACCCTGCCCAGCACCCAGTGCTGGCTGGAGGTGCCCGCTGTTAAGAAACAGTGTAGGTAAAACCTGCAGGCTTCTCTTGAACTTGTAGAGCTGGAAGGATGGTCCTGAGGCTGGCTCGGGGCAGGGACTTAGAGCCACTCACCCGTCTCTAGTGAGAGGGGAGCAGGGGATGGTGTTGCTCCCGGCTGAGGTGTGCAGCACGCAGCAGGACGTGGTTGCTGGACAGACGGACACCAGGCAGGAGCATCCATCCTGCTCTGTGGGTCCTGGCATGTGCTGTGCCCTCGGCTGTGGCCACCCAGCGCCTGCTCCACCATGAGCGGGGATCTGGGGGGGCATTACAGGCCTCGGGAGCAGGAGTGCGGGCAGGAGCAGGCTCCTCCACAGCCGCGGCTCCGCTTCCGCCCACCGCCGCAGCTGGGCCTCCTCTCCTTCCTTGCTCTCCTCCCAGCTGACCTCGCCGCTCCCCCCTTCCCCGCGCTCATCCAGAATGATTATTTCAAGGAAGACCTGCCTTGGCAGCCTGACCAGAAATCTGGTCTGGGGGAGTGACCAGCATTGCTGGCTGAAGGACAGGTCATGGCACGGCGCCAGGGTACTGCTACCATTGCGCCTGCCAAGAGCTCGCAGATGAAGAGCAAGGCTCACTGAAGACAAGACGGATTACTTTTCTTGCTGCAGCTGATTTATCTAGCTGCGATAACAAACACCCCACAGATATAACATAAATCTGGTGGGCCAGATAGAGCTGCCTTAAGGCCAAAATTGTTGGTCTGGAGCTGTAATTAGCCCCGGGCTGTTGCCTCCAGGCAATGCTCGCTCCGGCCCTGCCCCGGGGAACTTTCCCTGAGCACATCCCGCTTCAGCCCCGGGCACAGCCCTGGCCGAGCGTTTGGTCATGGCAGACGTGTGGTTGCTGGCTGGTCCTCGGCGTGTGCACGCAGCAGCGCTGGTTTGTTGCGTAGGAAGAGGGTGGCCCAGGCTGTGCTGCCGGAGCCCTGGCGTGCTGGCAGGAAGGATTGTCCAGACTGGGGCTGAGCAAAGCCTCTGGGTCCGTATCCCACTGCATTTGGGTCCTGCTAACGCTGTGGTCTGTCACTGCACGGGACGGAGGAACTGTCCCCGGCATCATGCTGCATTTGGTCCGTGGGAGGCTGGCAAAAGCCCCTCCAGGGTCAGTGCTTGGTGGGAAGGGAGGTCTGCTTCCCAGATTTCAGTTCCCCTAGCAATTAATTTCTGGTGATTTCTGCTTCTCAGATGTGAAGGTGTTTCCAGGGGGATTTTGCATGCACGAGTGGGAGTGCAGGAGAGCTTTGGGCTCGGGAAGCTGAGTGCCCCGTGAGAGATGCCCACTCCCCCCAAATGAAATGGGGGGAGAGGAGAAGGAAGAGGGACTGGGGCAGGGACTGTCTCTCCTTTGGACTCTCTGTGAAGAGCCTGATCTCAAGTGTCATTTTAAGGAAGATCCTTCCTGCCCAGCTGTCCCTGGCTGTGCCGTACCCACCGTCTGCGCCTCTTCCCCTTAGCCTGGGTCCTCACCCATTCTGGTGCTCATCAAACTCATTTCCTCCTGTGCAAAGTAGCACAAACCAGCTGTACATCTCTAACCCTTCCTGTACTCTCTCCTTTTCAGGGCCTGTACATATTCCTGGTCTATGCAATCTATAACAGCGAGGTAAGAGATGCCCCTGGCTGGGGCTCAGTCACTCGTCACAGCAACTGTTCATTCGCAATCCGGGGGGGGCTGGGGTTGTGGTAGTGCACGAGGCAGCACAGCCCCAGCTGTGTTTCTGGAACAGCGGTTGCTTTTTTCTCCATGAGTTGCTGTGCTAGAGCTGCTGTGGCCCTCTCTAATGTCCTTGCTCTGCTCCAGGTGAGGAATGCCATCCAGAGGATGAAGGACAAGAAGAAAGCGCTCTCATTCACAGTAAGTTGCAAGGTTGCCCTGCTGCCCCCTTCGTTCATCGTGCACCCACCAGAGGAGGGGCCTGGATGTACGTTTGGACTCCTTTGAGGAGATGATGTTGGAAAGAAGTCTTATTTTTCTTGTCTTATGTAGGGAGCTTGACAGAGGCTGTCTCCCTTCTTTGCAGTCCTGCTGGACAGTGCAGACCCAAAGATAATCTACCCTGATTAGGCAGCAGCCTGCTGTACCAGGGTGGGCTGGGAGTCAAAGTCTCAGGGGCTGCAGTGCCGATGAAATCAATCTTTAAAGTTGGACCTGGATCTAGCAAAGACTCATGTTGCAGTTTTTACTGTCCTGTGTCTCTTCCCTGCCATCACAGAACTGCTCTCATCCCATCAACTACCTATCAAGTCCAAGAAACACGACCTCCTGGGAGACAGGGAAGCTGAGTCCTGCAGCTGAGAGTGCCCTGTCGAGCCCTGTGCAGAGAGACCCTCCAGTGAAGAACATCACCAACAAAGGTAAAGAGGGTTGTCATTGCTGTTGGCCCGGGCTGTGTGATGAGACCACGGTAAAATGTTATTCCCAAGGCTTGAATTTTAGTGCACATTCACGTGGCACTCCGTTAACTCATCTGCACACTGTGCCTGTGTGAGCACTTGGGGACTGGTGCTGCAACTGCAGCACGGGATGAAGGATTCCCAGGGAAGGCAGGGACCACGTGCGCGTGGATCTCAGAGGGATCAGGTTTGTGCCTGCAGGCTGGCTGGGTGTGGGCATGGGGGTCTTGTCACCGTGTTACGCAGCATTGCAGTCTCTTGAGGCAAGAAGCCATGTTTGTGACTTAAAATGAATTTTCTGGAGAAGGGGAAGCAAAGGTGGCAGTAGGAAAACAAGGGGTTTAGGTTCTGGGAAAAAAGGTGTTGCATGCTCCAACCAGTTTGTGGGTGCAATTATGCAGGTAACCGGTTTGGTCCCTTTGCTTCCGTGGGAGATACTTAGGTAACACAAAGCACTGAGTTCTTGGTAAAGCATGAATATTTCTACTCTCTAGTCTCCAAACTCATTGTGCTGCTTCACCCCCTAGGAAATTTTGGAGCCAAAATTCCCATGGGGATTTCATCAATGATGTCACCCGAGAGACCGGTATGTAATGTCTTCTGTTCTTCTTCCACCTTCACCCATACACAGAGCACAGCAGTTACGTAGCAATGGTGTCTGATGGTTCCAGCGAGGGGCTGGGGCTCAGGACACCCAGTTCTGTTACCAGCTCTGGCACAAATTCAGTGGTTTATGTTGAGCATGTGCCCGCAGCTGCCTGAGTCATCCCCCCTGTGCGCATGGCGGGTCGTGCTGATCCCCTCTGTCCCAGGGCGTCACAGAAGCTGCTGATTGTTGAGATGTTAGCACAGCATCCCTGCTCTCCTCCTCAGGAATGCTCCAGACGCACGGCCTGTCTGTGAAAACCAAGGAGGTTTTGGTACACATCCTGAAGAACTCTTGTTTATTAAAATACATACTCATTATCAGCAGCATGTTGATTTAAGTCATTTGAATCATTTGAGATGTGTGTTCTCGTGCCCACAGTGGCCACTCCTGGTAGTCAAACCAGATGCAATTGAGCGTTTGCTGTCTTCTGTAGGAGCGTAAGATGGAGAGTGAGGTGGGCTGGCGAGCAGGGGCTCCTGGCCAGTGACCTGCTGTGGCTGTGCTGCGAGGGCAGGAGGCCACTGCCTGAGCTGGGGCTGCTTGGGCAGGGCAGGCAGCAGCAGGCAACAGGGATGGTGATTGTTTTGTGGGCAGGAGAGGAGGAGGCCCCAGAAGGGCCAATTTCCAAGGCGAGAGCTTGCTCCTGAGCCGATGGGAGCCAGCCCCGCCGCCGTGCTGGGAGGGTGATGGTAGCAGGGGTGTACGTGAACAGAAGGAGCCAGTGAATTTGAGCCAGTAAAGCACCAAGCAGAAGCTGGTATGGATCAAGGCAGGAGACTTCCCCCAGGGACAGCAAATTAAAATCAGGCAGCAGTGGTTTGCTGGCCCTGATCTGTCAGGGAGGGCTGACGGGGTCGTGCTGCCTGCAGGAGTGAGTCTGATGCAAAGCTCAGTGAGGCATGACCTAAAGTAGGGAACAATTTAAATTTTACTACTCTGATACCACTTCCATCTCCCACTATTGAAATGATCATCAGTCCTTGTGCACTTGACATACAAGTGCTGTAATTTCCTCAGAATAAAATCCAACACTACTTTCATGTGAGTCTCTCACTGAAGGATCTCTCTCTCCCTCTCTAATATTTATCCTTTGAAAACCTGTGTCACATAGACAGCTCTTATTTATCCAATAGATAATACTTCTATAGCTGGCATATCGTTTTGAAGCCACTCAATAAAATCCATATTTTCATCTCTCATGATTTATATTGTGGTTAATGCTGTTCCTCCCCTCGTACTGAGCACCGACCGGGATTCATTCGCAGGTGATGCTTTTTTCAGCCAGCCAGGTGCTGGCTGTGTAAACTGGGACCAGGGCTAAGCTCCTGGCACCAGATACAAGACGTGGGCCAAGGGGATTAGCCCAGGGGCCTGAGTTTCCTAAGGCAGGGAGCGTTAGGAGGCAGCAGATCTTCTAAATGCCAAGGCCGTGGCATTTCCTAGCGGGCAAAGACAGAAAGCACTTTCCTCTGTGTGAGGGTCATCGAGGACTTTGCTGTATCTTTGCGACATAAACATGGCATTTTTGCTGTACTTGTTTGCTTTCTAACTAATGTGGGTGCAGCTAAAGGCCAGTGCCTGGGGAGAGGGGGCACGGCCCCCTGCCCGCGCAGATCCGTGCCGTGGCAGCGCGGCTCTCACTGCTCCCTCGGTGTCGGTGTGAGCCCCGTGGTGCCAAGCCGGCCGGGGTGAGGGCTCCGTCTGAGCCCCATCTTCACCGCAGAGGGGTCTGGGGGGTCCTACCTTCTGCTGGGGAGGTGCCGCTTTCAGCGCTCGATAGTTACGTAAGTCGGTGCTGTTTTTCCTGCTCCCTGGCTAAATGAGTCATGGCGCTCCCTGGAGGAGCGGTGAATTAAGAATGTCACTGGCAGCTGCACAATAGTTTGGATGAAGAGAAGATGCTACTTAAAAACGTTTGAAAACACTTAAAATGACAAAACACTGAGCGAGTGAAGATACAAACACAGACGAGATGTTCTTTGTGTTTCAGCTTTTTTAAATGTTGTTTGGTGATATTTATTGCTGTTGGGCTGGCAGCAGGAATTTCACACCTCACAGAGCACTAACCATCACTTAAGCACAGGGCGAAGGCTTGTTCCTGCTCTTTCCACCACAGCACGGGGGGAGAAAGTTCTCTCTCCTTTTTCCCTGGATTTTCCTGTGGTCTCCAGCACGGTGTCCAGCCCACTGGGTCACCCCGGGGCTGGGGGGTCCCCGGTGAGGGGACGCGGAGCAGGGCGGCAGCTCGCTGCCGAGAGGTGCAGCTGTGTCCAGGGATGCTCTGCAAGGTGCTGGTCCCTCGGGGATGGGGGTGAAGGCTCCAGTTCCTGGCCTGTGCAGTGTTCGGTGGGAGGGAGAGTGCAGAGCAGCAGCTGGGTGCTGGGGGAGCCCTGCCTGGCCCCAGGGAGTGTGGCGGGGTGTTGCCAGCAACGAAGCAATCAGACCTGTACCTTCTGCTAACAAATGTTCTCCCCTCTTTTAGGCTGTAGAGCTGACAGCATTCAAATCCTCAGGTAACATTTGCCTACATCATTTTCTTTAATTTTTGTTACTGCTGGTGCTGGTTTCTGTGGTGGAGTGCTGCCCAGAGGGCAGGTGATTTTTGCTCAGGCTTCAGGAAGTATTTTATTTCCAAACCGCCCCGGTGGGTGCAGTCCTGGCAAGGCCGTTGGGAGATCCGTGAGCCCCTGAACAGATGAGGTGGGGGGGGGTCTGAAGCTCTGCCAGCGCTGCCTCTCCCCGGCTGCGCACCCCAGCACAGTTGGTTCTCGAGGCGCAACAGGGACCAGCACATCTCGCTGCTTGGTGAGCCCTGGGCTGCTTTTGGCATGGGAACAGCTCTTTGCTGCCATGGGGTATTTTAAACCAGCAGCTGCCACAGAAAGTGCTGGCGGGTGTTAGAAGCACCTTGCTCCCAAAGAAGGGGAGCTGGGGAAGGTGGGGTGTTCAGACAGGGCTGGATTTATGAGCTTAAAAGCAGCCATTTAGCTTCTTCTGTTTCAGGTTGTAGAAAGGCCAATGTCACCATGGAGGTGGGTAGAATTAAGACCAGAAATCCCTCCTAAGCCCCAGACCTCTGCTCGACTGCAGTTCTGGGGAGAGGCCGGCCAGCCACAGCTCCCTGCTCCCTCCCCGACTTCCCTGCCCGGCTCTGGGCAAGTCACCAGCTCCTCCGAGTATGGGTGTAGCATATTTAACTTTATTTTTGTTACCAATCGCTGCCAAGTACTCCCAGCACTCTCAGTGCAGTCTCTGGATGGGGTCACTCAAGCAGACAGTGCAGAGAAGAAGCACTGGGGATGGATTGATACTATTTTTTCTGCATTGTTACATTTTCTTTTGTCAAAGGAAGCAGTGCATTAGCAGGTTTCTGATTTTGCTCCACATTAAGCGTCTAAGCAGGGCATGCTTAGACTATTTTCGAGACGATGCCACCCAGAAGCATTGCAGCTTTCCTCCCCACAGTGGACACATGAGCAAGGCAGAAACGGTGGCATCCGGGAGTAAATGTGCTGCGGCATTTCAGGCGTAGGAGCGGGGTCTCAGAGACAGCAAGACCTACACCTGGCAGCACGTTTGTGCTCTGTGCCCCCACACTCACCCTCACCTGCTGCTGCGTATTTTAATCTAGCCACATGTGTAATTAAACTCCAGCTGTGCAAAGAGGCGGGTTGTTTAGTTTGGTTTTGTTTTCTCAGGTAAGCCCCCAGTATATTTTTAAAAGCCTGGGTCTGCCCAGAGGACGGTGGGGAGGCCGAGCGGGGCTCGGTGCCTGTTCCCCCGCGCGCCGGCTGATGCCGGTGGGTGCAGGGCAGCGCCGTGCACGGCCACACTCTCTGCTACCGCTGAGAGCGGCTCCTCGCGCGCCCCGGGGCGAGGGAGCCCTTGGCTGGGCAGCCCTTCAGCCTGGGGTGAACGAGAAGATCTCCTTGAACCAGAAGAGCCCTCCTCTGCACACTTGTGTATGTGCAAGCCGGAGCGCGGCACCGTGCTGGTGCCGGCTACACTGCGCTGCTCTGAGGCGCCGGGCTCAAAGACAAGTGCTTCCAGCTATTAAAAAATATAATAAAAGGCAGCAATGCCCAGCTGGAGGACCCCAGGGCAGCTCAGCGTTGCACAGGCTCCTGTCTTCACAGCTTGTTCAACAGAGCAAAATGCTGTGTAGCTCTCGGGGATAACAGCTGCCAGGGGAGGGAAACCGTAAACCTGTGCGCTTGGTGATGAGCGAGAGACAAATCACTTCAAACCTCTTCCCCTCTTCTATTTGTTTTCTCCCAAGTAGTTTAATGAAAAGAGACCTATTTTGCCCCAGGTACCTTTATTTGAAAATTTCCAGCCAGCTCTAATGAAAATTGTGATGTAGCAGCAGCAGGCTCGCAGGAGCTCCTGCGGAGACCAAGGAGGAGCCCACCCACCCTGCAGTCCGGCAGGCAGAGCTGGGGGGCCAGAGGAGCGCTGGGCCCCAGGCACCCCTGGGAGACTTGGAGCTTAAGTGCCTTGCTCCCAATCCTCTGGGAAAGCTGCGCTGGATTGGGGATGGGATCCACCTCTTCTCTGCTCCAGTGCCTCAGCCATGCTCCTGTGAGAGCTGTGGGCATCGGGGGGGCTTCAAGTGGAAGAGGCAGCCAGTGGGTCCGTGGGGGAGGTGGGACGGGCTCCCAGTGGTGCATTAACCCCTGTGAGGATGAGGGTGGATAAAAGCCAGGTAAATACCAAACCAGTTTCAGAACCACAGAAATGAGGAGTTTTGCAGCATGGCTGTGGCTGGGAGGCAGGCATGGGCTCCCTCCCCACCCCCAGTATTAGGGCTCCCCCCACAAGGACTCAATTCACTCGGAGAGGCCGCACGTTCCCGCAGTAATGAGCTCCAGCCCAGCTGTACAAAGCTGCGTGTTGCAGCGAGCATGCGGCCCGGATTCATTACACCCTTTATGTAAGCAGGGGATGGCTGGGGGGGTTCACATATTTGCACAAACAATAAGTACCGTCTTCCTTGTCTTGGCAAACAAGAGCTCCAAGAGGCCTCCACATCCTCCATCTCTTCAAGTGATGGCTGCTTTGTTTCCCCACGATAATTTCATTATTCTGTTTGAATACATTTATATGTTGCTAAGCCACACATAGCAACATGGATCTTGTCTCCATGGCCCAGCCTTCCTCTGATCAATATTGAGTAATTCTGCAACTCTCACCATACCGCGTTAAATAAGATTGGGTTTAAAATAATAAGAAAATTATGAGTCTTTGGGATTCAAAGCCAGTAAAGCACGTGAATGTCACAGGCACCTGGGGAAACGCGGACCCTCCCCATGCCGACCTGCCAGCCCACCCTGCGGTGGGATCCCCGCTGGCGTCCGTGCCACGGTCCTTCCCGAGGGGCAGAGGGAACCTGATGCCCTGACAGAAGGAGGTGCAGCCCGTGCGACATCAACACTCTCTGCCACGATAGCGCTGGTATTTTCATTAAATCCCATTTAAACCTCATTCTTCAGCACTCTCAGAGCTTGGCGCTGTGCGCGGCCGGCTAATTACTGAGCAGGGGGAAGAAGAGGTTTCTCCTTACAGCCCCGGCCCTGTGCACGGAGGCTGCTTTGGCTCCCTGCCCTAAGGACTTTATTTCAGAGACCCCGAAAGCAGCAGGGAGTCCACGGGACGGCGGAGCCGCGCCAGCGACAGGCAGGGCTGGCCCTGCTCCATCCTACGGGCTCCGTCCTACAGCAGGTTTGGGCTGTGCCTTCTCCCAGCATGTACCCAGGAGGGACCCCTGCCCTCCCCTCCCTGCCGATACAGCTGAGATTGTCTCTCATTTGCTTTAGGTTTCTGAGAAGTTTCTGCGTGACGGGCCCACAGCACCGAGGCTCTTCCAACAGCCAGGAGGACGGCAGGTCGGAGGAGCTGGCTTCTGTGCAGAGGGCTGTCCTAGCCCAGGCAGAGCTGTTAGCCCTGCGCTTCTTCCTAGCAGCATGTGCGGGCAAAACCAAGGCAGGACTGGGGTGGCGTGGGCTCTCATGGCACTTCGTCACTGCTGAAGATCGCCCTGCTCCTCCCCAAGGGCAGGCAACCAACAGACAGGTACTTGTCGTGACTCCTGCCCAGCCTGCGTGCCGGCTCGGGGGTCTCCATGGCTCAGGCAGCCTCTGCTGGGGCAGCCAAGCTCGGCCTGGTGCAGCGCTGCCGCCAGCCGCCCCACGGCACCGCCGGCACCGTGGGGTTGTGTCTGGTGGTTGCTGCTGCCAGTAGCGCTGGTTTTGCTGGGGGACCTGGAACCAGTGGCACGGGAACAAGCCCTGCTTTGCCCATGGCAGCCCATGCTCCCGTTCCGGTGAGGACGGCACCTTCCCTGGCCCTGGCACACTGCTCTGCTGGGGCAGGGCTGGGGACAGGCTGCGTAGGAAGCACATGCGCTAAGGAAGACAGCAGCTGGCTTCAAGTCTCTTCTAAACCAGCTGACTTCAATAGCATCTTCCGCTGTTTAGGACAAAAATCCTCTCCCTGCTCCTCCCGGGGCTCCCGCCTGGCTGGCGTGGCCCCGCGCCAGCTGGGGTTATGTTTTCTCTCCCTCTGTTCTTTGCATCCAACTGGTTCTCCTGTTACTTCCCTTATGTTTAGAGCACATAAAACATGTTGGTTCTTTTGCTGATTATGATGCCAGTAAATGCTGATTTTAAAGGCAACCTCCTCTCCTTGTTGCAGTGTGTCCATGGGAAGGGGCTCGTGCTCAGGCGCGGCAACATGCCCTGGCTTTAGGCGGCCAAACGCAGCGGCGGGCGGTTTGCCCGCGGTGCCGGGGTCCAGGGCGCTGCCCGTGCCCGTGTGCTTGCTCCCGCCTTGAGCTGCGTTCTCCGGTCTTGGGCTGGCCAACGTGAATTTACATGTGGTTTGGGAACTGCAGCTCTGTGCTGCTCAGGAGAGCGAGAGCGGGATGCGGACCGTCACTCCGGTTATCCGAGTTGGCCTAGCAGCATCTCCAGCTGCTGGGGTCAGGGAGAGCCAGGGCGTGGGGCATCTCCCAGCACTGAAATACCTACAGACAGGGCATCAAGCCTCTTGAAGAGCTCTGGGCTTTGCGGTGGGTTTTCTCCCAGCCGCAGTGCGTGGCCTCTCGGCCACAGTGACCACCCAGGGCTACGTGAAAAATCCCGTCTAAGCTCATTGCCCATAAATGTTGTCATTTGTGATCTCACTTGAAAAACACACTCAGAGTCGCTATGGCAATTCCCAGCAGCACTTCCAACCAGATTCTGAGTCACCAATGCCTTGAATCACACGGCAGCAGCGACCAGCAGCCGTAGTGTCCCAGTGGCGTTCCCGGTGCGTGCTGGGGCCAAGCACTGCTCTCCTGCGGGGACACCAGGCAGGACACCCCGCCTGCCCGTGGGGAGCCAGGAGCACGGGGGGGCACCAACAGGGAGGGTTAGAAAGACAGTCAAAAAGGACAAAGTCTGCCTTTTTAAATGAACTGCAAAATTTATTACAGTGGTTTGCTCCTGACAAGGAAGTTGGTAACCTCCTGCCTGGGAAGGAAGGGTGGGGAGTGGGGAAGGGGAGGGATGAGAGGGAGAAAAGGATGTGAGACAGAGAAAGAGAGAGAGACACTTAAGGACACTTTTCATTGTCTGAAAATAAAACATTTTTTACCTCCCAAACCATTTTCTCCAGTTCTTTAAGTTCACAAAAAGAAGGTGAAACCGAACCACGGACGTCAGGAGGAAAATGCACAAACATGTTGAAAAGCAGAGACAAACATGCTCTTCTGCATCTAACAAGCTTCCACAACCCGCACGGCTCCGGGCGCAGCGTCTGCAGCTCCTCAAGGCACCGGCTCTGCGCAGAGCCGCAGCGGGCGACAGCCCCCTTGAAATGAGGAGCAAACACCCACCGTGGAAAACAAACCTGAACCAAGGCCAGCAGTGCTGGAGGAGCCCCAGCAGAGCCGGCGGGGTCCGGCCATGGCGGGGGGGCCGTGCTGGGCTGCCCTGCGGTGGGGCAGGAGGAGAGAACAGCATGGCTGAGCCCGAGAGAAAGCGGCAGCGAGAGTCCGGTGTGTCCCAGCTCAGGGGGCTGCAGCCCCCCAGTGCTGCCCAGTCGTGTTGGTGAGCCCCTGTCCCGTGGTGGGAGAGGAACCGACGGCTCTTTGCTTGGGGCTTCGGCATAGCATTTGCTGTCACACAGCAGAGCGCAACAGGGGCGTCTGGGGGCTCAGCCTGGCGTGAAGTGCAGGACAATTTTTATTACTCCTTGCCCACTTGCTTGGGCAGGTAAATGCAGGAGGGGGCTGCAAAGCTCCCCAGCTCCCCTGAGGCCCCAGGCACATGCTGGTGCAGGAGCAGCTCTGGCCTATCTGCAGCCTGGACCCGCTGCTGCCCTGGCACCTGAGCGCAGGGGCTGGACCCTGCAGCTCGCTCCTGCCCGGTGGCTCTGCCACCATCACCTGCGGGCAGGAAGGGGACAGGATCCATCCCTGGCCCTGTCCTGCCCCTTGGCTGTTCTTCAGGCACTGCCTGGACATGGCTGATGGCCGGAGCGAGGCAGGACCTGCACTGCCCGGGGCCACCAGCCCGGGGCCACCCTGTTCTCGTGCTTCGGGAACCAGCTCGGTTCATGGTGCCGATGCCACCTGGGCACTGTGACCTGCAAAGCTGTCCAGCCGTGGGGCATTGTGCTGGCACCGAGGGCACAGCAGCAGGGCCACGGGCCCAAAGTGTCCCAGGGACAGTCCCCTGCACCAGCTACCAAATCGCTTAGAGCCTTTGCAGCAAAGCTCTGACATCCCGGAGACGTGCTGACCATGGATCCCTGTGGGCTCCAGGCACTGCAGCTGCCATGGGCTGCAAAGCCGCGGCTGCTGCCTCCAGCACCAGCGAATGCTGAGAGAACAAATCTCAGTCGAGGGCTCAGCACTGCCCATCCCTGCCTGCCCTCGCTTGGCTGGGGCAGCGGCGGGACGCAGAGCAGGCAGCAATGCTGCAGGGAGCCAGGAGTGGGGACCCCGGCACGTGCACCTTGGGGTCCCAGCATGGCTGCGTGGGGCTGACACCTCCAGCCCCAGCCCTGCCATTCTGCTGGGCTCCTGCAGAGACCCTCTGCCTCCCTGCCGGTGCCTGGGGACGCCCCGACCGCTGCAAAACCACAACCTCGGGGGGTTCACCTCACCTCTCCCCTGCCCTGTGCACGAGGGGCCCTGAGACATGGGGCAGGGTTGGGGGAAGGATGGCAGCGGTGAAGAAACAGCTGGTAGGGACAGCAGGAGAGAAGCATAAATAGGAGAAAAGCCGGGACAGGCTTTACCCTTCCTTCACACTGCAGAGCCGAGTTGGGCAGGCGACCAGTTGGGCACTGCGTGTGCAGAGGAGCCGGGGGTCAGCGCTGCCGATGGGGCAGCCAAGCCCAGGGCCCCACGGGCATGAACCGTCCTTACTGTGTATTAAAATAAACCATCTGGGAATTTTCCAATAGCACAGGTTAAATAGCATCACTGAGAAAGGCGGGGTGGGGAGGTGGTGCTGGCCCCCCCGGCACGCGTCCTGCCCCCGCTGCGCTGCTGGCAGCACCAGGGCTCCGCCGGGTCCGTGCTGGCGGCCGCGCTCAAGTCCGCTTGGCGTGCAGCATCTCAATGAGGAGGTTGTTGCAGGGCACCTCCCCGCTCAGGTGCTTGTGGTAGAGATACTCCTCTGCCTGCATGCTCAGCGCCCGGACCTCCGCCAGCCGCAGCAGCAGCTGGCGAAACTTGTCCGTGGAGTGGGGGTAGTGGCAGACCGTGTACTCCAGCAGCGCCGCGTTGGCCTTCTCCTGAGCGTCCTTAGCCAGCGTGTGGTTCTCCAGGTACTTCACATCTGCAAGGGAGGAGGAGGAGGATGATGGGGAAATGGGGCCAAACCCACGTGTCCGCCCTATCTGTGCTGTGCTGCGCCAGGAGGGACCCACACTCCTGTGACAACACACCTTGTGCATGAAAACAGAGCACAGGAGGGGTCCTGTGCCCTGTCCCTGCCTGGCCATGGGCTCCCCAGCCCTACCCTGCCTCCCGGGTCTCCCCCATGCTGAAGACAGACACCCAAACCCCCCAGCAGCAGGAGGGCTGGTGCCCCCCGTCCTCGCTGCCCAGGAAACTGCAAAACCAAAAACGTGTTCCAGCTGCGCCCATGCACAGGGAGCCATTGCCATCAGCCCTCTTTAATTCCTGAAGGTCAAGGAAGCGGCTGAATTAATTCCCCGTTAAACCTGGCCTTTCCAGTGTGGCAACCGGGCTCCCCAGCCTGGAAACCCTAATCCTCTGTGCCTCGCCAGGGTCGCAGCAGCTCCCCCCTCACCCTGCTGCCAGTTCTGCTGCCTGCAGGGTGGGGAGCAGCGCAGCAGGCAGCGGCACCGAGGTGCAGGCAGGGTCTGGCAGCCCAGAGGCCACTGCCACCCCGATGGCAGCGCTGCAGGAGCTGGGGCACACACAGCCCCAGGGCAGAGATTGTCCCTGGGCACCAGCCACGGCAGGAGGGTGGCTGCAGGGACAACCCAGGCTGGCAGGTCAGGGTTTCTCCAGGCTTTTGGGGCAGCCTAAGTTGGGGTCTGTCCTCTGAGGATACTGCCTCGGTGCTCGGGTCGCCACGAGTGCTCCGTGAAGGAAGAACCGATTTTTAATCTGCGCGGCATGTCATTAAACCAGCCCCGCACGCAGCTCTCAGTGGCTCTGCCCCATCAGCCGGCTGCAGCGATGGCATCTCGGTGCCCGCCCGCAGGAGCCCTTGCTGCAAACCCCGGCACCGAGCCCATTTGGGGCCCGTTTGGGGCAAGTGGATTTAGTAGATTTACTGCACGGCATGGAGGCACCCAGCAGTGCTGCGCTTGGTAACGGCGCTGCCGGCTCTGCTGCCCGCCTCCAGCCACTGGTGCACAGCCAGGTTTGTTCTGGCAGCCCGGACACATCCCCACCACGGGCTGGGAACAGGGAAATCTGGGCATGGGTACTGGCCAAGGCGACTGGGAGTTTGGGGGGGTATTTCTGGTTTTCATCCCAAAAAGCAGGGAGCTGAAAGCAGCTGTACCCAGAGGGCTGAGCAGCTCTCGGGAGGGCAAAGCGCGGTGCCAGTGACGGAGGTGCCTGGGCAGGAGGGAGCAGACAGGCACTGAGTGGGGGTGTCCATGGTGCCCCCCACTACCTGGCTCTCCTTGGGGGGCCACGGCACCCAGCGCTGCTCCAGCCCAGCAAAGCTGGGACTCCCCGGCCTGTGCTCGGGCAGAGCCCAGGGAGCAGAGGCACAGCGTGGGGGGGGCTGGGGGACCCCTGGGGACACACAGCCCCCAGCCATGCCCACGGCCGGGCCGGGCACTCTGCGGAGCAGGCACAGAGCACCGCGGGTCGTGCCAAGATGCACTTTATCAGATCACCCTTCCCTTTTCACTCCTGCGGCACATTTGCTCCTATTGTGGCCGTCTCCCTTCTACCCAGGTTGTTGTTATGAAATCTCTTTATCTGCATAAGGTTATTGTGCATGTCATTAAAAAAAAGAAGTTATATTGATAAATGTCAAATCTATCCCCTGAGTTGGCTCAACAATAGCTAGTTCTACTCGATGAACTCACCTGGTTCTCTGAAAGACCCTATTCACTGTTTAATTGAATATTTGAATAATCTTTTCATTCCTGCAAGGAATAAAGAATGTTGTCCAAATAACATTGACTCACTTCATTTAGAGACACTGCAGCAGTTGCAAAGACTGTCCTGTGACAAAGCCTCCCATCACACATACAGATATGCCTGGGATTATTTCTATGCCCTCAAGTGTTCTTCCTATTCACAGCTCCTTTTGTTTGGGAGAAGCTGCTGATAAATTGCAAACGCTTAAGGGAATGTGGGCTATAAAAGCCTCTCTTCCTCCCCTCCCCAAGAGTAGCTGCTTCATGAATGTAAGTCATGAAATCGAATGATAGGTCAATCCATTAAGGCTCTATTAAGCCCTTCTGTAGAACAAAGCTAACCTGTGCCGTCCTCATAAATATTGCTATTTTGAGAAGCCCTAATTTTAATTAAATCTCTTTACCTGCTCAGGAGAGAAATCTATTTAGAACTCAAATGGCAGCTCTTGTGAGCGGGGCTTGGCTTTGACTGTGCTGTGGCAGAGTGGTAAATGTGGAAATTCTCTTGTTAAAGGCAATTACATCCTGCACATAATACACAATCCCATCCTCTACAGCTGAGCCTGCGAAGGGCAAATTACTCCAAGTGAGCTCTGCAGTATGGAGAGAAAAAGTTGAATTTGGGGCAAAATGATGTATGGGAAAATACAGCTATTCGATTCCACGCCCTCCCGGAAAGCTGCTGCTCCGGGGAAGCGGAACCGCAGCCACAACTGGCACAAGCAGCCGCGGCTGCCGGCGCTGGCTGCGCTCTGGGGAGATGCTGCTCCTGTTTGTGTGCCGGGGGGCAGCAAGGGTACGTGGGGCCCTCCCTGTGCTGAGCCTGTGGGGCAACAGCCAGGGAAGGTCCTGGCTCAGGCACGAGCCCCACCAGCTCCTTTATTTCACAGCCCGGGCACTGTTTGTGCCACACCTTATCACTGCTTGAACAGCAAATTTTCATATCTAATTTCTCTGGATTTCAAAACAGCTCTAGAGGAAAAGAAAGCCACAGGACGGGACGGCAGCACGGCTCCCGCGCCCCGACACCCACCCTGCCCAGGTCCCTCGGGCACCCGCAGCCGCCGGACCAGCCTACTAATGGGGACATATCCCCAGCACATCCCAGTCAAACCAGTTGCTCCTGCAGACCGTACTGGGCCCCTGGGATGGGGGAGTGGATTCCCACTGCCTGCAGAGTGTCAGGGCTCCCACTTAACCCATTAACCCAGTGGCAGCGCTGCTCGTGGAGCGGGCTGGCTCCTCAGCAGCAGTGGCATATGGTGATATGAACTCTCCCTTGAGCACAAACCACCAAACACACAGCAGGGCCCGTACGGCGCAGAGTGCTGCTGCACTTGGCAATGAGGCCCAGAGCCACTGGCAGGACACCCCTGGATGGGACCCCACAGATGCTGAAGTGCAAACACAGACCGAGGCATTGGGACAGGGACGGGGATGAGTTGGGATGGGGATGGGGATGGAGACAGGGCTGGCCCAGGCTGGGCTCAGCATTTCGGCTCAGCACCAGCACCCGGCTGCTGCAGCGACCCAAACACAGGTTTCCCTGGGGAAATGCCGGTCTCTGCCCCATCCGGGTGCACGCAATTCGCAGCAGCCCGTTGAGGTGTGGGAAGAGAAGCAGCCGCGGTGCCAGAGGTGTGAGCCAGGAGCGCAGCAGCCAGCTGAGACCCTCGCAGGCCCTGCCACCGTCCTCGTGCCGGGAGGTGAGATCTCCCACCGGGACAGGGCCGAGGGGAAGGTGTCAGCACCAGTAATGAAGGCAGCTGGGCAGCCTGGGGTCCCCGGGTGCTCAGCACCACCCACAGCCACACCACCCCACTGAGGGCTGAGATGGCTCCGGTGGGACTGCGATGGGCACCCCTGTCTCGGGGAGATGCCTGTGGGGAAAGGAGGCACATCCCTGGCCGAGGCAGATGGGGAGATGCTCCCTGCAGGGCAGCAGCTTGGCCAGGGCGGGAGAGGGGCAGGAGCAGGGCAGGATTGGGGCAGGATCGGGGCAGGAGCAGGGCAGGGGCAGGGGCAGGGCAGGGGCAGGGCACAGTCAGGGCAGGATTGGGGCAGGAGCAGGGCACCTCAGGGCACAATCAAGGCATAATCAGGCCAGGATCAGGGCAAGAGCAGGGCACAATCAGGGAGAGCAGCTGTGCAGCCCCGGGGACGTTGCGGGCTCTGGCAGCAGAGCCTGTGGCTCCCACGTATTTTGTCTAGGTGAGGCGGGACTGTGCGAGGCGGCTGCCTGGGCCTGACCGCAGGCTCCGGGGCTGAGCCCAACCCAGAGCCACACACAGCCCTTGCCCACTGCACGGGCCCTCTGACGCAAATCCCAGCAGATAGGTCCGTCCCCGGCTGCCGCCTCCGTCAACACGCCTGTTTTGCCGCGGCCATATCAGCCGGTTGTTTCCCTGCCCGGTGCAACGGCTGAGCCACCAAAACAGGCTCCGCTTGGCTAACAGGGTGGCAACGTCCCCCGCGGCTGGAGGCAGAGCCCGGCCCCACAGCGGGGGATATTTCGGACCCCCTGGCAAGGTGGAGAAGCCGGCAGGTCCCAACTGCTCTTTAAAAGCCCCTTCATCGCTGCTGGACCCTGGGCTGCGTGTGCTCCCTCCGGCTCCGCTCCCACCCCCCGACACCCCACAACAGCCTGGCCGTGACCCTGAGCGCGGCTGCCCGTCCCCTCTCGCGGCACTCACCGAGGCTGAAGAGGATGAGGAACTTAAGGCAGACGAACTCCTGCCGGTCCACCTGGAGCGAGTGCAAGTGCAGGACGAGCTCCTGCGCCCGCAGCACCAGAGTGTTCAGGATGGAGCCAGCCTGGGCCGCGATGGCCGACATGTCCACCTGTGGGGACGGGGACAGCATCAGCCGTGGTGGCCCCGGTCCACCCCAGAGCCGCTGCAGGGGACCCCATGCACCAGCCCAGAGTGCTGACCGAGAATTAGGGGTGTCAAAACAAAGGCTGAGGGGTGAAACGGGAACCCCATTTCTCCAGAGGCGCCCTTTGCAGGGTGGTGGCATCACAGGCACCTACATCTCCAAAAACCACCCCCAGAGAGGGAAGGGGCCCCTTCTCACGTCCCACCTCTGCAAATACAGGTGTGACTGCTGATCTTTCCATGGAAAACTTTCCTCCAGAACCAGGAGCTGGATGGCAGGATGGGATGGGACAGAATGTGATGGGATGGGACAGAACATGATGGGATGGGATGTGATGGGATGGGACCTTATGCACAAGCAGTCCCATAGCACAGCAAAAACAACTCATCCCCCCCTTCCAGCCCCACCACCCGGCCCCCGCCTCCACGCCGCGGTCTCTGCGGGTCAGCACTCACCTCCTGGCCAGTGACGAGCAGCACGCTGTGCTCCTTGCCGTGCTGCAGCTGCCGGTAGACGTGGTCAAACACCAGCAGCTCGCTCCAGCAGTTCTGCAGCAGCTTCATCTGGTCCCCCACCTGAAAGACACCCAGAGCCGCGCCGCTGACACCCATCATGCCGGGACACGGCCATGGGGGCAGGTGGTGTCCGCACCAGTTTGTTCCCAGCTGGCAGGAGGGGGCTTCCAGCCCCCCAGCTTCGCATTTGAGGGGCAGCTCCATGCTCCAGCCCTGCGGTACTGATGGCTCACACTCACACCATCAGCCACGATGGCATGTTGCCACATTAGCGTGGACCTGGGCAGGATTCACCCCCATCTGTGCCTCACCCTGAACACAACAGAAAGGGGGTTTCTAGGAGACTGTCATCAGTGTGAAAAAAACCCCCCTATTTTCACTGCTCAAGTGCCCAGAGGTAGAGCAGCGAGTCCAGTCATCAGCGCCGCTGCATGAAGCAGAGAGAGGATGAGGCCTTCTGTCACCAGGATGGGCAATGCCTTGGCACAGCCATGGCATCAACATGACATGTGGAGACAGGACAAACCCCTACCTCCCCCTAAGGGCCCTGGTGACCTGATCCACAGAGACTTGCCCAGCCCCAGGTCTGCTCTGTGCATGCGTTTGCTCACCAGCCCATCGCGGGGGGTGCAGGGAGCATCACCCCCCTCCCTCAGGAACCCAGCTCCTCCAGGTGGGACGGGACTTATTCCTCCAGGACTTTGTCCCTGATCCTCGCAGCCTGGCAAAAGCCCCATTTTTTTAAGAACCTGAAACCTTCCTCACCACCGCTACCTGCAGAACATTCCCCAAAGTCCCCCCCACACATTTACACGTGGAAATTGCAGTCTGACTGTGAACAACCTCCTAGCAAGGAGATGCTGCGTCTGATTAATGAAACACTAATTGCAAAGCCCTGCCCTGTCTCCTGGTTCCCACGTCCTCCCCGCTGGTGTGTAACTGGGCTGGATGTTGTGCCCCACTTCATTTCACCTCCAGCATCCCATGCGTCTCCTCCAGCCCTCTCCCTCTGTGCTGGGGAGGAGGAGAGGATGGCAAACCCCACACCCATGGCACTGGTTAGTGCCTATAGGGAGGGTTGCAACCTCCAGCACCCCACAGCCGGGCTGCACCCTCAGGCTCGTTGCCCCACGCATGGCACCCACCCCGCGCCCCGCAGACAGACCCAGCCCAGCAGCGGGGGCCCCTCGGGAGGGCAGCGAGAGCTGGAGCTGCACCCCCAGCACAGGGGACCCCGGGCTGGAGGAGAGGAGACGGGCTGCGTGGCTGTGCAAGGCTTTGAAGCAGCTCAGTGTGTTTCGGTGGCACTTGCTGGCTCTTATCAGCACAGGTTTTCCCCCACCAGGCACAACCTCCCTGAAGAGCACAGAAATCTTTAACAAAATGACCGCTGGCCGCGTCCCGGGGTGGGAGGGAACACACAGCTGCTGCACAAAAGGCCCTGTGTCTCCAGGCAGCCCCTCTGGATACTTTAAAATGGAAGAAGACAGTATCTAGCCTTGCCTCCCTGCCTGGGATGGCAGGTTTGGGCAGGGGGGCAGCACAGCACAGCCGTGGGGGAGCTGCCAGCCATGGGGCATCGCCGCACCCTGCTGCCCTGCCCACACAGCAGCACACACATGATCACATGCACGTTTGCATGTGTGCTGGTGTGTACGTGCAGGCACAGGTTTGAGTGTCCACAACCATGCTTTCAAACAAATGCCTGCAGTTGCCTCTGGCGAGACGCTCAACCCAGGACACAAACTGCAAAGACCCCCAGAGGCCTCGCGGGAAAGCCGCTGGGCTGCCGGCGGTGCCAGGGATGGGCAGGACGAGCTGCCAGCACCAACGGCTGCGTTGGGCAAAACCAAGAGTCCTGCCAGGCCCCCGTGCCCAGAGTTGTGGTGGGACACGGGGCACGCTGTCATCCTGGCTCGCGGAGCAGGCACGCAGCGCCGCTGCCTTCCTCACCGCCCCGCCAAGAACCACCGCAGGCTTCGTCCCCTTGGCGCTGCTCACCGTGGGACCCCAACTCCTTTCTGCAAAACACTGAACCCCCACCCTGCCCGGAGCCCCCCTCTCCTGCAAGGCTGATCTAGGGGAAGGGCTGGGGGTTATCAGTAATACTTCCCCGCAGAGCAAATTCAGCGCCAGCAGGAGAGCTCTGCAGTGCCATTGTGCTCGCTGCCTTTAATAGAAGGAAGACAGATGCAGTATCACCGGACTGGATAATACCCTCATTTTGCTGAAGAGGCTGCAATAAACCAGTGCTGGGAGATTGCAAAAGGAATAGAAGTCAGATGAGAAAGAGCTTTATGGTCTTGGAGCCCAGCACTCCCCGCGAGCCACCGGGATTTGTTTCTCAAGTGCGGTGGGTGGTCAGAGCTGGACGCACAGCAGCGCGGGGAGGGAGATGCGGCGCAGCAGGCAGCGACAGCGGCTGGGGCTGCGGTGCCTGCGCCTGCCCGACGGCACAAAACCCACCTGCAGAGAGGTGCAACGGGGCTGCCAAGGCCACATCACCTAAACCAGCAATGGAGCCATGGCACATGGCCCTATAGTTCAGCTGCTGAACAAAGAACTGGGGAAAAGCTCATTCTGCTTCAAAACAAAATGGAGATTTTCTGCGTTCGTGTTGACCTCCGCCCCAAGGCGAGTGGCTGGCTGTGACCGTGGCCAACCCTCGCAGGGAGCCAGGCTCCTGGCACGGCAGCACGCTGCCAGCCCAGCTCAGCCAGTGCTGAGCTCCTCGCGCCGGCTGAGTCGCAGCCTTGTTTTGGAAGCTCCTTCCTGTGCCTCATTCCTGAGCGGGAGGAGCTCCGGAAGGGACAGACTGAAGGTTTAGCCCTGAAAATGGTTTTAAAAAATTCAGCTTTCCCAAAAGGAAGCATTTCAACAATTTTGAAATCTTCTTCCTTTAAAAATCACTAATCAGCTTCTCCCATGGGTTCAGCTCCCTCGGCAGAGCACCTCCCTGCATCCCGTCCCACTGCGGCCACCGGACCCACATGGCCACAGAGAGGGGGGCATGTGGTTGGGAGTGTGACGGGACGGGCTGGGGTCTCTGGGGGCCAGACAGGGCTCTGGGACATCTCCAGGGACCCCAGCACCAAACTGGGTGTCCCTGTGCCCCAGGCTGGGGTGGCAGCGGGAATCAGCCCAGTGGGCATCCCCCGGCCAGGCGGCACGCATGCACTCTCACCTTTAAAAGCTAACCAAACAGTCTTTCTCTTTAATGTCAAGGCTTTTCAACAGACTGTTTTATCAAGAACCTGATGCAAGCTGTCTTTAAGATTTTTTTTTTTTTAAAGCAAGCATTTAACCCATTCACAAAACATGGCAGCAAAACCCTCCCCATGCAGGGAGAGCATTCCCCTGCCGCTGGCCACTGAAAGCACCTTGCTGCTGAACGCCTGCAACCCACAGAAAAATGCATTTCCCTGCAGCAAATGGGTTGGGAGCGAGGCCTGGAGGGCACGAGGGTGTGCAGAGGCACGGCCAGCGCTGCTGGGCTGCAGGACCCTCGAGCCAATATAGTTTTAAACCTCCTGCAGCCCTCATTGTGGGTTCATAGGCACGAGGTGAGGAAGCCCCTGGGAGGGTTGGGACTCCCCAAAATGTGCCCAGGCCACCCCAGCACCTCAGCACCCCAAAACCAAACCCACTGGGATGGCACAGCCCCGCTGTGTTCACTGCTCCCTGCGTGGCTGGTCCTGGGCATCCCCTGCCTCGGGTGCCACCACCTGCCCTCCCCCATCTCGGCAGAGCTGTGAAGCAGATGGACACACCAGCAGCCCCGCTTTGCTGAGTGGGTCCCCAGACATCAATCCCTGGCCTCTCCCCACCCAGCCTCGGCACGCCGCGCGCACGAGGAACGCTTGGATGCCCCCCAGGGATGCTCCCCAGGCCTCCTCCCAGATCCCTGGTGCAGGATTTGTCCCAGCAGCAGCCGTGTGGGTGCACGGCACACGGCAGCACCCCGAGTCTCAGCCCGGGCAATTACCGGGTGCGAGCAGGACCCGTCACCTCGGCTACCGACAAGTGTGAAAGTGGATTACCATCTGCCAGCCACCGCAATCGAAATCCCACACAAGTCTAAGGTGTTAATGGCCAACACAGGTCCCCATCCCCCTGCCCAGATACCACTGCGATGGGCATCTTAAAGCAAAAAAACCCACCAAGACCAGTGTGGCAAGGCCAGGATCTCGTCTCCCTGCTGGCAGGGCACGCTGCTGTGGCACAGGCTACTGCTTTTTGCCAGAGCTGGCAGGCAACAAGGCTGTGTGGGCATCATGCTTCTGCATGTGTGTACCGGCAGCGAGGGCAGGGCTGTGCCAGCCGGGACGCCAGCAGGCAGGGAAAGCCATCACTTTTCCCCCAGTGCATAGGATGCTAAATATTGCGGCAGCATCCACGACCAGAAGGAGATTTTAAATCTGCCAAAAACGCTCTGGCTGTTGGCCAGGAGATGGGGTCAAGATGACCCACACATGCTAAAGGCAGAGAAGCAACTGACTGCAAATAGGCTCCGTCGTGGCTGCGAGATCTCTAACGAGAAGCAAGGGAAAGCAGCCCAGCAGAACAGCCCCAGCGACCCGCAGGTACCCCTTGGTCTGTGGGAACGGTGCTGCCCTCAGTGCGTGTCCCCCCCACCACTGGTGCCTGCCCGTGGATGGCTTTGCCCCACAGTGAGGAGGGGATCGGCATCGGCCCATCTCCCCGTGGCCGTGCCGTGCCCCAGGGACCCACCGCACGCCCAGCCCAGCCTGGCCTTCGGGCTGAAACCACGGCAATTTGTTTAACATTCCTGGCTGCTCATCCCAATCTAAAGGTCACCTCACCCCTGTGTGCACGATATTTCTATGGACGTATGGCAGTAACACCTATATAAACCAGGCTGTGCAAGATACATGTGTATAAACCAAACTGAAACCAGACACAATGAGAGTGTGCAAGCGTGCGTGTGTATGCACATCTCTCTGTCTGTCTCTCTCCATATATATATAAAAAAATTACATCTGAAAGGACAAAGTTGCCTGAGACTCATGACCCAACAAAATATATTTCACCCCCGGCCCATATTTTTCTTCCTGAAGAGGTGCTGCAAATCTTCCCTCAGTCCTGACACATCTCATCTAGACTCAGTTAAAGTTCGTATTTATGGGCGTCAGCGCTGACCTCTTCCACCTCCGCCCGCGCGGCCTCGCGCCGCGGCTGCCTGGCCGGCCCTCGATAAACAAGCGGGCCCCCAAATCCCCCTCTGCCGCGCGGCATTATTAGTCTTGCCTCCGAAGGCCAGCGCAGTCCGTAATTCTCTGCCTGGTGACACGAGATGAACACCGCGACATCAGTCTCCCCGGCGGATTGGCATGGGGACCCTCGTTTGTCAGTGGCAGACTGACAGAATTACTGGCCCTTAAATGAAACGATATATCTGGGAAGTTAAATCTGTTTTCAATCTGACTGCCCCGCGCCTGCGGGCAGACGTGGCGTGTGAGCCGATGTCAAGAGGCCATTAGCCCATCTCCCCCCTCCTTCCCAGGGCGCAGCGGTGGAGCTGGGGGGGCTCTCCCCAATGCCCCCCCCCAGCCACCCCGCTGGGCAGAGACGGCAAGGCACCTGGTCTGCCTCTGCCCATCGCCAGGCTGCTAGCGTGGGAATGGGAATGGGAATGGGAATGGGAATGGGGACAAGAGCAGCCAGCTCCAGGGGGACCTGCTCCCGCTCTCCCTGGGCAGGGAGCAGGGCATGTCCTGGCCAGCAAGAGCCGGGTGTCCCTGTGCCCCCGAGGGTTTGCTCCCTCCTCTCCAGGCTCCCTGCGAGGCCAGGGGGAGAAGCCAGCTGTCTGCAAAACAGCCCCGCGGCAGGAGCACGTGGGTGCTGGGAGCCTTCAGGCAGGGGACACCATGCAGGGGGTCACCTGCCTGCACCCCCTCCCTGCTTGGCATCATCCCGGCGTGACGCCCTGGAGCGATGTCCCAGCACAGTGCCCTTCCAGCCTGGATCCCCACACCGGCCTCAGCCACAGCCCTTCCCCATTTGGGAACGGGGTCCCCCACCTTCCCACAGACGTTCCCAGGGCTGCTGACCCCCCCTGCTCCGAGGAGCCCTGAGCACCCGGCGGGGACTGCCTGCGTGACGGCCATTGATCGCTCAGATCGCGATTTTACTCCGTGCTAGCGAGCTTTAGGGTAGAGCCATAAACTCTGCACTAGCAGGAGTTCATTTACCGCCCCGGCAGCTGTTTGCTTTTATGTGCCGGGCAGGAGCAGCAATGGGGTTTTGGGAGCTGCAGACCTATTCCTGCTTCCCAACAGCTTCTCTCCACGGGCCCGAGGGAAAGCCCCCGCCCTGCGCCGGAGAGGACGCGCCGTGCCGGGTGGGTGGTGGGCAGCCCCGGCACCATTTCAGTGGGGGGACACGCAGAGAGAGGGGCCCAGGCACCACAGCCCCATGCCCAGGGCTCAGACCTGCCCGGTCACCCCGTGCACCGGGAGGGAGCCAAGGCCAGGCACAGCCACATGTTCTCACACTCTCTCTGGAGCCAGGGTGGGACGTTGGTGTCCTGCGGTCCCTGGCCCTGTGAGACACTGAGGATCTGCCCCACGCTCATGGGATGATGGCAAAAGGCACGAGCCCCCCGGGGTAGCAGGATGGACGGGGACGCCCAACCGAGCTGCCATCCCTGGGCACTGCACCCCGTGTCCTGGGCACAGCAGGGGACGTGTCCCGCTCCCGGCAGGACACCGGTGGCCCTGCCCAGGTGAGGCCTCTGGCACTGCTGTCCCCTCCAGAGCCCCACGGGAGGAGGAGCGCCCGCTGACGCGGATTCACACGGAAACAGCCTATTTTGGTGGCGCAATCAGGCTGACAATGGAGCTACAAGGCTACGCGGCAATGCAGCCGGGAGCTGAATTTACACTGTTTACAATATCTCCTGCAAAACAACAACCACCCTGTTCCCAAAATCCAGGCTGGACGCTGATATGATTGAAATAAGCCTGACCCACCCCCACAATGCCGCTTCCTGACACTGTTCTGGCAGCCAGGGGCTATTTTGAGCCACAAGGCTCTGCCACGCTCGGCCCCACGGCACCCTGTGGGGTGGGCACAGGGAAGAACCTGGCCCTGTCCCGGGGCAGGGTCCCCACGGCCCCGTGGGAGGAAGAGGATTTCGGCCAGAGCCAGGTAGCACAGCCACACACTGGAAGCACGGGAAGGCACCCGGGTCTCCCAGACAGCCCGGGATGTGGCTCTCTGGGTTTTGGCCACATTGCAAAATTTTGTCTCCCATTTTTGCACCAGTTTGGGATCCTAAGTCAGCCCAGGATATGAATGGAAAACAACTGAAATTCTGGCAAGGTTTGCACAGTGGCAGAGGCTGCTCCCCCCGCTGCTAATCCACCCCTTAGCCCCAGTAAGTATTTGGTGGGATTTGCAAGAGGGGGTGGCTCAGCTCGGGGGGGATCAGCTCCACGTCCCCCAGCCCGGCACGCTCACGGGCTGCCGGCAGCAGAAGCGGCTCTGGAGGAGGCTTGGTGGTGTCCCCCACCCCGGCCAGCCCTGCCCCGGCTGCCTGGTGCTAATAGGCACCCACCTGACAGCATCGATTTTCCTCCTAAAGGCGGAGGAGAGAATTGTCTCAACTATAATTCCTCAATGTTACATTTTTCAATTATATCTTGAGCTTGACACCGCAGTCACTCTGCCGGCGATTGCTTTCACACCTGCCCCCGCCGTGATGAATCTGAAATCATTAGCCCCATGGCGACAGCGGGAATCGCTCCGGCGATGCAGCCGGGCCCCGGTGCCACCAGCCCTGATGCACGGGGAGCCGGGAGCGGGATGGGGATGCACCAGCAGATCTGCAGTGGGGCTCGTGCCCACTGGTGTTGCCCCGTCCTCACGGCATTTCAGCCCCAACCCTGCCTGCCTCTCATCGCCCGTCCAGCGCAGCATCCCTCCCCCCTGCCCAGGCTCCTACCTCCAGCTCCTTGAAGAAGATGCAGCTCCGTGCCCACTCTACGATGGCGAAGAGGGTCTGGTCGGCCATCTTGCACATGAGGCCGAAGGTGCTGAGCTTCTCATGCCGGCCTTTGCCTTGCTCTTGCTGCAGGCAGGCCAGTATCCGCGCCTTCACCTGGGCCTCGTCGGGCTCCAGCTGCAGCAGCTTCAGGATGACCTCAGGGATGTCGGGAGGGGAGTTGCTGGGGTAGGTCTCTGGGTACATGTAGGCGGACATGGACTCGTGCGCATTTGTGTAGTGGTCCGGGTACTCGGACTTGATGGTGCGGTTGGGGAAGGAGGAGTAGTGGTAGCCGGCGAGCGGCACGTGGCTGGGCACAGTCATTCCTAGGGAGGGCGTCCCGTAGGGGCTGCGCTCGTAGTCGCCGGGCGTCAGGGCGGCAGGGTTGGGTGGCAAGGTCTTGGACATGGTGTGGATGCTGTGGATGGTGGAGGACAGGCTGTAGTCGTTCTGCACCGGGGACATGAGCTGAGGCACTGTCTCCAGCTTGAAGCCGTTGGCACGGATCAGAGCTTTCTTCTGCTGCTTTAAGGCACGGTCCCGCTTGTACATGGGTCCAAACTTGTTCCTCCCTCCGCGCATCCGATCTGCACGCACAGCTGGGGGGCAGAGAGAGGGCAGAGGCTGCGGTGAATCTGCCCAGAGGGAGACCAGCGCTTCCACGCCACACGGAGAAAATAATGGGGGGAGGATTTAGTGGCCAAACAGGGCTGGGGGGCACCAGGGAGACCTTCCCAGAAAGCTGCCATCAGGCTGTGCCGCTCCCAGCCCAGCCACGGACATGGCATGGCAGGTTCTGGTGCCTGGCCCTGGCTCTAGCCTTGCTGCTCTTGCCTTAGAGCCTCGGGAATTGCAGGAAAGGAAGAGACATTTGGCTTCAACTGCAAAATGGCCTGGGGGATAAAGCAGCTTGCATCCCTCACAGGTTGAGGGGGCAGCCCATGAAGTCCGGGCAGACAAGGGGGCTCGACACCCACTTTCATTTTTACGACCCCTGACTCTAGACCAGCCCTGGGATTTCCTTCTTTCTGCAGAGCCTGGGACCCCATGGCCCCCTCAGGAGCCCGGTTCACCCTCATGCAGGCTGCACGTGCTTCTTTCCTGCAAATCTCTGCCCCTCTCACGGGCAGCATGGCTGGCAGGTCCCTCTGGGCACACTGCACCCTGCAACAGGGCTGCGCCGGCTTTCGGGCAGGGTCCTGCCCATCCCTGCCGGGTGTGACTACGGCCGAGGGGCTCTGCCGGAGCGTCCCACCGGCACAGTCACTCTGACGACCCCACCGCAATCTCCTGGCTGGAGAGAAGCAGATGTTCCCTCCGAAGCCCGAAGAAACCCAAGAATGTGTCAGCACGCGAGGGAGCAGGTGCTTCTCTGCAGCCCGAGCTCGTCCCCCTGCACCACCCCGCTGCGCTCTCGGGGGCTGCTGCCCTCGGCCCACCCTTGGAAGAGCCTCGGCTCGCTGGAAGCTGGGAGCTGGCGGGCGGTGCAGAGGGATGGAAGGGATCACGCCAGCAAGCACAGCCCGTGGACTGAGCATCAAAAGGAAAAAAACCCTCTGCTAGTTTGCGTCCCTGCTGACAGCAGGCGGGTCTTGCTTTTTTGTCTCAGCTGTTCCCTCTGCCTCTCTTTCCCCTACTTCTCCTGGGGGCCGCTGGAAGCGCAGCCAGCCCCCCCGGAGAGCCAGGCCACCTCCCAAACTCTCCCCAGGCAGGCTGGAAATGCGGGAGCGTCGCCGGGAGCAGCAGCATTTCCAGGGCGAGCAGGAATGTGCTCCCAGGGGAGCCGCCCTGCGCTTCCTCCCTCATTCTTTATTCATGAAAACAGCATCTCGCTGGGAGCACGGCGGCCAGGGCATCCTCAGAGGCGAGGGGTGCTGGGCCCCCCCCCATTCCTGAAAGCCTGCCTGCAGGCCTCTGGGCAACAGACAGCTGCCCCGGGGCAGTGCCTAACTTCAGGGGTACAAGGGGGGGTGGCAGCAGCGTGGTACCCCCACCGCGATCCCAAGCTGGCACGGGCAGGTCTGGCACCCCCAGCCACACACCGCGGTGACGCCAGCACACAGCGAAAGCCCAGCTCTCCCACCCCCCTAAAGGAACGTGTTCCCAGCACCGTTCGAGGCCGGGCCCAGCAGTGCCCAGGGATCGCATCCCAAGTGGACCCCCGTGACCCCGGGCAAGGGTGCACAGGCATGGGGCTCCCTGCTGGTGCTGCCTGCACCCCCCCCACAGAGCGAGAGGTGCCCCCAGATTAGTCTCACAAACCCTCCCCAGGCGACCGCTAGCCCACCTCCCTCCCTCTCCAGGCAGGAACACAAAGGGAGAAGAGGCCTTTGAATTCCCTCCTGCTCCGCTTTTCCTGCCGTTTGTGCCTCACTGGGGATTGGGAACAACTTGCCGTTTGCCGAGTCCCAGCTGGCTGCCGGGAAGCGACCGATGCGCCCCGACCTCCGGGGCAAGGGGGCCCGAGCGGAGCCGCTCAGGAAGCGCCTGCACCCCCCGCACCCCCCCGACAAAACCATCTGCAGGCGGACCCTGAGCCACGCAGCCGGGGTGCAGCCGGCCGGCACGGCGGCAGGAGCGGGCCCCCCGCGCTCCCCTTCCCTCGCTCCCCGCCTCGCCTGCCCTTGCCCCAGCACAGAGCCCTGGCCGAGCTCTGCCCAGCTCTCTCCCTGCCCGGGCAGGGGCTTGGGGGGTGCTCGGGGGTGCCCTGGGGTGCGGGCAGGCTTGGGCCAGGGCTATGCTGCTCTCCCCGGCCAGGCTTCGCTGCAGCATCCCTTCAGGCTCTTCGAGGGGGGCCTGTGTCAACACTGTGTCCCCAAAATCAATCAGCTGGGGCTGGCTTTTGCCCCACGGAGCCGGAGGCTCACCTTCAAAACGTCGCCTCGCATTCCCTGCCCGAAAATATCAGGAACTGGGGAAAGGTGGGCTCCGGTTTTTACCACAAAAGAGACAGTCCCACAGAAATATCACCCTCCGCCGGGTGATTCCCCCCCGCCGCGGCTGCCTGGCTGCAGGGCTCTGCTAAGGAGCCAACAGCAAGAAAATAAGCAAAAAAAGGCTGTTTGGGAGGAGCAGCCTTTCGATCCCTCAGCTGCTGCCCTCCCAGGCTGCGGGACCAGGGGAGCTCCACGGTGAGCAAGACAAAAACCACTGAAAAAAGGCAAACAGCCTGTGTCTGTCCCCCCCAGCCAGCCCAGGCACTGCCCCTGCCTGCCTGAGCCCGGACCCCCCAGCCCCCAAATCCTCTTTCAGCCCCAGTCAAAACTGCCAGAGAATGCACGGATTGATCTAGGGCACCAGTAACTCCAGTCCAGGAAGGAGAGTGAAACTGGGATCTGTTTGGAGACGGGGCTGGAAGCCGGCCCACGCTGGGAGTTTGCAGGGGCTGATTTTGCAGCTCGATGTTGTGTCTTACTCCTGCGCCTCTGCTCGCAGGCTCCCAGCCCGCTCCTGGGAGCGAGCGGCCGCGCTACGAGAACACGAGAACACGCAGTTCTTTGTGATTAACCCGCACCCTGCCCCGAGCCTCCGGCCGGCCAAGCCAGGTGAGGGGTCCCGGCCACGCATCAGCCACTTTCCTCCGCTGCAAAACATAAACGAGTTCAGGGGAAAAGAGCAGGGGGGGCGGCTGATTCTGACTGGGGGGGCTCCTTTCTGCAGCTGCTTTTGCTCTGCAGTCACTCACCAGCGATCTGTCCCCCCAAATGTATTTTGTTGGCCAGTGCTAAGAGCTGCAGAAACCGCGACACACGACTCGGGGATGTTGGGGCCCGACTCTGATGTCTCAATCGGGATCGACTTCTCTGACATGAGGGAGGTGGCGGCCGTGTGAGCTGTAATTGAGCTCCCCGAGAGTCAGACAGCCCAGAAATCTGTTATACTAAATGTCACCGAGAGGAAAAATATAATTCGTGGTGGGTCTGCAGCAGTTTTATTGCGAGTCCCATCGTTTTTAATGTTTTCCTTAAGTCTCGGCTTCTGGAATTATGTGCTTAAGGAAAACAATAATTTCTACGCTATTTCCCAGCCGTTCTGCCAGCAAAGAAAATCCTGGAAAGTTGAAGCCGTAGCGGCCAAATGCCCCGGGGAAACAAAACAAAAACAAAAAAGGGAAAAGCAGGAGGCGACGTGAAAAAACGAATTTTTTTTTAACTTGGGAGGGAAAAACGGAATCGAAGCGGCCGCGGGAATTACCGGCCCGGGGGCGCGGCGGGGACAGCGCGACCGCCGCCGGGGGAACCGCGCAGCCCCGCGCAGCCCCGCCGCAGCCGCGGAGCCCGGCCGTGTCCTACCTTCCAGGCGCATCCCCACGGTGAGGCACTTCTGGAAGCGGCAGTAGGGGCAGCGCTTGCGCTGGGTCTTGTCGATCTTGCAGTTCTGGCTCTCGGTGCAGGTGTAGTGCTTGTTGTTCTGCACCGTGCGCTTGAAGAAGCCCTGCGGCGGCGGCGGGCGGCGATGCGGAGGGCACCGGCACCCCGGCATCCCGGCACCGGGACCCCCGCATCCCGGCACCCCGGCATCCCGACACCCCGGCAGCCCGGCCCCGGGACCCCCGGCCCCGGCAGCCCGTCCCCGCGTCCCGCTTCCGTCGGAGGCTCCCGCCGCCCCCCGCCGCGATCGGGGCTCCCGTCCCGCCGCCGAGCGCGAATCCGCCGCTAACGAAAACGGGCGAGGAGCTGCCCGCGGCCCCCGCAGAGCCCCCTCCCCGCTCCCCGCACCGCCCCGGGCCCCTCTTCCCCGTGCAGCGATCCCCGCGCAGCCCCAGTCCGTCTCCCCGGTCCCCGCACAGCCCCGGTCCGTTGCCCCGGCCCCGGTCCCGTCTCCCCGGTGCCCGCACGGCCCCGGCCGGTCCCTACCTTGCAGCTCTCGCAGGTGAGCAGCCCGTAGTGGTACCCGGAGACCTTGTCCCCGCAGACCGGACAGAGCTCGTCCAGGTCCTCATCATAGGAATAGTCCATCCCCCCGGGCCCTGCTGCGGGACGAGCCGGCGGGTCAGCGGGACGGGGCGGCGGGGGCCGGGGCCGGGGACGGGGCGGGCGAGCGGCCCCCAGCCCCTGCGCGGGGTGCGGAGCGGGAGCGGAGCGCGGCGGAGACCGAGCGGCAGGTGCCGGAGCCGGAGCCCTTTATAGCGCCTGGAAGAGCATCTCCATGTTGGTGCGGGCGAGCGGCCACCCCCCCGGGGGCTGGGGGACCTCCTCTGGGGAGAGCGGGCGGCTCACGGCGCCGGGGACGGGGTGGGGGCGGAGGGACCTGCGGGGACACCCACGGGGACACGGGGGACGCGCTCTGCCGCGGCCCGGCAGGCCCCGGTGGGCAGCGGGAGCGGCCCCCCCCAACACCTCGGGCCGGCAGCTCCCGGGGGCAAAAAGGCAACCGGGGCCGAGTGCCCGGGGGCAGCTCCCACCGCGGGGGAAGCTGCTCGGCCAGGCCTCGGCAGCACCGGGGAGCCCAGGGGCTGGCCGGGCACGGGGCACCTCTCTGCTGGAAGGGGCCCCAGACCCTCCCCACTCCCCTCCCGGGGCTGGCAGAGCTGCCCCCACGCCATCGGTGTGGAACAACGAGCCCCCCACCTCCCCGGGCATCCGGCCTGCGAGCGGCAGGACCGGGGGGGAACTGGGAATTCGGGGGGCCGGAGGATGATCAAACGTGTCTGAGCAAGAGGAGTACCCCACCGGCAGCCCCGCTCAGTGCACGGCTCCCGGACCCCCGGGCCCTGCCAGAACCACCCCCGTGACCCCGGCCCAGGCTGCGGGGAGGTGCTCAGAGCCCAGGGCGAGCTGTGAGGAGCCCTGGGGTGTCCAGCAGCTCCTGACACCTGCTCTGAGGCCACTACCAAGGAGGTGACAGTTCGGACCCAGCGTTGGCCACCCCTCATGGAGCTGACAGTGTCCGGGTCCGCCTGTCAGCCAGCGGTTGTTCACTGCCGGTGTTTAATTCATTGCGTCACATTTAGGGATTCTTAATGAAATGTTCCGTGACGGCAGCAGACCGGCACAGAGCACCCATGCTCCCGGCATGTCCTGTTTATCGGGACGCTCCCAGGCCGGTAGGCCACACGCCGCGGCCACGGGGAGCTCGAGGCCCTGGCTCAGAGCTGGGCGCTGGAGCTGATCCCGTCCTGTCAGGGCCGACCCGCTCGCTCAAGAGACCCTTCGTGGGCAGGAGCGGGCAGGAGCCTGCTGCCTGCACAGCCCCAGGGATGGAGCTCCCATTCGAGGTGTTTTGACCCCAAAGGAGCTGCAGGGAGGGCAGTGGTTTGGGGGCTGTGGGCGCCCAGAGCTCCCGTGCCCGGGGAAGGGGAGCTACGGCTGCTGGCCCCCCATGGCTCATCCCCCACATCTCATCCCGCACCGCTGATCCCACCCGGCTCATCCCGCCCGGCTCGCCCCACGCGCTGAGGGTAGGAAGCGACGCTGGGCAGGGAGAGCGGCAAACAGGAAAGGGGCTGGTGGGAGCATCGCTCCAGAGCCACCAGGAACTGAGCCGAGGCTAAGAATAGCAGCCGAGCAGCCCCCGGTGCGGGGCAGGCCGGGAAGGAGTGATCCCACCGCCAGGCAGAGCCCCTTGGCCACGGCCCCCGCGCTCGCTGCGAGCTCCCGGGGGAGCTGCCGGGCAGCCGTGGAGCGGGACCTGCCATCCGGGAAGAGGAGCCCAGGAGGGGCCGCGGGTCGGGAGAAGGGCCGAGCAAACACCGCCAGGAACAAAAGCTACTCGGAGCCGAGGGCTGCGGAGCCTGCGGACACGGGATGGGGAAGAGGCGCTGGCTCAGCCAGCCCTGGGCGCTGGGGGGGTCCCGGCCGCCTCCCACGCCTGCTCCGGGCTGTGGGGGCTGCCTGCGTTCCCACGGGCAACACACAGCACTGGGGTGAGCGGAGACCCTCAGCCACCACTGGCTGCGCTCCCAGAGCCCCTCAGCAGCCAGATCTGTCACTTCTGACAGCAGCATGGCCACGGGGCCAAGGCTACGGTGAGGTCTCGCTCTGCTGCCCACGGCGTGCAGAGCCTCCGTCCCCACGCCCGCTGACGGGGACGGGACGGGAAGCGGAGGCCCACGCATGGCTCCTGCTTCCTCGCCAAGCCCGGCCGCATCCCCAGCTCCGGTCTCGGCCGCCGCCATGCCAGGGAATGGCGGCAGCGGCCACCAGATGGGCAGGACGGACGGGGGGACCGCGGTTCTCCCCACGGACACATACTCACCACAAGGCAGCCGCGCGCCCCCTCGCGCGTGGGGCCGGTGTGGCAGGACGGCCTCACTCGTGTCACCAGCCACCCGAGGACCCTCCACGGGGTGCTGGGCACTGCTGCCCCCTCCACAGCGGGTTGGGGGATTTATGGGACCTGTGTCCGCTGGGAAGGTGTCGGGGCTCTGGCTGCGCACACACCGCCCTGGGCAGGACACCGGCCAATCTCCTCCCCGTGGGGGCCAGGCTCAGTCGGGATGGACCCACTTCGGTGCCTTATTGGCTTCTGTGGCCACGTGACCGCGCTGAAAAACATCATAATTAAGCTACAAACCGCTGCCCATAAACTAGCATTAGAAAGTGACAGCGGAGATAAGTGGGACCCCTGCGGCAGATAACGCGCCATGGGAGAGAGACCCCGCGGGGAGGTGGGGGGCACCGGTGGGCGGCAGCAAGCGTGCCAGCACCCACGGCCACGCTGATTTACGGCCCGGGACGGGAGGGAGGGGGCTGTGGGTGCGGGGCAGGATGCCTTCGGGAGGAGTGTGAGCCCACCACACCCACCAGCGCCGGGACCTGCAGCCGGGGCCTCCCTGGCCCCAAGGGTCTCCTCTGCCGGGGAGGGCAGGAGGAGGCTCCTCCACGCACGGGGCCCCAAACAGCACTTGAAGGAAGACGGTGCCCCTGGGCCAGGGAGGTGACGGGGCTGCCAAGCCCCCAGCAGTGGAGCTGGGCACAGTCCTGACCCACGGGTGCTGTGGTGGCCACAGGGCTCGGGTTTCCAATCACCTGGTGAAAACACAATGGTGGCAAAGCCCAGCGCCGGGGCAAGAGGCCACGTGTGAGACCTCTGGTCCTGCCAGAGCCGGGATTTGTTCCCGCCGCTGGCCCTGCGCCTTGGCCGCCCATCACCCTGGCGTGTCCCCGTGTGCTTGTGCTCAGGGTCCCGCTCTTTGCCATGTCCCACAGTGACGACAGCCCCGAGGACAGGCTGGCCACCGCGGCCCCGAGCCCTGTGCTGGTGCAGTGAGGGCTCTGCCCTGGCCGGGCGGCTGCTGGCAACCGGACCAGCGCGGCAGAACCTGCAATCCCGGGCTCAAGAGCCAGGGGAAGGCTTGTCCCCCCTCGGCACCATCACAGCCCTGACATGGGGTGACGGTGACGGGCCCTGCCGTGTACCCACGCTGAGCAGGGGGGAGCAAGGAGCCCCCTGGTGCCGCGGCTGTGGGGAGAGGAGCGGGAGCAGCGAGCTGCGCAGCCCTGCTTGTTTTTTCCTTGCTCTGCAGCTGAAGAGAGGAGAAAAACTAATGAAAACAGAGCTCTGGAAGAAGCGCCAGGCCCGGAGCGGCTTCCGCCCCAATCCCCAGCAATTATCAGCCGCATGCCAGATGTTCCGACGCGATGCCAATGTCAGAGAAAATAAATCTGTGGCAGGTTCAAGGTCCCTGCCGGGCCGGCACGCAGCGGCTTGCGGCTCAGCACCGCGTGAGGCGGGGACGGAGCTGCGGGGCGGCCGCAGCCACTTCCTCCCGCCGGGCATTGTTCCCCCGGGAAGCCCCGGCCTCGTGCCGGCCGCTTGCTATTTTTGCAGCAAGGTGCTTTCAGGGGCAAATACGTCCCTGCTGGCCTTGGGCACTTTCCTTTGCACAGGCCTTGCCAAGGCTGCGGCCCAGCTTCTGCAGCGGGTGCGTGGCCCGGGGTCAGGGCCGGCGCAGGGGCCGCGGTGCAGCCCAGCAGGTCCCGGCTGGCGGCGGGAGGGCGGATTTGGGAAGGCGGCTCCGGAGCAGCCGGGCAGGGCGGGCACAGGGGGCTTCGGTTCCGATGCTGGAGCCCTTTGCAGGGGCAGCACTGAGCCCTTGCCCGTGCTCCTGCCCTCCTTGTCTGCCTCGTGGTGGGTTTGGGCTGGGACACGGGACCAGCGGTGCCCAAGGAGAGCCTGGATACCCCTGGCAGCACGTGCCTGAGCAGGCAGGAGCAGCCAGCACAGGCAGAGCCTGCACTGAGGGCTCCCTGCAGCCCCAGGGGCCCCTGGGGATGGGGAGGAAGTGCAGACAGGGGTGACATTTTGGTGGCCACAGCACCCAGGAGGGAGTGATGGGGTGGCCCTGGGCTTCCAGCCACATGGGTCCCTGGGGATGTGCTGGGGAGGGGACGGCTGCTGTTCAGGGCTGGGGATGGGCCCCAAAGCTGCTGCCCTGCCGCAGCGCTGGCAGGACCAAGGGACCGGCGCAGCCTCCGCTTTGTGCTGCTGGCGGACCCAAGCACCGGCACGTCAGTCACCAAAGCCCCGGCTTTTGGTCCAGCAACTGTCCTGGCCCATCCCATCCCCTCCCGGCCGGGCCGTGGGTCTGGCTCAGCCGTGAGGCAGCTGAAGCCCGTGGAGCCGCACCACCCGCCATGGGTCTCAGCCGTGCTTTGGCTCCTTGCTGGTGTGTAGCCTTGATGCTCAGCAAAGCATATCTCCTCCTCGGATTTTATCTTCATCCACTCAGCTTATCGGCGGCGGGGCAGCCCTCCTGCCTGCGCCACGTTCCTGGAGCGTGCCTGCAGCAGGTGTGGTCAGCACTACTGTTTGCCAGATCTGGCTGCCTGCGCCGCCGGCTGCCCGCAGTCCCTGACTCCGGGGCCTGTGCCGATAATGCGTGCGCGGCGAGGACTTTGGCGATAGCGTTCCCGATGACATTACCTTGTCCCCCGCATTCTTCCGATGCCACGCACGCCTTCGCTCGGGGGCGCGGGCGGGCCCGGCGCATGGCGGCGTGTGCAGATGCTGCGCAGGCAGCGCCGGGAAGCGCTGGTGGTCTCTTCCCGGGGGGACTCATTGACATATCAGTCACATAGTTCTGCATAATTGGGACTTGGATGCAGCCTCTCTTTATGTTTCCTCTTGGCAGTTGCCAACAACATGAAGCACTCCTGGGTCAAAATGACAGCCTTTTGTTTACTATTCCTGCTTATGTGCCTCATTTTCTTCAAGGATAAGAGCTCTTTATAGGAATCTTTATTGTGATGAGGTTAGCAGAGAGAAAGATTTCTCTCTAGCTTTCTCTCTTTCACAGCTGATTAGCGGGGTTGGCCCATGGGGACAGAGACGTGGAGCTCGAATCCAGCGCTGGCCTCGGGGTCCCCCGCCACGAACCGCATCTGCTCCCGTGCAGTCGTACCCCCCCCCAGCCCCGCCAGCACCCAGCCCCGTGCAGGGTGCCCAGGCCGGCCCGTGCCCCCGCAGCACCGCTCCCCTCGGCTTCGGGTGGGGCCACAGGGACGGGGTGTCACCAGCCCGAGCAAAGGTACCGCGAAATCCAGCCACCCCCAGGAGCTGGGGCAGGAGCTTACCAGGAGCACAAACCTCTTGAGCATGCAGTTACTATCCCAGCCGTGGTGGTCCATCCTTTGAGCTCCCCTGATCGGTGGTGATCGACCCCGTCAGAACCGCCAAGAGCAATTCTTGCACCTGAACTTGGCAAAATGAGCAGTGAGAGACGTGTGATGCTCCAGCAAACGGTGACCCACCGGTCTGCTGCGTGCAATGGACTGGTTTTCAGGTTTGAACTCCGGAGGGACAGTGACTGGGCAAGAGATGAGGAGAGATGTGAGGGCGGTTGGTGACAAGATGGGGAGAAGCTCAGGGAATAGATGGACACCAGTGAAAATCCTTCCCCCGCCCTGGGCGATGCCCCACGGGACCATCCCAGTGGGTCCTTCACACACTGCTGGGCTGACACCAGCACCGTGGGCGCGGTGACCCAGCCTCACCTCGCAGCCCTGTCCCAGCCAGTGGCCGTGGGGTGACACTTTGGGAACAGCAACTCTTTTTAAGAGGAAAGCAGCCTATCCTTGAAAGTTACTTTCTGAAGGTCAAGAGTGGGACTGTGACAGAGCAGCCTGACAAACGCATCTCCCAAAGTCCTTGGGCCCGATAATGTATGTCCCGTGCAATGTTGACACTAGTGATCCACCAAAGATCAGGTTAACAAGTTTGACGTTAGTGACAGCGTGATTTGTTCAGCGCTGGCTCTGAATTCATAGAGCGGCTGGCCTTCGGTGATAAACTATTGCACCGCGCGCACGAGGCTGTGGCAGTTGTCACCAGCCGGAGCACCGAGATGAAAAGGAAGCAGAGCTCTAATCAAAATACAGTGGTCAGTAGAGGTTGAGCTGAAAATTAAAATGTGCTGGTACTTTTCCCTCTCCAGCCTTGCTTTCCAGGCAGCCCTTTCTGCCAGCGCGGGGCGAGGGGAGAGGCCGCCCCATCGCCTCCGTGTGGCTCCAGCAGCTCCTCTCGCTCGGTTCGAAGGTGAGGACAAACCCATCGCCCCACGTGTGCGAAGCGTCCTCTGCCACCTCCCGGGGAGCCCCGCCACTGCTGACCTTCAGGGCCCCCTTGCAGGGAATAAATCCAGGGCGGCAGGGCGTCAAAGCCGCCCGAGCTGCACCATGGAGGAGAACTGCTGTAAATAAGGAAAACCAACACACCAGAGAGGGCAGGAGACGTGAGAGGGCTCAGCAGAGGAGCGGGGCAGTGCGGCACACGTCAGGATTGAAGTGAGGATGAGATAAACCCTCTAGAAGGAGGAGGGAGGGGGTAGGCACAGTGCTGCGGCAGCACAGGGAGCGGGGACCCTGCCTGGGGGGACCGGGGACCCTGCGGTGAGCAGGGGCAGATGGAGGTGCTGGGGGAGATGGAGCCGGTCTGGGGGCAGCACCAGCAGGGAGCAGCACTGGGGGCGGTGAGGAGCCGACCAGCCGCTCTCCTCCACGTCACCCCAGCAGCCCTGGGAATGCTGCAGCCTCTGAGCCCTCCACATCAAGCAGATCGAGCTTCCCCATGGCTGGCGCCTGCCGCCGCAGGGAGAGGAGCAAAGCTTTCCTGGTGGGAAAGGAGATTTTCTGCAGAAACACCCAGAGATGGGCTCCTGAAGCAATTCCCTCCTGGAACTAGGTCTTCTCCTCCCTCTCCCCTCTGCTCAGTGCCTGCTCCTGTGATGCCCTGGGGAAGGGGACGTGCAGGGGCTGTGGGACAGCGCGAGGGCTGGAACGAGCATCCTGCCCAGGAGTGAGCTGCGAGCTGGGGACTAGACCTCAGGTGAGGCTGAACGTGCTCAGTGCCCCTTTATGGTCCGACACGTTTACTGCATCTGCTCTGAGGGATTATTGCCAGGAGAACGCTCCAGCGTGGGGGAACAACTGCTTCACCTGGCTGCAAACAACGGCCACGGGCCCGGGTCAGGGCAGAGCACGGCTCTGCCATGTCCTTGGCTTGGCTCAGGTTTTGGGACGGCTCAGGTTTTGGGACAGCTCTTCCTAGCTTCCCCTGCTCCCCAGATCAAGGCCCCTTTTTAGGTCTGAACGAGCAGATTTCTGCTGTCTCTGGAGAACAGACACTGGGGAATTTCCCAAGCACGGACGCCCGTTGCAGGACAACCCTGCCCTCGTCCGTGGACCCACCAGCTCCATGCAGGGCCCAGAGCCGCTGAGTCTTGCCTGTGAGCGTGGCCGGGGAGGGCTGAGCTCATCCGCCCGCCCTGCCCAAGGAACTGGTATTTCCCCAGGGGGACACACACCCGCCAGGGGGACTGAGGGCAGAGACACAGCAGTGCTGCTCCTCAGCCTCCCAATAGGGACGGCAGAGCTGCCGGTCACTCCCCCTGCAGCCGGGGGTCACACCAAAGGGGAAAGTGATGGAAAGAAAACACCCCAAAACTGTCCAGCGAAGGGAAGCAGACTTTTGGCCTGCACCCCTCTGCCCTGCGGCTGGGGACAGGCTCTGCCCCCCACAAAAACTGCGTGTTACAATCCATCAGCTCCGTGTTCAAACCCAGGAGCTGTCAGTGATGAAATCCTTCAGCTTCCGAGGAATACGGGGAGGGCTGTATCCCTGTGTGCCAGAAGGCAGACACTTAACTGCTGTTTCTTTGCCATACAATCTCCCACTATTAAAATAAGTGGGGAAAAAAAACCTCCTCAACGCCCTTAAGCACAAGAGCTCCTAAACATTAAAAAGGAAGAATTTCCATTTTTATGAGTTTAGCAATGCGGAAAGTGCCGGCAGCCCCGCGGGAGGGAGCAGCGGAGCGCAGGGGCTGGCTGCTCACTTGGAGTCGCCTTTGTGGCAGCGCGGCGTCTCCCTGAGTGGGCCTTAAGGCGCTAATACACGTGGAAATGTAAATACGAAAAGTGCTTCTTAGTCTTTTAACACGCACCCACCTCAGTGACACGAGAGACAGTTAAATGATTCCTGCAGTTCCTCTCTGGAGCATGCTGGTCAAGGATTCCTGGTTTGTTTGCTTCTTTGGATTATTCCTCCTGCCTGCAGCAGCCATTACCGCTCGGGTCTCCTCCCGCTGCCGGCACAAACCCTCCTCCTGCTGCATCCCGCGGCGACAGCGACCCACTTGAACCACAGTGTGTTCTGGCCATCCTGCACAGGAACCCCCTGGGGACATGGCGGGCACCTTGGGCTGCAAGGGTGCAGCGACCAGGAGGAGAAAACCCGTCCTCTTGCCTCCTCCTCGGGGCCCATCGCACGGCCAGGCTCAGAAAACCTTCATGTCTCGCCTTGTCCCCCCGCCCCGAGGCGCAGGACCCCCCCCAGCTCCCGAGGAAGAGCTGCTGCTGAAGGGGGAAGGTGCAAGCGAAGAGCAGACACCAGCGGTGCAGAACAATTCACATTTATTAGTTCATACAGCTAACACTCGCTAAACATGCGTTCAACACTTATTGGTCACATTTCCACAGGTAGTCAAGTCACAGAGCAGAGCAGCGGGGCAGGGGCAGGTCGGGCTGACACAGACCCACGCTGGCCCCGCCGCACAAGGGGGACCGGCCGTGCCCTGGCGCACCCGAGACGTGCCGGCAGAAACATTCATTTGGTCGTAGCGTAGTGACGGAATGGCAGCTCCCGAGAGGCGCCGCACGGGGCCCGCTCCCCCTCGGGTGCTGCGGGGCGAGGGTGGCGGCAGCCAGACACACTCCTCCTGCCCCGGCCCCGGCTCTGAGCGTGCCAACGGTCACCGTGTGTCATGCCGAGGCAACATCCTGCTTCCCTGATTTACACAAGGGATCGTGGGAAAAATGAAGCGTTTTACCGGGAGCAACCAGTGCCTGGAACATCAGCGGAAGGACCCGGAGAGCGGGACCAACCCGTTTGGAAACGTCCCGCAAACCAGCCATGGGCCGACACAGGCACAGGGCAGCAAAGCAGAGCCGCTCCCCTCTGAGCTGCCCAGGACGTTGGCGCGAGGCCTCTGCGAGGTCCCGGGCTGCAAATGCAGCTTCTGCAGCCCATCTGCCCCGGGACAGAGCTGCAACCGGGCCCGTGGCTCGATGGGCACCAACAAAAACCAAACCAAAGAGCCCCCGTCCTGCCGGGCTATGCAGGGATAGGCGGCTGCAGGACACTGTGAGCGGTGGCTCGGTGTGGCAGTGGCCACAGTGGTCACCGCCATGGCCCAACGCTTCCCGGGGGCCGGGCGGGCTGGGAAGTGAAAACCATCATCCGGTGCAGGAACAGGAACCACCCCCAACCCACGGGAAGGGACACAGAACTCCAGCCATCACGGCCCCTGTTCTTGGCTGGCAACAAACACTGGCAGCATTTTGTTTTTCACACAATCCCTTTGAGATGATAAACAGGATGTCACACGAGGTAGTTTTGTTATGGAAATTGAGTCAATAATGTTATCAACTATTACAAGACATTTTATAAATTGAAAGAAAACAATGAATCACAAAAGGCTTTGTTAAGGTTGATCGTCATCTGGTTTCAATTTCTGTTTCTTTTTGCCCTTGGGGGCATTTCTTCCACTGAACCATGCTGCTTCTTTCATAGACTTGTTAGAGGTCAGCTGCACAGGAGCTCTTTTTTAATTTTTTTTTCAAGGGGAAGATATTGCCTGGATTGGCCTCACCAGCTTTTCACAGGGCTGGCTTAAACTCAGATTTGCAGCTCCTGGCTGGTGAGACTGCGGGGAAGGTGGTTTTGGCCCTGCAAACTTTTGCTGACTCTTGCGGCTCGGTGCCAGCTCTGCCCGGCCTGGACGGGGCCTTTTGGGTGCTCCCAGCAGCTGTAACTGAACCAGTTTCACACGTCAGTACCTTTCTCAAGCAGCCCGACCGAGCTACGACCTTACCAGCCCATGATGGGGAAGTTGTGCTGACTGGAAATGAAGATGCTCTAATTCATAAGCAACAAACCGAGCACAGAACACCGGAACTGGCGGCCAGGGACGTGCTGAGAAATTCCCATTTTCCCCTTTTCCACGAGCACCGCCGGGAGGCTCTTCCCATCAGACCCCAGCTAAGCCTTCAGCAGGCAAACTGCCCACAAGACAAACCAAACGTTCTCCCCCCAAATCTCCATGTGGGGGCTTTGTTCAGCTTCTGATGGGTCCCCCAAACAAGTCATGAAAGAAGCAACTGTTGCAACATCAAAACTAGGGTTTCTCTGGGTCACATTTTAAATACTTATCCCTGAGCTTCTGTGTATTGCAAACAACACACCGTGAACCCAGAGAAACGCCACAGCTTGACACTGACACCCTATGTATTACCCTTGATTCACACATCATCTACAACTTAAACATTAGCTTCATACTTAAACTAGTTCCCCAAGTTTCCCCCTTTCTCCTGCCTTTTATGTGGCAGGGATGATTGCCGCTTATTATCCTGAGAAATAACAACATTTTCACAGACACCAAGCTTCATAGCTTCAAATCAAAACCAAGAAAGAAGAAAGAGTGAACGGTAAATAGCACATTCACAGGAGAATCTTTTTTTTTTTTTTTCCTCATTTTAAAAAACGTAGTAAAGAGAAAAGAAATTCAAGTTTTTTAAAAAAGGTTGGTTTGAAGGACAAGACTTAAACTCCTTAACCCGAGGCGGCTGCGGTTCTGTGCAGAAGCCTGAAGAGCAAGGGCAGGTTCTGCGCGCAGCTGAGGGAGGGACGGGCAGCGAGCGGCACCGGACGCGGGTTCGAGCTTTTGCACGGGCAACTAAAGGGCAGGGGCCCGGCCACCGGCCTCCCCCGGCGAGCGAGCGCAGCCCTGGCGCAACGCCGCAGGCCGGGAGCCCTCCTCGCCCTCGCAGGCTCGCTCGAAGCAACACCACAGCGCTGGGACAGTGGGTGTCACCGGGCCAGCAGCTCGCCAGTACTGGTTGCCCTGCAGCTGGCAATCTGACCGGCTACTGTGCACTGATCAACCCGAAAACACCGTGTTCCCCCTTTGGTCTTTGCGTGACAGGAGACAGCAAAAGCTCAGGATTTAAGAATTACAGAAAAAATCCAGAGCTGCACCCCAATGACCCAAAGCACCCAGTGCCTCCGCGCAGTGCTGCGGGCTAGCAGGCATGAGATGAGGACGACGAACGCCACTGGCATTATTAATGCTTAGAAAGTAGCCGACGTGCAGGCAAACCCGCCGGAGAGTTCGTCCCCACTGCAGCAGCTCTGCCGTGCCCAGAGCCCCCCAGTTCTGAGGCACCTGGTGTCTCCCAGCACCCCGCTCGCTCTCTGCTGCCCAGCCCTGGCGCGGGGCCGGGCACGCCGAGGACCAGGACTCGCTGCTGACACCTCAGTGGTGTCAAGGCCCAGCTCAGGGGACACAAGCCGGGCCCAAGGGCAGGCAGTGGAGGAAAACCCAGGTGCTTTCCAACAGCTTTTGTTGAGGTGCTGGGGTCTTGCCCCCCGAGCTGGGACTCGGCCCCATCAGCCGGCAGCAGCAGTTTCTGCTCCGTTCTCGGAACTGAGGGACAAGCTTCAGGCTGTAAAAGAGCAATGGGGGTACCTCGGCAGAGTCCCTCTGAGTATGTGAGCCTGAGCACTTCAAATTTATGTCCCAAATCTCTGCTCAGATTAAAAGTAACTCTTCAGCTTTCCATCTGCACAAATGCTATGAAGGAGAGGAGGGGGTCAGCCAGCCAATTTATCTTTCAAATCGGGGATAAAAATTGACTTGTCATGGCAGAAAATTCTACCAAAGACTATTATTGTTGATTGATTCCTCTATGACAGAAGGTCAGATAAGCAAGAGCAGATAGATACCAAAGATAATGAACTTCCCCCTACTAGCATTAAGCACAAATAAAATATGAGTCCCTGTAAACCGAATGTTACGTGAAGAATGGAACAAAAATTCCAACCTTTCCAGGGTGTCCTTCAAACCAAATTCACAAATACATCTAGTGACTGACCTAACGTCTCTACATCTCTAGCTACATTCCTACTTCTCATAATACCTGAGTTTGCAATGCAACACATTCACTTTACCCTGTTTAAAAAATACAAGTCGTTAGAGGACTTGGTGCAGAAGATATTAAGAACAACTGTCCGGTGAGCTAGGTTCTGCTTCGGTATACCGGCTTCTTCCTTACTTGTCAGTTTAGTAAGGCTTTTCTACTCCCTACAACAAATGGGTTATTTGTTAATGGATACTGCTGCCAATCAACCTTTGAAAATTTGCTTTATGCAACAGAAAGTAGAACATTCTTGTCCATTCATCAGCATAAATGAATTTAGGTTGTTTTGTTGGTGGTGGTGCAGCATTAGCCTTGGGAGTCTGTTTTGGATAAGCACAGAACACCTAATAGATTATTTTGGTTCGGTATTTGGCAGTAAGATGACCACTTTTATGTACACTAATTAAAACAAACTCTTATTCATCAACAGATTATAATAATTCAGTAACTGTAGAATAAAATTACTCCTATGCAATTTTAACAATTCATTGAGTGTATAAAACAGCAAGCCAGAAGATAACCCGTAATAAAAAGATCATATCAAGCTATTTGGAAATTAAACTTAAAAGCTGAGAAATACTTTCTAACTTACAAACAGATACACTAAAATCTTCCCATTTACACTTGAGGTATAGGCTGTATGCAGAAGGCTTTCCTGAGAAATACGCGCTTGTCTCATTTTACAGTCAGAAAGTAAATGAGATTTACGGAACCACCTTTGGATTGTGAAGCTCTATCAAGCTGAACTGCTGCTGGGCCCAGCAGCTGTTACCCGTAACATCCTATTTAAATAATGAAAAACGAGCAGCTAGTGGACTTCTAGAAGAAGGAACCCGTCAGGCTGGCGGCTGCCCGAGCGGGTCGGCAAAGGCGGCGATGCAGCGGGACACGGCACGGCCGCCGACCGACCGCAGGGTGTGCCGAGCCGGGGGGACACGGCGCCGCCGGGGCTGCAACCGAGGGAGCACCCGCTGGGCGAAGGGGAAGGAAAGACTTTGGTGAATGAGGTTTTTCTCCTGTTCACCGTCACATTCATCTCACAGCAGCTTCAGTCCCCTGAGCAGTACTCGCTGTGCGCCGCAGCCCTCACCAGCACAGGACAAAAGTAGCAACTGGTCCCTCCTAGCCCGAAGGAACAGAAGTTGTTTCTCAAAATATTTTTAAAACAGCATTCAAACGCTTGCTGATGAACCCTCTTGCTACATAAACATCAAATTCATATCTAAGGACAGAGAGAAGGAAATCCAGCCAGGGCGAGGCGGCTGCCTAGGAGAGTGACTGAGTCTTTGAACATTAATTCTTAATGAAGGAGATGAGAACAAGAGCATCTCATCCAACCTCCCCACCACCACCACGAGCAGGAAGCCACGAGGTTACTCATGAGAATACCCAAGTTTAGACAAACGCCAGCACTTAGCAATTACTCAGAGAGCTAACCAGCTGTCATTAAACCAGTTCTCCACGCCGTGGAGTGGTGTGGAGGTTGCGAGATGGGAAACCCAAGCCTTGCAAGACCTAGGACAGAGCAGTTTACCAAGAACTGCATTAACACCCTCTTCCCTGGTCAGAAGGGATCCCACAAGCAGCAGAACGGTCCTGGCAGGATATGACTATGGATCACACATTCCCTGAGGCCAGTAGAGAAAGCCATGCCGGAGGACACCGGAGTCCCGTACCCCGCTACACAGGTCACGCTTAACCACAGGGTACGTTAACTCTTCCCAGAAACGGGCTGCCTGGGATTGCTGCAGTGCAGAACCCTCCTCAGCAGTCAGATACCACCTTGGAGGAATGCACTAAAAGGGGAATCCTGCCTCTTCTCCAAGTGAGGTTTTTCCCGCTTTTGTGAACCTAAAATGGACGTTAAAGAAGTGATGAGAAATTACTTGCAGTTCTCTAGCAACAAGAGTACCTTTGTGTAACGCCAGGAGCCTGCTCCGAACTGCAGCCACACAATTCCAGTCGAGTGGAAAGGTGCTGCAGTGATGGTGAGAGGCCAGGCTGGGGCTGGGGGCAGAGCTGCTCCTGCAGCCCCCGGGAGGGGCCAGGCAGCTCGGGAGCCCTGCGGTCCCGCTGCGGCGCGAGTCGGGGAAACCGTGGGAGCTACCACCTGCATCTGAAAACTGCCAGGGGAAAAGAAACCAGCGGGCTAGACAGACTTTTCCTTCTTCTCCACTCCCTGCCTTTTTTAAATTATTATTATATCTAAAGAAAAAAAGCTTGGCACTTCTCTAACACCTGCTTCTCCAAAATCGTCCGTCTGGGATACTAACAGCTCTGTCAATGCGGTGAGGCTGTTTGCTCTCTACGACAAACGCTTTTGGATAGAAATCATGGAAAGAGCAGTGCGCGAACAGCATCTTCTCCTTGAGGTAGTCTTAGTCAACTCGGTCCCCAGCCCCCAAATACAAAAGAACTAACCCTAACAAACACTGTAACATTAAACATCTTCACATTCTGTAAACCGCTGGAGAATGCATCTGCTGCATTCATACAGAACCATGTGCATCGTGTTGAAGATCATACATTCAACTCTGTCGTGAAATAAATATATAGGAAAAAGAGTAAAAAAACAAAAACAAACAAAAAAGATTCTTGCTACAATGGCAGGGACGCCCACCGCCCCGTCTCCTGCCTGGATCGCGTTTGCCCCTCTCCCGGGGTGAGCCAGCTCCCTGCCTGAGGCACAGCGTAAGGCACCGGCCGGGGCCAGCTGGGCTCACTCTTTGCTCACGCTCGTCTTGCAGGAATGTAGAACGGCCTTAAAAAGGAGAGGCAGCTGCTCCAGGGGGACGTTCACCATTTTTCCTGGTAAGAAGAAAAAACAGATTTAGCAGCCACTCCTGAATCAGATTTCAGAGACACCTAAGCCAGCAACGCTGGAGATGGTTTTACCTTGAACCTCTCGGAGAAACAGTTAATCATCCTACCGCTACATTAGATATTTGATATTCATTTGGACATAACAGGATTTATTATTTACTGAATCGAAAGCAAAATAAACGGGCAAAGTCAGATCAAAATGATTTCTCCACAATGAAGCAGTATTTATAGAAACTGGGAAAGACTAAATCCCTCTCTCCTCAAACTCCCTTGTTGATCTCAATGAGTAAATTACAAGAGCTGCTCTGTGATTATTATCTAGTTCATTACAATGGAGTAGGATGAAGCATACGGAGCCTTGACACAGGGAGGCAAGTATCTCCCTTTGCCATAACATTCAGGAACAAACAATATTTTAGTAACACCAGACCTTGTGGATCTAATTAGTGACACAACTGCATGTGAAAATTCACCTGCGGATTTCAGAGGTCCAGACGAGCTGAAACCTGGGGGCTACTCTGCAGAACTGCTCGCCGCCCTGCTTATCACCTGCTCCTTAATTAGGTGGCATTGCAGGAATCTCCTTATGAGAGACCTACTCAAGCCAGGATTACGCCCTTTTGAGACAAAATGCCTCCGAGTTGGGAGTGAAAGGAAGAAACTAAAATGAGAACCTGACCAAAGTACTTAAAGGGTGGCAGGTCAGAGCAAGGTACGTCTCCCTGGGAGTAGGACATGATGCCACGTCCGCCAGTGTCACAGGGACGACCTGCAAAGAGCCGGCTTCGATCGGAAAAAGTCCCACACAAACATCCTCCACCAGAGTCGACAAGAATTTCACTGTTACAAATTAATTTTCTTTTAAAGGCAAATTTCGTAACTTGCACACGATCCCAGTGGGAGATGAGCTCAAAAAGTTACCTGCAATATATCGTATCTCTGGCAAACACATCATTAAATCCGGAAAACGGTTTGGCTGGTGTGGGTATTTGTACTCCGTGAAGTCCTGGCAAACGTACCAATACCGCTTGTTCAGCTGCTCCAGCTGGGACGCGTTAGTCAGACCCCTGATGTCTGAAAGGGAATGTGACGAGAATAATGAAAACATGACAAAAACATCCTACAAGAGCGGCAGCCTCGCACTTATTGCCATTTCTGCCGGAAAGACAAACTGATTGCTAAAACTCTAAGCTGGGTCCCTGCTTCGGAGACTGGCTTCGAGTGCCCAGTTGGGCAAATACTAAAACTTCCGTCTCCCCTCCGGGCACGCCTGCAGCACGGATGGGCCTTTCCACACATGTCTGGGTACAGGATTTCCTTCCACGGAAGACAGGGATGAGAACAGTTAATGGCCTAAGCTGCTCATCTGCAGAGCTCAATGGATGCTCTTGGAGATAACAGCTCCAGCAACCTTAAATCCCCGCCTGCCTGGTGTAAAGTAGCTGTATGTCAAGGTTTAGTCCTCACAGCGGATTCAGCGTAATACTTCCTCAGACAGAAACATGTTGATTTTAGCTATATCATCTTGGCTGAGGAAGGCGCTCAACTCTATAATTCAAGGTATCATCATATTTCTCCCCATCTGCTTATGAATTATGTCATATGAGCTTTATAAACTTGTCAACTTCTTACTTTTAAATTTAGCTTTGCCGATGTCAGGCAACACACTCAAAGGAAAAATGGACGTTTCCAAGCTCTCAAACTGGCAGGAAGTCCCACTGCCACCGTCGAGCATGATCAACGGCACCGGCACGCTGCTGGGGGTCCTGGGAAGGATCCAGCGCGCTGGAGCCAGGAAGCTCCAGACCCTCGGTGCAGGCTCAGTATTGTAAGACCATCTGACGGAAGAGGCATTTATCTACTGCCCAAAAGCTGACTTTTAAAAATAATTCTCAGGTATTTCACATAAAAAATTGCAAACTTCAACTAAAAATAAAAGAAGACAGGAAGTTAATGAAAATACATTTTGGAAAACAATGGAGACAGCTCGAGAAGTGTATTATCCAGCGTCAGGAAACTGCCCAGGGAAGCAAACCGGAACCTCAGCCCGGCACAGATTGAAGCGTCAGCACTATCTCCTGCTGGAAATGAGTGGGGGAGGAGAGAGCCTGCAGCACATTTCCACAGACTGCAACTATCTTTCACCGTACAAAAGACTTTGGGGACATTTATTTCCAAAATTACAGCTGAACACCATCCATTAAGCATTTGCCTCTCAACAGTTTTTTTCATTTACAACATGAAGAAATGTCCTGCGAGGCCCCACAGACGCGGGGCCACACCAAATGGCTGGGAAGGGGGATCCACAGCAGTGGATTGAGACAACGTACAGGACTGGAGACAGGGACAAACACCACTGAGGAACAAATCCCACCTATTCCAAACTATTTCAGCCCACTACAATTGTTAGGAAATGACCAGGATCTTCCAACACATTGAAGAATCACTCTGCATGGATTTTGAAATGTCCAGGTTCTTGCAGCAGCCTGGACTGCCGGCTTTAACACACTGGTTCATCCACAGGACGATGCAGTCCCTTCTCAGGCAGAATTCACCGCCTGCACATAAATACTTCATTCATGATTACTTTTCGCTTTGAAGAGTTAGCAATCTAAAAGTAGGAAGTCAGCTAGGTGACCTAAGTATTTATCCTGAAGGTAAATATTTAAAGACTCAGAAAAGCTCTAAAAGAAAGGGAGGACTCGTTTTACAAATCCACTCTTTAAAGCAGAAAAATGAACAAATACAGGTTGTTATGCAAATAGTCAACATTTACTTCAGAAAAAAAAGTCATGCACATCAACTGGTTTTAAAGTGTCATTTAGTTAATCACAGAATAGTTTGGGTTGGAACTGACCTTAAAGACCATCTAGTTCCAACCCCCGTGCATGGGCAGGGACACCTCCCACTAGATTTTTTAGATGACACATCTTTGTCTGATGAAGTTTGTTAGCAGCTGGTAAGTCATCACCCACCCAAACCTTTCCCAGAAAGTTTCCACCAGCCTCTCTGCTCTGTTCTTGTTCTGGCATTGGTACCCTTGGTACATAAGTAAAATGACACACTTACTGTCGTTGATGCCTATATTTAAAGGTAATAAAAACTTTCTAAGCAAATGAATTCATTCACTTGCAGGATTTCACTCTGCACAGCGGCAAATGCAAAAAGAGAGGTTTCAGAGCTCGAGCCTCTTCGTGGGTCTCGGACCCCCGCCTCCCATTTCTCATCAGGGAAACAAAGATTGCTCAAACCATTCCAGAGAATTTCTCCAGTGGGGCCGATACCTTCTCTTCATCGACTCACCTTGATTTAGAAAGTTAATGGCTTTCATACACGCGTACTCCTCGTTGCTGACCTTCAACTGGTTAAATTTGCGAAAGAGGTAGATCAATCGCTCCATCACCTCCATCCCCTCTTCACTGAATCTGGAGGATAGAGATCACACATCAATGTATACAGGGCACAGTCCACACAATAAAGGCAAGAAGCTTATTAAAATAACTTCAGAGATTTAAACATCTTGCAAGAGAATTAAAAAAAATTGTCATCAAAACCACTTCAAGTCTGCTGGCACCATTAAAGTAGAAGGAGGAAAATGACTCAGTTACAAACTTAACTGCTAGATATTTTAGCAAAAAAACATCTCTCAGGGATTCAGTTCATCACCAGCCTGCTCTGACAGAGGAAAAGGTTTGATGGAGCCAGGAACATGCAAAAAACTTCTTGTGTGCTTGCAGGCACGCTGCTTTGCCTCTCTACGCTTGTATTTCCCCAGATTTCAACAAGGATTGTGCCTTTGCACTTCACTGGGCTAATGGGAGGTTTAACTAGGCAGTTTGGGGAATGAGATGAGATTTCACAGAAATGTGGAGTCTTGTAGGACATGAAAATATCCTGCAAAACACCCGTTGTCCTGCCAGATGCAGGGGCTGGTAGGTATTTCCCCTCTGCCTGGTGTTGCACTGTGCCCATCTGTGACAGAAGGCGGCTCACAGCCGCATCACGCAGCACTGCGCCTTACTCCTGATGGATATTTTTGCAGGTTAAAAGCACCTCTAGCAATCCTTGGAATACTTCCCCCGTTCACAAGACAGGCTGCCTGCAGCAGTGTTTCACATGTTGTCCCCCTCCCCACCTCCCACCCTTCTTCAATTTGTGCTTCCCACCACCTGCAGCAGCCCAAGGGCACCTGCACTGGCCACCAGCAGAAACACCAGCGCATCCCCGGGGGCCTGGGGGTGTCCCCAGGAGCTGTGCAGCCACACAGCACCCCGTATCCCCCCCCCCGAGAGAGCTGGGAGCGGTGCTGCTTTACAGCAAACTCTGCAGCAAACACCCAACCCCACATCCACGTTGTTGGCTTTAAACAAACCCCTCTGGCCTACAAAGCTGATCCGTTCGTTTTAACCTCTGCCTACAGAATCAGCGCAATCCCCAGGCCATGGCTCTGCACAGCACCTCGCAGGGGATCAGCTGAGCAGCAGCACCCGAGCAAGGCTGCCCCGGGACTGCAGGAACATGGACCCCAGACCCCGCTGTACAGACACCGCCTCCCGGAACAAAGGCCATTCCCAACAGCAGAAGTGTCTACAGCTTCTCCTATCTGCAGAGCGCTGTTGGAAACAGCCTTGTTTTAAACCCTGACCCACACACAACAGCGGCGCACGCTTCATTTATCTGGCAGACAGGTGAGGAAGCTCACCTCCCGAAAATTCCCGGGAGTGACTCACAGGGAGCCTGCACTTCCACACAGCTGTATTTATTGCTCATTCATTATGGTTTGCTAATTTTCCTTGGCTGAGAGCTTCTGGAGTGAGACATACTGCAGGAAGGCTGGGATCCCTCTCACAAATACAAGTGTGCATGAAACTACAAATAACCGATGTTAAAGGGAGTGAAACTGCAGGCTATGGCCTAAGGATGAACCGTGCACTCTAAGGAACACACACCATTCCCTTCTAAACTTTCCCCCTCAAACAGGACGTGTGGGATGCACTGCACTTAATAAACACCTATCAAGATCCAGAAAAGCACTGCTGCCAGTGCGGACCGTCCGGGATCCTCTGCTGGGATCTGGATCCACCGCCCGCACCAGCCCTGGAGCATCTCACCAGGCACAGCCGTGCTGTTTCCGACTCTGTGCCGTCGGCTGAGAAGGAGCCGCGTGCTCGTCTCGAGCGTCCGCGCTCGCCAAGGGACGGAGAAGGGCAGGAGAGGGCACGCTGATGCACAGGGCGTGTCAATCTCCCCAAAATCTCTGGGGAAATTGCCTGATGGAGATTTTGTGGGTGCAGAGCGAGGTCCTCCTGCCGAAGGGAGCGCTGAGCTGCTTTCTCAGGAGCGCTGCCCCATGCACAACAGGCAGGAGTGGAGCTGGAGGGCGCGGAGGGCTGCTGGTGCCCGCAGGCACGCTCCGGACCTTCCCACGTGTGCCAACGGCCTCTCGGGAACACATCTCACTGCAATACCCCCCGGTTTCAAAGAAACCACATATTGCAAAAATGCTCAGAAGTGGGACAGAAGTGTTTAGGGAAGCTTCAGCTGCGCTCTGGCATTGTACACCACAAAGAATAAGAGCACAGCCAGAAAGCCATCTTTGAATAGAACAGAAATAGAACCATTTTCACTGAATAATACCTTATTTTGGCATGTGTGTTTGTTTACTTCAAAGTTATTTGTAAAATGCATGGTGGATTTTGACCTCAGAGAAGTGAAAACAAGCTATCTGAACTCCAGGTCACTTCTTCAAGAAAGTAATATTGTAAGTGATGAAAGCCTTGTCGGCTAATCTAAAGTTGTACAAGTTTTCTTGCTCTCAAGTTGACATAAAAAATCGTGCAGGTGCAAGACTGTAAAGCTCAAGAAGTTAATGAACACAAAGACCACTCAGTTGTCTGTTGGGTTTAATTGTTTTTAGAGCATGCACATTTTTACCAGCCACTCATCACTTCATAAATCCAGGAGAGCTCTTCTCTCATTCCTGCAGTTGAACTGTCTTACTTTTCTGTGCATACTTTCCTCCCCCTTTCAAACAAAGCTGTTCTGTTTTTCACAGCCCTATTTCTCTTCTCAGGACTGACTCCTCCACACACTTTTCCTTGCAGTTTACACCAGGCAAATTTCTGGCTGGGAGTTATCGGGATCAGCTGGGGAAGAGGGGGAAGGGAAGGCTATCAGGAGTGCTGGGGGAGGTCAGGAATCTATTCATTTCAGATTCATCTCCAGAAAAACAGCACAATAAGAAAACATTTGATCTAGCAGACAAACAGAACATTTAGCCAGTTGTTAGAAGTGATTAAAACACAGGGGCTGGGGAGCTCATCCTGTGCCTTCACTCCTCACCTGCCTAAGCATCAGCACTGCTCCCATCGATTTACTAAATAAGAACAGGATTTAACCCCAAAGCGCCAGACTATCACAGCTCGGTGAGATTTCTTCAACCAGCTGCGAGACCTAAGGAACTTCAGTTTGCAATGATTACTGACCAACGCCAGAGGGAACGGGGGCTCTCTGAGAGAGCCCACAGGTCGGGCACCCCTCCCTAAGAGCTCCTCTCAAATCCAAAGGGCCACGGGTGCATCGGGCAGGGGGGCTGACACCCCCGGCCTGTCCCGCTGCCGCCTGCAGACAGCCAGGCTACGGCTGAACTACCATAAAGACAACCAGGAGGGAGCCACGCAGCTTGAGACACCTCTTCCACGTCCTGCTAAATGGCTTTTTTGGGGTGCATTTTCCCATGTTCCTAATGACAACTAATGATACTTGAAAAGCTAAATCAGAAGAGACTGCAGAAACATTCCGCTCCCAAGAACACCTATTTTCATCCAAGTGCACAGATCTTCTCTGAAGGACTTCTGAGGCGACCAGCTCTGAATTGCCACTTTCTGAAGGGCGAGGATTCCTCCTTTGTCTTGTTTTCTTACCTCTCGCTCGTATTTATCGCAAACCCAAAATGAAACAAACACTTCTCTTCTGAGGCTCTGACCAGGACAGCAGGAACAAAAGGATGGCTGAATGCAGGAACAAGTGTTATTGTGGTTTTCTATGACTCTCACTGTGCCTGGCAGGAGCAGCACCAGATGCACGATGAATGGCCGGGCAGAACAGTGCCGTGGAGGAACCTGCCCAGGAAATGAGACACCTGGGTCCTGCTCTCGGCTCCTCCACAGTCTCAGCCAGCCAGCCCCTCCGCTTGTCAAAACAGACGCACAAAGGAACCTCAAAGAACCGTTAGATTCTGCGATGGCCGAGGACCACAGCAGTATTTTAAATCTCTGCTCATCAGACACTTAGATCCCCTGGTGACTCTTGCAAAATCGCCGAGCCTAGCGAGGGCAGAGCGCAAAGGGGGCAGATATTAAAGGGAGGGTGGGCAGCAGTTTTCGTAAATCCTACCTATTCTGACGTAACATCGTGAGTCTGCTACCAAAAGGAGGATCGGCCTGGCACCAAGACTACAAAACAAAACACCCAAACCAAAAAAACAACACCCTGACCAAAATGATAAATGAAAGGCAGGTTCCTCAGAGCATCAGATAGCACGTACTATGGAAAACACATGAGCTAAGTTGCAACATCTTTAAATTTATGTAATCAAAACAATGAAATAGCAATTAATAATGAACACTTTGATAATACAGACAACCAGCTTTGTGAACAACCCTTCCCCTGGCCCAAAGGGTTTCTAAATAAGACCCTCCATCCTGTATCTCAGGGTTACCCAAAGTGTTGGTTAGTTTTACTCTCATAAAAAAGGCGGTTTGTAGGGCTGTGCTGGAGGACGACAGCATTGCCAGGGGAAATTCAAACAGTACCGTGCACCTTCCCCTGCAGAAGGAAGTCTTGATTCAACACTGACTAACCATGGTGTACTTTCTAAGGCTGGAACAACCATTCCCTGAAAGTCAGAAAAGGAAAACAGCAGCTGGTGGGGTGACCCATCCCAGAAGAGGTGGTTAGTTGGTCACAGGGCCAGAAACATGCACCCAAACGCCATCCTGCCGACAGCTCCTCCATCTCCAGATCTCACTCCCTCACCCTCGGGCTCAGCCCAACGTCTCACCTGTGCAGCTCGTCGTCAGAGGGAGAGTACTTGGAGGTGACGTCCGCAAGGTCACCAAAGATCTGCTTGCTGTAAACAGTCAGCGAGGAGAGCAGGATCAGCTCCTGCCACGTAGAGCTGAGCAGGCAGGTATAGTCCTTGATGGAGAGTTCGCAGAAGAACGGCAGCTTCTTGATCCAAGCAATCTGCCTGAAAAGCAACTCATCCGCCAGACGACACAACAACGCAAACAGCTCTGCCTGAGTCACTTTATACCTGCAGGCACAGTTAATATGAAGGCATAAAAACAATTAACAACATTGAATGATGTCATCTGATGAGGCACTTGAAGAGCAAGGAAAATACCACAGGAATTTGTCTTCAAGTGCCCAACATGCTGGTGCCCAGAGGGTCATGTGGTGGCAGGAGTCGCGATGGCCAGCACCCAGCCTGCCTGGCCGGGAGCTGTGAGGGGATCCCCCCCCAACCCCTGGGGTCACCCACCCAGCCAGCACCCAGCCAGCCGGGTAAGGGGCAGCTCTCACCAACGGATGGACTATCCAGCTTTTTTCCACCCATGTGTACTTTTCCTTATTACCCCGCTTATTACGGGGCCTTTCGTACAGTTAATGCAGTCTCAGGGCTGACACCCATCGCTCCCGCGCAGGCTCAGCCCAGCCACATAGTCCAGAACCCCACACAAGGTCCGTGCGTGCCAGCTCCAGCCCCAGGTAAGGGCACAGGCCACCCATGGGACAGGGGCCAGTTTGCTGCTTGCGCTACAGCTGCATCTTCTCCCAGGGGCCACGCTCCCCGCGCCGATCGGGCCGTCAATGCACGCACCCAGCCGCCCCCCTCGCCGTCAGCGGCACGAGCTGCAGACGCGGGTGCAGGCAGGGACAGCTGGACCGAAAGGACAGGCAGGAACAGGCAGCTCCTTGCCCCGCACCGCGCACGCTCACCCGTCCTCGATGAGCATCGGCGTGCTGAGTGGCTCCAGATCCTCCGCTGACACCAACTGATTGATGAGACTGTGCGACTGGGGGTCCAGGCTGCGCGGCTGGGGGGGCAGCAGCGCCGAGTGGGCAGAATAGCTAAAAAGGTGCGGGAGGTACTGATAGTGCGTGGACACCGGCGTCCCGATGTACTGATCCCTGAGTGCAGCGAATCCATTCAGCTCCACAGACCTACTGGAAAAGGAAAAGCTTTTTAATATACCCCCAAATCTCCACCCGATTCATTAAAATGTTGCATTCAGCTCCATCAGAAATGTTAATAAAAATAGGAAAAGAAAACAGAATGGAAAATGCCTTTCTATTTAAACCCTACACTGGAAATAACGGAGAGAGTGCAGACCAGACGCCTCATGCTTGCCTCACACCGAGCCAGGCTCAGCCCTAGTTCCACGAAACGGGGGTCTGGGAAGCGCTGCTAAGCAGCCAGTCGGAGAGTAAAACAGCAACCCAACTGTACAAAGTGTTTCCACCCCAGCTTCCCTAAAGGGCCAGAATTTAGGATTGTAAATTAAGTATTTACACAGCCAGTGAGCACAAGTATCTCCTGGCTTCAGATGCAGCTGGAAGCAGAGGGAATGCAAGCCTGAGATTCTCGCCCTGTTTACAATCAAAGGCTGCACTGGGAGGTGAGCACTAACAGTAACTGGCATTAATATAACTCCATCAATTAGTAACCTAAATGGAGTCATTTATTTTCAAAATCTGAGCAGAGTGCAGAAAAAGAGCTTATGCAGAATGAGCAGTGAAAGGTAATCAAGTTTCCATGATCTGCAGAAAAAACTACCAATCTGAGTTAAGAGACCTATTTTAAATATAATTTTAATTCAACATTGCCTTCTTTTTCATTTGCTTATGAACATTTCACCTCCCAGTTCAATTCTTTTCAATCCAGTGGCTGTCTTTCTTAAAACACAATTAGAGATGTACGAATCTGCAGTATGCTCAGTCTACACAAAGATGCACTTTATTTTTCCTATGTTGGCCCAAAGTATCACTCAGGGAAAGACAGTCAAGATCGCTGTAATATGGAATTCTTCCAGGGGTCATTCCCACCTTGAAGACGGAGTAGAAACAGGTGAAGGCTGGTTGCTCTCAGAAACTCCATTTCCAGGGGAACTATGGTCACTGTCTCCGTTGTTGCTCCATGACATGTTTGCCTCTCCCTCAAATTCTTGCCCAGACATAATTCTCTCAATCTCTTCCTCTGATATCTGTCAAAACCAGGATTGTTATGGTTACTTCAGCTGAGAAGAGAAACAAGGCAGAGCCTCTGTATGCGAACACTTTGACCGTATGGTCACATCCAACAGAGCTGAAACCTCCCCGCACCAGCAGAAACGCTTCGCCGCTCCCACAGGTACGTGCGTGAAAAGTTCTATTTACAGCTAATTGTGGTGGCATCCAGTACAATTCAAGTGACCATAACACAGTAGACAGGAATGGACACATGAAAAGAGGATGTCAAATACACACAGCAACGAGCCGTAAATCAGCTACTGTCACACCGTGAACAACCCGGGAGTAGTTGAGGCCAGTTCATCGGGAACATCGCTCAGTACTCGGCGAGGTAAAGGCAAGCGGAAGGTGGGGTAGGCTCCGGTTTGATAAAGCAATTGAGAGAGGCAAGGTGACATATATAAAATAAGTCAGTAAAACATTTACAGGGAATCACTGTTCACAATTTTTCCCCAGGTAAGAACCAAAGAAGTAATCAAGCACCTAATACTTAACAAGTATTAGAGTAATATATATGAAGCTAAAATGGACTAAAAAAAGAAAATTGAGTTCACTGAAGTATAAATTTTCAAGAGAGCTCTGGGCATGCTCCTGGAGAAATGTTGCATTAGTAGTGGGGAAAACGCAACATAAAAGTTTTGGGGCTTTTTTTTAATTCTGTGCATGTCCGTTAGCCAGGCTGTCACAAAATATGGAAAGACCTTGAGTTAACACACTGCAAGAAAGTGCAGTGAACTCTGAACATCATTTTCAAGAGCCAAACATTGCTTAGACAGTTTATTCCAGTCTTACAAATGCATCAGAAAAACTCGTTGGCTTACCCAGGTACAGAATCTGAGGAGTGCCATAGCTAAACGGGATGCAATACAACAGCTAAATTTATTTCACCCCAGGAAACAGAGTTGATGGCATAACCTATGGTCCACCGCTGACCGATCACGCACGCCTCGGGTGAGCGGGGGCCCACCCTGGCTAGCAGAGGCTGCCGTTTTACCACAGCTACATCACTCAGGCAGTAAAAATTGTTACCTGGCCAGAAATGAAATGTTTGTTCTTCGATAGACCCACACAGGTTTTAAGAATCAGTAACTAATGCTGTTGTAAAGATGATGTCAGCAGAAAAGGTTCTATCATTACCAAGAGATGGTTTTGTTGTCTGGGCCAGGCTCTGATGCTGACCACCGGCACGGCCACGCTGCCTAATTCCTGCCTTTTTCTCAGTTCATGGAGGACCTTATTGAGCAGGCAGAGTGTCTGGTTGCTTGGCTTCTCGTGGTTTGGGTTTGGACTGGGGGGAGTAGTCTTTTCACAGGCACACAGACCCACAGAAAATGCTTTCAGTGTTATTTCTATTTTATTAAAATAAACAGTAAACTTTTAAAAGACCTCTTTTCTAGAAGCAAGCTGGAAATAGCCATCATTTCTCACGCGTGCAGTACAAGCTGTTGTGCTGAATTACCTCGCGCTTTACAAGTCATCTCCAGACAAGCTGCGCCATCAATCAGCGAGACATTTACTGGGTGCCCCACCTGCAACAACTGAAGGAATTGCAGCAGGCAGCCCGCAAGATTTACTGGGAGCTGCGGAGGGATGGACGTCCTTGTGTGGCTCACAAAGGACAGAGGGCCGTGACGGGCAGAGGCTGCCCGTGTATTCACACAGGCACCCCGGGACTGCGCCGTGTCCCCGTCGGGGACAAGCCAGCACCGAGCTGTGTTTACAAATCTACTGGTCATCAGATGTATTCCCGATGCTGGTGGGGAGCCAAAGCCCTGCTACGCCCGCAGAGGCACAGGCAGGGCTGGGAAAGGCGCAGCCCAACCCTGGCCCACGGCGAGCAGCTGCCACGGCCCGAGCCCACCACCACGAGAGGAGCTGTGTGTGAGGGGGAGAGCAAAAGCCGAAGGGAATCCTGGAGAAACAGCCGGACGTGCTCACCTGGACAGGTCCGATGCTTTTGTTTCTGCCTCCTGGCATGCCATCCTCTCTGATTGCTGAAAGAAAACAACCAAACCTTGGTGAGGAACACTGCTGTTCAGTATTCCAGAAATACATAAGTATTTAGTATTTTGAAACAAATCTGTATATCTTGAAAGATTGATTTTGTCCATCAAAGCAGTTTACATCAAAGCAGTTTACACAGAAACCTCCAGTGCTTTCCAGTGCATGAGGCACAGACACCCCAGAGGGCGCAAACACATCGATGGGGCTACAAGCATTACCCAGGTTTAGTTTCTTCATGTGATCCTTGAGTGACAAGTAATGAAGGAATAACAATCCTTTATCACAATGAATTCCAGGGTGATTTGAGAGATAGCACACAGAAAGCAAACCTACTTCACCTCCAGAAATAAAGCCACGAATACCCACGACTGCTGGAAAATGAAATGTAAATGCTGGCGTTTCTAACACGCAGCCCTGTGCACGCCGCGAGCCAGACCCCACCTGGAGAGACACCAACCAGAGCTGCCGACAGCCCAGACAAAGCGCTTCACTGGAAACTACTCACACCGTGGCCACTTCAGAGGGTCACACCTACAGCTGCCACGGAAAATGGAGGGGAGATGTTTTACCCAGCCAGCTGCATGCAAAGCCCTTCTTTAAAATTCGAGTTACTAGACTGAGCTACACAGTCGCATTCCAGGGCAGCCTAGTTTCTCAACACAGAGCTGCATTTTTAAGGCTCTTTAAACAATTTCTAGGGAGTTTCAGTGAAGTCCAATTAAGAGGATTATCCTGGAGCTGCCTCTCTACCTTCCTCTTCCCTCTGCTTTTCTCTTTATGGCAGAGCAGTTCTGCAGGAGCCGCCAGCATTCAAGGACCAGCCCTGCTGCTCGTGCGCCGCCTCTCCCGAGCCGGGTCCCCCTGTTTATCGGGTCCCAATCTCTTTCCCACTGCGACCTGGCCAGACTTGGCAGGAGGTTCTCCCCAGCTGCACGGTGACCTTGCTGCTGTCGGCCAGCCTCACCCTGCTTGGCACACGGGGCTGCAGAAGGCCCGCCCAGAGCAGAAAATGACACAAAATTTAAGGAAAAAATTCTGTACCAGAAAAAGCCGTGCTGCTGTTTGATTTCAGATATCCTCAGCTCAAATCATCCTCCTCTGCCTCGGTGCCACACTTGCAACTCCGGGGTTACACACCCGGGTTCAGCTAAGGCAAGTGTCACAAGGCTGAGCTACACACACCCTGCACTTGGACCTAAACTGCACGTTCCTGAATCGTAACCACCGAGGCAGGCAATGCAAACCACTACGCAAAAGTGTCCTGACGATTTACAGCTCCGCCAGCGCGTGACCAGCAGCACAGCGATCCCTGTGGCTCCCTACAGCAACACCTTACGGGGTCAGCAATACAGCTTCAACCCTTCTAATACAAACTCCACCACCTCCATCCAACAGCAAGTATTTTTATTTAAAATGCCAGATAGCATTGGAGAAGCCATAAACACAGGATATTAACTAATTCTGGTTACCTTTTACATCGTGCAAATCTGTTAAGATATAGCAAAACGTGCTCATTTTAACAAACAAGGCTGTTTATTTTCTGTGAAAGCTCTTTACAAAAAACATTGGTTTCTCATTAAAAAAATGTGACTGATGTAAAACTAAGCCATCATGGTCAGCTCTCTGATACTCCCTTTAGGTTTTTTTAACTTAATGGGATTACAGTAGCAGTTTTCCAATTTGGGGGGAATTTCTCTAGTTTTCCAAGATATTTTACTGCCAACTGTGGTTCAGAAGGCTTCTCAGCTAATTCCATTACAAGCCACAGACATGCATTGTCTTGGTCGTTTGGTTTCAAAGTGTAATGGCAGCAGACATTAGCTTACATCTTCCTTTTCTATGCCCGCACCGTTTTGCAGAACGCTGTGGAAAACACCTCTCCACAGAGTTTACAGTTCCTCTCCACCGCGGAGACAGCGTTGGTCGCCATCAGGCTAGTCTTTATTCTCTGGTGGCCTTCTGCCTCGCCCAGAGCAGGGCTGGGGCTCTGCCCTCCCACACCAGTCACCCCAGCAGGGCTGCCCCCCCACCAAACTGGTCTGATGAGCCCCCTTTCAAAGGGGCAAGGCCTTGGGTGAGCTCCTGCACTCTGACCTGACCCGTGCCACCTGCAGCCCCTCCGTGCCACGGGCAGTTGGGCTGTGCAGGTCCTTGGAGCCACGGGTGCCATTTAAACCAGAGCTCTGGCCGAGGCGTGTCCCAAGTTCACGCACGTTGGCTTTAAGACTGTTGATATTTTTCAACAGCTGGAGGTTAAATGAACCCCACGACTCTTGACGCAGCCACTGTCGCTGCCGCTGTTCTCTGCTGGCCTGTGGCTCGATGCTCTCCGGGCTGCCTTGCCAGACTCCGCAGGCACAGCATCCAACTGCAAGGTTTACACCGTGCAAACTCATTTTGTTTATTTTCCTAAGTTCTTATACCCATTCCTAGCTTAAATGGAAGAAAAACCCCCACACCTTGGAGATGCTCAGCACTACCTCGCATCTGCTGCCACACTCGACTCGGGTATCAGCAAAGACCAACACGCGTCCTGCTGCAAAGCTCAGCCTTTGTGGGCCAGGTCTAGTCCCCACTGCCTGCAGCTCGGCCTCTGAGCTCCCCCATCTCCCACACCACAGCACATCCAAAACGCTTCTCTTAAATGGGGTTTTTGGAAGTCTTGCTAGTGGCATAACCTAGCCAGGGTCTGCAACAAAACGTACTTGTGTTTTTGCAGTGGTCCACCAAAAAAAGGCTTCGGGAGACCTGGACGGTTCCCAAACCCAGCTGTGCCCTGCTGAGCGGCCTTGGCGCAGGGCCGCAGGACGGCGGGTGCCCTCCCAGCTGGTGGCCCTGCAGAGGCTGAGCTCTGCGCCTTGCCTGAGCTCAGAAAGACCCACACCTAGGCCTAGCTAGGAAGTGACTTGGCGATTCGATTATGCTGTAATTCAGGGAGAAAAATGCTCCTTAACCTAACGGCCCCGACTGCCGGTGCTGCCTGCGCTCTCAGCCCTCCTCCTCCTCTTCCTCCGCAGAGACGCTGCCTGGAAGCAGAATTCATGCGGTTCCTCGGGGAAGGCAGAGGCAGCGGGCAGGCAGCGGGCCGGCAGGTGGCGCTCCGCCCCCGCGCGTCAGCCGCCGAGCGCCTGCGGCCAGCACCGGCAGCGCGGGCAGGCAGCGGGGCAGGCAGCGGGGCAGGCAGCGGGGCAGGCAGCGGGGCAGGGCCTGCGGGGCAGGGCCTGCGGGGCAGGGCCTGCGGGCAGGCAGCGGGGCAGGGCCTGCGGGCAGGCAGCGGGGCAGGGCCTGCGGGCAGGCAGCGGGGCAGGCAGCGCTGTGCCCGTAGGTAAAAGATGAGCGGGGAAGCAGCCTGCCTTCCCCATCAGATAAAACTCCCAAAGATAATTAGTAATCAAAGCAGTCAGGAGATAAGCTTTCCATCTCGGCCCCAAGATACATTTTCTAAGGAAGATCCTGGTGGATTTGCGGTAAATTTATGGAAGTTTTAGTGCTTTTGACAGGCGGCTTTCGTAAGAACCATGACAGTGAAGGCGTCGATAGCTACATTTAACAAACACGAGATGACAGTTCTGCTGGGAGGCCAGGAAGGGGTGTCCCCCCCGCCCCATCATCCCACCTGTGCATCCAGGAGGGAGCACGAGCAGCCCCCGCACTACAGCAGCACCCGCTTCTGCTCAGAGTCCTGTCTGTTCCATTAAACCAAGAAATCTCCACTTTTAATGGGCCATTAAACCAAGAAATCTCTGCTATTAATGGCTAACATTTCCAGAGATTAAAAAGTCAAAAGATTGGAGGGAAGAGTAGAGACATGACACTGAAATAAATCCCAGTCTATTTTCTTAATATTAATTTTCTGAGTAAATGAGTAATTCTGAGAAAATGAGTAACTTTCTGATACACCTAAGATTTTCCATCCTGAAGATGATACCGTAGCATTTCCTCACCTCTGCACAGGTGGGGACTAAGAGCTGGCTGTCCCTAACCCAGATCACACATGTCTCCTCAGTGACCTCGTACCTGGCAAAACCACCTTCAGCTCCACGTGTCATCAACCAGAGACGGGCAGTAAGTGAAGACCCTCACACCTCATCCCTGGGCAGCAACTGCAGGTCTAAGCTCCCAGGACAAGGAACAGGTAAAGCCTGACTCGGATCTCTTGGGATTTTAAAAGCCTGTTTAAATGTATTCATTTTTGCCACGTTAGTGTACTGAAGCATAGAAACGGTGACCACCTCGCTCAGGATAAACGCAAGGACAGATCCACCGGGAGGGACAGTAACAAGCTGCTACTTTCCCTGAAAAAAAGGATCACAATGATCAGTTCTCCAAATATTTATATGTGCTTGTAATTCATACAGATTTTTCTTCCAATACAGTAATGAAGTAGTTTAGGAAGAATATTTTATCCATGCATAATTTTGCTGAAGTTTCACTTTTTCTTGTCCAGAATTTGAGAGGCAGAACTGCAACACAAAATGGTGGCAGAGGAAGGCTGGCACGCATTGCTAACACAGGCCCCAATCTACCTCCACCAGCAAAAAGCCCATTTTTCTTTACCTTTCCGGTTCATCCCCATCTGGAGGCATTTGAGCAGCCGGCAGTACTGGCACCTGTTGCGCTGTTTGCGTGACATGACGCAGTTCTTGTCTCGACTGCATCTGTAAACCCGCTTGTTGCAGATGCTCCTTTTGAAGAACCCCTTGCAGCCCTCGCAGGAGATGATCCCATAGTGCAGCCCCGTAGCTCTGTCCCCGCAGATCAGGCAGGTTCGCTGATCCACCCGCTCATCTGCAAGAGAAAAGGAAAGGCCTCACGGTCAACAAAACGGCTTCAATTCAATATATTCATAAGACACTAAGTCCAGAAATTCTCAACAGCGGCAAGAAGAATGACGAAAAGCAAACCCCAAGCCTGCTTAAAAACCAGCCTCTCGGAAACGCCCGTAGTCCCACAGCTGATCAGAAATGAGTGTGGCTGGGGAACAAAGCGCCGTTTAGACTGCAAGGAGCCTGTGTTACAGCCATGAGAGGCCACATCGCTGCAGAGCCTGCCCCTGCCACGAAACAGGGTCTCCCCCCTCCACGGGCAGGTCACACCCCATCACCCAGGGGCAAAACGACTCCCCGAGCGGCTTCCCTGGCACCACCTTCTGAATTGCCTTAATGAAGAACAGAGATGAGAGCAAAGAAGTGGATGATGTTTACTCATCAGCGTGGCACAAGCATGCTGCGTTGCCCCTGAAGTTTATTTTATTCCCAATTTTCAGGTTTTTCTCCAAAGGCTCCACTCGGTGCCCGGTGGGGCCAGCACCCACTGCGGGCACGCAGGAGGAAAAACCTTGAGTTTCTGTAAGGTCAGGGGTGAGGAAGAGGCAGGGGCTGTCAGGCTCGCGCGGATCCATCACGCAGCACTGGAGAGCAGCAGAGCATGGCTGCACGGGGAGGCTCCATCCTTCGCTTCCCCACACTGGGACAGGACCCCTGGAGCAGGCAGAGAGCGTGGCTCCCCCTGGCAGCCTCTGGCTCCCCCCGGCAGCCTCCATCCAACTTCATGCTGCTGTTAGCAGAGAGGAACAGGAACTTGCAGGGGAAAAAGGGTCTGAAGTGCCCCACCTCGACTGCACAGACCGGGGTGTGCAGATACAGAAATCGTGCTGGGCGGACACCCATGAACACAAAATACTGTCACACCTCGTGCATTCCTGTCACACCTCGCGCGTTCCCGGGGACAGGCAGAGGGACCCACTTGCCTCCTCCTGCAGCTCCAGCAAAAGCCTCACGGCACAAGTCACCGCCCAGAACCCAAGTGAATTACCTTATTTGTTCTTACAGAAACCACGGTACGGTTAAGCCACAACGATGTGATTTTACTGCTCCTTTTCTAAATCTTTGGAAGGGTTTTGGATGGCTGAAAATGTAAATTGCAGGACTCCCAGCAACAGGAGCCGTCACATTAAATTCAGTATCTTAAGACTCCAACATTGCCTCGGTGACAGAGCAGGGACGATGCGCAGCTCACGAGAACCTGCGACCAGGCAGTGGTCTCCAGCGATCTCCGTAGACACTGATGTCAAACGGACAGGAGAAGGTTCATGGTGGCTGGAGAGACCCCGGCAGATAACCCAGCTGGAGCCACATCACCCTGCCTCTGCACAGGGCGGCCTAAACCCTGCTCACAGAAACAGTGAGCCAGGCTTAAAACAATGCCAGCAAGTTGCACGAGCAGCTTTTCCTCTGGCAGATGTTTAGCATAGTCCAACAGCTTAACCCCTCACATGCCAGGCCAATCTGCCTTCCCCGCCCCAGGGGTTTAACCCGTTGGTATCCCAATAGTCGCCAACAGAGCTGCACTTTGAAGATGGGCGCTACTCAAGTGCGTTCAGGGGTACACACAAATCTGCAGCTTGCTTTCCCAAATGTCAAATCATCATTACCCAGATGACGAGATCCCCCTGGCTGAGTGAGGCGGAGGTCCCAAGGAACAGAAAGGACATCGCTTTGCTTTGGAGCAACAGGACTTGAGGAAGCACACTTCTGTCTTTCACTCGATTGCACATTTCCTAGGGATGCTGGTTAAACCAGATTTCTGGTATTTCTTGGCTTGAACGCACGACTGTGCAATCTCCAACGGGCAGAAATACCCACAGCTAAGGCAGGACCCAGGTGACAACAGTTCTCTGCAGCTCCCTGGGGACAGATGCTGCACATGGTTCTCCACGCCAGCCTCGTGTACCCAGAGTTTAAATTCAGTGTCTCGGTCCCTTCCCTCTGGGGTTTGTGTGATACATACATTTAATCCCATTTAGTTAAAGACAAGCTTCTTAGGAGACACGAGAAGTGCATACACTCTCCGGGACCTGCCCTGCGGACGCAGGCTGTGCTGTGTAGGAAGTTATTCCTCTGCGGCCCAACTGTTCAGAACACAGAGGAGAAACTTCTGCAGGCCTCACACGACAGCCACAATCAAATTAATGGGGGGCTCAGGAGCATGTGGCAGTGCTTGGGGGAGGCACCCCAAGGCAGTCAAGGTTGTCTCTTGGGAACGGGAAGGTGGGACAGCCCAGACCTCGCCAGCGGAGCTGGGGTGCAGAGCAGCCAGAGCTGCTTTTCTCTTCCTCCGAGACAGCAGCGAGCTGCAGAGCGAAGGCACTTGAGGGCCAGTGCTCCTTTAGGTACGTCCAGGTGACAGGAGCAGAAGAGAGTGACCCACGTGGCGCCCTGGCACATCAGCAGGGACAAAGGCTCTTTCCAGACAGCACCCACGCGGCCACAGCAGTGACTTGTCCAGGTGAGGAGGCAATTACAGCGATGGTCCGGCGAGGTGGCTGAGGGTCACACGGTGCTGGAGACGACGGGTCTCCACGGGTAAAGGAAAGAGCTTGAGAAGATGAGTAACAGGAGGTGGGGAGAGGGCAGTAAGAGAAGGGAGACAGACAGACCAGGTCAGAAAAATGTTGAGACAGTATAAGGGTCAGAAAGAATAAAAAAATCTTGAAGAACAGGAAGAAGGAAAAAAAGCACAAATTCAAACCAGAGAAATGATCTGACATGATTACTCTAAAAAAGCACAGCCAGAGCAGGAAGGGAGGAAGGAGCAGGAGATGGAGCGGGGCTTGGCCGCTGCCTGCACCCGCCGTCCCGCGCAGGGAGCTCACACCGGGCAGACACACAACCGCCCTGGTCTGCAGCGTGCCTGGCGTGTTACCCACACCCCGGTTTGTGTCACCCGTGACATGATACAGACCTTGAGAAACCCCAACCTTAGGATGGCATCGGCTTGTGAAGATGAGCTGGTTCAAACCCACTTCAGCATGACAACACCAAGCCTGGTTTTCCTCACTTAGATTTGACCGGGGAATTTTCTGAGAAAAAGGTGTTTTTATCTGCAGGATTTTTGGAGTGGCAGGAGGCAGAAGTCACAGTGAAGTCCTCTCCAATCTTGATAACGCCTAAGCAACCTGACAAACCAGTGTGTAGCTTTGTACTACTGGAGAACATGTGAAGGCAGTAGAAATAAATGAGCAAAACGCATTAGGATCAGAAATGAAACCAGTTTTCAGTTACATGAGCCAAGCAAAAATCTAAACCAGCTGCTCTTATTCACAAGCAGCTTTCTCCACAGTTTAAACCCAGTAGAAACCACAACCAATCTGTATTAATCTTTAAAAGGCTTGCTAATGCACAGCACGCAAATTTGCACTTTTCTGCAAATTTCACTGCCATTGTTATAAAACCTTAAAAATAAAGGGATGAATAAAGGAAATGCAAGCTTTAACTAAGGAACCGTTCAGGGTGTCATCACCACAGTAAAACATTCCCAGTTTTACAGGACAGACAACCTCAGGTATGTGCTCAATGAAGACTGCAGAGGAATGCTGGTAGGGATCAGGACTGGGGCTATCTGAGCATCTCCCTGAAGGGAGGCAGCTAAACCTGACTTTGTAGTCAGCAGTTGCATAATCTCTACCTTCGGCTATCTGATAAAGGCTGGGAGGGGGCCGGGGGATTAGCCTGGGACAGAAGACTCCTCTATCCGCAGGGTTTAGCTCAGACTCAGCTTAACTCCCGGCCCTCCCCCTGCTCCCACCAGCGGTGCCATAAATTGCGGGTGCTGGGGGATCCCGGGGTCAGCAGCCCCGGCCGGGCTCGCTGCTGGACACGCCGTGCCACGGCCGGGCAGGCTCGGGCAGAATTCAGGAGCCACGAGCCACACGGCAAAAGGCAGAGGAGGACACGGTGGATTGTGGCAGCACCATGGCGCGGCACCCCAGCCTGCAGCGTCCCGTGGGGATCGCGGGGCTCCCTCCTCACCCAGCACAGCCGAGGGTGCGAGCGAGGGCTCATTGCCAGGAGCAGCTTTTTTGTTGGGGGAAGAATAGGGCCATCGCCTGGCGAACATGGGGAGCCTGGGTGATCAAAGCCAGGAGGAATCCGAACCCTTCCCTCGCCGTCCCCGTCACCCCGCTGGCATGGTGATGGCGAGGTGGCGTGAATGGCCCCATCGCCACAATCCCTGCAGAAACTGGTAATTGGGTGCGTTTCCAGATTAAAATTCACCGTAGAACAGCGGCACACACCGTGAACAAAGACACGGACCTCCAGGGACTAGAGAGGTGCCCGTACACCCCGTAAACTGCCGCTCAAACGAAACTGGTAGATAAAAAATAATCACCCGCAGAAAGTCCATGAGTTTCAGAGGTTTAAAAAATCCTGTAGGAACTGTGACCAGGCCCAAGCCGCTGCCCCTGCAGCCCGCGGGTTTGCTGGCTCCTGACCTTTGCTATTTTTCACCCTACTTAATGCAAGCGCCTTGTGCAGGCGAACGGTGGGACAGCCGGGGCAGAATCGCAGTGAACTTACAGAAATGGTAAAGCACGGGCAAATTTAAAGCAGTTTTGCACTGGGGGTGCTCTGAACCCCCTCAACCTTGAAATTTCACTAGAATGTCAGAACACACAGTAAGTATAACAATTTTAAAGCGAATAAGCCCTCCCCTCCTCCCTGGCTCTGTTACCACTCGTCTCACTGATTCCTCTGGTTTTAAAAGCCATACAAGACAACACAGATTAGCAAACAAAGCAACTGATAAGAAGTTTTTTCAAATACCTTGCTCATGTTTTATTTCAGAGAGGGCTGAGGAAGCTCCCCCCCACCCCCGCCAAATCTTCCTGATGGGTCTTACATTTAACGAACTCATACACGGGATATTCCGGCTTTGTTCTCACAACCCATTGTAGCAGGGGCCACTAAATCAAACAGTTGCTGCTACGACAAAAGCACTCACAAAAATCTCAACCTCATCTTGAACCCTGAAGATTTTTATGGCTACTCCCTCGCTAACCCCTCCCCAAAGCCACATTAAAGGATGTATTGTTTTCAAAGGTCATGGTAGGTTTCATACCACATTTTAATACAATGTAAATTCTCCAAGAATATTATGATGTTACACAAGAGTCACAGAAGACAGAGTGAGAAAGAGAAGAAATCTTTCCTTGTCTACGTTTTATAAGACAAATGGTAGAAGCAATACACTTATTTTTTAAGACTTGCTTTTCCCTCAGCGAAACGAGTAGTCGTGATAATTTTATTTAAAAGAAAATTCCTATGAATTTCCAAAAGGAAATACCTTAAAATCCTGCTGAGGCACACTGCAAAGACACGTACGGAAAACACTAAAGCGCATGAATGAACATATGAAATACAGAGCAAATAAATTAAAGTACGGGGACACACGGCCAGCCCCCATCACCGCTCCCACCTGTATCACTCCTGCGGACCAACTCCCCGAGGAGGCTCCGGGAAGCGCTTCAGAGCCCGGGAGCGGCCAGGCAGCGCGGCCGCATCGCTGGAGGGGCCCCGCCGCCGGCTTCACCTCGGCAGCCCCCCACCGCTGCGAGGGATCGCCCCCACCCCTGCAGATGAGGTTTAAAACCGTAGAGCACCTACAGCTCCCTGCGCGAGATTTACCTTGGAAATAGGGCCGCGTGTCGGTGCAGCCAGCTTGTGCGACTTGTAATACTGGTGCTTTATAACGGAGCAGAAACAAAGACTTTATTTCCTAGAGTGAGGCCAAAAGTGAAGGCACAAACCCTCACCCAAGCCCCCGGAGCGGATGCTGCCGGGATTTGATCCTGCTGAAAAGCAAGAGGGAGGATGCACAAAGCTGCAATTTGCAAAGCTTCCCATTTCTACAAGAAAACGTGATTTACAGCTAAGAAAATCTTCCCTAGCTGAAAAAAGATTACAGACGACACTCACCACTGCAATTCATTAATATATTTAACATCTTTTCAACTGCGTATCAATTATTTGCTTCGTGATTAGCTCACCCTGTCACACACCCCCCCCCCCCCGCAGTACCCCTTAGCTGGGTTTCAATCTCGAGCAGCCAAACAGCAGCTGTTTGGGGAGGGGGAGCAGAAGATCTCACACACGTGTTACTTAAATCCTAACAAAATCTCGCTCGCCTCTCATGATGTCTCAAACACAAACAAATGTGTTAGGGTTTCTTTTTCTCATTATCTTTCCCAACGATTTTTTTCATTGTCAATTTTCAGTTTCAAGAAAACCGTCTTGTTAAATTCAAGACACAGAACTGGAGTAATTCCCCCCTCACTGCTGAGTGCTGCATTGTCCAAACAAGCCCACCCCCAAAACCAGGCGCGTTTGCTTAAGGGGCTTTTCTTTAACTTATAATCGATGAACACAGGGATTAAATTTTCTGTTCGGTGGCCCCTCCCTGGGACAGCAGCCACCTCGGCAGCCGAGCCCACCACCGGGCACACAATGGGCCAGGGCGTCCCGCTCCCGCTCCCCCATCGACCCCGCAGATGGGGGTCCCAGCCCCACGCTGGACACGGGCGAAGGCACCAACGTCCTGCCTGGCCAGGCCAGGCTCAAAGAGCAGATTGTGCTGCCCCGGATCAGGCCGGCCACGGTGAGAGCCTGAATAGAATTAACCCTCTGTGAACTAAAACAAAAACATTTGTGTGCCCAGCTGGGATAAAGGTTAATTTAAATGGACAAGCCTCCTCAAGTCCTTTAAAAAAAAGAAGAAAGGGAAAGAAAGAGGCTGCCTGCAACCTTATTCTCTGTACTGTAAAAAGATGTTCTACTTAGGGAGACTTAAGAGAGCATGGTTGCATTTTAAAAAGCACTGAGTATTGAAAAGAGAAACGCTGCGACAGGGAAATGGCCAGCGCATCTCAGCTTTGCTCTCCCTTTCCAGTAATTAAATCCAAAACTCACAGCCTTATTCCACACTGATTTTGTTTCTGCCAAAGAAGAGTTCAGTCAGAAAACCCTCATAAAACCCCCAGAAATCATTGGTTGCTCTTTTTCTTGGAGGTATAAATCAAGCGCGTGCAGCTGATGAAACCCATCACCCTTCCCTTCCGCGGGCTGGGACCGATCACCATTTGCATATCAAAAACTCATCTGCGAAATGCAACTTCTCCCGGGCGGGCTGGGAGCCCCTCTCCCCTCCTCACCCCAGCACCCAGCCCCGCGCCCCAGAGCACCCATGTCCCGCGGGACCCACCGCCGGCCCCGCAGGAGCCGGCCAAGGGGCGAGGGCCGCGGCGAGATGGTCGCCCCGCTCCATTGTGCGGCACAGGGAGGACGGGCGACGGGGCCTGATCCTTCACTCCGGCCAGTTGTTGCACAAAGAGTTTGGAACAAAAGCCCACGGCACCAAAATGTGCCCCCGGGGGCCGAAAGGGCGGTTCGCAGCGGCTCTAACAGGCATGAGGGTCCCACGGCCCGACCCGCGTTCACACCGTTTGCAGATCGACTCCGAGTTTACAGTCGCTCTCCAGAGCGATCAACTTTCTCTAATCCAATTTAAGGAAAATAAAGCTTTTTGCATGGTCCCCTGCCCTTGCTCCAGCACGGCCACACGCTCCAAATTGCAATCCGGTTTAGACTCTATTTTTTAAAATTGATACATTACAAAGCAGTAAGGTTAAAAACTTGACCTGCCTGCCTAAAAATAATTCTCTTGGACCTGTTTAAGTTGTCTAGATGTGCAATGACTGAGAATGATGAAGAATTAAGAAAATTAAGATTAAAGCAACAACAACAACAATAAAACCCATCAGTCCCTGCCTACAAGGAGGCAGGGCCTAAGCACAACTAAAAATAATGACTTTCTAAAATGTTCGTGACCCAAACATGCAACGTGCTTTCCTTAAATATTTTGGCCTTAGTCTGAAGAAGAGCTTTGCCGCTGTCTTCAATCTTAGGGGAAAAAAAAGCTGTAAAATATCAGTGAACTACTATTAGTCCCAGGAGAGATGGAGCTACGTTATCAAGTGCCTACATGACCCCGATACTATCAATAATTAACAATACTAAAAAAAGCTCTTCCAGATGGTCAAAGGGATTAGGAAGTTTAAAATATAAACAAATTAAGCCACAAAACAAATACCCTTTTTTTTTTTTTTTTTTTAAATTGCCTAATCCGGTTCGCAGCTGAAGGCGGCGATGCCCGGCCAGCACACGGCAGCTCGGAGCCGCCTTTTAAAAAAGGAAAAAAAAAAAAAAAAAGGAAAGAAAAGGAAAAAGCCTTCACGAGTGTTTCCCTACGGCAGCCCCGGTGCCGCTCCCGGGCCCCGCACGCCGGCCCCGGGCGCTGGGACGGGGCGGCCCCGGCCGCGGCCCCAACCCCGGCCCCAACCCCGGCCCCGGCTCCGGGGGGGCGGAGGCGGCGTCCCCGGGGCCGCGCAGCCGCCGCCGGGCGCGGCCCGCGCCGTGGCCCCGCACAAAGGCCCCGCTCACCTTCCATGCAGGTCGAGTCCCGCTTCATCCCCCCGGCGCCGCGCTCCTCAGAGCCGCCTCATGGCGGCGGGGCCAGCGGCGCGGGCGGGCGGGAGCCCGGCTCGGCCATCGCCGCCGTCCCGACCGCGGGCCGGGCCTATGCTAACGAGCCGTGATGTCAGCGCCGCCTCCGCCGGGCCCCGGGCCCCGCCGGGGGCGGGCCGGCAAGGGGCGGCCTCGCCCGGGGTCCCCGCCAAAGGCCGGGCCCCGGCCCGGCGGCAGGACGCGGCGCTGGGCCAGCAGCCACCGGCCCTCGGCGGTCACTGGCCCTCAGCGGTCACTGGTCGTCAGCAGCCACCGGCCATCAACTGCCACCAGTTGTCAGCAGCCATCAGTCCTCAGTGGTCACCGGCCCTCAGTGGCTACGGACCGTGAGCAGTCACTGGGCCATCAGCAGTCACAGGTCATCAACAGCCACTGGCCCTCAGCGGCCAGTGGTCCTCAGCAGTCACTGACCCTCAGCAGCCACCGGCCATCAACTGCCACCAGCCCTCAGCGGTCACTGGCCCTCAGTGGCCACCAGCCATCAACAGCCACCGGCCCTCAATGGCCACTGGTCATCAACTGCCACTGGTTGTCAGTGGCCATCAGCAGCCACTGGCCATCAGCGGCCACCAGCCATCAGTGGCCCTGGGGTCTGGAGCACGGCCACAACTTGGCGGGGTTCTGCCACCGACCCCCAGGCGCGGGCAAGAGAAGGGCCCGCTGAGGGATCAAAGCAACACGCGCGCCAAGCAAAAACCAGGAATTTCTAGAATTAACATCATTTCCTCAAAGCAGTACCAACTACTGGCCAAAACCTTCTGTCCAGTTGTCATCCCGCCAGGCTGTCACCCACAGCCGAAACCAAGAAAATTCCCCAAACTGACCGATAGTTTAGAAAACCGACACTGGTTATCGCAGCGCTGGGTACATGGGGGATTCCTCCTCCGAACATGCACTCCGAGGGACAAAAGCACACTCATTATATACCTTTAAAAACGAATATTTGTATAATTTCTGAGAAATACCCACCTATTTCCAGGAAATCTAATGTGTATGTTAATACGCTGCGAGGCTGCCTCTGCGCCAGCGCGCAGGATGGGCCCTTCGGCATGCGGACTAGCAAAGCTTATCCAAAGGGCCCGTTCTTGGTTAATTAACTAAATTGGTTCAGTCTTTGGTATCAAGGCGATGGGCAGCGGTGCCAGCGCCGCGGGCGAGGAAAGGCCCACGCGAGCACCTCCCCGTGCCCGCACGTGGCTGAGCGACCCCGCGGCACGGCCCGCTCCGAACGGGGACTGGGACTCCCAGTTCCCACGAGACTGGGAAGTCGGGCGCTGCCGTGGCTGCGGGGCCTGGGACTGGGGTCATCGTCGTCGTCGCGTGGGTCTGCACCAGCCAGCCCACGGGGACGGGACGCTGGCGGCCGGATGCTCACTTCAGCTTCCTCACCAGAGGAACGCATGCGCTTTGTCTGTGATAACACTGAGATTTCCTGAGGGTGAACAGCCAACACGGCACGAGCCCACGCTCTGTTTCACAGTCTTCGTTTACAGAAACGCGGTCGTTGCCAGACAAGCAGCAGCACCGCCAGCTCCAGCATCCCCCTCGGCCATGCCCAACACCAGCGCTCTGGAGGAAAGCTCAATAAACTGCTGCATAACCAGTTTTCTACCCTCTGAGGCTGCTTAGCACAGGCTTGGTTTAGAAAAGTGATTTCAGCATCAGTTTGTGTTTTTTCATCAGCCTCACAAAAACTGCCTTTAAGATTAGTACCAGACCAACATGGAAAACAAACCCGGCTCTAGAAAGAAATACCCCTGCTGAGCCGCGCTGGGAACTCGGGGTTTCTGCCTCCCGCCTGCAGGTACGCTCTGCAGTCAGCGCTGGCAGCGCCCGATAGCATTTTAAAGTTGGGATGGAGCGGGGAAAACACAAACCACTGCCTGAAGAACAGCAATAGATGGGGAAATAAAAGTTAGGTGTGCCATCAGTGGGGAGAAGGGCTCTGCAGGTCCCCGGGAGGAGCGGTGTGGCCGACGGGGACGAGGGAGCTGGGCAGCCCCGTTCCGGTCCCCTGGACCAAGCAGCGGCCTCAGGACAGCTGAGGGACAGCCCAGAGGGGAGGCCTGGTGCCCACGCAGCCGGCAATGGACGAGCGCGAGGGTGGGTCGAATGGTCGGAACTGATCAGTATGATCTACACCAGCTTGTCAGCGAGCTGGCGTTCGCTTTCCTGATGGAAATAGTTTCAGCAGCACTGTTGTTAAAATGGAGTTAAAATTGCACTGGCCACAGCTCCAGCAAGAAAACTGCACTATAATGAAAAACAAGACGTGAGACATTGCGTCTTTTGTCTTTTCCCAATCTCTCTCTCACGTAAGGCACAAATCCATGCTGCTCATCCTCCCCGAGGCAGATCATCTCTGCCTCTCAACTGGGTGGCTCTGCACACTTTCATAACAATAAACCCGTGGCTGATTCAGCTGCCCGCCTCAAACCAGGTTCCACCATGGCAGCCCTGGTAACGGTGAGCTCTCCAGCCGACACAGCCGCGGGCTTCCATCCACCAGTGAATGTCTCCGTGAAGCTCTTCTGCCCCTTCACCCTCCTCCTGGGATGAACTCAGCCCTGGATATCACGCAGTTCCCGTGTTCTGCTGCAACCACAGGATGCCCCATGACCTGTCCCAGTTGTCAGCTGGGCTTGACCAAGCCCAAACCAGTGCTCACCACACTGAGGCATTTAAGGGACTGGCCCAGTTCACCCTGTCCTCCAGATGTCCACACCGACTCCCTTCAAAAGCACAGTCTGCTTCTGTTCCTCACACTGAGGACCGCGGGGCTCAACCACGCTCTGAGACATGGCTGACAAAATAAACAAGGTGCAGAGGCAACAAAAGAGGTCATATTTCACTCGATCCCGAGCCTGAAATTTTATTGCTTTCTGGTGACATCCAGAAATGCAAATAACCCCGTGTGCACGCGAGCAGAGCTCAGCAGCGTCCTGGGCACCATGCTCCAGCTGACCCCGCTTGCACAGAGGGGTCGGACCAGGCGGTCTCGGAGGTCCCTGCCAACCCCAACCCTGCTGCAATCCCACCTAGTCCTAATCCCGTTTTTAACCCCACATTTCTGCAGGAGCAGGTGCATAACGCGGGAGCAAGATGTCACAAACCAGTCCTGCGCTGGGCCAGGTCTCCGGTTTGCTTATGTTGTAAATCTGTAAAGTTGCAGCGTGGGTCCTTGACATGCTCTTCGGATTGACCTCTCTTTTTTGACTTTGGAGGTTTCCAAAGCAGGGCGGTGTGAGGAGCCCGCTGCCCGGCCCTCGCAGGCATGGCCGAGGGAAGCCAGGCCCTGGCCGCGCTGTTTACACAGCTGTTTGCGATTGTGCCGGCTCCCAAAGCTCCGCATTCTTCATCCCATGCGAGCGCTCCGCTCGCTCCCGGCGCCCCTCGGAGAAGTGTGACCAGAATGCAGAGCACTTATTTTGTAACACCGCAGTGTGATGTGGACACAGCCATCTGAAATAAAGCAACTTAATCTCAGGATAACACGCCGACACGAAGTTGCTCACACAACTGCTGTTGGGACTCAAAGCAGAGCTACACCCAAAAAAAAAAAAAACCAAAACCCTGCTAATTCAGAAACAACTGCAAGTACGGACAAAACCTGGCTGGGTGAAAGGATAATTGGCCAAACAACCCAAACCTTCCAAATTACTTAAAACTCACATTAAATACACACGTCACAGTTTGTCCATAATAAATCCTTAAGGGCAGAAAATAATTGCAGAGATCTGGAACTGTTCTGTAAAGTGAGAGGCCAAACTAGGAACAGGCAGAGGGCAGCAGGCAAAAAGACGAGAAAGCTTAATTCCATTGTCTGAACCAAGCAGCCTTAGAGCAAGCCTGGTGAAAGGGAAAATAAAGTGACTGGTTCTTACTTTAGCCTGAATCAGCCAGTTCCCACCCCAAACAGAAAAAGCTGACACTATTGTAACTGACATCTAAAATGTTAGAATAACACCAGTTCATAACAGAAAAAGCCAAAACTGTTGCCAAAATCTGGGCAAGTGACACTGCTGTCTGCAAGGAATTTATTATCTCGACGTTATGGCCATGAGGGACGGGCACGGGAAGCAAGAGGACCCAGGAAGCTCTCCGGGGTGTGCTGAGCATTGGCTCAGCCCGTTACCAACATGGTCACTTGTCTGTGAGCAAGGACGGCAGAAACGCTGCCATTTGCTGCCGTTTGTCCCCAGCGCCCTGTGGTGCCAGGCCAAGCCGGCAGGAGACAGTGCGGGGGAGATGGCAGGTTATAAATGTGGCAGGAGAAAAGGAAAATATGCGTAAGAGTTGTGCAACACTTCAAAGAGCATCCTGTACGAATGCAGGTGTGCTCTGAGAGTTTTTTCAGAAGAACATTCTCCCTATTTGCTTTTGGGAGCACGGGTGCTCGGCCCAGGCTGCCTGTGAGAGGCGACTCTGCTGGCAGGAGCAGGGCGGGCACCACCGGGCACTGCCCCTCTGCCCGGGGGCTCCCCGGGCACACGCCGTGAGGCCGTGATTCCGGAGGGAAGGGATCCTCAGAAGTTGTGACTTTTTCAGAAATGTAGAGCCTGAGCAGTGTCATGAGCCAGCGCCGAAACAGGTCAGACACGTCCAGACCAGGGCAGCGACGTCTTCCAGGAGACTGTCTGCTGACACCGTCACTTGCCACTGCCAATCCCTAAAAACTTTCATGAAAAACCCAAATTTGGGCAGAGCGGGGCTGGCAGAGCCTCGTGGCCCCGGGACGGGGGGCAGACCTTTTCAAGCTCTCGCCCTCCCACCCACAGTCACCGTTTCATAATTCTGCGGGCTCCAGCGAGGCTTTGCCCATTTTCATGACAATCGGGGCTCTGTTGTGTCAACGCAGTTTGAGACATCGGCCCCTTTGTGGCACGAACAAAGTCCAGGCTGCGGATAACAAAACTGAGCACATCTCGGCACTGAAGGCGACTAAACCCAGAGCTGCCTCCACACACCCAAGCTTGCCATGGACCAAACTAAAATACTGAAGTGGATTTGATTTCAAGCAACAAATAGCGCATAAGGAAATACCAGACTCCTGGCTTTGTTTTTATTTTACCAACACACGGTGCCGCTGGCAGCACCCCCGTTCTGCAGCGCCGACGCTCCGGAGCCCAGGCTCAGGCACAGCAAGCAGGGAACGACACCCAGCGCCTGCGCGCCAGGACAGAGCTGGTTTGCAAACGTAGCTGAATAAATGTTATAAACTCAGATTAACGTATCTCAGCAGCCTCAGTACCGCAGACGTTACCACTTTCAGCCACTGCAGCGAGAGAACTGGTTCCAGGTAAACACATGCTTTCCCCAAAAACTCTACTCCCCTCACCCTGTGTATACAGATATTTCAGAGAAACTAAAAAAATTAAAATGAAATGTTTAGAGAAGCAATGGAAGGAACTGCAAGAAATGGTAATAAATATCTGCCTGACTTCTGAGAAATCCTGTGGTAACAGTTTAATAACAGATGGGGGTAATTCCTCTGCTCCCCAGCGTTAAACGCACCAGGAATGTGCTGTTAATAATTCTGGTGAAGGTATTCACTTGGTGCACATAAAATTAACCATCTTCCTCCTTCTTACTAGTTCAATAGGTCATCGCGCAAAATGAATCCTTCTATCAATTTCTGGTTTTATCTGTTTATTTGTATTTTTATTCACTTGGCTACTGAATTTGCCGTCGCAGTCTACTGAATTGCTTTCAAGAAGCGTTTCATTGCATCTTGCTTGACGGGTGACAAACAGTGGAGCCCAGCTCTGTGTAACAGGAGAGAGCAGGGGGGAGGTTAAGGGCTCCTTAGAGAGGTCGCCTTCAGAGGAAAAAAGGAAAACAAATGGGATTGTAGGCATGAGGAGTATATGGTTTTACTGCCTTAGTGGGCAAGTACAAGAAAGGAGAATTGCAAAGGGAAAAGCTTTACATTTCTATGAGCAAGCAATCGAGCTCCATTCTAAACCCTCCCCAGAAAGCGCTTCCCTTCCTACGGGGTGACTCTATCCCATTCTGGGAGTGCGTCTCCTGGAACTCCCAGTAACCCAAACAGGGTCACGCGGTGCCAGGTCATTCTGGAAAATGGGGAGAAGTCCTTGAGCTGGGCGACAGCAGGCCTAGCGCACCCTCCTCCTGTCCTCCCGCAGACAGTTCGTCCTCCCGCGGGGCCAATATTCAGGCACAGAACCCCCGGAGTAAAGACCGGGTGCAGCAGTGGGGCTTCGTCTCAGTAGATCCCACCTGCAGCCCCAGCGCACCCCATCGACACCAGCGCGTGCCCGAATGAGCAGAAATCTCTTCATCCAAACCTACACGGGTCCGTGCCTGGGCAGAAAATGTTTAGCAGGGTGTAGGAACGTAGGTCAGAAGGCAGAGAGTATCTCCTGGATTTGAAGAGGTAGGAAAAGTTTTCTGCATTCAAGTGGTAAACTGAAAAGCCAAAAGATGATTTTAGGCCTGACTTACATACATTGCAGTCACACCAACTACGCTGTCTGCTGCAGTTGCTGGTATTTTTAATAATAATAACAACAATAGACCAAAGTTTGTTATTACAACTGTTGTTATTGTTATCGTTCTGAGCATTATTTCCAAATAGGCAGCAACAATTGCTGGTATCTCCAGAAAAAAAACAAAACAGTGAAAGGACGTTTCCTCAAATTTCAGGTCAGATGGCAAAACAAAAAGGAAAAAATCTTCAGAACTGAAGGTGCCGATTCTGTGCCTGCATCAAACACAGTTATGACTGCAGTTGCTAATTAGCTGGTTTAGAACACTGGGCATGTGGGGCAAATCCTATTTGTGAACTAACCGACTGCTCTGTGCCTCCTGCGCCTCAGTGGGACTTGGCAGAGGGGACGGGGAGGTGGCACGTTTCTACGGCCCAGCCAGCAGCGCAGAGAGGGCCGCGAGGCTGGGCAGGGGCAGCAGCAGCTGGGGCTGCACACAGGGCTGGCTCCAAGCGAAGAGAAATGCGGGTGTTCTACGGGAAGAGAGAAAACATCGACAGCTTCTAATCCTTGGGACTTACAGCGAGTTTAAAAAATGCGCTACCCTGAAGCATCACTCTGCGCTCAAGTGAGATGGGACCCTGAGTGCGGGGGGCACAGTGCACCCCACACACCCATGCAGTGGGGCTCAGCCTGCCCCATAACCGCTGCCAGCCTCCAACGTGCTATACCCGTGGCTACAGCACTGAAGGGCCAAGTTTTCCGACCGCTATCTCGCACCCGACAGGAGGCCCCAGGCTGACGGCTGGACAGGAGAGGGCAGCAGCCGACAGACGGACGGACGGACGGAGGGACGGCGGCGGTGGCTGCAGCGGGGGGCAGGGGGTACCCCGAGGGGCACAGCAGACCCAGCTGCATCATACAGACGGTGATACGGCAGCTGCGGAATCTGCCATGTGCCACTTCAATCATACTGGAAAGCCAAGCACTACACAGACATAAACCCAGATTTTAAAATCAGGTTTTACTGTCCTCTGGAGCAGCAACCCACCAGCGCTGGGCTGAGCTCTGGGGGCGAGAGCTCTCCTGGCCACCTGCGCTGCCATCGAGGGCTCTGCCATGCTCTCACCTTCCCTGGGTGCCCCACAGATGGCTGAGACATAAATGAGTCCCATGAGCAGGCCGGTTGGCCCTTTGGTTTTCTTTTTACAGCAATTAGCTTTTCTGTTATTAGGAATAGCTATTTAAAGTGCCTTTTTTTCCCCAGTCTTCTTTGAGTATTACATTTAACTTGTTGAAGCTTGTAATATTATTTTCTTGTTTCACAAGAAAATGAAAAGCTGAACAGAAATGTCCTTCCAGAATTTACAAGAATGAGAATAAAGGTATGGAGGAGCTGTCTGGTATACCCTGACAGTACCCGCAGACTTCCCTTTTGTTCCCAGGTAAATGGAATACATCCATTCAGAAATCAGCATATTCCATGGAAAAAAAGAACATCACCAGAACGCCCAGCTTCTGTGAGAACCTCTGCCAACACCTCCTCAGCTTGAAGACTGCATGATTTACACCCTTCAACGCATCTCACCATAACCATCTATAAATCACAATTACTTCCTGAGATGATGTCAAGTTTAAATGAAATTTTAAAATGTCAAAATCTATGGAAAATATTTTTATTAGAAACACAAGGACAATTAAGGAAAGTGAAGATGACACTGGACAAGGCAGGCAAAACTCCTGTACTTAAAAAAACCTTGTGTAAATTCAACTTCCTTTCCAGAGGGAGTCGAAGCAGTAGGGAAGGACACCCAGCATGGCAGAGGTGGCACAGTGACAGACCTGGCACTGTTTTACAGCCGAGAGGGGTCAAGGCCAAGCCTAACTGCCTGTGGGCATGATTTTTCATGGGCTCTGAATCCCCTTCCGTTGTCCAGCCATAATGTGAAGCATCCAGCTCAAAGCTTCATCAGGGGCCCCTTAAGAAAGACGCTTTCATCACTTTTAAGTTTCTGCTACTGCAGATGTCAGGACAATGTTCTCATAAACCACACAGGTTGTTCTGCCTGCAAAGTGGGATCCTTACGTGTACAGCAGGCAGAGTGATTTCAACGTGATGCCACAGAGGAGGCCAGTGCTCAAGGAATTAAATCTTTGTTTTCTGTCCAGTCCTTTGGAGCAGGGTGGAAATCCGGGGCACTTCTGCATTGCTCCCGCCCTCCTGCTAATATTGCTCTCACTTTTGAATAGCACAAGAGCTGGATCCTGAAAAAATAACTGTTACCTCCCTGTCATCCCTCTGCTAAATCTGATCCTAGTCCTTTCCTTCTGAGAAACTCAATTTTCACGTCACCTCTACCAGCAGCTCCTAGGCCTCAGATACCACCCACCCCGCCGAGCACGAGGTCCCAAATTAAGATGTACGTGACTGCAAATAAGAGCCAATTTTACCAGACTAACACTAGGGGAAAAAATCTTCCATCCTCCTCTCCGTTTGTGAAGCAACACAGGGCAAACTATTCACATGCTTATTACCGACAGATAGCGAGGCTGCCACAGAGCAGGGACTGCTTCTTTGGGTGTAAAGACTGAATCGAACATGCAGTATTTAAGACAATTAGGTTTTCAAAGAAACTACACTAAACATTGCTTTCATGTGTAATCAAATTATGTTAAAGCAAACCTCATAATTTAAACCATTCCATTGGTCAGCTCCTATTTGTTTTCCCTGCACCCTCATTTTTGCTCCAGATCTGTCACATTACATTAACACCTTTCCTAGTCACTGCCTACAGAAATAACAGCCTTCGACATGCCTGCACAATCCATTTGTCCTGCTCTAATTACTTTTTGACATAGCCTCTTTTGCTGTTATCTTGCCTCTTCTGACCTCTGTCTGTATTAAAGCCATTTAAAACAATCTTTAAACTCGGTGTCTATTGTGATGTGTCTTATATGATACTACTGGAGTATCAGGCAGCAACGTTTTGTAGATCAAATATTTAAATCTGTGGTAACAAGATAAGGTACTTGAGGAGGAAAGCTACTACATATTGGCAACAGCTACGGCTGGCTGTTCACAACGTGAGTCCCCAGGACTGCAACACATTTTCAGGATGAAATTCCCGTAGCCATAAAACTGCTCTACGTAACTAGGTAGCTCAAAGATAAACAGGGTCTTCTGTGAACTAAGGAATGTGCCTTCATTTCACAAATGGGGAGGAAGGCAGGAGAAACTGAGAAAAGTGGTCATCTTGCACAAAAAGAACCCCAACAACCACCAAACGAATGGAGCAGCAGGAAGAGGACTAGGCAGGGTGCACCAGCAATGGCAGTTCAGAAGGAAGCCTGACAAATCACACTCTCCTCCAAACCCAGAGAAGAAACCAAGAATCCCAATATCCCTCTGTTTTCATCTAGCCCATTCAAAAAATGTGTCCTCATTTTCTTTTGTGGCTGATTCACAGAAGATGAGCCTCTAATTTCCAGCTACTTCCCCAGCTGAAGCAGCAGAGGATCTGCTCTGTGCCAAGTGTCTGCTTTGGAGTCAAGAACTTATTTCACATGGTGGAACTAATTTGTTGGATATGAAGTTGATCCCTATGTACATATGTCTCACGATACAGTCTAACTATCTCTTCACATGCTATTTCCACATCATCCAGCCTCATGTTAAGTTAATTGGTAGCTAGTCAATATTTTACTCACATTAGAAGATACTTCACAAACCTACATTTGCTCTGGTTCATTTACAGGGTAATTATCCAGTTCACACAAAGTTTGTTCTTCCAGATACAACCAGTACAGATACAAGCACAGCTCTGCCGGGAAAGCACAGCTCTATATTTTGTCTTCCAGATGACAGCACTATAAAACCAACGGGGGACAAAACCAGAGTCAATTAAAATACATTAAATGTAATGTAACAATGCTATGATTTGTCAGAGCCATCCAAGAGATTTTATTTCTCTGAATTCCTCTAACTCTGTCCTCAGGACATTAAGAGCCCATGAATGTTGTGGAAAGCTCTTCCCACGACACTTCCCTACACAGATTTTTATTTTCCCCTTTTTCTTTCCTGTCAGCAGCCCTGACCACAAAAGCCTGTCTCATTACAGCCTCTAAACATAGAAGGGGCCCACGGATCCAGGACCAGACCAGTCTGCTACTGGGCTGCTCATAACATCCCTTTTTGTGGAGCTCTCGAATCCTTACGTGCTGCTGAATGACACCATCAGGGGAAGCGGCGGGCCGGAGCGGAGAGGGGCAGAATTCACAGCTCTGCCTTTGTGTGCTTGTGGTGACGGCAGGGCAGAGCGTGGGCATGGACCAGGGGCTCCAGGCTTTATTTCTGCAAGATTCTGAAATGCGCTTTTTGATGGAATCATTTTTTGGTTTGTAAAGTGATTATTTTCTTCCTTCCTCATTTTTTCACATCTATTTCTCAACCTTTTTTTAATCCAGCTGTTTGAGCAGACCTGGGATGTCCATTACCCAAACAGTAATAACTACCGATTATCCTGACCTCGCTCGCGTCTGTATTAATAGTGTATCTAAAATCAATGTACTGGTCCCACGTTGTTGCCATGAAGAAGTAACGTGAACATGAGCAGGGCCGTGCTGGGCCAGACTGCGCCAGCGCCCCGCAAGCCCCGGCCTGGTCCCGGACAGTGGCCAGAGCAGATGCAGAGTAAACAACAAATTACAGATAATAAAATTGACCCTGCTTGCTTTTTAACTTGTTTTTTTAAGTAAAATTTACATTTATTTTAGAGAAAGACATTTAATTCTCTAAAATAATTCTCCACGTCCACATCCTTTCGGACCACCACCAGTGCTCTCCCACATCCTCTGAAACACAGCGCTGGCAGTAAAGCCAAATGGCTTCTCTTTACGCAGTTTGTCACCGTCTGGAGGGTTTCTCAGCCTTCACAGTTCTTTTCAAAACAACCACAGATGTTTTGGGGGCATTTGTGAATTCAGGGTGCATAAAAGTGGTTTATATTTTTAATTGATCCTTTTTAACCATAATCCTACACCGCACCCTGAATTCCCCGACAGGTTCCACTACCGACAGCATTCTTCCATTATCGTTCACTTTTTGATTTTGTTTTTTCATTTCTGACCTGGGTTGTGACACCATTACTGCACCACAGTGTTCCATATTATGGCCTGAAAGCTCAACCAGGTCTGCCAGGGTAGAAGCTGCAGGGACAGAAGAAATTAGCAGCAGCTACAGCTTAAAAGCAACAAGTAGCGTAAAATGTTCTTGATCAAATTCACATATTTGCAATTCATAAATACAAGTTATCCAGCAAATTGTATCTAGAGCATCCATGGTTAATTGGCTGATTTCTTACAGTCTAAGCAGAGGTTTATCTTGAGAAGAGAGCTCGGTGCATTTTAAGCCTCCACAGGTAGCAATTCATACACCCTGCTGGAAACCAACGGCCAGGTTGCTGGGGGAATTGATTCCAGAGGTAAGAACAAAACCATCCCAAATGAAGTACCCTGGAAGAGGCGGAGATGCTCACAGAGAGCTGTAGCTGCTTTGCCATTGATTTCAAACAGAAAGAACCCAGCCCGAGACTGGCATTCGCCGTCAGGTTCTGCTGGATTCAGGACGAGGTCCATAAAGGCTCAACCAACTTTCCAAAGTCCTACATTTCCTTCCACCAGATCCCCAAATGATGTGGAAACCATCTCGAACAGGAAAAGGAGGAGTCTGAGGTGATGCTGTGCTGGAGCACAGCTGATGGAACGGCTTTTTAAATAATACCGAGCTTGCGTGACGTCTAACAGCAGGAGCAGGTTAATGCAAGTTAATTACTGAAACAGCGTGTGTATACGGGACCAAAAGCCACAGACCACCAGACCTGGGACCGAGACCATAGAGATTTCCAACTTTTATGCCTTGCAAGTGAAGAGGCTCTGAGTTCCTCTGCACAGCCGGCAAAGAACAGCACCGCTTCCAGCAGCCGGCTCAGAAGCAGCTGCCTGGCAGAAGTCAGGGACCTTAATTTCTTGTGTGGGAGCCTCGTACTTGGAGGATATCCTCGTTAGGACAGGGATTACTTCTTAACAGATGCCTCTAAATTACCTACTGAAGGAATCCACCTTTCTCCGTGACTGCCCAGGGACAACAGCCCCTGAATTAGTGGGGTTGATTTCCCCTCATTAAGCATGTCCTGAGCTGCACTCTGCTGGAACGACTGTCCTCCAGCACTGCACACCCAAGAGAAACACTACAGCCTCACAGGACCCACCGCGGCTACCCTGCTTTTCCTCGCTTTGCTGTGGTGGGAATGTGAAAATGGCAGATTCCCTAACGCAGACAAACTCTGCCGGTTCCTCTCGGGGCTGAGGAGCGGGTGCCCGCGAGGCACAGCTGCGGCAGCGTGTCTGGGTGTGCTGCGGCGGGACAGGCAGACAGAACTGCCCTTCCACGCCTGCCTCCCGCCCTGCCAGCTGAAACCCAGCCGGCCTCGCTGCCTGCCCATGATTTCTATAAATACTCCCACAATGCAGCGCACCCGGGTTTCGCCAGAGGGATCCTCTCCAACACGAGGTGCTGTGAGACATGTGAGATGATTTTAGAGGAAACGTGTATGATGCGGATCTGAAATTAAAATGATCTGCCCCAACAACAGATCCTGGATTTCAGCATTCGATTTTTGAAATTCCAATCGTATCATATTTTCATGTTGCTTTTTTTAAGATAAGCCTACTAGTTTTTAAAAGTTAAAAATTAAAATCTGCATTAGCGTTTTTATCCTATATCTTGAAAACAAGGCAAATAAAAACCTCCCAGTGCTTACCACCAGGCATCTTATCAGCAGAAAATACGGGGCTTATTTGTGCTGTGTTGTGATGACTTTGCAGCACACATACTACAGAAAACAGACTTTGCTACTCACAGGAGACACTCTCTAAATGTTCAGATTCATGTATCTGAGCGCAGCGAGGGTGGCATACCACGTGTAAGAAATCACATCCAGCAAGTTTCTCCCCCAAATTTAGCAAGCTACGCTTGCACTACACTTGTACAAGCACATGCAAGATGTTACATAAAGGCCACACCAGAATTAAAACAGTCAATATTTGGTTAAATCAAGAGTTAGGCTTATAGAGTTCTATAGATATGAATGGCACTTAACAAAACAGAATATAAATACCCACAGGGCAGCGACCCTCCTATTTAAAGCAAAAAAGACATCCATCTTGTCCTGTGTGAATTGCCATCCTGGATATAAGCCTTGCCGAAATGTAATTACGTTATGGCTTATGATTTGTAACAAAATATAAACATTTTCCTCATGCCCTCAGACAGCAATCACAGAGGAATCCCTACACCCACACCTTAATGTACACTGTCGTGTAGACTATAAAGTGCTCTGATACAGCCTCATCCACCCACTAAATTGCTCCAAACTTTTCCTTGCACGTATTATCTGAAAGTCCAGGGAGAAGCTGCTTTATGCGATGGCAATACAGGGAGTGCAGGGTGACAGTCTAACATGGTGTCCTGCTGAGATCCAAGAATAGCAGTGCCTTAAAAGGCAGCGATGTTGAGATCACAAGGAAAAGAGAATTAGGGCACAGCTGTGGAGTTCTGTAGGCTAAAACATAGACTCAATATGTCAGAGAAAATTAAATCACAGAGCTACATGTAATTTCTAGTCTCATTTATAACTTAGCTGTAGCTGTGCAGAACCTGTACTTGGGCCACACATGTGAGTTGCTATGTTTCTGCACACAGAAATAAAAAAAAAGAATTAATTTAAAAAGAAAAAACCACAGGTTTTATATGCAAACAGCAATACAAACACCTATGCTTCGAACAATGTTTACATGCTATTGCTGCTCAAACACAGTTTGATAGCCAGTCTTCTGCCCAGCTCTTGAGGACAAACAGAAAAGCTACAGCACCACTCGTGAAACAAGCAGAGCTCGCAGCTTTACCCACAGTACAAAACAAAGAACAACTAAACCAACACATTAGCAAGCTAAACATATCTGAAAAATGCCTGTGTTTTCCTGTGGTTATCAGGCAGGGGGGAAAGAGACCCCTCCTCAAAAATGAAGGCACCAAAACTTTTGAAGAGGCTTTTTCCCCCTTGAAGAAGCGATGTTCTTTCATTTTTTGCAACAGTATCTACATATAAATTTGCTAGTATTTCTTTATGCTTGAAGTCCAGTACTAGCTTCTCCTCTAAAAGCATTCACTGTCCACAGAATACAGTGCATTATCCTCTGTCAGTATCTACTGTTGCAATCTGTGTCCAACTAATTAATTTTGCAGGATGCCAGGGTCTGTAAGCGTCGGCGTGAGAGCCGTGCTCCGAGCGGGGAGGCTGCCTGCCCTCTCCAGTGGCTTCTCCCCCGTTCCAGACAAACCTCTGACGACACCACCACAGAGGTAACAACAGAGGGTTGTTAGATGGTAGGAACTGCGGATTTGGGATGAAAAGATGGCCTTTAGGCAGTGCAGGACAGCCTCTCCCGACCAAACTTCGTCCAGCCAGGGAGCAGCTGAGCAGTGCCTCCCCCAGCCCAAGTGATCAGGCTTTACCTGGCAAGACTTAAATTATCTCTTTAAAAGGCTCTGAAGGCCAGGGACACATAGGAGAGAAGAGAGAGGAGAAGAAGAAGCTGGCAAGAAGGGAGCAAGAGACTGATTGGGCATGAGGCATACATGGAGAGCTTTCCTAAATAACTGGTACTTGAGCGCTAACGTGATACAGAACAGCAAGAAAACAGAGGTGGGAAGCTGCACGTAATTACGACTTTGTTTAGCTAAGTATATTTCCTGTGGAGCTTACAAAGCACGACTGCATGCAAAGCATGCAGATTTGTTGATATCAGCTATCCTTTGTCCCTAAAGAGGTAAATTATACATCTGATTTGTATACAGAACTGAAAAACTGTTAAAGGTTATGCTTGAGCTGCAGACAGAGCTGTGGACCAACAACCTACAGGAGCCAATTCCCATGAATTCATGGAGAGAGTTTACAAAGGGTAGAGAGTTCAGCAGCCAACAGACAGGGAGAAGCTAAAACAACCCAGCGCGGGACCCACACGAGCAGCCCGGCCGGGGTCCAGCCGGGGGACGGCGTGCAGGGGGACGTGACCCGCCGCCCCATCGCCCAGGGCGGGACTGCAGAAAAGGAGGGACGTGCCGTTAGAGCCCTCACAGGGGCCACGAGGGACCCAGAGCGCAGGGCGCGAGCAGGAGCAGGAGCAGGAGCAGGGCAAATCCCGTTTGCAGCGATGAGGGTGGGAAGGCTGTTCTGGAAGCTGCTGCTCTCGGGAAGGGTTAACAGGCAGCCCTCGAGCACAGGTACTGCACACTGGGGTACACGTGCACGCCGCAATTTAATTAATAGAGAAAATGCCTAATGTTTGAGATGAATTGCTCTTCCTAAGCAGAACTATGCATTACCTACTTTACAGCACAGCCTAGTTCATACATATGCAATGTTTTTCACAAATACCGCACGTGGTGCAGAAAACAATCCCATAAATGAGGATGCAAAATGAGGTCACTAATTCTGTCAGAATATCTTTTGAAGGAAGGCTCGTCGCAGCCACACACGTTATCCCCGTCCACGCTCGAGTCCTTACGGTGACCTGCTGCCCTCCTCGCGTGGTGGGAGCCGCCAGCCCTCTGCGGTGGGTTTGCAGCGCGGCTGCTCCCGGCGCTGCTCGCCCTGACCCACTTTCCTGCAGTATTTCTGCATAGCGACAGAGGTCCTAGCAGGACAAGTGTCACCTCCCAGCCCACGGGATTCTCCATTTCCTACTGCTTCGACTGGAAGAATGTGTTCAGCATTTACATTCAGGCACACACAAACACGCCATTACACGTAAATGTATGTAAAATGCATAAATCCCAGGAAGAGAAGGAATCAGAGCGACCAAAAATCCTGTTCTCGGTTGCAGAATATTCCTCTGACGTAGAAACAGGGCTGTGAGAGCGGCTACACGAACACCCATCCGAGGGATCCTCCGCCCTGCTCGGAAGAAGCCCAGCCGTTCCCTTCTGGCTAAAGCTCTTTTAAAGGGACTTTGCTCGTTTCTCTCGAGCTGATCTGAGCATTCCCCGAATCAACCCTGCCCCTCGACTTCAACCAAAAGAAATACTAATATACTGAGCCAACCAGAAAATTATTATTCCTTCATTACACCCAGCCAAAGCTCTGACATTGTGAGGAAACGCGTTTTCCCACCCCAAGCCCTGCACACCTCACTTACTGTCCTATTTCCTATTCCCTCAGTCCCTACAGAATTACAGTGTTATTGACTGCAGATGTAGTTCTGATGTCATCTGAAGGCTTTTGCCTTCTTTTTTTTTAGGTGAAGTGTCTATATTTCCTCTGTTCTGAAATTTTGTGCTGAAACTATAACAAGCCAAAAATCTCTTCAATGGGAAATTTCACAAACAGAGGATTATGACTTCAGCTACAGAATAAGCAGCAGGAGCAGATGGAACTCTTCAGAAACAATGATTCCATTTTCATGCAAATCTCCTTAGTAGTTAAAAAAAGACGAAGAAGAAAAAAACCACCAAGATATCAGAATGGTTTCTAAATGGAAGGTTTTTGAATGATGCTAAAAGCAAAAGGCTGGTAGCTCTCCACAATCCCAAGCATTTTAGCAGCAGCCAGGAAAAAAAAACCATGACAAACTAGAACCAGGCTCTGTACCTCCTTAGAGTCATGATAAGAGAAATGGAAAATGGAGTGAAAGTATATTTTAGTTTATAAATGGAAAATGGAGTGAAAGTATATTTTAGTTTTTATGATTTTCAACATCATCCTCGGCTTTGTGATAATGCATACTTCAGAGCTAATTCTTATGCTCTTTAAGAGCACAGGCTTCATTCATGAAGCAGCATGACAAAATTTCTTTATCCACTTGATGACTACAGAAGGTGACAGCCACCGAGAAAAAGACAGCCACAGGGACACTGTCAGAGTGCTAACCTGCAGCGTTCCTCTCTTTCAGTACAAGTGCTCCCCTGATTACAAGAATATAGACATGCATTTTTCATAGCTGAAATATGGAAACTGAGCCAATTCTTTTGTTATTAATACTGGCAGCATACCCTAAAAAACAAGTACATGCACAGGGTTAGCAGACCCCGTTTCTGGCTCTTCCACTGACTTAGTTTTGGTCTTATGCCTTCATTTTTCCCTCTTGTTTACTTCTCGAGTGAGAGAATTCAAGCTACTCCCAAACTCTCAGTGTTGTCAGGATAACTGACTTTGCACAACACGTAGTGTAACTGTCACTGCGCCATGCCGTAGTATAAAACACTACGCTGTTTTGTGTACAGAAAACATTTTAATGGTAGTACATGGGAATAAAGGCCCACGTCATTCCACTTTTGAAGGCTACTTTTTTTAACTGAGGTTTTAAAGCAGAGAGGAAGCTATACGCACAGCGAAGCAGGAATGAAATCCGCTGGTGTTTGTTAATGGTTCCCCCCTGCACGATGAACCAGGGGAACGCTGCAGCCAGGCCTCTTCCCGCGCCGTGTCCGGATGCCAGCAGCGAGCTGCTGCCCCCAGAGAGCCGGGCAGCTCCGGCCCCCGCGCCCGAGGAGCGGCCAGCTGCGGGCACGGCTGGCAGGGACAGCTCCACCCAAATCCAAGTGTCCTTCCTGACACGGTCCTTCCCAGATGTCGCTCCTGAAGTTTTGGAATGAGTCTTCATAAATTTCTATCAATTCTGTCAAAAAATTTCTATCTCCCTCAGTTTCATGCTGATTTTTTTAAACATGAATTTTCTCCTTCCCTTTTCATGCAAAAGAGACACAACGTTGGCTTTAAGTAAGACTGCAAAGAGTGTTAAGTAGAGGCCTCTGAACCATGTGGTCAGTACCAAGAATACTTCTCTTTAATCCTGTTCTACCTACAATTATCCCTTTCACCATGCCACTGGCCAAATCTTTTCACTTTGAATTTGCTCTCAAACTGAATCCCCTTCCTTCCTCATCGAGTTAGATGGATTTAAGTAATGACAGCTACCGAAAGGACAGAGCACATACAAAGTAACTCAAAAAATGGGCTCAACAAGGTTTATTTTCAAGCTTTTCCTCGCTTACCTCTTAGCAGAAGGATGTACAAGTAGAAACAATTTCCACAGTTAATCCCTCTTTGACCCAAATTAACTTTTTCTAAACTATTTTCTTAAATACTTTGTTTTATAATCTTGTCTGAATGAACTCGACAATAGGCACGTTTCAACTACCCAAGGAAAGGAAGAGGAATGGTGATGGGGAGGGATAAGAAGATAACCTCGCCGGTGTGAGCAGCGCCACGCCACGCAGCAGGGCAGTGGAAGAGGGAGGTTGTGCCGTGCAGGACTCCAGGCTCCTGTCTCAGAGCCAGGATCTGCTCACGTGGGCACAACGGCTCTTGGTTTTCCATGACTTAATTCGCACTCTTCGGAAGTGAGGGCTGAGGAAAAATAGTGACCCGGAACTTGTACTACACTACGAAAAGGATGGCACTTCCACTCCAGACTGAGCAGCAGTAACTCAGGCTTAGCACAGCCCTCAACTGCAGGAACTATTTTATAGTGAAAAGAAGCGCTGGCCTTCACGCTGAAGGCTGCTGTAACGTGTTAATGAAATGTAATCGGCCAGCAAATGGACAGTAAAACACTGTATCATTGTGAATTTGTCTGAAGGTGTCTCTTATCAGTTAAGCCCCTTTGCTTTCTCTTCACCCCACTGTCAAACCGCATCTCTGCTAAGAGCCAACTTTCTGGTTTCTAAATATTCTCACGTTTCTCACATACACTTCACCCCTCAGCAAAGTTAACACTGATGCGGATGACGACCGCAGTGAGCCAGCGTGCCCCGGTCCCGACGCCGCTGCGGTGACGGGGCAGCCAGCGTTCATCAGAAGTGTTTACAAAACAGCAGAGTGCCCTGCTCACAAATCCTACAGTCACATTAACACTCTGGATTTCTCTGTAGCTACAATAAAGACGATACAGAGGCAGAAAAAGACGAGTATCCACCATTTAAGCTCTCACTTCCTTAAGGTATCTTTAAGGACTTGAAGTATCAAGAGAAACGAGACACGCTTGACCCAGACAGATGAGTGTCAGGGTCAAGTGTGTTGGATCTGAGCAAACTTACAGGAAGATTTTTCCTTCCTCCTTCCTCTGTCTTGTCACAGCCTCTCTCCAGGACAGGAACTGCCAGAAAGACTCAAGAATAACTGGGAGAAGCTCAAGGGAGTACTGGCATTACCTCTCTTTCAGATGCCTCTACAGATGTCCACTGCTTTTTCCTTTTGACTTGGGTAAATTTTATGCAGCAAAATATAAGACAAAGTTGATTACAGCACTGTAAAATGGCCTAAGGGTCGAAAACTGTCAACCCCCGCGCTCCTCCTCCCAGCCCCATCACAACTGACAGGGTCCTGCAGGGCCCAGCTCCTGCTTGCAGGAACAGCCACGGCAGAACATCCTCGGCTGCGGTGCCCTTGCCTGGGGAGCTTGTTCTCCACCACGGCTCCAGCAGATCATTTCCAGTGGAAAATGATGTTTTCCATAGATTTAGTGAAATGTGGCTCTAACTTAGCAATCACGATGTACATCCAACTGAACAGGACCTAGTGTTTCGATAAGGAGAGCAACATAATTAGGACGAGCTTCAAAACATTCAAGCAACTTAACCATTTGAAGATCACCTCTGACAAGGGAGACAGAAAAAGGCAGCTGGAGACTGGGATACGATTATGTTTATATGCTATGCCAAGACACCATTTCTTTTTCTAGACCCTAATATTCCATATCTGATGACTTTCATATTATTTCTGCAAATCTTAAAATTGGTTTACCAGAGGACTTCTGACTCTTAGTTACCAAAGTTTTAAAATTATCACAATCTTGTATCAGGCAGACAGCAGTAAATAACTGCTAATTCAGGATTTCTAATGTCCCAAGAGCACTCGGCTGGAATCCAATCTAGGCTATAGATCTAAATGTTTTTCAATAAAATTTGACCCACTTGTTTGGGTTTTTTTAAAGCAAGTCTTAAGAATAAACATTAGCAGAAAACAGAAGGATATTACATTAAAAGATTTCATTACTCAGGCACCGCATGGAGCCTGGGAAATACAGTAGGTCTATGAAGCCATGCACCGGAGTCTGTAAAAGCTCCTAGAGTTCGGTAGCCATTCAGATGGCTCAAAAAGACCATACAACCCTCAAAGACACTCTTGCAGTTTAATTTTTTATTTTTCAGAAATAGGATCAAAGATACTGTATGCTTTTCAGCCAGCACGACCCGTAACTGACCACTCAGAAGTGCATTCACACCCCAGTATGCACAAGAACACGTATTTTAACAATAGTATAACTGCGTTTTAGAAGAATTGCCGAGTGACTCAAGAAGTGAAAGATAATCTTTGAAAGAGGAGACAGGAAGCTGCCTGGAAACTGGAGAAGTTACGAGAATGATTATTGTGGGCAGAACGGACAGCAGATAGGAGCTATCTCCTTCACACTCACGACAGGAGGTGGGAACCTCTTCATCCACATCAATAGCAGCTGTGTGACACTGATACAAGCCTGGGTCACCATTAAAGCAGCATATTAACCTTTTTTTTTTTTTTTTTTCAAATTGCTTCCTTTTGGACAAGTTCCATGTAACTGTCATCTTTCATTTCATTTTCATTTTCCATTTCTGCATTCATCCAGCCCTTGAGGGTGAATTCTACAGAAATCCATGCCAAGAATGCCCAGAAGAGACCTCTGACCCACCCCTCCCCTGCTCCATGTCCCAGGAGGGGCTGCTAATGCCAACATCACGACACGTCCAAAAATGCTCAACAAACCCAAGTTCTGCTAGACCAACGAAAGGGCACGAACCACGTTACTGCTGCAGCACCCTCCTTCCAATCTGTCACCTGCGGCCTCACCAGTGTGTGCTCACTGCCTCGGGGAGCTGGGAATGTCGAACTGCCGAAGCAGGGGAATCCAGAATCAGCAGTAGGGTGACACAGTCATTATTAGGAGTGTTTTAACAGCAGCAAAACACAGAGAGAGAACAACCATGTAGTGTTAGAGAAGGAGAACCTTTCCTATGGTGCGTGTTTCACCTATGGAGTGTAGGTTGGAAGGGACCTCAGGAATCATCTCGTCCAACCTCCACTCCAAGGACGGTGCCGGTACTTTGGTCTCCCTGTGTCAAAATGTCCTCAGGGGAGAAAGAAAGGTCAACGACTGAAAAAAGCAGAAGACTAAAAACACTGGAAAAGAATGAGAATGAGAAAATGGAACAAAACATTAACTTCTCTCCATTTATCTCCAGCCTTGCGTTCTCACTGAAAACACTTCCCAAAACCAAAGTTAGTGCATCCTCGTTACACAATTCCGAATTCCTGAGACATCTGAGTGTCTCACTTTACCGTTCCAGCACAGGGAGAGGTTACAGACAAGTCCGAGGGAACTGCTTTGAGGTCTGTTAGTCTAAAACCACCAAAACTAGCAAGTTGGTGGAATCAATTTATCGTCAGGTGGTCTCATCGGAGAACGTGCTTAAAGGCATTTTATTTCTGCCCTGCAATAAAACCAGCAGCCGTTGTTCTTGCCGCGCTCCACGGCAGTGTCGTTCCTAACAGGGACACTGGCAAACCAGATGGAAAGTCCCCTCGGTGGTATGGATCGTTCAGAGGCCGCTTTACCAAGGGGATGGGGCGGGAGATGTCCAGCCGCTCTGGAGGGGTCAATCCCCGTGACACTTTCCAGCAGCCCACAGCGTACTCGAGAAGCGCTGGGACCTCACTAGGAGCCGTTATTGCCGTTAGGTATAAATACGAAGTTGACTCACATGAAATAACGGAAAGCTGCGTTCCCCTGCTCTGCGGAGGGGCCGCACCGGGCCGCGCTGCACAGTGACCCAGTTTCCCGGTAGCCCCCCAAAATCAATCCCCAGGCCGACGGGAGGCTCGGGGGATGCTGACGAGAGCAGCCCCCGACTGTCTGCCGGGATTAGGGCCCGTGTCACGGCCCCCGGGCGAACGGGCACCGTCCCGGTGGGCCCCTGCGTGACCGGATACCGGAATCAGGGTGACAACCCCACAAAAGGGTGAGGGCGCGGGGTGGGGGGGGGCACCCAACGTGTTGCTTTGGCGTCGCGGGAGGCGCGGTGCGGCGAATCGGTGCGTCTCCCCGGGGCTGGAGTGGAGCGGGGGGGGGCAGGGTGTCATTTTGGGGTGTTTTGATCGCATTGTGCGATGGAGGGAGAATATAAATCCCTCGCCGGGTGGGGAGGGAACGCGGTAGCGCTCCCGGGGCCGCCCGCCGGGAGGACGCGGGTGGTGGTGGGGGGGGGGGGTTTGGGGGGCGCGGAGGCGGCGCCGGGCCCCTCAGACAACGCCGCCGCCTCCCGGCACCCAAACAAGCGGCCCCGCGCCCCGGCCTGCGGCCCGCCGGCGGGCGGGGGGTGGGAGAACCCTCCGGTGCGCGGGCGCGGGCCAATCGGAATGCGAGCCCGCGCCGGGACAGCGAATCAGCGTCGCCGTAACGCTCACATGACCGGCTGCGCCCCTGCCCGTCATCTGGGCCCTATATAGCGGGGCGGGGGGCGGCGGACGGGGCTGCGCGGCCGGCGGGGGCACCGGCGGGGCCCGGCGGGGGAACTCCGCCGCCTTTCCCGTGGCCGGGGCCGCGCCTCAGGTTCGGCGGGGGAAGCTGCTGTCCTGCCCTGTGCCGGCAGCAACTTTTTTTTTTTTTTTTTTTTTTTGGTGGGGGGGGGAGAGCGAACCAAGCGCGGAGCCTTTTTCCCCCGGAGCGCCCCGCCAGGTAAGGCTTTAATTGCAATTAATTGCTAACGCCGCCGGGGGTGGGGTGGGGTAGAGGGGGGGGAGGCGGGGGCCGCGCTGTGTCCCGACGTGCTGTTAGGGAGGGGGGTATTTTAATTTTTTCCCCCCAGTCTCATTTCTGCACGTGTTCCTTTGTTCTCCGACCAGAAGCGTGGTTTTTTTTTTTTTTTTTAAATATATATATATATATATACACACATCTGCTAATGTAACACAGCTGGAGGGAGCCGCTCCCTACGGCTGCCCGGGGAGGAAGGCGGGGGGGGTGGGGGGGAACAGGCGATATTCCCCCCCCCTTACACACACACCCCGTTTCCCCCCCGAAGAAGAAGGAGAAACTCGAGCGATTCCCCACCGCTGGAAGTTGCTCCCGGGTCTGGGTCGGTAACCAGACACGCGTGTCGCCCGAGGGCTGGCGGGGAGGAACTGAGCCAGACGGGGACACAAAGGAGGGGGGCAGCCCCCAGACAAGCCGTCCCCGCCTCCGCGGCAGCAGCGCCCGGCACCGCCGAGCCCCGCGGGACGCGGGGCTCGGCGGTGCCGGGCGCTGCTGCCGCGGAGGCGGGGACGTGAAGGAGGGAGATGCCCCCCCACACACACCCCCGGTGCCCCGCTTTTGTCTGGCTCCGCCGCCCCGGGGAGGCTCGGTCCTCCTCCGGTGGCACCTGCGGGGACGAGCGGTGGGATCCCGCGGGCGGGAGATATCGCGACCGGCGACTGCTTATAGCGACAGTTGTTGTGGGTCTGGGGTGCGGGGGGGGGGGGGGCTGCGGGGTTTGGGTCTGTGGCCGTGCCAGGCTGAGCTTTGCAAAGAGGGCTCGCTTCCACGAAGACTTCTTTCACTTGACGTTAATTACCGAAACCATTAGCCAGAAAAATTTAAAAAAAAAAAAACAAAAAAACAACGTGCCAGAAAATGAACCCTGATTTGCAGTATTGCTCCAGTTCCTGCTCAAACCATCACACCAGAAATGATTCTTATCGTAACTTAGTCTAAAAGAAAATTAGTGTATTTGCTCCCCAGACCATCTGCAGTTACTAACTGTGACGCTGGCACTGGGCTCTGTGTACAATAAAAGACTCGGTCAACATACACTTAGAAATCTGGTATGTTCTAAGAAAATAATTTAATTTTCATAAACTTCTCCTATCGGTTCCTTTACAAAACCAACTCATTTTTAAAGCTACGAGTAGAATTCCTCAACAAGTTTAGAAAGTTGAGGAGGGGATGATTTACCCTCCTTGTTTTGTCCAGGAATGCGAGAGAGCATATTTTAAAAGTTAATAAGTATTAAAAGCCACGAGGAGCATTAAAAGTGTATTTCAAACTCTTGTGCTTTCCGCAGCCGAGGCGCCGGGGTACAGACCCGCCAGCCAGTTAAGCATTTGCAGCCTCCACGCAGAGCAGAGGTTATTCACATGGCTGTTCGAGAAACTCCATTCATATATCTGACTACCTGGATTTGAATAGAAACCAGACAGCAATTCTTTCGTCCCAGCCACTATTCGCCCCGCTGGACAATAGAGATTTGTTAGCACACAGGCACAAGCCCTGGGACACAAAGCTGGAGGCAGCAGAGATAGGGGGGCTTCAGTGCACAGGAAATTACAGCTTTTGATGCACTGTTGGCAGGTCTGCCGGTTCAGAAAAGCAACATGACTGTGCCATGTTTAAGAGCTCCTTACTGCCATTTTTAACCACCTAGAATGTCATAAAAGCTTTATGGTCACAGTACATAAAATCATGAAGTCCATATGGTTACTTTTCAGCTGTGGTCGCTGCCCCGTGTCTGGAAGGCAGAAGCATGATCTGGCTGGAGATTTTAATTCACGTGGGGTGGGGGGATGGGGGAATTAAAAGAATTTTGAGGACAGAAAACCTCAAAGTGTTTATGAAAAGCAGCGATTTGTCTCTGAGGCAGCTGATGTCTAGCCTGAGATGTGGTGGTGTTATAATGGACTTCATTTTAATGGTGGCTGTAAGGGGATGAGGCTGGACAGCTGATTTCATCATAAAAGGTTTGAGTAAATTAACGCTGTGCATCTCCTGTATCAGTTGTCTAGGAGGGCATTATTCAGTTGTGTCAACTTGGCAAATACCAAAATAAATAAGAAAAACAAAACCAAAATGTTCAGTGTCTGGTACCTCCCATTTCCCCTACTTTCCCCCCAGTCTAGAGTTAAAATGAGAACTCCTCAGAGACTGGGCTTTAATCCGCTGATTGGAGCCAATGAGCAGAAATTATCAAGATCAGAAAACCAACCAGCAGGTTTTATTAGATGAAAAGCCTGCCCCTCACTGTGCACGGCCCCTCAGCTGAGGGACGGAAGTCAGTTCGAGCTTCACCCAAAGAGCAGGAAGGTTTGGCCTGTTCCTCCTCATTTTCCATAGATCTTACCTACCCTACCAACTTAGCACCAGATAAAATACCCAGTCCAGCTGGATATTTAGACTCCTAAAATTCGCCCAGGGATGCAGCATTAGAGAGCAGCCAGGAGTGTCTCTACATGCGAGTACTGCTACAAGCACAGCAGGAGTGACTTAGCCCTCTGCTTCACCCAGGAAAAACAATGAAATTGAGCGAATTGTGTGTTTTTGTTATGAACTGCAGAGATACAAAGTATCATAAAATACAGAAAACAAAGGCAGAGCTGTTTGCCTCTCTTAAGCGTTTTTTATCAATGCAATCCTTGTGACCTCAGAGAAAGGGGAAGAATTTTAGAGTGAGGAAAAAGGGTCCATCTTTGAAGGCACCTGGGCGATGCCCGGGCAGACTCGTGCTGATGCTCTGCACTGGCCTGTTAGGCAGACAGGGGACTTGCTTCCATTGCTCCTTTGAGCAACATAGGGCAAAAAAAGACTGGATGACTAAAACAACACAGTTTTTGAAAGAAGTTAAATCCTCTCTAAGGTGCTACTTGTAAGATTAAGAAAATATCCATGTATGTGAGGGACCAGCTCATAATTTGCAGCTGCTGTTTCAGAACATGAGAAGTAAAAATGTGAATGTAAATACTTTTCACAGGAGTCAGTTTTGTCTGAATAATTATATAATTTCCTTGAATTCTATTCCTGATGTAGTACAATGGCTTGGGTGTATAACTTCTCAGTAAAACCTAGGTGATAAGAATCAGGCTAGATTACAATCAAGCTATTTTGATTTAATTTTTTTTTTCCATGCTGGTACTTACAAACCCAGAAGGACTTACCTAAAATAAACATTTGAACAACAAAATTAAGGATATTTTTAATAAAGGTTATTGATGGCTTTACCTACAAAGAACTTTTAGATTAAATACCATGGTATTCTTAAAATACAGCAACCTCTTCTGTTACCTGTAAGACTGCTAATGCTTGGTATTCATCTGTAGGCTGATTTTAAAACCTACCCCTTGAAAGTGCTGCCTACAAAAAAAAATATGCTGGAAAGTTAAATTCTGTCCTTGCAACTGGGTCTTAGAGTTTGAATACCTGTTAAGCATATCACTTTGAATGGAAAACAGACCATTAGAGGTTGGCAAAAAGAGCTTCTGCCTAATCAAAACAGCCATAAAAGGAATGGCTGGGCATAACCCGCCCCTGTAAACATCTGCATACTCAGCTCGGACCTGGGAGCAATCCCGTCATGCACATGAGAAAAGGATGCCGAGGCCTGTTCTCGGGTGGTCAGTCTTTTTAAACTGCACATAGAAATAACAGATAATTCAAAAGTCAGTTTTCCCAACTCCAGTTATGGCTATTCCAATAGAAAGTCTATAAAGACTCACAAAAAAGAAGAAACCTGTTAACCACTAACAAACAGACTTGGAAGTTGCAGCTGATGCAAAAGACCAGCGTGTATATAATCTACTCATTAATATATAGTATTGCATTACAGGGTTAGTTGCCAATAAAAACGCATCAGGTATGCTGAAATCTAGCAATGCACTTGGCGATTTAACAAAAAAAATGTGGAATCCTAAGAATTTCATTTTATCTTAATAATAGCAAGCAGATGCTGTAATCATTTCAAAACCACAGTATTGATTAATATCACTCAAAAGTTTCAAACATCAAAAACTCAGAAGACAACAATTGGGTATTTCTATGTTAAGGACAACATGAAAGCACAGGGTTTTTCATAACAAGAACACAGACAGACAGACTGATGACATCACCTTTTTAAATACATTTCAGTCATTCCTACTTTCCCTGTATGGCCTGAAAATAGTTTGGACCATCCGCAGCTGTCCTGAACCAGAATACAAAGGAATGAACGCAATCACCATGAATGAGCATTGCACAAAACCGCAAATTTTGAGTGCACTGAAGTGCTGCATCTCAATACCAAAACCCCGTCTGCGTTAACACTAGTTGTGCCACCTAAACACACGCGTGTGTGAATGACCGCCACAATCGGCTTGAGCAGAGGCGTTCTGCCGCCGGGTACCAGCTCCCTTTCAGTCTCACCTGCCTCCCACTTGCACGCAGTTTGGCTTTGCAACACCACGTTACTCAGACCTGCGGTTAACCCGTGTCTGACACAGAAAGGCCAGGAGCGCGCTGAAGCGGAGGGGCAGGGAGCGGCACATGGGGCACCAACGTGTCTCTCCACGGGACGCTGCCGTCAGCTTCCGAGGGCTCCTCCGCAGCACAACTCACACCCGCATCACCTGCGTGTTCCGACGGCAGCACAATGAACCTCAGGAGTGACGTGGTCATTTCTTGCCAAATACAGGGACATTGAAACAGAGCTGGGGAGGTCCAGCAAACCATAGGTTGTCACTCTGAAACATTCCTGTGTACATTTACTGATTCTTAATTTGGTAACCTAAATCAGTTTATAGTTGTCTTGAAAAGTATCTTGTCACATGAGCATTTGGGGCTTTACTGCTTGGTTTCTTTCAGGGTTACTGGCAAACCATCCATTTACTTTAGCACAACAGTGCACACCCGTCTTTCCTCAGGTGTCCGTAGTGCCTTCTGTCAATAACGCTGCAGCCCCAGTCTGATGTCACGAACAAAAAGGATCGGTCTGGTCTATGAACAGAAGTGGTCAGGGTTTAACCATATATACTGTAATCTCCAGTCTCCCATATTCCCTTACAGTTACAGCTGCACACATGCCAGTGCCCGGGGGTGTCAGCAGTTTCCATTTACATAATCACGGTGCCTTTAATCTGGGCACCGCTAAGTCTTGTGCTTCGAGCTGATCTGACTAGTCCAAGGGAAGGAGAGAGCTCTTGCCTAGCCAGATGACATTGTACCTTCCTGAGAAAGTCTGGGAAAGTCTTGTCAGGGCAGCAGCGTTACAAAATATGGTTATACAAGGGACATGAAAACTCTCCTCTGGAACTGGATGTTATGAATGGCTATTCATATTCAGATTTATTTCTTTAGGTGGAGTCTCAAATTCAGATTTTTAAGATGATCAACATGTTTGCAGACAAGGTGCACATGATAAATACAGATTCTAGTTATAAAACAGAATGCATTCAAGTTTGCCATATATTTTTTTCTGCTAAAGATTTAAATATCATGTGGCTTTAGCTTTCTTTCTGTTCACTGAATATCAAGGTCAATTAGGAATGATGTCTGGCTAGTACTCTCAGAGCAGATTAGACAGTTGCATCAAAAACTAGGACCATGTATAGGTCATCTGTTACTGTGACCTAGATTTCTGAGAATCTGTTCAATTTGTTTTATTGAAAATGTGGTACTCTCTCAATTCTGTTTCTCATAGCAAACCTCTCTATAATAGCAGAAAATAGCTTTATTAGATACTTACAGACATTGCTTACTACTTCTGCTAAGACACAAAGAAAATCAAATCCATGCAGCGGACCTGTGCCTGTCATCCATTTAATTTTAAAATAACTTAAGGTTCTGAAAGGCTTATGCCTTATAATCTAAAGCATTTGGTCCACATGCCAAATACTAAGCAATCTGAAATACATAATAGCTTAGCCTCGGCTTTGTTTGCCCTATTTAATTCATTTTTTTCCTTCAGTAGCCAGTGGATAGATGCAATATTTCTGCAGTCTGCTTTGGAAATGAAGAACATACTGAAATATTTGTGTAAAGTGAGGCTATTTTGTTTGTATCATCCGTGTGAGCTTTGTGGTGCCCTCGAAGGATAGGTGGTTTGGACTGCTCAGCCTGAGAGCAGAACCAGACTTCCCTCCTAAACCCCCGGTGTTTACTTACTGAGTATAAAGATTCTGCTATCTGAATTTTGACACTATTGGAGTATATCCACCTATGCTTTCTGGGTTGTCATTCTGAAACCACATAAAAGCAGATTTCCATTTGCAACATTTTACGGCAAATTTCCTCTCCTCTCACAGCTCTTAATTGTTCCGGTTAGAAAGCAATTACTGAAACATAGATCATGCAAACACACCAGTTTGTTGGTGTAAGTATTTGGGAGAGGGAAGGGGAGAAGGTGTGTCTTCAAATACTAGAAAATATTTTCTAAACACCAATGAGTTCAGTGTAAAAGGAAAACTATAAAAATAATGAAGTGATTGCAGAACCTGCAATCCAAAGAACAGTATGCCAACCAAATTTTAGAATTATCATCATCATCAGTCTCTGTAGCTTATCATGCTGTGAGAGCTGTGGTACAAAACACATCTAGAACAGTTGTGCTCTCATCACACCCCAGGAGAAAAGATAGGTAATACAATCAAACAGCAGTAGAAAGGGCACAAAAAAAAGTGCCAGTAGATTGAGATTTGCAGATTAAAATCTCCAGTATGTTACTGCCTCATAAATTGTACTTAGTGAATCCGTTCCAATTTTTTCAAAATTCTAAAGCCAGTTCTACCAAGCCATCTGAATTTCATACTACTTTCATATTCAAACTTTTATGTGCCTCTCACAGCACACTGGGACCAATTTATTTTGTAGGCAAGATAAAACCCAGCAATATTTGGGTGACGTTATCCAAAGATCATTCTTCTAAATGAACATAAGTACATTTTCTCCTTTTTGTTTCACATGATGGCTTCATTTAAATAGGCTAAACGTATAATTCAGAAAAGAATGGCTGAGTCCTGCTCACCTGGGGGTCGTATCCACATCCATCCAATATTTAAAAGCACACAAAAGCAAAGAAATTAAATATATAAGAGGGGGGGAGGAAGTCTTTCTTCCAACAGAATATTTGCCTGGTAACCAGATATCAGCATGAACCTTTTTTCCCCCCCAAAAAATCATACTTAGTTATTCTACAAGGGTCTTTGAAGATGCTTCTATTTTATATTTTAACACCTGAAGAACAGTTACAAAGATGCTGCTGCTCTCTGGCCGAGCGGCATACACAAGCAGTCGAAAGAAAAGCATCACAAGCATTGCTGAAGTTCTCTGAAGTCAATGCTGTGTGTGCACGCTGTAGTTTAGATCATTTGTAAACAAGGCTAAATTAATTCAGTGTAAAAATGTGAACAAACAGCAGTGAAACGTAGCGGAAATTCATCATTTGCATGGATTAGACCATGTGTAGGATGTAATAATGTTTTTTCCCTGACAGCAAGGAGCGCTATACATTAAGGCCTCACACAGTACCTGCTGTGACTAAACAGGAGACCAAACCCAGAAAATGGGGAGCCAGGACCTTGCAAAAGTTCAGTGAGATCAGAGCACTTGTTCTGCGTGTAGCACCGTTCAGCTCACGAGGAAGACATACTTCTCATTGAAAGAATAACGCGCTTCCAGCTAAGCCAGATGTTGGCAAGTGATGATAAATCTCACAACGGCTGGGAGGAGGAGGATGGGGAGGATGACAGGACGGATCTTCACCTGTCTTTTTCCTGCTCATTACAATGACATCGTAATGTCATTTTCTCTTCTTCAGTTATTTACAGTTATTGGAAGTAAAAATCTTTACTGTACTGACTGTATCATGAGATGGAGTCTTACAAGATGGCAGCATAAAATTGACCCAGAGGTGCCATGCTGCAGAAGCTGAAAAAAAGTGAGATTTGAGAGGTGTTTCTTTTGAGAACTCCAAATCTTGAAGTCTGTCAGATGAGAATTGCTGGGTTATAAAGCTAAGAAACAGAAACTAATTATCTTCAAAGGGAAAGTTATCAATGAATCGGGAGGAGACATTATGATTATGAAAAGCAAATCCCTCATTTGATCCCTCTCCATCCTTACTGCTTCCCAAGCGGAGAACCTAAGCTTTGTCCAGATAGAATTGCTAGCGTTCCAAACAGTGAGTCAAATAGAAAAGTCCCAACTAGTATATGAAAAAAATCTGTATTTTTATATTGTTACATGTGGTCAGGGTGTGAACAGGGGCATGCTGCGGTAGTTGAAATGGGGGTCGTGTCACTGGTCTGGTGTCGCAGGAAGCACCTGTGAAACGTCCTGCTCAGGAACGGACCTTCCCTTCTGTAGCAGGGATCGTGTTTTAGTAGGGTCTTTAAAGATCAAGCCATAGAAAAGAAACAAACCCCTGACATTTCTCTCCTGATTACTTTGCAAGATTTTTTCCCACGTTTGTCAATTGCACATGTGGGTTCTGGGCATTTCTTCAGTATCTCACATTGAAAAATTAAAGGGATTCCTTGTAGAACACACGTTCCAGGACAGGCATTTAGGATGAGTCCACACAACACAGGCTTTGCAGCCTGCACTGGCTCATCAAAAACAAAGGAGACCTTAATCCCAAAACCCAGGATTCTCTTTAACATTATCGTCTCCAGCCTCATTATACGTTTCAGAAACAGTAACAAGGGAATCTCAGCTTGACTGTTGAGACTAGTATGAGAACAGAAGGCATTTTCTGCCCTCCCTACCCTGAAAGAGACTGGCCAAGTCCAGCTAGTTCCAAGCTCAGAGCAAAAAGGCAATTCTCTGCAACAGAAGAACTAATTTTTGTGAAGACTGTCATACTGATGACTCTGCCAGCAATTTCTAAAATGCTAAAAGGCAGAAAATAATCTCAGTAACAGAATCATCTGCAGTTAGGATCATCTCCCTCCTTTCCGAAACTGAGGCACAGGAACTATGCCTAAATTCACAGCTAATGGGAAATGTTTTTGATCTTCACAGAGACGTAGTTGCCAGCCAAGTAGAGCAGTCAGCATAGGAGTATCTTCTGAAGCAGTACTTACCCTAAATTCACCACCATAATAAATATAACACGTCCTAGGTCTAGAGCAACACAGTGTTTCAGTGATGAAGAATTGTTAGCATGTTTAATATACCAAAGGAGACAATGTTATTTATATCTCCAGAAGCTGCTTACCCAGCATTAGATGTGTCAGGGCATAGTACAACTGCAGGAATTCATCAGGAGGACACCTGAGATTCCTCTCTATTAAAAATTATGGATCTAATAGACAATAATCTTCTTGGCAACAAATGTTATCTTAAAAGATGGGGGATAAAAGTTCACAGGGAACCTGTGCAAATTCATGAAAAGAAAAATGCACTCATGGTTACTGAATGCACAGAAGCCTGTCTCCAGAAGTCTGTGTGTGTGTTGAAAAATGTCTGGAAGACAGGAGACGATTAGTAGGAAATATGCAAGTTTCTCCTCCTTATATCCTTTTCTAAACATCCATTAGCCACTGTTTTGATTTTATCTTAGAGACAGAAGTGCTTTATTGATTGCACCCAACAGCTACAATTCAATCGTGGTCCCAAACATCAAGGTAGTTTTTTTTCCAACAAAGACAATTTCTGAAGTTATGTGAAATGAGATGAAGATACACTATTATTAAGACATCCTGGGCTGAAGTAATTTTTGTTCCATGTACACTGCAGGTACAAATAGCTCATAAATGCAGCTTGCTCCAAAAACCACCCCTGCTGGGTCTGCTCAGAAAAGCATCCTGTACACCACCCTCGGGGTGCTGGAAAGCTGTTACTGTCCTGAGGAAGCTCCTTATCTCCTCCCCAGTTTGCCTGGGTGAAATTGTACTTAGTCCTTTGGAAAATCTGGTGAAGAGGCAGGCAGGTCTTGCGACATTGTGTGTCTGATCCCTTCACCTTACACAAAAACAACTTTGGAGACAGGTTAGCAAGCTGGAGTCTAATCCAGTATGATCAGTCCCGTGTAAGTAGGTCAGCGAGGAAGCTTCTGACCATGGTAATGTCTTCCAGCCCCAGCCGCCCTTCTCACTACAAGCAAATTTGACAGCTACTTCCTTTAGCAGCTAACGGGAGATGGAGGGTTCAATTCCGAGAGCTTGTGTGTTTGTTCTAAAAAGGTAAAGCACATTTTGTTTAAAAAATACAGCTATTTCACTATTTCAGTGGCTTGGAAAGAGTTCGGTAAAGTGCTTAAAAAAATAGAGGGCATCCGATTACTCAGCCTGGGATGTCAGATTGCAAGAACATCCAGATAGCTTATTCATAAATGCCTTATTTTAAAATACTACCATGTTTGGCAAAAAGAATAAAAACCAAAATAATTTCACTTCTGTGCTAAAGTCACTAGCCGAGACTTAGCCCAGTATTTTCCAAGAAGGAGGAGGGTCTAATATGATTTGTTTTGTTGCAAAATCACTTCCCTGTAGTTCAAAAAAAGCTTTCCACTCTTCCATATGCTCTTGAAACAGAAGTTCACACATCCAGTTTCTGAAGAGCAAGTTAAATCATTTCTCCCCGCTAACACCCATCTTCAAGGGTCTGTTTCCCCCCTACAAAGCCAGACCCCTTCCCAAGCCCACGGCAGCGTTGCTGTGCTCTAACTGGCTCCTTTGTGCGTGTAAAGATCGTAACCGACAGGACAAAAACTCCCTAACCTTCGCTGGTTTGCTTCCAAGAACTTTATTCTCCTGGTGACAGTCTTTCTGATGATGTAATTGCTCTACACTCACCTTTTCAGAAACCTCCAGCTCAGTGATGTCCTTAGGGCAGCCTGTACCAGAACTGGACAAAGTATCATCTCAGCAGTTACAGGAGAACTAAATGCAGATGTAGCAGCCTCAATTCCTACGCACTATTTCATTGTTTGCACAGTAGTAAAAGTCAGATTGTGCACACACATGCAGTTAATTAGCTACTATGGCAAGTACTGCTTCACACAGTGGAGCCCTTTATGTTCACACATGGTCTATATTCCTTGTTCCCAAACATGTAACTTTGACTATACCAAAGCATTCATTTATGCTTGATTTATCTAGAGCTCCAAATTTATGTCACTTTTCCATCTAAAAAACCCAAAAGGTGCTAACATCTGATACTGTGTTTCTCCCAGGCCAGTAACAGCAATGTTTTAGGACATGGCAAACAGTCACTCTAAGACTGTGCCAGCTTGATCAAGTTCCCACTCAGAATTGCATTGAGACCTACCCGTTTGTCATTTTTTAATCTTTTTAACATTTGCCACAGCAAATTTGTATCATACCAGTTTAAGTTGTCATATGGTATTAAGTCAAACGCCTTACAAAAGTCTAGGGTATGTTGCATCCACAAGCAAGCTTGTCAACTCAAAATGACATCAAAATAACTTGGTAAGTCCTCCATAAATCACTGGAAACTGGTATTAACAGCATTTCTCTCAGGTCCCAGGAGAACTCTGCATTTATTTTCTCAAGGATCACCATCACAGCACTATATGGAAGAGATCGGTACCTTTGTTCCCTGATTTCATGTATTCCCAAGACTTGTCAAGTAGTAGTCCAAGGAGCTTTTGGACAGTTAAAAAAAAAAATCTGCAGTGTTAACTGTAGAAGACTGCTGAATCTGAAGTGTTTAGCCATGGCATTGCTACTTTCAGTGAAACAACAATAACTAAAAACACGTCCTCTTGTCTCCCTGTTGCCTCATCAAGGTGTATTTGCATGCTTACACTGCTGAAGTCATTTACATCTACAAAGAAAACACATTTTTATAGTACAGCTAAAGCTTGTTACAGGACAAAGTAAACATGCTTGCACATGGCATTTCCATGGATGCTTCGAGGCTGGCGCTAAGACAGTGTGTCGTGTGCTGAGCACAATCTTAGCCCTGATTTCCATACGCCGGGGCTGCACGTCTCCCTCGTAAGAGTCACAGCTATAGCTCAGGGGGTGGAAGGGAAAGCGTAGCTCTTTTACTACCAGATGCATGTATTAAATTTATTTAGTGACACTTTAGGGCAGTGCCATTAGGATTCCTGCCCTGCTATAAATAAAAGCCTTATTGTGAGGAACTAATAGAATGATTGAATTAGGGTCTAGGAATTGTTCAGGCACCATAAATACATAAAGCACCAGAAACATCCACAAAATTAACTAAATCCTGTGCCCATACCTCAGACAATTAACAGGTTAACCTCTCTGTTTCAGGGTTTGTATGCATATTTTGAGGAAACCATTTTCTTCATACAGAAACCAATCCTCTCCACTATAAATTGAAAGAAAACCTCATGTGCTCTGAATCTACAATATTTTCATTGTAAAGTTCTGCTTCAGCAATCCACTACCTCCCCAATTCCCATCATTCCACTGATGACCTCACAGGGATTCCAATGTATGAGGCGTTCCACGTACAGTGCTAACAGAGTTGGGCTTTCAGAGACCCATGTCCTATGGTTGACTGCCTTGAGCATCTAGGGAGGGTGTCGGGTCCACTTATTGCTTTTTCCACGACAAAAATAATAATTAGGCAATTACAATAGAAGTGGCATCTATCAACTACAGGCTGGTTTCAGTGCTTCCTAGGCAAAAAGAGTCCAAGAGGAAGGTATATTGAAGATTCAGTGCAGATAACTTCTGGGGTGTGTCAGACCAAGCTAAGCAGGCCACCGTTGGCTCGGGCAACAGTCACTCAGTACAGGCTTTTCTAACTGCCCTCTGCTCACCCAGCTCAAAGCTGTTGCAGGTGCTTTGCTCCCCACTGTCGAGGCTTCCATTAAGCATCAAGACACTTCAGTAGCAAACCAAAAGAAGGGAAGAAAACAGATGAAAAAATACATGACCTGTTTTGTGATAAGACACAGGCAACAACAAGAGAGTGCTAGGACTATGTGGAAGAGAAATCCTGTCTCCATGCTCGTAGCACTCACTGTTACAGCTTTCAGACGGCTCTTGCTGTAACAAGGCAATGAATCCTCTCGAAGTCTCCTTACACTACATAGCTATATACATACGTAGGTGCATACAACACACCCCCCAAGAGAGAGAAAGGACTTGGAGAGGGAAAAGAGAACATGGATTCTGTATGCAGTTCTAGGGGTAAAACTTCCAACAACAGAACAGTTGTGAAGATTTCAGCTTTGTCTATCCTGAGCCTTGTACATACTGGCCAGTTACACTGTTCCAGAGAATTATTTTATCATTTCAGAATCTGTCCAAAAATCTAGCTGGTGGAGAGCTTTGAATTTTGCAAGAGGGAAGGAACGTGCAGACAGGATATAAAAATAACATGTACAGTTTGTTTTTAACATTCTAAGAAATTCAAGCTCTCAAATCATGAAGTGAAAAGATGAAAGTTACCAAGTTGAAGGTCAGTGGGGGTACAAAAGGATGAAGTAGTAGTGACGTGAGGAAAAAGCCTTTTTCACAACGTAGTTTAAATATAAATACACTGTTTTGGTTTGTTAAAACCAAAATTCCATGCTTGACTTGAACTTTGTTTCCTTGATTTATGTTATACCTACCACATGTAGTTACCCCTCACACTGGGACACTCATGAGGCTTAACACCCGAGGCTGAGCACTGCTTGTTATTAATTCAAATTTTCTTTGTTCTTTCCACCAGCTCCTACTCGAAAAAGATGGCAAGAAAAAGGTGAGACTAATTTTCAGAGAATTCTTTTGATTTTCTGTATCAGTTGATGTTTAATGATACCATTACAATCAGTCCATCAGCGCAGACTACAAACTGTATTCTGGGAGCAAGCTCATCTCTCAAACAGCTTACTCAATACAGTAGATTGTTTCAAGTACTTTATTAGACAATACCCTTACTGTTAAGTTACACATATCAGCTTGGAATATTCAGAGACACTTAACAGTCCCTATGACAAGAGAAAAATACTCTGAATTAAAAGCAAGTCTCTAGAATATGTGATAGATTATCACCACTAACTCTAGGCTTCACTCACAGCAAAGTTATTTCAGATACAGCAGCTGATTTCGTTTTTAACAAACTAGCTGCAAATAATTCCTCTCTCTCAAACCATGTAAGCCAGGTGGAAAAAGTGGAGATAATTAGACAGATGCAATATAGAGATTTAAAAAGTATAGATCCCTGTTTCCACTTTTCAGGGTAAAGATAATGCAATTCATTTATTCTAACCAGTATGTCCTTCAGCAGACATTTACGTATTCAGTTTGAAACTTGCAGTTAAGCTGTTCCAGTAATGTTCTAGATCATACTAAAAATGACCTGAGGATCAGGACTCCTCGCGGGGCAGGGTTTCCCACACCCTGAACGCCAGGCTGCTCCGTCACTACGGGCAACGGAGGAATCTGAGCAGAAGCCCCGCGCTAAATGCCTCTGTCAGCTTGCCCCCGGCGTACAAACTCACTGGTGGTTCAGTGATGCCCCTTCGTGCTTTCAGCTGCCACAGACAACTCTGGAAGATTTTCCTGTGAGTTTCTTGCAGCACGTAGGGCCACAACATCTCGGTAGTGCTGAGTATCAGACAAGTAAGCAAGCAGAGGGAAGAAACCCTTGGGTAAGGCATTTACTCTGCTGCCTGCCTACCCGACAGAGAGGCTGGGAGCATCCTCCCAGCTGCAGCCAATACGAAAAAGGTTCTAGGGCCAAGTTAATCCAATTGGAGTCGAGCGACTGAAGTAGCATCGTGACCAGTCCCCATCCTGCTCTCCAGCACGTAAGATGTTCGTGCCATTGAAGGGTCACCTTAGTCCAGCTGAGGATCTGTGTGCCTTAAAGCAGTGGCACAAAGAAAGCCTGTAAAAACCCACGGTCAGGAAGAGAGGGGATAGGAGCTGTAGAAACACAGACTTTACGTACTCTAGTAAGAAGTAGATCTCCCCTGCTCTCACTACTTTTGTTGGTTTGCAGTTATGGGTGCCCCCCACACTTTTTTTTCTTTTAAAGTGAACTTTATCAAGAAATCTGAAACATTATGAACACCCCTAGCCTAGCTATTTCAAATATGCATATCCACAGGAGGAAAGGCTTTTTCAACTGCAATTCATACTCAAAGCTGTTGTAAGAAACACTAAGTCAACTTCGCATCCATAACTGTAGTGTTACACTTCTGCAATTCATTAGTCCTCATGGTTCCATTCCGTAATTAAAATACTTGCAGTTTAAGACTTTACAATAAAGAATGTGCAGTCCTCAGCAGTGTTTCCACTGCTAGTCTATGGAAAACATATGCATGGAAAATATGTACAGTGCATGTATGCAGCCATCTTTGGATAGCTTCAGTGAACATTCAACGCTGTCGGTGAGTTTGAGAACTAAAAAAACCATCGACCGTTGACTGTACCTTGAGGTTTATCACAAACCCTCTGTTAAAGGAAAGCTTGAACCTTCATAGTTTTTCACATATGGTTGCCATTAACAGGTCATGATTTACAGATTATATTAAGAGCTACAGAGGTTGAGTTTTTCCAGTTCTACTTTCTCCAAAAATGAATTGGTATATAAGAAATGTTTGTTTTCTCTTTAAAAAACAAAAAATTAAAACTTTATACTCGAGTAGAATTTCTGCAGAACAAAGCATCTGAGAGTAATGGAAGGTTTTGTACGGGCAGCACAAAAGCAGTAACGTATCCACACCATATGGTCTACTTGGAAACAAATCTGAGCATGGTGTATGTTCAAAATAGCAGAATACAGGCCAGATCAGGAGGGAAACCTCATTTCCATTTGGGCTGGCAACTTGAGCTTCGTTGGAAAAAGCTTTGGAATGTCAGTTCATTTGCTCACAGGAACCTGCGCTCGATTTCAGCAGCTGCTCACCGGGAACGCTGGCCGAGGACCGGATCCCTCCCAGCAAGGTCCAGCTGCTCCTGCGACTCACGCTGTCGCTTTACAACTAGGCAAGCAAGAAAATGTCCTTCCTTTCAAAGGAACAGGAAGCCAAACGCCCAGGCACCTCAGCAATATCTACACGGCCCCCTTCCTATCCCATCTGGGTGATGAGATGCTCTAACAGCACATGCCTTCACAAGGGTGCAGGCAGTGGTTTTGCTCCCACAGGGACTGCAGAACACATAAGAGAAGACTCAAAGCACATGTCAGGGAATGCTGTCTTGGGCTGCTCTAGAAGAGATCTCGTACAATTTTACTTCTGTAGACAGTCACAGATGGACAGCACTTAATAGATACCTGTCTCAGGAGCAAGAGAAAGCACAGGCTCTTGAAAGTTAAGGCTGTTCCCTTCAAGCACGCTTTGCACCTTTATATGCTTGTAGCATATGACCTCGTGGCATTAAAATACCAAACCAGGCCTTTGTCAAAACACATCTGTAGAAGGTGGTTCAGCTGATAGTTACCTCCCCATCAGAGCCTTCCCACTGTAACGGAGGTCTGACTGCAGCCAAGAAGACGACTCAATGAGGACATAAATGCTTTTGAGTAGGATGTCTGTCATACTGGTGTAATGTGAATACTTCTGGGATGAGGCCCAGCCCTCACTGAGTTAGAGGACAATGTGCTGCTTGAGAATTTTTGGAAAATAATTTAAATGCACGAATAGGTTCAGTGAATGCATCATTTTCAAGTCCTTGGGGTACACAGAGTCAAGAACCATATAAACTACAAAACAGATGCACCACAGATTCTTGTGGTCAGGAATAAGTGGAATAATCAAGCAAAACAAAATCACCTTTACCAAAAAAAGGCAATTTATACCATATTTTTAATGTAGTTTCTAAATTGAAGAAAATTTTTCTACTACTCTCCCTGTGAAAGTGTACTTCCCAGGAGTCACCAAGACTTTAAGAAGCCCTGAAGTAATTCTATGTCCTGAGGTCAAGACGACTGCAATAGTGACTATTCCAGGTGAAAACACGGTAGGAGCGGTGTGGTCTGAAGGGCCAGCGCTGCCCATCTTTAGCGTCTAATGGCTGCAATCAACATTCATTGCTGTCGGTGGGTTTTCATTTCTATCAACTCACTGATCAATGAATGCAAACTGCGGACCAGCTAGCTAAGAGACTACGCAGTCATACAGCTTTTTGCTGAAGCAGTGCTGTATTCAAGTTCTGCCTACCAATACCCGTGTAAAGCAGGTCCATGGCTCTGCCGTTATCTCACCAAAGAAGTTCAGGACACGTCACCCAGCTCCTTCGTGAGCATAGGTGCTCTTTGCCACCTGACAGCCACTGTGAAGATTAACATCCTACAGAGCAGTACATTCTAGATAAAATAAGTAATCCTTGTAGAAAAGCAGACACTATAATGGGGCACAAACACAGCTTGAAGCATTGCAGACACATTGTTTTGTGAGAACAAGCTCCTCTTCAATTTGATATTCAAAGAGCTTCTGCAGCAGTGCAAGACCGATCCTGCCCCCCAGCCCCTCGCGCAGTGCGTTGGGCCCTCATGAATCGATGAAGCCTGTTTGTCTGCCAGGGGGGTGGTGGTCTAAATACAAGAAAATCACAATCCATCCTCAGCGTAGACTGAATTAGTCCTCCTGGTCATTTATCAGCTTCAAGAAAAGGTGCTCCCATGTCGAGCATGTTACAGAGAATACAAAAAGCCTGCTGTTTAAACACGGAAGCCTGATCAACAACTGCTGGACGTGTTTCTGTACAGGTCTGTACTGCTTACTAAAGCACATTAAAAACAGTATCTTGCACTAGGTATATTTTTGCTGTGAAGTGGGGTTTTTTTGAAGAAAATTTTGCATGTGCCAACTCAGTAACTTGGAATTTTCCTCATTTACACTACAAATTTGAACATATGCGTGACTTCCACCACAGCTTTACAGCACAAAGGAAGGTTTAACTTGAATTCTGTAGTCGGAGCACTGATATCCTTTTTTGACACCTCTCCTCTTCCTAACCCTGAAAACCAGCCTCTAGCCCACAGCAAAAGGGATCTGCAAAGGCAGCGCACCAGAACAGTTCCTCCATGCCTACAAACCACGCTCCTGTCAGAGGCTGTACTCCACAAGCACCTCCAGCCAGGTGATCTCCATCCCAGTATTTTCAGCCTTCGCCTTTAGAGCTGAAAGATGACTGTGAGCTGCTACTATGGCAGCTCTTCTTCCTGAAATTAAAGCCAAGACAGGCCCATCTGCACCAGAAGAAATGCAAAGAGAGGCTGCACTTCCGTACTGACAGCTGTTCACCTGGTCATTAGCCCCAGCCACACTTCACCATTCATGTTTCAGCCACCCACCAAATTCATTCTTCGTTTTACCGTGTGTAAGTGACAGCGATAGAGCCACCTCCATGGACAGTGCCATTACAGTCCTTCACAGCACCCCGAGCTAACAGCAAAGCCAGCCCACCGCTACTGAACAAGAACCTTCCTGGTCTGGGAAGGGGTCACATTTCTGAGGACAGTGGGTGAAAACAACGGCCTCTTTCTGTCCCTCTCCTCCTGGATTCCCAGCGTCTCTGTTCCCAATCCACACTGTGCTGATGACACACACTCCTGAAGGACCACGCTGGACTCTGCAGTGTGATCCTTCTCCCTAGAAACCCTTCCCTGCCCCACTCCGCTTCCCTTCCCTCCTTCAGGGCTTGGGATCTGCCGGTGCTCTGGGCAAGGGGCAGCTGTCAGAGCTGCTGCCTCAGCTGAAGGGGAATTGCAGGGCAGAGCAGACCCAGGGCAGTGAATCAAAAGAAGGAGAGCACTTCACAGTGGAGGCAAGCTTGGGGAAGCCCAAGTTAGTTCCAGCCAGCTATGCACACTGGAAGGCATTGAGCCCTACCACGTTATTTTAAATACTGAAGCAGAGTTATTTTTCCTAGACACCTTAGAAGTTATTTGGATAACTTGTGGTTATCTTATTTAGCCCAGGTTAAATACAAGCACTAGAAGCATGATGTAACTCTTCCTGCATGGGGATTTTTAAAGGGGTAGAAGGGGGCAGAACAGCTGACCAACTACATTTTAATAAAGATGACACCTAACTAGATAGTGAAAGTAGAGATTTACCAAAGGACTATCAGTAAAGTGTAAACCTACAGCTTTACCTGGTGATAGGAAATGAAGCTTCCTCCTGAGTGAGACAAGCTGTGGACCAACACTGGGTCCTATCAGGTGATCAGTGAGAGATGACAGAAGAATTAGTTGTGGGGCTTTGGATTGCCAGGGATAAGAGTGGGAGGGGGCAAAGCAGAAAATTTCCAGTGATTTAAGGTGATGCTGCAGAGCACACTCTTCATTGCTGTGGTGGGCAGGGCAACCTTCAATTACAGTGGGAAAGATTCAGGTGAGAAGAGCTTTGTGCAGGAGAAGTGCAGTGACAGGGCTGGAGCTGACTGCCATGGGCAGGCAGGGACCCTCCTGCCCTGTGGGTGTCCAGGGAGGATCAGGCACATCTGTCTGTAGGACAGACGTAACCATTCCTGCCTTGAGACAGAGAAGAACCACCTCTTGAGCTGTCCTGCAAATATTTAATGGTTTCCATGACACACCTGTGCCAGGAATGCCAGTCTCTGCAATACAGCAGTCAGACCACTGCACAGTAAAGCACAAGGCCCCTGCCATGCCCCCCCCCACTCTCCAAAATGCTGTGCTCAGCGAGGCTGTGGCTCAACAGGGAAAGCAGAGGCTGTTTCACTCAGCAGAGGTATCACAGTCAATGCACTGGGCAGCAAAGGGTCCAAGCGCTTTTCTTACACCTTTACTCCCCCTGTTGCTTATGGGATTGTTTTAAAGAACTGCCTGTTCAGACATGCTGTGCTGATAACCCACAATAACTGTCTCTAAGCTTGCTGTACAGTTCAAGTCAGAACAACTTACTAATGACTTCTAAACTCGAGTTAAGTGAATATTCAAAATAAATCCCTGTTTGCTTGTTCTGCTAAACTTGTTTCATTTCATACAGGAACAGCTTCACTGAGTTCAGCAGTTACAAACTAAACAGACTGAACTCTTTGTAAAACTGGGGCTTTGGAGAAAATCTCCCCTCTCCCCCAGTCAGAGGGAAGGGCTCTGTTCAGTCCCTTCAGTCACCCATAGCAAGCGTTTCCACCAAAACCCTTGGTAAGCATGGTCGTTTGATACAGAGAATAAAAGCAAACAGCCTGGAAGCACGCCTGCCAAATTGTTTAAGCATTATAAAAACTAGACAAATGACTCATTTTTGATGTGGTTTGACATTTTGCCTTTGAAATTTCAAATTTTTCAGCATTGGAAGACTCATTCAAAAGTGAGACTGCACAATTTGGATTTTTTCCAGTGGCATCTTACATGATGTACTAGAAAGCACTTGTGTATTATTTTAAAGAGACATTTCAGCCTACTGGTTTTCCCCACATACACCTGTATGAAAATACAAAAGTCCTGACAGAGGTGTTCATCTTTACTACAAGGAAATGTGAAAATAATTCACCACCATTACTCTGAAGATGTTTCAGACAAACAGGAAAAACTACAGGAGAGGAGCCATCCCCCTATTTGCTAACACATGACAAGCAAAAGGCTTAATTAAGCAGATACTCCACAGATCAAAATGCTCTGGATGCACAAATAAGCCTAAGAATTCAGTTTTCTACTCTGTTGTGAAAATCCTTATGTTTTTTGCTTTAAGCTTGTTTGGTAATGAGACAGCAAGGGAAAATTTACTGGAAGAAGGACAGGTTAGCAGACATGTTTAGAATTTTTCAAAATCCATGCTTAGGAAGTTTTAGATGTTTCTGGCACCAACTGTTTGCTCCCTACCAGAGATCGCCACCCCACAGAACTGCCTGCCCCGGATGTCGGCCAAACCGAACACATCAGGATGACGCTGAGCACCGGCACGGTCAGTGCTGCCACCACAGAAGTCAGACAGCTGGGGCTGGAGGGGTCCGAGAACTGCCCCTGCAGGAATTGCCAGGGCTCGTCTATCCACACGCTGAGGCTCTGGCAGGGCCGAGCGTGCTGCAGCGCTTTCAGGACGTTGCCCATCCATCCACCCGGCCCCTCGAGCAGCCGGCGGGACCCCAGCAGCCCACCAGCATGCCCTCACCCCGGCCACTGCAGCTCGGCCTGCCCACCAGCACTGACAGGTCGATCAAAAGACAGGAAGACATCAAAAGAACTCCAGGAGCTCAGTTTATTTAGTTTATCAAAAGTTTATATAAATATCTTCATAGGGAACAGAAGTTTGACAAGCATTTTTCAGCATAGCAAAAGATTACGGACATGAAAGCTGTAGCTAGACAAATTCAGACTAGCAATAATATACAATTATTTAAGGGGAAGAGAGGGTCATTCAGTTCATGTTAGACAGCCTGGCTTTTAGTATTTGGCAGATACATTCTGATGTGAGAATATTGTGGAAAATTTAGTTTTGTTTTAGTACTTTTTAATGCATAAGAGGCCTGAATGCAGCAAATCTGAGCTGTCAGGCTACAAAGGTTCAACAGAATATTAGACAATATATCTTCATAAGCTATACATGTGTCTAAGCAGCAACTTCAGTTATTCTACATACAGGTGTGAAATTACTTGTTTCCATGTAAAAGTGATCAACTACATGAAAACCTAGCTAGATGCCTACAAGTGTGCTTTATTAATCAACAGGCAGATAGCTACGCACGTGTTTACAACTCAGAGCCTACTATACATTCACTCCACATGACTGTTCTCATTATAAAAGGAACCATATGTTCCCCCTGTAGAGGAACCACAGTTCTCCAAAGCTTCAAAGTTCTCCAGTAAAAGTAAGTGCAAGCCCATCAGCACAATGACATACGTGTAAAGGACAGTGTCCTGATTCTGGAAACCTTTTAGCAGTTCTGAACATCTGACCATTATTTTTAAAATGAGCTGTCAGTAGTCTGCTGCATTTGAAAAGTCTGAAGACTTTCCAAAAAATTACATGAAACATTGCTTTAAATGAAAAATTTGCACAGAGCTCATCCCTCTTATGAGCACAATTGTTTTGAATTTATGCCTGTAACTTCCACAAGTCTGACAAGGGCTTGTTGCCATCTAGTGGAATATAATCGACAAAATGCATGTGGTCCTTGGACACAGCAAATACCACTAGATGGAGTATTAAGAAAGAATTCTGAATTCATATTTTAGGTGTCCAGCAGCTCAGATTTTCAGAGTCTCAAAAAGTTACAGGCCCAGAATTACAGTGAAATTGAAGAGGATTTCACCAACTGCTTTCACCTTCATCAGAAATTCCAGGCTATAAATTTCCCAAGTATAATACTGAAACACTTAAGATAGATACTTTTATGTCAACATAATTTGGCAGCACCTCAGGTGTTTCTACCATTAACATACAGGCATCTACTTTACAGCTTTCACTGATACATCTCTGGTGGCAAAAGATCTTAATGCAACCTACGTTCTCCTGGTGTCAAAAGGTACAGACCTGGTTTGCGCTACTTTCGTGAGAAAGAGCTGATCAGCTGTCAGATACAGGAATCCCACCTCCATGAGTAAGTGTTAGCTCTAAAACTCTGAGAAGTCTCTACCATGAAGCATGAATTCATATCTTTGGCTTATCTCAGAATGAGAAATTCCACCTCATCATGTGGCAACAAAAGGGGTACTTACTGCCCATGGAGTTCATAGGAAGGACAGGAGAGGAGGAACTCATCTGCTCCACATCTGTAGCTAATGGGAAAGTGAAAATTAGAAAGTTGTGATGTGCATGTTACCAAGAAGTCCTTAATTTTGAAAACTTTGTTACATTTAAATTGAATATGCGTATCTTTGACCACCTGAGGAAGCTGCTTTGAGAAGCAGTTAATTTTTAACAGTGTCATCCTTCCCTCTTTTAAGATATTTCTCACACACATTATCTGTAGATCTACTTTTCTAAGCAGTCATATTGGTAATCTGTAACTTGCAATGGTTTGAGAATATCAATGCAGAACAATTTCCAGCACAAAGAAAATCTGAATTATGTCAGCTTTAAACTGTACACAGTATCAACTTGTAAGCAGAGCACTACTGTGGAATGAAAGGACATGATGATCTGTGTCAGTGCACCTCCAAAAGATTCCTGACTGGACAGCAGTATCTTCCAAAGGCATGCAAAATGCTGGCAGTTGTTCTGGAGCAGTATCAGAAACAAGTGTCTTTAAATGCAAAACACTCTGAAAGCTTTATCTAACAGCTGAAAGAAGAAACAGAACTACCTTCCCGTGTTTCGCCAGAGAAAAGCCCCAAAGCCAAAATGTGATCTGAACCAAATGCCAGATGCCCTCTGCATTTTGGGAAGGGGCCACATTGCTGGGACCCCAACCAGGAGCAAACCATCTTCCTGTAACAGGGTCAGTTTTAACCTAAGATTAGGTGAAACAAAGATACATTCTTCAGGGCTTGATCTCTTTCTCAGAAACCCACATTCACTCTTATCACATCACCACAAACACCCAAGTCAAACAAATCGGTCTCCATCGCCATCATTTTGATGCTAGTATAGACCACATAATTATGTATTCTATAATTCTCGTTTAGCTTTAAGACCCAATAAATGCATACTACATGTTGACATTCCTAACCAAAGAATACAGTCCCAGAAGTCTAACTTCAGCCCACAGCCAGGGTTTGCCGTCAGGCCAGATCCTGCGTTTCACATTCTTACAATTCCCATTTATTCAAGCAGCCAGCAGTTCCCTGAAGACCACTGTTTACAATGAAAAGTACAGAGTTCTGCTCTAATTAGGCAAACCACAAACAAATGTAAACACTTCAGCAGACCATTTTTACAGAATGTGAAGAGCAGACACAGCACCATGCTTTGCCAAGCTTTCCTGCCACACCTAGCAGGCGCTTGGCTTGGAAGCCTACTCAGTGTTGCTGCACAAAGCCAGCAGCTTTAGTTCAACGTGCTAAATACCAGCCACAGTCAAGAACACACAATGGTGGGTCTATTCAGAAATGCCCTGGGTTATTTCTGTCCTATTCTCCATTGAATTATCAAGACATTTACTGCCTAGAACATGTAAACATTAATTTATAATCTCACTTGGCTTTTCCTTGCAGATCTTGCACCAGTGCTCAGAAAGCTGCATGCGACCTGCTAGACTGCAGCTTTTCCCACAGCCAAATTCTGGAGGACAAATCACAGGTCTCTGCTATGTTTTGAGAAAAAATTGATTTTGCATCTTCCTATTTTTCACCTTAATACTACAGTCTCCCTAATGTGGGAACTGCTAACCCTCTGAAAGAGCTAGCAGGTCATACACTATATGCATTTTTATAAGTAAAAAAAGATTTTTCATATGCAGTATAGCAATTTCTGATACCTGGAAAGGGTTCTGTATTTTCTCCTAGTTAAAGCTACATGCACTTTCACATATAGCCAAAATAACTCAAAAAGTGAAGCATTAAAGTTACTTTTATTCTTCTGGTAAGTGGTAAGATTCAGCCTGTGTAAATATCAGTGTTGAGCACAACTCAGCTTTCAGAAAGGTTGAAGTAACAGATTAGCAGATGGTCATTTAAAGGTTACCTGCTGCTCTCTGGCAAAAAGAGGTCAGCTGCCCGACAAGCCAGCCAGATGGCAAGGAGCAGGCTCCGAGCGGCCAGCAGCAGGCCAGCAGCAGTCTCTACCACTTGAGAAGCCATTGTGTGAGTAACAGTCACTTAGGGTAGTAAGCTACACCTGCAAACATCTGGAATAGTTTATCAAGTATCATTCAGAAAGCAACCAAATAACGCATGTGCCTTCTGAAGAGAAATTTCTGAGTGGTAAGGATTTAGAGAGAGAGAGTAAATTTTTTTAAGTCCTGTAGTTTTAGATAGTTTACTATAATGCCACATTAAAGGCTGTAGACAGAAGTGTAACAGTATTTCCTAGCTATACTTGGAAAGGATAACTTCATGCTTGAAATTATGTATTTTAATTACTATTTCTAGTATGTTCACCAAGGCTAACACTGTGGTCGCAGCTGTCCAGCTGTTCAAGTTTGAAGTTACTAGAATTGCCTCGATGTCCTGCCAAGTGCTGCTGTAAACCAAGCGGTGCCGCACCCAGCAGCTGGCCCAGAGCTCGCAGGCTGTGGGAACGTGGGACATGCAAGTCCACAATATCAGAAGAGTAGTAACACCCCAACATTCCTGTTCTTGTGCTACTGGCACAAGATGGGTATTTATAGCCTATTAATCTCAAAATCATACTTCAAAATCTTCTTTATATAAAAGCACCAAGTACTCATCCTACAACTTGCCTTGAATAGGTGGGTTTTAAAGTTTCTCTCATCCATGTAAATTAATATTAAAAAAATTTCAAACAGCTCTTTATGAAACATGGTAATGCTGGTTTTGTTCTCTTATCCATAACCCCTCACCCTCCCCTCCAGCCTTTATCTTCATAATTATATGCAACACATTAAACCCCAAAAAACAAGTCCACTAAGAGAGAGGAGATATGGATTAACAACCAAGATTTTGGAAACTGGTTTGCTCTAAAAGATGAAAAGGACAAAAGTCTGCTCAGCTATGAAGAACAGCTGCTGCCAATACAACTATTTACCCTCTGACCTCTCCTCTGCCCAGTAAGTGAACAGTGCCAATTGTTTTCTTGTATTATATACTGTTTACAAGCCCTGAGTGGCATGAAAGGAATTAATAATTTAGCTCATGGAGCTGATGACCTTTATTGGGGTACCCCTATTTTCTGAGCAGAAATCAGAGCAGAAAAGCTCCCTTGAAGCCACAGGGTTTCTTTAGGAGTTTTTCACTTTACAGCCTAATTGGCCACCATAACATAAATCAATTATTTCTCCTGTTTTAAGCAACAATGCTACCTATTCTCAACCCCTCGATTTCGAACTTCCCTTGTATCAAGCCAGGCCTTGTTCTTTGACTTTTACAATTGTCTAGTAAACACGACAGCAAGGACAGCTTGGAGAACTTTGCAGGATTAGGAACATTTGGGAACACTAGCAAAAAGAGGTTATGCTATTTTGAACTTCTCTTGACCTTTGACTGCCCTTGTCCCTGTTTATGCTAATTGAAGGGTATAGGGGCTGCTCCTAGAAATGAACTTAGCCTGAACCTGTGACATAGCATTGGACTTTGAAGATATCAGTGCATGAGTTTTGGTACCCCCCTCCCCACCAGTTGCCATCTGACATACAGGAAGAGTGCAGTAGGTAAAACATGGTAGCCCGAACAAATGCAGGGATACCCTAGATCAGAATAAGCAGAACATGCTGATTCAGCAAGCTGCATCATCTTCCACTCCTTCTGACCAGCTGCTAGCCTGCTGAAGATCAATCACACACCCAGATCTGTTTGGTAAAAATGCAGTGGTGCTTGTGGGGTTGCAAAGAGAAGGACACTTGCATAGTAAGAGCTCAGTAAGTTGGATAACATTTTAGTAAAGACTTTCTGAAATACACATGATAAAAATAGGAATTCTGACCTTGAAAAAATGCAGATAATGTAACACAGGATTATAGACTTCTCCCTTCAAAAGCTGAGGCATCAGAACTTCCAGGTTACAACATCCCTAAGACCTTTCAGTAGAACTATACTTCCGTTATCATTGAATAATTCAGGTTGGAAGGCATCTCTGGAGCTCATCTAATTGAACCATGCACTGGAAGCAGCCCTCGTTTCAAGGTTGGATCAGCATGGTCAGGGCTCTGTTCACTCAAGCTGTGAAAGTCTCCAAGGATGGAGACTCCATGGCCTCTCCAGACACCTATGCCAGTGCCGCATGACTTCCACTAAGCTTTTATCCCTCTCCCCAAAATGTCCAGTGGGAATTTCCTTTGTTGCAACTCATGACTGTTGTATTGGCCTTTTGCCACGTACCTTTCAAGAGCCTGGCTCCATTTTTTCCTACAGCCACTTTTAAAGAACTGGAGGACTGCCAGTTACTCCCCACTTGGCCCCCTCCAAGCTAAGCAAATGCAGTTCCCTCAGCCTGTCCACTGGGCCATGCCTTCCAGCCCCCCACCATCTCAGCAGCTCTCCAGTGGGCTCACTTCAGTTCAAGCTGTCTTCTGCTGGGAGGCCCAGAACTGCACAGAGTATTCCAGCTGTGACTCTGCCATGTCCCGGGCGTAAGTGCTTCCCTCAGCCCCCTGGCTACCCACAAGCCAGCATGCAGTGAGCTGCCACCACCACCACCTCACCCTACTGACTGGGCCCCCAGGTCCTTCCTGCAGAGCTGCTCCCCAGCCTGCGCTGCTGCACAGGGTTAGCCAAGTCCTGCATCTGGAATGTACATTTGTCTCTGTTTAACTTTGAAGTTTCAATCAACCCTTTCCTTTAGGTTATTGAGGTCCTTCTGAACAGCAGCCGTGCCCTCCAAAGTATCAATCTGGTGTCATCTGCAAGTCTGATGAGTGTACTCCATCCCATCATCCAGATGGTGGATGAAATTGCTAAGTAGTATTGGCCCCAATATTGACTCCCTGGGACAACCACAGAATGACTGGCCACCAGTTAGTATTTGAACTCTGGACTGCTACCCTTTGAGCCAGAGAACACAGCCAGATTTTCCACCTACATTTGCCTTGTAGCCCAGTTTGGCTACAAGGATGATATGGGAGGCTCCAGCAAAAGCCTTGCTTAAGGTTAATGACAAAAATTCCCCTCTCTTCATTCAGGGATCCAGTCATTTCACTGCAGAAAGAATGAGGTTGGTCAGGAGTCATCTCCCCTTGGTAAACCCACAGTAAACATTCCCCATTACTTTCCTGTACTTCAAGTGCCTGGAAACATCTTTCAGGAGGATTTGCTCCATACTCTTCCCAGGGACTGAGATGAGGCTGACCAGCCTGCAGTTCCCAGAGCAACTGCTACTCAGCAGAGCTGAGTTAAAGGTCATTCATTATCCCTTATCAGCTAAATTTTACTATACAGAGACATTCCTCCCCTTTCCCCTATATTTGGTAGAGCTTCTTGTCTCACCTCAACACTGAAAACACATGCTGTTTGCAAGGAGCAGTGGGAAGTAAGGTCATCTCATGATAAATATTTTTAATTATTTTCATTAGCATGGAAAACAATCACAGTTCCTGCTTACCAGCATAACTGAAGGGAAACATTAATTCACAGCAGTTTAATGTTCTGTGTACTTAAAGAGCTATACCTGCACTGTATTCCTCAATAAACACTATACAGACATTGTTATTTTAAATGCCTGTTTACATTCCAGTAAAATTCTGTCAGCATGGTATCTGATTTATTGATGCCATCAAAAGTCACAGGATTCCTGAAATGCCTCCCGAGACACAAAAATCAAAGCAGAAAGGAGATGCGTGTTGCTGTGGTATCAGCTTTACCACGTATGTTATGGGTTAGATTTCCAGAAGCCGCCTGTGTTTTCTGGAACAGAGCACAGTGCCCTTCTTGAAAGCTGACCGCTCCTGCTTCAGCGGGGCGCAGCGGGCTGCTCTTGTGTGAAGCGGGGTGGTGTGGCTGGAAGCGCTCTCCGAGCCATCACTCGGGAACAGCAAGGTTCAGCAGGGCTGCTCAGCCAACTCACTCCTCTAAAGGGGGCTCTCATAAATGTTCCCTCTTATTTTGGACTTTTAGGCTACAAATGGGAAAATTAGTACAGTCAAGAAGAAACACTTTTTAGAAAAAATAACGATGAAGAAAGCCTCCAGGCATGTCCTAAATGAAAAGTGACATTCAGCCAGCACAAGCCATCAGAAGAGCTCCACAAGGTGCACTGGGTATGCATTCAAAGGGGACTGAAACTACAACAATCAAGCCTAAAACCATGTCTTACTAAAACATCTAGTTTCTTTGCCTGTAAATGGAGATTTGTGTTAATCATTCTCCATAGGTCAATACTGAAATATTTTACAATCTTTTAATAGTGAAAGGAAACACCATCAAAGCATTTTATTCAGAACCGAAACTACATGTTCTGAAATACTAAACAATTCCTGCAGAAGCTGGGGTTTTCAGCACTGAGGCAGATCAGTACCACAGTGTACACTCACATTCAATTATCACAGACAAATGAGGATTTCAGAACACAGCTTTTCCCTTATTCACGAGGCTCATCTGTTTTTAAAAGGCACTCTATCCTGACCGAGGACAAAAAAAGCTACAAAGTGAAGTAATAACCAATAGTGAAAGTTACATTCAGTTGAAATTGTATATTTAATTTGAATTCGTAGTTTGTTTGCAGTCTGAATATTTATATTTGGTCTTCTCTTTAGGAACCTCTTACTATCCAAGATATTCCCTCTGCAGCTGTAATTCAACAGTGTAATTACTATCAATCTTTTTGATAAGCTGAATAAGCCAAGACCATCAGGCCATCTCAATCTTTCTGGGCAATTCCCAGTATTTTAAGATATCAGCATCAGGGTTTTATGCAGCATTACAGTATCAGCTTTCCAATGCAGCGCTGTCAGCGTTAGATAGGCAGTAAACACAAGAGTCCTACTTTCAAATTCCAAAGGACACATCAGTGCTTTTGGCTACTGCACTGCAACAACAGGCACTTTCTCATAAATACCTCTGGCCTGTTTCAGGGCCAGTGCTTCTCAGCACGCAGTGCCCCCCCAGGCATGCCCATGCTGGCTTTGTCTCTAGGCATGAGATTTTGCGTCTTCTACACCTGGAGTACATTTTGGTTGAGTAGAATATTGCCTACCAGGCAGCCCAGACTACTCTAATATTGAAAGATTAATTGCATAATTGTTCTGTAAATTTGTGGAAATTCTTTCATTACTTTTCAATCACTGATAAAAGTGTTGGCCAACACCAGGCATACTGCTATGGCAAAATCCACTTATTGAGTCCACAAGAATTACCTACATTAAAAAACTGAATTAACTGAGCTTATACAAGAGTAGAGATGCCACTGATAATCAACCCAGATTAATACTCATCTACTGATAAATAACAGCACATTATGACATATAGAATATGCTAGAAATCATGTTGCAAATCAGCCGGTGTTCCCAGAGGTGAGTGGTTCTAGACACCAGTGAGCGCATCAGGCTAGAAGCACTAGTGTAAATGGAACTTTTCACCACAGAGCAGGTAACATGCCCTTTTAATTCAGCAGCTAGTGCATGAATGGCACAAACTGGGATCCTGGAGGAGCCCTGACATGTAATGAGTCTGAAAGCAGCTTTTTTTCCTCCCCTAACCTCAAGGTTAATTAATTTAACAGCATTTCTCTTCAAATTTTAATTAGTGGAGATAATATTACAGCATCTAACTCTAATGGACTTCAGCTGCACACTGCCAGTGCCTACTAGAACTTGGCTTGCTGCACTAGCCTGGAGGTGAGAAGACTAACTAGTACTTACGAGAGGATGAATCATGCTCTGTGGGAGGATCTCGACAGAATCCTAGGATGTGAAAAATAGGTGTAAGCACTGCACATTGAAACAAGTTTCCTCGTTGTTACCACACGTACACAGAAAGACTGAATCATCCAAATCAGCCAGTGAACGTATAATCAACATTAAAAGAGCACTGGAGGGAAAAAGCTTTACAACTGCCTAGGTACAGTACATTCCTATAATGCGCAATTATGAAATGAGATGGGTTGCAGCAAATACACTCACTATCATATAAAAGCTACTGTTGCCATTCTGTATTCAAACCTACAAAGCCTTATGGTTCAGCACAAGTGACACATTTTAGAAATAGGAGCACTCTGCTCTGGGGCAGCTACGAGGCAGCACCACACACCACAGCTCAGCTGAGCCCCCGTCGGTTGGGCCACCACACACCCCACATTTCCCCCTGAAAACAGATATCAAAATGCCTGGTACACTGCAACTTTATAGCGACCTGGATCCAGCCAGCAGTCACAGCTCGCCACGACTATAACAGCTGCTGTGGAACGGACAAGTTTTACACCCTGTTAAAAACGTTTTCCTTCCATTATTGATTCGAGCATCCTGCTCATGAAGCTCAGTGATGTACAGCCTCCAGTCTCACTGAGTACTTCCCTTTCAGCCCTACCAATACCAGTGTCTTGGGGTTTCTTGGAGTGAAAAGCTCACATTAAGCATTTGGCCTCCCAGGGATGGGGATTACATACAGGCAAGAATCAAGGGAAATTTGATTCTTTCCCCCACCTACCTCTCTGCCTACTGTCTGCCATGTTTGCAAACCGTATTAGCTCCTGCTGCTTGCAATTCCAGAACCACTTCCCTTTCTCTTTGGGGTGCATTCCAACCACATCTGTCTACTGCTATAATCTCATTTTGCAAGATGCCGCATCTCTTGGTAGCTCTTAATTGTGGTAACACATCTAATCATCTTAAAAAGCACATCAGAAACCGTTCAACACCTAGAAAATATTCTTCAGGATAGAAGCACCATCCCTAAGATTTGTATATTTGTCTCCACTTGTACTAGAAAATTACCTTAAATACAGTAAAAATACCCACATTTTAAAGAAAGAAGCTCCCATTCTCAGCAGGAAAATCACTTTGGAGTGAATTCAGATTGCTCTGAAGAGCAATCTGAAACTTTAATTCTAGACTAACTTTATAAAAATACAGGAGTTCATGTTTTGCTGATTTCCATGAAAAGGCAGTATACAATTTTGCTTTTTTTAATCTCAGCTTTTAAGACATACAATTACAAGTTTTATAACTCTAAAATAATTGTTACATACTTTGCTAAGGGAAATCTATTTATATTCTTCCTTTTGAAGCTGAGTAATCTACTAGGAGAGCCAACAATGTGTAAAGATCAGCATTTTATACATTTTTTTCAAAACTGGGGTAAACGTTCAGTAAACTGTGATTTACCATTCACTTATTTTATGCAGCAGCAAAAATGCAGCTTAAAGGAATTAGCTTGTCAGTAAATCACCTCCCACTGCACTGAGAGCTGGCGATGTGAAGTGTACCAGGGTCTCCCCATCCGTACACACACACAGCTTGTTCACCAGCCGCTTCAGGACAGTAGGAGCGGGCTGCCATCCCCTGGGTGCAGCCTCTGCCCAGCCCTCCCCGGCCAGCCCGCACGGCCCCTCCTCAGCCATCGCCCCCAGCTCTGCCCCCACAGCCAAGGCCCACGCACCCACCCAGCAGCACACACTAACGAGAGATCCCCGCCAGGCCCAGAGCTGCAGTGCACACACTTCATCAGTGAGCCACTTAAAAACAAATCACCACTGAAGCTGAGGAGCAACTGTGTGACAAGGTGCTTGCGCTCTCCTGAAAGCCTCGACACGCTAAAGCACTAAACAAGCACTACAGAAAAACAGTGATTTCAACAGGCAGTGAATCAAATTAGACGTCAGGCAAAATTTCATTTGAGGGGCAATTCAGGCTGATGCTAGTCGTGTGAAGGGGAGAGGAAAGATTCAGTACTTCTTTGTATCTGCTGGGGATCCACGTGAGCCTTCCAGCTACCTGACCTGTAGCACGCTCATTGGCAAAGCCTCTCAGCACAGGGAGAGTGCACTTCAGCTGATTAGAGTCACAACAAGTATTAACATGCTTTTAAAGTTGCAGCTTGATTTTTAGTCCCCACGATAAGAACCATCAAGGGCTGGTATTCCTCTTGCTCTGCAGGTGGATGTCACAGCAGTGCTCAGGAAGGCACCAGGCAGCGCTACCCCTGGGACTGCTCCCTCTCTACAAGGCCATTCCTTGAGGCTTCAGAGCAGCCAGCCAAAGCAGGGCCATTAACTGCACATACACCCTCCAGAATATATAGTCATACTCTGCTTCTCCACAGTACTCTCAACTTCAAACAAGGAACAGAACAAGTTGCTACAGACAACTGGCATAGTTGCAGTTCAGACACCTCCACTGAATCAAGTAAAAAAAGTCCATGGCAGTGGCAGATGAGCACGCAGCAGCTCTGCCAGCTCCCAGCAGTGACTTTGCCTCCCCTCACCTACTCCATCCTTGCCGCACTTGCCAGGCTTGCACAGCGAGGTGGACGACTCCTGCACTCCCTCTGCGAGGCTCTGCAGGGCAGAAGCCCACCACAGCCCACACTTGTTCGGATATTATTTCTCTGGCAACTGTCTCAACAACACTTGACATCTTCATACTTACAAACCAGAGACTCTTGAGTTCTCGCCTCATATGTTAATTAGAAATTAATCACTCTCAAAATCAGAACACTCCCACCTCAGCACTCCCTGCTGCTCACAGATGGCCATGTTCTGCTTGGCCAGCGGTGTGGGGCAAGGCTTGTCATTTGAGCACCAGCCTACTGCACCCCCACCCCAACCACAAACCATGTCCAAGCTCGAAAACATCTTACTCAACCAAAGAAAAAATAATCCCAGTGTGACCTGATCTTTAGTAGACTGAATAAGCTGAGAAGGGCTCTAGCAGTGCCCTGGTGCTCTGGAGAGGGCCAAGCTGCACAAGGCAAGCCTGGGAACACCTACAGCAGCAGCTCCCAGCACACTTAAATCAGCTCCACTCCAGATATTTCACTTAAATTTAGTTCATGCAAACCCTCAATTTTTCAGCTATGGATACTCAAGTGGCTACAAACTTCCTAGATACAGGAAAAAAATGGATATATACATTATGGCTTACCCTTTAGCAGTTTGTCATTTTGTGAGCTACCGAGTGTTATCCTCCTTACTGACAAATACGACAACTTTTATTAGAAAAAGTTTCAAAATTCCTAATAATCAAAGCTCTGCCCAGAAGGCAATAGATCAAAAAGTCTAAGAAAGAGGGTTTCAACATTTTAGACCAAACTACTGCTGAACTAAGAAAACCTCAAAGATACCACCAGCTCCATAAGAAAGCTGCAGGGCTGGAGTAGCACCCTTTCAGAGCAACAGCCCCCAGTAATGATACTCTTGACAGTAGAGCTGAAGATGTTTAAATTCATACAGTTAGAGAACAACAAGTAACTCTGTACCTTCACTGACTATGAAAAAAAGGAGTTTGTTTTTAAAAACATTAAATACCCAGCTGAATTTCTCATTAAATAGGGTAAGCCATTACATTTAAGTCTCAAAAAAATCAAATTTCCGAGTAGTTAGGTGTGAGCATGCAGTTTTATTCTCTGGTTATTTTTAAACATGGCCCATTTTACCTTTTTTTTTTTTTTGAGATGTACTTGCAGGCATTCTGCGTGGCCATTTTGTGCCTCAACTGCATTGCAATTATTTCTGATCTTCAGTGTTCATCCAAGGCTGCCATGAAACACTTCACCAGACAGCACAGTACACCGTTGTACCTAACCTCTTTTGCAATGGCAAGAAGTCATAAATTTACTTCAAGACAGCTTTAGATTCAAGGTCATTTCAAAGCTTTTAATTACTAACCAGGATTTGGGGATTTTGTCCTCAGTATTTAAGAGCAGCTGGCAATCTTACTCATTATTAACTGTTACACACATGCATTGCAGAGAAACCATTTCCAATACTTGCAGGGCTTGCTGGCTCACCTCTGGCACCTACCAGCTACATCCCTGTGCTCCGAGACTTGCCATGTCCAACAAACCACCCCAGCATGTCATTTAAAGATGTGTATTAAACACTGGGATTTGACAAACTTACGAAAAGTCAAGATTATTTCTGATGTAACATTTCTCGAGTTGTAAGGGTTATAAATGCTCCCTCTCAGCAGATTACAGGATGCTCTGGAACACTTACTGTTATTCCTAACGTGTTTTACAGAGGACAGCTGTTTGCCAGGAAAATGCACTTAATGTTTGACACAAGTTGCTGATGTCCCAACATAACTTTTCCATGAAGACAGCGCAGAGGGGGCTGGCCGTCCCCCCCCAAACCCCCAGAAATTCCCTTGGAGGTAGGCTGCCCGTGGTTAAAGCCAGGCTGGGGACCCCAAGAACCCTCTGCCCCGCTCCAGCCATGCCCCGAGGAGCAGCTGCCGTCAGCCCCACGTGGAAGCGGGTGCACAAAAGGCTCTGGCCACAGAGGCTTTTGGCCTCCCACCACCGGGGAAAAACTGGCACTTTCTGAGTACATTTGTAAAGGACTTAAGTGCTAGATTTTTTAGTTACAACATTTGTTTCAACTTTCAGTAGCTATTGAAATATAAAACAGACACAGCACTCAAACCACCCAGCCAAATCTGTGTCACCCCCTGCTGAATGCATATTAAAGCTGAGAGCAGCCCCAGAACCAGCACCCAGGAACACCTCTGCCAGCCAGCAGCTGACCCAGGGTTAGCACTGCCTCTGCGGCTACTCACACCTACCCAAGCCAAGCTTACCCAAGCCAGGCTCAGATCAGGCAGCAGCAGAGCAACACTTAGCCAGAGCTCATTAGGGCCGTGAGCTCAATGCCTCTTATTTCCTACGAGGCAGGCAAGAAATGTTTTCCTGGTGAAGGAATTCTAGCAACCTGTTTGCCAATTATTTTGCCATAAATATTATGGCATTTCTTATGTAACAGCTATTACAGAGGTTTCCATAGAAAGAACAAAGTTATAAACAAGTCCCTTGTTCCACTTTATAGCATCTTACTAGAAAGTAAGAATTCAAATAATCCCTATCCACTTGCTACAATAAAATACCCTACAGATGTTGACAAATACTGTTTACCTATTATTGGGCAACCTATCCACATTTTTTTTTAACGCAAAAGAGGACAAGCATCCAGAGGTGCATTTCTTCCCCAGTATCAGTTTGCAATACAAACTATTTCAAACTTGAGTTATTTCATAAAGAAAGTACAAAATTTTAAAATCCTGATCCTCCTCCAGGCTGCTGTTCTTGCCGCTTATAGAACACAGATTTGGGAACAGGAGACAAAACCTTCACCTATCAGCTACAAAAAGGTGAAAAAAATCTCAAAACAAAACATAGCTCAACATCACTGGAAACAAAATCTTTAGTTCAGGCTTAAGTTGCCTATACAACATTAAACTGTTTTCTTCACAGATTGCCTTTTACAAAAGACAGTCCTCTATACCAAGGGTGTAAGTTACTACTTGTGAATAAGCACAAACACAACACTTTTGCTCTGTCAACATGAAGGAACATTTTTGGTAGAGCCAGCGATCCCCGTTCCCCACATTGTGTGATTGATTACACTCTACCCCTTAGAAGAGTTGATTGGTTTCCTGGTGCCAGGAAAATGATTGATGAATATTTCAAGCCATGGGCCTCTCTTCCTGCTGGGTGTCCTTTTCACATGTCTCCAATGGGCCTGGGGATTTTTTTCAAGACTAGGAAGTGTCATTTTTATGGATATCATCCTGTGATAGAGACAGTTCACTGAGCAGAGGCCCTATGTAAATCAAAGTGAAATACTAAAGGTCAACTCAAGTGTTAAGGTGACAGACCCATACAGCATGTATCAGGTAAGCAGTAAAATAGAAGTGGGCAAAGAAAAGCTTCACAAAGCCAGCAAGCAAAGCAGGAGGCACTGCGTAACTACACTGTTAGCTCGCTACTGCGAACTGGTAGCAGCAAGCTATTACACAACACCAGCACTGAACGCATGTTTCCTCGGTTTTCTTCCATTTTGTAAAACGCTGCAACAGGACTGTCAGACCCATTGGGGTGGGAGCTTGGGTTTCTTCTCTTTTTAGACACACACACTTACAAGAAAAAACAAACTTTAAAGCTCAGAAGAGCATTCTGGCTGGCAAGCACCAACTAAGAATTTCTAATGACGCAGCAGTGGTGAGGCTAAGCTATGAATCCCCGGTTTGCACACTGGATCAGTGTCATCAGCATAAACCCACCAGTTTTAGAAAAACCCAGACCCATCTCCAACCTTCTTATAGCTAGCATAGACTTTATTTAAAATCAGACAATGTAATTAATAAAATACCAGTTTTTATGGGTGTCCAAGAAAGTTGATTAATCTGACACCACAAGTTACCCAAATCAGTGTTTCCTCTCCAGACTGCAAGCTGCAGCAGAGGACCACAAAGCCACAGCGCTCTACCACGACTCCAGTTCATACAACACTACCAGGAAAAGCTCTTCCTGCTACCAGTTCTAGCTTTGCTGCTGTGTAGGGAAGACTCAAGCCTTCAATGACCATTACACAGGTGCTTTACACAAATGCACCAGTATGGAACTGCAGTGGCGAAGTACAGCTCTGCTGTGCCAGCTGGGAGAAAGCGCCCTTCCCAGTCCCAGCCAGAGAACACCACCTTGGAGAGCCTGCTGGGAAGGAGCTGGATGCTTCTGTGTTCAGCATTAATCCACCCCCCAAAAATACTTTTGGTGTACATAAGCACACAAAAACAATCTCAACAAATCCAGAATACTCCCCTGAGCAGTGTATAGTCATATGTAGAGATCAAAACCAAGTTCTTTTAGTACCCAAACCGCTCAGTGGATGCGAGCTGAGCACAGCAGCCCCAGCTGAACCAACACCCAGACCTCACTCTGGAAAAAGCCTACCTTAAAGATCAAGGCCTGAGCTTACATTCTACTGCAAAATAAGCCAATACTTCAGCTGGACGGTCATCCACCTTCAACCAGAGCCCCAGTAACTGAGAATGCCATGTTACACTAAGTTATTTGCAGGTAAGAACAATCTCTGCTTGTGATCCACAGAAAGGGCGTTTCTTTACAGCAGTTGTTAGAACAGGCACAGGATATGGAGTCTCCTGGCAAAAGCACACACAAGACATCCAAAGTAACAATATACATGGGAATAATTCTTGGTAAGTACTGCCAAACAACATGAAGTCACACTACAGATGTGAGACTGAATGAAGAGATTCCTGGAGAACAAGTTGGTGTTTGGCAGAACTTTCAGAGACCAGAAGTTAATCTCAAATTTTTTACTACAACCACAACAGCCATTATTTAATCACTTGGCTTCACGAGCTGCGGGCTCCACGACAATTCCCACAGTAAGCCCTGTGCTTCTCTGTAGTGCCAGAGTCAGCATCAACTAAGTAGAATAAACCCTGACATTTATAGGAGCAGCGTGCTCATTTAGAGTGTCAGGACACCCTCTCACTGGTTAGCTGACAGTACAGAGAACCCACCCCGCTGACCTGACCCGCTGCAACATGCACCTTTAGAAATACATACCGCCACTGGTATTTGTATCTCCTGACGGAATAGCTGAGGAGGTTTTATATGACAAGAGAATTTTGACATTTAGTTCCGAGGGCTTCACAATTCTGGATTTTATTTCCATGAAAAATTATTTAAGATTTCCATCAAGTTTCAGCAGAGAGAGACAAGGACATCACAGCAGTTTGCAGTCAGGACTGGCATTAGAGCCTTGGCAAATTTTTATCAGGTTTTTTTTTTCTGATGTATCCACAAAGGAAAAAAGGGCTTAAAAAAATTAATCCTTCACACTGACCAGACTTTTCAGTTTAAATTTCACCACCTACACAGGCCTGTAACTGGGGTGATTAGGCAACGGAAGGTAGACATGTAACTTATGCTCTCTGAAGGACGCGGGGTCCACCCTTTGTAAATGAAACTTCCTTATCGAAGAGCTGGAGTAGAATTCAGATACTCCAGACATATACTGCTTCCAAGATAAGTTATTGGTAATCATTTACCAATAAAGAACTTCACTGAAGCTAGCCTATCGGCGGTGTATTTCCTCTTTCTAACAAAACCTGTACAGAGTCATTTTTATCAAGACATAAAATCTGGAAGTCTACTAATTAGGTAATTAGAACTGTAATAATTAAGACTAAAGCTAAACCTCGAAGGGTCCTCTTGTCCCCCAATTTCCCTTTCTCAATTAACTCTGCAAAGTGATAACCACTCTGGCTTAAAGGCTGAAAAATGAAAGGATCAAAAGGCTAGTTTAATACAGCTGGAGGGAAAGAATGCATTTCAGCTCACTAGCAACCCTCTGATGAAACCCTGGGCCAATTCTTTATGTAAATGACTTCATTAGAATTACCAGATTACACTGCTGAAGGCTTTATTTAAATAGGCAGTTTATCAACAGGATAAACTGCTCTCATTCTCAGAGAATGCTAGTGTAAATGCATTTGTCCAAAGCTGCCACCATGTAAGAGTTGAACAGTAATTTAATAAACTGCTGCACATGTCTCCCATGAAAAAAAAAGAGATCACAAATGACTTGTCAGAGACAGGACAAAAAGATGACTCTCGCTTTCCAACAATCAATAGTCTCCTCGATGGAAAAGTTCTCTCATTTTCTATAATACAGTAACTTTATATTGTTCTATAGCAAAGCAGGGAAAAAAATCCTATTGCTGCAGTGTCACATCACACACTGCATCTGCTGAACTTACATCGCTAGTCCTGTTTTTAGTACCAAAAGGCACGCATAAACCCATTTTCCTGATTAATGATCTACAGAAGCCATCAATACCAAATTCCAACTTTACACCAAGAGGTATTTTTCCATCTTACCATCAAATCAAACTAAGGAATTTCTTCCTAAATTACAGGTCTTATTTCCCATCATAAACCTAAGCTCAGAAATCTATTATTTATTATCATCTATTATTATTTACAAAAGCAAGAGCCATCCACATTCAACAAGCCAATACTAAGTCAAAATAACACTGTAGCTTCTTGTTTATTCAGAGACATTTGACTTCAGCAGCATTGCCATTCAACAACTCAATTTGTTTTTCTTCCTAAATCTTCAAAGAAATGTTTATAGCAAGTAAACTAAGACCTAACTATATCAATGAAATAGTCTTTGTTAAGCAAAGGCTTATCTCATCAGATGCAAAGCAATCAAGCATAAAGAACCACTAAAAATGTCAGTGTGCGCCAGTAAAGTTTGCGAGCGCTGTGGAAAAGGGAAGGGATGCAAGCAGTGGGATTTGTCTTTGAAAACCTTACATTCTTTGTGCTCTTCCAACTTTCCTCTTCTCTCTGGTATGAAGTTCATCCGGATTAGTAATCTACCTATCTGAAACTGATAATTCTAAGGGAACACAAAAATCAGGCAGTTTCCTGATACTTAAATCTTTCCAAGACCACACCACACAACAAAGTGTCCAAAGTTACCTTAATACTAGATAACCCACTTTATCACTGTTTTAGTTAAAACACACAATAATTAAAACTGTAAAGGCCATCATGTTTCACTCACAGAAGAAAAAGATGCCAACTGAAGCTATAGGGAAAATGGTCCTAAATGGGACCCTGTTGGGAAATAATTGCTAGTAGTACAGGAAAAACGAATGCCCTGCTGAAATTATTTTTAAAAAGAATTAATTTTACTCATTGCCATTGATTTGCTCGATGACAAAATACATTTCTTACATGGAAAGGGATGTACTCAAATTGGTAAGGGAAAACCATCATCTTACAGCCTAAGAATGTCAAATACCTCCTTGAATAATGAGGCTGCAATTGCTGAAATGAAATCATGTAACCGCATTTCAAAGTTACTCTGAGGCTGCTTTCACTGAAGACACCAATAAACTTGCAGCAGTTTACTCGGGGTTAACACAGAAGCCACGTGCAGAGCTTAAGTTCATTAATGATTTTAACACAGCCACCAAGAATATAATCCTACTTTCATATATATATTTACCCTGTGTATCTATATATGATGTCATACAATTTTAACTGTTTTTGTAAAGAGCAAAGATGCTGCACCTCAAGGTATCAAAAGGGCTATGAATCTTCCTTAAAAAGAGGAAATGTTAAGATTCTTCACTTGCCGTTACCATTTGCAGATATTTTATAAGCCAAAGTAACAAGCCAATCTTTCCTGCTCCTCCCCCGGCCGCAGCAGGCTTTAGAAAGACTGAAGGTCAAGCAATGTCTCAACACCGTGCCAGTATTTCACATTTTGGAAGGCAAAGTAGTAAAAGGTTGTTACATCATCCATTCAAAAGACTAACCGCAGCCACAGGTACAACGTCTACCACCCGAAACAGCTCTGCAAGGCATGCACATAACACTTAAAACTAATCTGATAAATCAAAAGAGATTTCCCCCAAGCCCCATATGCCTGTGGGAAAAACAGTAAATACAGACAAAGTATTAATATTGTTGCATCACTAAGGACACCAAAGCGACAGACCCTTCCCAAATCAAGTCAGAAAGCTCAAAAAGTATTAAGGATGAGAAGTATCTTTCACCCAACTGGGGATGTAATTAAGAGAGGAATAAAGTGTTTCTAGCAGCCTCACAAAGGGACACGGTTCAAAATTGCATTTCAGGGGAATTACAGAAATACCCGTTTCTGTATTTGCCAGCACTGTGTGTGCTGGGTAAGGCTCGTACCTAGCAAATGCCAGTGATGGTGCCTGATAAGAAGCCTCTTTTGTCTGAGCAAATCCTTTGTAGCAAAAGAGCACCTCGAGATGGTAAAATGCAATCGTAAACCATAAAAATTGGCAGGGACATTCAAGTGCAGATGCGGTATCTGCATACGGGAAGTGTAAAAGCGTCCCAAATGGTGCCTATAAACGCCGCGAGCAGCCCGGCTCCTCGAGCCCTCACTCGGTGCGAGCGGAGCGGCGGGTGCCAGCGGCGGAGGAGCTGCAGACGGACCCGCCGGTACCGGGAGGTGTCACCGCGCGCCCGCCCCGGGACACACGCGTGGAGCAGCCCCGCCGCGGTCCTCGCCCTCACGCGGGGCGCACTGCGGCTTCAGCCGCGGTACAGATTTAGGTAGAAAGAGACCTTTTTTTAAATTTTTTTTTTTGTTTTGGAGAAAGGGCAAATCAGCAGGGAGCCGCTGGGTCGCGGTGGGCACTCCTCACGGGCAGGGGCGCCCCGCGCTCTCCCCGCCGCGGGCGGCGGCTGAGGGGGCGCGTTCCGCGGAGCCCCAGCGCGGGCGGCGGGACCCCGGCAGCGGGCAGGGCGGGCAGGGCGGCTCTGGGCGGGCAGCACGCGCCGGCCGGCGCGGCCCTTTGTTGTGCCCCACGACCGCGGAAAGTTGCGGCCGCCGGGAGCCGCCCCCCCCCCTCCTTCCCCCGCTCCCAGCCCCGCCGCCGCCCCCGGTGGGGCGGCCGAGGCGCGGCTGGCGGAGCCCCCAGTCCCGCGCCCCGTGTTACCGGCCCTGCCCGCGCCACAGGGCCGCCCCCCCCCCGCCTCGCCCTTCCCCGGCCCTGAGGGGCGGCCGGGCCGGACCCCGCGCTCCACTCACCGTTGCGGGGCGGCCCCTTCGCGGCGGCGCGGGGCTCCGGGAGTTCTGCGGGCGGCTCCAGCTCCATGGCGGCGCCGGGGCCGCACCGGGCCGGGCCGGGGCGCGGCGGGTCTCAGGGGCCCCGGCGGCCGCGCTGCCCCATGGCCGCTCCGGGCGCTGCTGACAGCCAGAGCCGCCGCGGCGGGCGGCGCGCACGGGCCGGGCCGCCCCGCCCTGCCGCGGGGAACGACGGGAAGCGTAGTCCGCGCGCCGCCCGGATGTACCCGCGGGACGCCACGCCCCCGTAGGCCACGCCCCCTATAGACCACGCCCTCCCCATTGGTCCCGCCCCACTCACCCCCCCCCGGTCCCGGCCGGTCCCTGCACCCCGCGGGCATCGCCCCCGGAGCGGCGGCCGCGCCCGTTTCCCCCCCGGCCCGGTGCACCGGGCCCGGCGGGGCGCTAGGGGGCACCCGCCCGCCGAGCCCCGAGCGCTGCCCGCGGCACCGGGCGGGCCCGGCGCGGCGCGGGGAACGGGCAGCCCCGGAGAGGGGAAACCGGGCGGGCCCGGGGACGGGGGGGGAACACCGGGTCCGCCCGGGGCACCCCCCTCCAGGGAGGTGGGGATCGGCCGGCCCGGGAAAGGGGCACCGGGAGGACCGGGGAGGGAGCGGGCAGCCCCGGCACGGGGCACCGGGCAGCCCGGGATACCGGAGAGCGCCGTCCGGGGCCAGCGGGCAGCCCCGGTACCGGGAAAACTCGGAAGGCCCCGAGGCGGGCACCGGCCCGCTCCACCCGGGCGAGTCGGCGCCGCTCCTGGGGCCGGTGCCGCCGCCGGGACGAGCCGGGACGAGCCGGGACGGGACGGGGCGGGGCGGCCGGGCGGGCGGGCGGCTCCTCCCCGCCGCCGGGCCGGGCCGGGCGGAGCGGGCGCTCGGTGCGGGCGCTCGGCGCCGCTCTCGCCATGCGGGCGCTGCTGCTCCCGGCGCTGCTGCTCCCGGCGCTGGCCGCGGCCACGGTAAGCACCGGCCGGACCGGCACCGGGATCGGGACCGGGGGTGCGCCCACCCGCCGTGCCCCTGCGGGTGTCCGTGGGCGGGCGGGGGCAGCCTCCCCCCCCCCGCCTCTCCCTACGGGGCCGGCGCCGTCGGGGCGGGCGGGTTCCTGGGGGGGGTCCCGGGGCGGAGCGGGCGGGAGCGCGGCCCGGCGGTGCCCCCCCAGCCGCCGCCTCCAGCCTCACCGACACGGGCAGCGAGAGGAGCGGGCGGGGGTGCCCGAGCCCCCCCGGCCTCCCCGCGGGCAGAGCGGGGCGCCCCGGGCTGGCACCGGCACCGCAACCTGCGCCCGGGATCGAGGACCGTGGCCCCGAGCCGCCCGCGCTGACGGATTTTGGGGCAGTGATGCCCCGGTGAGCCTCCCGCTGTGGGGGACCCCCCGGTGGAGCGGGACGGGGGGAGCCGGCAGAGCCCCCCCAACACCCAGCCCGGGCCCCGGAGCGTGGGGCGTTCCCAGGGAGGGCCGGTGCGGGTTTGGGGCTGGTGCGGGTCTGGGGCCGCGGGGGCTTCGGCGGAGGGAAGGTCCGGGGCTGCTCCGTGGGTTGGGGGGTGCCCCGGCCCTGGGGTTGGGGTGACGAGCTCCCCAGTTGGGAGCGAACAGGCCGGACAAGACTCCCTCGGCGGGACGCGGCGGCGCGTGGGAGCGAAGAGCCCTCGGTGCCAGCGCTCCCCACGGCTCCTCTCCCGCGGCGTTGGGGGCCGCGGCGGGTGGGGCCGGAGCGGGGACACCGGGACCCGGCCCAGAGGGTGGGAGCAGCCCCCCCCGGGGGCGCTGATGCCAGGATCACTAAAGCGTTGGAAAAGCCGAGATTTTCCGAGTCATTTAGTGGAAGGAGATGAAAACACAGCTGGTGTTGGCAACGGTTGGCTTGGGAGTGGTGGCCAGAGAGCCCGGCACTGGGGTTCCCGGTGGGGCTTCAGGGGTGACACTGCCTGCAGGACCTGGGACCCGCACAGGGCTGCTGCCCCCTCCACACACCCCCTCCCCACGCAGGTGCTTCCCGCTGCGCTCGAAGGTGTTTCGGGTTCTTGCCGTTTGGATGTGGTCCCATCCGTGGGCACTCCTGTGCCGCACAAGCGTTTCGCGTGGTCGTGTCCCCGTGACCGACACGGGACACCCGGGCAGCGCCAGCGCCCGGGGCTTGGCCACCATCAGCCACAACCCGGCACTGCCAGCCCACTCCGCCTCGGCTCCCCGCGCTGCACAACGGGTTTAACGTGTTGTGCCAAGGCAGGGAGGAGGAGGAAGAGGAGGGTGACATGGTTTCCCTCCTGTGCCGGGGACATGCCGCCCAGCAGCTGTGCGAGCGGCGCGCGGTGTGGCAGCACGCTTATCAACACGGTGTGTTTTCCCCCAAGACAAGTCCTCTGGCAGCAATCAAAGGACAGCTTAAAAGCTGGCCACGGTTCATTGTCAAAGGTCCCGCTTTCTCCAAATAATGGCACAAACTCAGGGCTCACACGGACGCTCTTGCAAGAGATCCCAGAAACGAGACAGCGCTGGGAAAATCACCCGGCTCGTAAAACTGGGAGTGAGGAAACCAGCAGCAAAGTGCAGGCAGTGCCCTCCCACACCAGCCATGGGTGCACAGCCCCACTGCGGAGCGGGGACCCGGCTCCAGAGGAGGGGCAGCACCCGCCTGCCTGCACCCTGGGCCAGGGTCTGCAGCGAGCAGGGGGGGTTCAGGGCAAGAACCCCCATGATGGTTTCTTGGGGAGCCGTCAGATTCCCACATGGAGCAGCCTGTGCAGCGTGCCGGCCTTCAGCAGGGGCTGCCTCGTGCCCCCACGCCCCGGCCCACCCGCACGCTGTCGCGCTGTGGGTCCCCTCTGCGCTGGGGGGTGCGGGCTGTCTGCTGGGGGGTACGGGCTGTCCCCCGGGGGCTACAGGCTGTCCCCCGGGGGATTGGGGCACAGTCAGGCACGGGCTGATGGACACCCGGCCGATGCACCAAGGCGGGGTGAGACCCTTGCAGAACGGACAGTGCGGGGGCCTTTTTTTTTAAGACTTCCTTGTTTATAACCTTTTCTGTATTAATAGCACATACGGTTCCTGTTTAAGGAAGCCGTTTAAAAGGCAGAACGAGGTTTTACGTTACTACCCTGCGTGAAGGCAGGCGGCTGCCCCGGCTGTTGTGCAGCGAGGCGCACGCAGCGCCCAGGAAGGGGCAGCCGGTCTCCCCCCCCCGGCCCCGCAGCCTCCACTCACACCTCGACCCGAGGTGAGCAGATTTTTCTGTTGCTGCGCGGCCGCGAAACAAAAGCGACTGCCGGGCCCCTGGGCCGCTGGCTGCCCGCCCGGCCGGCTGCCTGCCCGCCCGGCTGCCCGCGAGGCTTCGCCTTGCCCTGGCCGGGGGCCGTTTGCCGGGACGTGGGAGGGAAACGGCTTGACCCCGGGAGGTCTCTGGGGAAGAGGTTGCCCCTTTGTGCTGCGGGGGAGCCTCGGTTTGCCGGGCCCCCCCCGTGCGCTGCGCAGCATAAACAGCCGCTGGTAGGGCTGCTCCGGGTGCGCTTGCTGCGCATGGCTCCAGCCCACTCGTGCCCACCGCAGCGGGACATGCAGGGCCGCCGCGCCAGCCGCACATCCCACCGCCGTGGAACGCGCAGCCCGTGCCCGGCTGCTCCCCCGGGGACGAGCTTCCAGCACGGGCAGAGGCAGCCCTTTGCTGCGGAAGGTGCTGGCAGCAGGCAGGATTGCAGCGCGTCCCCCGATGTGCTGCGGCGGTGGCAGCTTCACTGGTGGTTGGTGCTTGGGGTGTTGCGGGAACAGGGGACCCCGGCTGGGAACTCCAGTGGGGGGCCCATGGGGCACACCGGGACATCGTGCCAGGCTGTGCACATGGAGGGCCGGAGCTTGTGGCGAGGACAGTGGCCCAGCTCGGGGGCCGGGGAGATGCCCGGGTGCGTGCGGAGGGGCCGGCAGCTCGTGGCTGGGCTGTGAATCGTCCTGCCTGTTTGCACAAGTGCCGGCATTGCCATGGGGAGGTCAGGGGGCCCCAGGGAGGTGTGAGAGCCTGGGGAGGTGGTGTGTGGGGAGGGGGTCCTGCTCCCTGCCCCACTGCTCCCTGCCGAGAGCTTGATTAGATCCTGTTCCATTTACAGCCCTCTCAGCCGCCTGGTGTTTTCCTCCCAGCCAGCAGGACCTTGGTTTCCCTTTGAGAGGCTTTTTTGAAATGCAAAATGCAGGAGGTTTTGCTGCCCTTTAGGAAAGGAAGCCCCTGGCTGGGGCTGAGGGGGTCTGGGGGTCCCTGCCAGGTGGGCACGGCCCAGGAAAGCTGCTGCCCAGGTGCCACCAGCGTGTCAGCCCGATTGGGCGCGGGAAGGATGGTGCCTGTGTGGCCGTGGGTGCTGCCCGCAGGCAGGACATCGGCCCTGTGGGCCTTTGCCCTTTCCCACGCCGCGCTGTGCTCCAGGGGAGGATGGGAGAGCCAGAGCTGAACTCATTTCCCAGCCCTGCCACCATTCCCAGGGTGAGTCAGAGTCCCTGCGGGCAGAGCCCTCTCCCTCTGGGGTCACCGCGCCGCCTCCCCCCTTTCTCCCACCCTCCTGGGTGCTTGGGGCAGGTGCTTTCCCACACCCGGGGCACCCAGCGCAGCCCGGCCGCGCTCCCCTCCAGCCCAGGCGTCCCCCACGGGTGCACAGCCAGTGGCAGGGGATGAGGGGGACCCAGCTCCCCGTCCTGCCAGGCGAGCAGCACCACAGCCCTGTTCCGAGCGCAGCAGGGGGGGAAAACAGCTCCTTATCTGCAGAAACCGGCCGAAAAGCACCCTGGGCTCTGTAGCGTGAGTCAGGGCCATGTGTGGAAACAAGGGAGTCCTTGAGCGCGCGCCTCAGGCCATTGCGGGCGTCTGGAGAGGCCGAGCTGGCCCCCGGGGGCTGCATGTCACCACGAACAAGGGTCCCTGTGTGGGCTGGGGGCTGCGGGGGCACAGAGACGCTTCTGGCTCTCCTCGCCCCGTCCCTGCTCACTCAGTTCTTGCTGGAGGCTGGGAAACAGCTACAGAGATGGGACCAAAGTACCTGGAGCACAAAACGCTCTGGCAGCTGCCGGGGCGAGCGGGTGCCTGGGTTTTGTCACCGTCACCCAGGCACGGGGTGGTGGGACAGGGTGCTCTGGGCCAGACGATGCCCCACGCTCGTCGGGGCACGGCCGGGAGCCCCAGGGGTGGTGGGAGACCTGTGAGTGTGCAGCAGAGGGGAGTCAGCCGTGGTGGCTTGTTGGGGTCATCAGGGCCGTGCGGGACCCAGCTCAATGGCCACCCTACCGCGGCCTGTCCCCGCAGGCGCTGGGCGAGGCGGAGCAGGTCCGGATGACCTCGGAGGGCTCCGACTGCCGCTGCAAGTGCATCCTGCGGCCGCTCAGCAAGGACGCCTGCAGCCGCGTCAGGAACGGCAGCGCGCGGGTGGAGGACTTCTACACGGTGGAGACGGTGAGCTCGGGGGCCGACTGCAAGTGCTCCTGCACCGCCCCCCCCTCCTCGCTCAACCCCTGTGAGAACGAGTGGAAGATGGAGAAGCTGAAGAAGCAGGCGCCCGAGCTCTTCAAGGTAGCTGCAGGCGTGGCGGGGCCGGGGGCTGGGGGCCAGAGACCCCCTCCCCATGCACAGCCCACGCTCCCCAGCCCACAGGGTGATGGAGCGGTGCGGGAGGGCAATAAAATTAGATCCCGTTCTCCCTCGGCAGCTGCAGTCCATGGTGGACCTGCTGGAGGGGACACTCTACAGCATGGACCTGATGAAGGTGCACTCCTACATCAGCAAGGTGGTGGCCCAGATGAACACGCTGGAGGAGGTGAGTGAGCTTCTTACCCCTGTGCTCGGCACTGGTGAGGCCACCCCTCGATGAGTGGGTTCAGTTTTGGGCCCCTCACTCCAAAAAGGCCATTGAATGACTCGAGTGTGTCCAGAGAAGGGCAACGGAGCTGGTGCAGGGTCTGGAGCACAGGTCTGATGGGGAGCGGCTGAGGGAACTGGGGGGGTTTAGTCTGGAGAAGAGGAGGCTGAGGGGAGACCTCATGGCCCTCTACAACTACCTGAAAGGAGGGTGCAGAGAGGGGGGAGGAGTCTCTTGAGCCAAGGACCCAGCAGCAGGCCAAGAGGGAATGGCCTCAAGCTGCGCCAGGGCAGGGTCAGACTGGCTCTTAGGAAGGATTTCTTTGCAGAAGGGGTTGTTGGGCGTTGGAATGGGCTGCCCAGGGCAGGGGGGGAGTCCCCATCCCTGGACGGGTTGAAGAGTCGGGTTGACCCAGCGCTGAGGGATCTGGTGGAGTTGAGAATGGTCAGGGTGAGGGTAATGGTTGGACAGGATGATCTTCAAGGGCTTTTCCAACCGAGATGATTCTGTGATTCTGTGAGCTCCAGCAGGCACCATCCCCGCAGCATGCCCCCTCGGGCTGCTTGGGACCATCTCGGGGTGCCGTAGGCTTCCCAAACTAGGCTCCAGACCCCTCCTCCCGTCCACACCTCTGCTCCCCTCCAGACCATCAAGACCAACCTAAGCAGGGAGAACGACTTCATGAAGGAGAGCGTCCTGCACCTCACCGACCAGATGAGACGCTACGAGAACTACTCTGACATCATGATCAGCATCAAGAAGGAGATCTCCAACCTGGGCTACCAGCTGCTGCAGAAGGATGCTGCCGCCGTCCCCGAGAGCAAGGCTCAGGTACCCCTGGGGACCCAGCCCCTCGCAGGCACGGCCGGTGCTGCTGGGCTCCTGCCGCGGGGCAGAGCTGAGCTCCCCTGGGTTTGTGCGGGTGCCGGCAGCTCCCGCCAGCGCATCAGGGTGCACCGCTATGGCAGGAGGTGGGAGGGGAGGGGGTCTGACCGGGCTGTGCCCCCCAGGACACAGCGGGCGGCCGAGAGAAGGAGGCAGGACGATACCCCAGCACCCGCAAGGCACTGGGGGACAGGGCGGCCCCCCGAGCGCCCAAGGAGAAGCAGCTGAAGCCCGAGAAGCCCAAAAGGGATAACGCAAAGGCCAGGGGGGGGTCGCAGCCTACGCCCAAGCCCAAACCGTCATCGCACCAGCAAACCGTGGTCCGAGGCATCACCTACTACAAGGCCGGGCAGGCGGGGGCATCCGAAGGGGCAGCCGGCAGCCGTGGTGAGTCCCCAGGATGGGGCAGGGGTGCAGGGGGGGGCTGTGGGCACCCTCCTGCCGTGGTGCTTCTCGGCGGGGAGGAGGGCCAGGGGCTGCCTCTGCCAACGCACCGACCTCCCGGCTCGTCCCCCCACAGAGAGCCCCGCGAGGGGGGTGGCTGCGCCGGAGCGGCAGGAGGAGAGGGGCCCCCCACCCCCCCGCGCTGAGGGGCCCCTGGTCCAAGCCGTCATGAGGGCAGAGACCACCGTGCCCAGCACCACGACTGCACCCAGCACTGCCCCGGCCCCCCGCACCACCGCCCGCAGCCCCCCCGCCACCGCCCTCGGGCAGGGGGCTGACGGCACCGGGGGCCCCGAAACGCCAAACAGAGGTGGGTGAGAGGGGGGGCTGGGAGGGGGCACCCACCCTGGTGGCCCGGCATCCGTGGCCAGGCTGGGCCAGCAGTAGCCCTGCCATGGCAAGGGGGTGGGCAGGCTGCCCCGGGGCAGGTGTAAGACTTCCTGCTCCTCCTCCTCGATACCCAGTGAAGGAGGTGGAGTGCGAAGGCACCATCGAGTTGGTGGAGCCCCCCACAGAGCACCACAGCTACGGGCGCAACGAGGGGGCCTGGATGAAGGACCCAGCGGCCAAGGATGACCGCATCTACGTCACCAACTACTACTACGGCAACAGCCTGGTGGAGTTCAGGAGCCTCGACAACTTCAAGCAGGGTGAGGGGCTGGCGGCCGAGCGGGCGCAGGGAACCCCCTGCTCCACCTGGGTGGGTGCCCAGCGCCGTGCAACGCCGGCTGGGCCAGGCCCTGGGGTGGTGGGCAGCTGATGGGGAGCACCCATGGGGCAGCGAGGGGGATGCAAGTCCCCCGGTGCTGCTGGCATGCTCGGGAGCCCTGTGCTGCGAGGGGTCCCAACGCCTCTCCCGCCCGCCCGCAGGCCGCTGGAGCAACCTCTACAAGCTGCCCTACAACTGGATCGGCACCGGGCACGTGGTGTACCGGGGGGCCTTTTACTACAACCGCGCCTTCACCAAGAACATCATCAAGTACGACCTGAAAGAGCGGTACGTGGCGGGCTGGGCGCTGCTCCACGACGTGGTGTACGAGGACACAACGCCCTGGAAGTGGAGGGGCCACTCGGACATCGACTTCGCCGTGGACGAGAGCGGGCTCTGGGTCATCTACCCCTCCATGGACTACGACTACTCGCAGCAGGAGGTGATCGTCCTGAGCCGGCTCGACCCTGGGGACCTCTCGGTGCGCAGGGAGACCACCTGGAAGACGGGGCTGAAGCGCAATGCCTACGGGAACTGCTTCATCATCTGCGGCATCCTCTACGCTGTGGACACCTACAGCCAGAAGGAAGGGCAGATCTCCTACGCCTTCGACACGCACACGGACACGGAGGCAGAGCTCCGGCTGCCCTTCCTCAACCAGTACGCCTTCACCACGCAGGTCGACTACAACCCCAAGGAGAAGGTGCTCTACGCCTGGGACAACGGCCATCAGATGACGTACGGGCTCCGCTTCGTGGTCTGAGCACCCGGCTGGCCCCCGGCCGTGCCCCTGCGCCCACCCTCTGCCCTGCCCGGCCGGGGTGCCCCAACGCGGCCTGGCCCCGGCACCCAGCTGGGCCAGAGCTGCGGCCAGAGCCCGGCTTCCACCCCAAAACCCTCCCCAGTCCCCCGCACCCTGCCCGCTGCCTCACGGAGCAGAGGGTGTGGGTCAGCCCAGCCCCCAGCCACGACAAGGTGGCCGCTGGGGCTGTGGGGCTGCCCCAGGACCAGGGGCTCGGCTGGCGTTGCCTTCCCGGGGATGCAGGAGAGGAGCCCAACCCCGGGAGGCAGCTGGGTCCGCGCCGCCGGTGAGGCAGCAGCACCTGCCCCGCACCACCACACCGAGCACCCGCTGGCGCTGCACCCAGGCTGAGCACCCACCGCACCCCACACACCCCCTGGACCCCGCGTGACCCCGCGCTTACCGTAACCACAATCTGGGCAGGGTCCCCTCGCTGCCGGGGCAGGAGGAGCAGCTGCTGATCGCTATTTTAGGAGACGTGGTTAAGATGCCTTTGCTTTTGCCGCTCGTTAGCTTATTATTTAAACGCGTTCACCAGAGCTGCCTGGAATCCCCTCTCCCGGCAGCAGGCGCAGAGCAGCCTGCCCGCAGTGCCCTGCCTGCACGCCTGCCTGCACCCAGCCCCGGGCAGGGAGCAGGCGTGCACGGCCAGGGAGCCTGCGGCCCTCTGCTCTCCACCTAAGGCAGGGCGAGGGGCCGGGAGCGCTTGGCTTGGATTTGGTCATTTTAGACGTGAACAGTATTAAAAAAATAACAGATGTGAAACCGGGCTGCCTGCGCTGTCGTTTCTCCTGAAGCCGGGCAGGCAGGAGTGGGCAGGGCAGGTGCTCCCTGTCCCCATCCCCATCCCCGTCTCAGGGCTGGCTGTGCCCAGGGGTTGCTGGCACACATGGCTGGGTCTGAGCCCAGGGAGGGCACCCCACATGCCCCCAGCAGCACCTGCCGCTGGGATTTGGCGTTTCCAGCTCCGAGCCGCAGCCAGAGCAGCAGCAGCCGGGAGCTGAGTCCCGTGGCCGGGGGGAGCGGGAAGGGGAGAGGAGAGCAGCTGAGTGTGGGCACAGCAGGACCAACTGCCCTGACTCTGCTGCAAAATTTGGCAAGTGTGGAGGTGCTGGGGGCCCCGAGGGGTGAAAGTAGCCCCTGCAGCCCAGCTCCTGCCGCTCAGCGCTGGCCGGGTGTCCCGTCGGGCTGTGGCCGGGCTGCTTGGGCTGTGGAGCCGTCACCGGACGCCTGAGCCCAGCGTCCCAGGGGCCACCTCGGCTGAAATGTTCCCTGCTGGGAAGACTCGAGGCTGGTGCGGGGCACGGGGCAGCCTGGCACAGCCCAGGAGCCGCAGGACCCTCTTCCCCAGCCCCATGCTGAGCCCAGGCCCAGGTCCTGCTCTGGCTCCTGACGGCACCGACCATCCCTGCCCCTGCCTGTGCCTCAACCCCCAAACCCCCCGCGCCGGCCGCGCGGTGCATCCCTCGCTGGGCCGCCCCACCACGAGAAAGGAGCTGGCTGACTTTTTCCCCCCCAGCTGGGTCCCTGCCAGGCTTTTATCTAGCGATCCCCAGCAAATCCCTGTCCAAACAATACGGATTTCTGACATTTTTTTGCGGTAAAGTAAACTCCCAGCACATCTCTAATTCCAGGGCTTTGTTATTCTTCGGCGGGGGCTGCCGTGGCTCTGCGCTGCCTCGCTGTGCCGGGCTGGCTGCGGGACGCCCCTCCGCTCCCCTCGGAAGAAGACACAGGGACACACAGGGACGGGGGTAATTAAACCCGCGTGGCTGGAGGGCAGCGTCACCTAATTGCAGCCGTGGGGCCTCCTGCAAAGGCCCCCCTGAGAGCGTGCCCCTCGCTGCCGCTAACACCGTGATAACGAGGAGCTTTAATTATGCCCACATGACAGACGTTTCATGAAATACATTCTGCCCCCCCACGGCTGCCTGGCCTCGTCCCCAAAACCTGCAGCTGGGCTCCCCAGCCCCCCCCCCCGTCCCACCGCAGGCCCCCGCAGCTGGGGAGGGGGTGACACGGAGTGATGTGGGGGGATGCAGAACAAGGCAGGGGGATGTGGGGGGACGTGGGAGGATGCAGGGGGATGCAGGGGGATGCAGGGGCATGTGGGGGGATGCGGGGGGATGCAGGGGGATGCAGAGTGATGCGGGGCAATGCAGGGTGATGCGGGGGGATGCAGGATGATGCAGGACAGCAGCAGGCTGCAGCCTCAGGAGGGTTTCTCGGCAGCATGGGGCCGTGCAGCGGCAGCGCGGGCTGTAAAAGCTCCAGCACTGTAAAGCTGGGGCGCGGGCACTGTGAAAGCAGCCCCGGCTTCCCCCCCCCCCCCCCCCCCCCCGACAAAACACCAGCAGCGAGTAAAAACAAAGCGGCTTTTGTTTCCCGGTGGGGTTATTGTGCTGGTCCTTCGGGCTGCCCGGACCCCCCACCGCTCCACGGCTTTTTCTCCATGTAAAGTCACCCCGACCCCTTTCTGCGCTCTCAGATGTCAGGGAATCACACCCCGGGTCGGGCCCACGGAAACGCCTCCCAGCGCCTGCCCCGAGGCTGCCGGCCCGCGGCCCCACCAGCCCATCCCCGTGGCAGCGCGGCTGCACCCGCAGCAGGACTCGGTGGCTCTGGGACACGCAGAGACCTTCCTCGCTCCTGCTGCACCCACAGGACGTGTGTCGGATGTGCGAGTGGCGAGGGAGCTCCAGCCCCAGCAGCCCTTGGCCAGCTGCTCCTTGTCCTTGTCCTGCTCCTGCTCCTGGCCGCAGTCCCGGCCCGTGGTCCCTGATGCCTGGTCCTGGTCTCTGGCCCCAGGGCCTGGTCTGCTCCTGGTCCCTGTCCCAGGCAGGACGAGGCAGGCTGGGGAGGATGGGGGTCCCCAAGCAGGACGTGATGGGGACGTGTGGGTGGGGGCGGGATGGGCTCCCGCCGCGCCGGCCGCTGCTGACTTCCAGACATTCCTCCTGTGCGTGGCCGGCACCACCTCGGCTCATAACGTGATTAAAAGATTAAAATCTCTCAGTTCAGCAGCAAGCAGCAAATGAAGCTTGAGACAGGGATGCTGAGGGGCTGCGGTGCCCGAGGCCCCCGTGACGGCAGCGTGGCACCCAGGGAAGGGCAGCCAAGGCCATCCGGGCAGGTGGCTGCTGGTGCCACAGCCCTGCCTCCAAAAATCCCCTCGGGTGGGCACAGCCGGCCCCTTGGTGAAGCCCTAATTCCCCCCCCCCCCCCTTCTCAGTTACTGCCCGGAGTTGGTTGGTTTGTGGTGGTTTGGCCTCATTCCTGGCCCCACTGACCAGGCTGGCCATCCCACTGCTGAGCTGCCCCCCCGGCGCTGTGCCGTGGTGCTGGCACAGGCCAGAGCTGCTGCGGGCCCACGGGCGAGCCCAGAGGGGCAACCAGCCTTCGGGGGGGGCAGGACACACAGTGGGGAGAGCACGGCACCAGCCCCATGCCAGGTGACATCCCAGCCAGGTCCCTCCCTGCCTGCAGCCTGTTGGCACCCGCCGAGGGTGCGCCGACATCCTCGGTCCTTGTTCGGGGGCTGGATGGGCACGTCCCTGCTGAGACCCGCCAGCTCGTGGCACCCAGACCCAGTGGGGAGCCGGGGAGGACGCGGCGGGTACAGCTCCCCCCGGAAGGTGCAGGGGTGCCCGGTGTCAAACCTGCTCGAGCGCTTCCCCTCGGCCTGGCCCGCGCTAGCAGCGGGAGCTGTTTCTCTTGTAACCACGATGAAGCTGCGGCTGGAAGCGCCGCGGGGGCTCAGGACGCGAGTCTTGACCAACCCAAACAGCGCTGGGTCGGGTGAGCAGCGGGCGCTGCCAGCTCCGCACGCACCGTCCCGGCACCCCGGGGCTGCAGAAACGGTGCGGGGGGGAAACCGAGGCCGAACCCACCCGCGGGGCCTCTGCGCCCCTCCCCGTCCCCCAGTCTGGGCTGGGGCAGGCACAGAGGGCAGGGCCCAGCTCGGACACGCTGCTCCCAGTACAGATACACTGCTCCCAGTACGGACGTGCTGCTCCCAGTACAGATACACTGCTCCCAGTACAGACGTGCTGCTCCCAGTACAGACCCGGGGCTCCCAGTACAGACGCGTTGCTCCCAGCATGGAGCTGCTGCAGGGGAGTGACAGGGCGCAGAGGCAGCCCCCACCTGCCACCCTTCTCCGGGCCATGCAGGGCACGGTCCCGCTCCGCACTGAAAATAGAGCTGATGGATTGTCCCCAGGGCTGGCAAAAGATTTCCTGGGGGCTGCGACCGAGTCGTTGCCCAGGGAGGCAGCGCAGCCTGGCAGGGAGCCTGGCCTCGTCCCGGTCCCCCCTGGGCCACTCCATCTGGGTTCCCCCTGGCACGGCAGAGCCCGGTGGTCCCCAGCCCCTCCCTGGGGAGGGGGGGGCTCAGTGCCAGCGCCCCAGCCCTCGTGCTGAGCCCCCGGCCCGTCAGCTGCCCGTGCTGGCAAGGGTTTGGTGGGAGAACACCGGCGCTGCCAGGGGCCTCGGCCACTCTCCGGAGAGCCGCAGGGTGACGCGAGGCCGCTGGCGCTGAGGCCACCGACCTTGACCGGCAGCGGGAAAGGGCCGGGCGGCAGCGGCGGCCGGAGGGAAGGGAGGGGAGCTGCGGGCCTTGGCGGTGCTGCCGCTGACTCACTCACCAGTGGAAACAGAAATCTGTTCCCAGGCTCAGCGCTGCCGCCTCCAAACCACCCCAAATGCCCCTCAGGGTGGTGGGGTGCACCCTGCAAGCGCCCCTTCCCCAGCAGCCCCTGCGGGGGCCGCTCTCACGGCTGGGCTCTGCTCGCCCCTACCAGGGGCCTTCTCCATCACCCTGCGGATGCGCAGCCAGGCTGGCGGGGAGCCCGGAGCCCCGACACGCAGCGGCCGCCCCGTCTGCTGGGAGCCCAAGGGCCACCTTTGTCCAGGAGCCCCCAGGATGGCGGGAGCAGGGCCCGGTGCCTGCGCCCAGACACTGCTCGTATTCATGGGAGCAGTGGGACCGGGGCAGCGCAGGGACGAGTCCTCCCCCAGCCCGGCCAACAAAACGGGCATTGAGGAGAGGGCGGCTGCCCCGGGCAGACCTGGGCCGCCCGCGCGGCTGGCGGGACGCAGCGCTCACAACGCGGAGCTTGTCGTCAGCCAGATGCACCAGACGCCGCTCGCACGCAGCCGTGGGGGGACGTGAGTGGAGCGGGTGGCACGGCCAAGGGCGCGTGGGCGCTCCCAAGCTTCCCCCTGCCCTGCACAGCACCTTGTGTGTCCCACCACGTGCAGAACCAGGGTCAGCCCTCGGTGTTAGCGCTCAGGAGAGCGGCTGAGGAGCCGTTCCCCAGGAGGGAGGCGACGAGAGCGATGCCAGGAGCATTAGAAGAGCTGGGGTGTGCATCCACCGCAGCAAACACCAGCCAAGGGAGGAGGAGCCCAAGCTTTTCCACCCAGACCTTGCACAACTTGCATCTGCCCCTGCCCTCTGCAGCTACCCGGACCTTCTAGCGCTGCTCAAGCAGCAGGATCAGGCTCAGGAGCGGGCTCTGCCAGCACCCAGAGCCACCAGCCGCCCTTGGCCGGAGCCTGCTGTGCCGGGGAGTTGGGGAGGGAAACATCTGGACCTGCTGAACGCTTTCCAGGGCGCGCGGCCAGGGCTCCCTGCGCGGTGGCATCGGCCCTGGGCCGTGCCCCGCCGTCAGCCAGCAGCTGTTCCTCCGTCCTCATCTCCGCCCTGGAAATTATTTATTTGCTGAAGAACAGCTTTCCCCGGGAAGTCTGCTCTAATGCTGTGGGACATCTTCAGTTACAAGGGAAAAATATAAACAGTTTGAGCCTCGGAGGCCCTGACGCTCTGCAAACACCGGTGCTAAACCCAGGGCTGGCGGCGGCCGCTGCGCGGGGTCAGCGCAGGACAGCGGCGGGGTCCCCCAGCACCCTTCCTGCACCCAGGCAGTGCCGTGCCGGGGGGTGACAGAGCCCAAGGGCTGCCCACAGTGCTGTCCGGCCCCTAGGAAGGCAGCGCAGCCCTGGGGGGGCTCCAGGGGGAGTTGCCCTTTGCTGGGGTCCCCCTCCCCGCTGCGCTGAGGCCCAGGCAGCCCCGTGGCCACGCCGGTAACTCCTCCACGTGCCCCCCCGAGCACAACTGGCACCGGCATGGGTGCAGGCTGCGGGCCAGCGCGTTTACCTTATGTTTTCTGCTCTTAGTTGGTTTTGCTCCGCCCTGTAACAGATTTGCAGAGTTTGCAGCCGGCTGTTTTGCAGCAGCAGCTTCTGCCGGGGAGCTGGGACAACACGGCATCCTCCGGGGCTGGCAGGTAAGGCGGGAGCTGGCACCGACCGCTGATGCCCTGCGGAGATGGGGACCTGGGGATACAGGCCAGGACAGGCACCCGCCTTGCTCTCACAGTAGGAACAAGCGTCCCCACCCGCACGCTGGAGGGAGCTTGTGGGAAAGGCCATCACTTCACTCTGCGTCCGGCCAGACCATCAGCAAGCTGCTCCCAGTAACTTAAAGGGCTGCTTGTCCGTGGGACGTCTCCTCTAACAGCACAGGGTGATGAAAGGGCCGGACTGGTTGGTTTTGCCACCCTGCTACGGGTGGAAGGAGTAACCCAGCCCCAGGATTCAGTGCAGTGCCAGAAGCCCCTTTCCCTCCTCAAATGGCTGTGGTGGATCATGCACAAACTGAAGCTTGAGCTGTTCCCCCCCCCCCCCTCCCCGTACCCCCTTCGGCTCTAGCATGGGGATGGCTCCTGGGCGCAGTCCCGGCTTCCCCACCAAGCCCCTGGCAAGTCGCCCACCCCCTCCCGCTGGCTGAGCACTGTGCCAGAGCCCCTCACCTGAGGGGGCTGCCCGCACTGCCCACAACCACCCTCTGGGCAGCGAGTGCCGCGCCCTGGGGCAGCCCGAGGGGGCAACGAGCTCAGCACCCTCCGGTTTGTACTCTGTTCATGTGGGGGTATAGAAAAGCTTTGAAAAAAAACACAGAATCATCAAGGTTGGAAAAGCCCTTGAAAATCCTCCAGTCCAACCATTACCCTCCCCCTGACTGTTCCCAACTCCACCAGATCCCTCAGCACTGGCTCAACCCGACTCTTCAACCCCTCCAGGGATGGGGACTCCCCCCCTGCCCTGGGCAGCCCATTCCAATGCCCAACAACCCCTTCTGCAAAGAAATCCTTCCTAAGAGCCAGTCTGACCCTGCCCTGGTGCAGCTTGAGGCCATTCCCCTCTTGTCCTACCAGCAGGTTGCAACCGAAACCCCCGTTAGATACTGGAGAAGTTGTACAAACTGAGTTACCTGCAAAGGGAGCCTTGCCCCCAGCAGGCAGCTGCAGCACAGACCTCCAGAGGAGCCTTCCAACCCCAATCCCTCCATCCGCCTGCGCCCTGTAGAACTGCAGACACACAAACACCAGCAAAACCCTCCGGCTTGTGCCTTCAGGGTGCTCAGAGGTACCAGCTTCCAGCTGCTGTTCACCTGTCCCTGCAGCTCAGGCACACAGTGCAGGACGTCTCTGGGGCAGGATGGGCTATCCAAACCTGTGACTTCTCCTTGAACGTTCAGTGCAAGCTCATTAAGGTTTTTTTTTTCCCCTTTTTTGTTTCTCCCCCTTTGTTACTGGCTCTTAACTGGCATGTTAGTGATCTGATAACAATCAGACCTTTCAGATAGCAGCTATTTCCCCTCAGGCACCCCCTGGGGCTGTCACCAAAGCCTCTGCCCTGCACCCACCATCTTCCCGTCTCCATTTTCAAGCCACCCAGGAGCAGACTCTGGAAGGCCATGAGGGCAGCGTTACCCACGTTTGCTTTTCCGCCTCAGGAGCCACAAGGCTCCCCTCGGCCGCGCAACTGGAGCAGGCAATGCCTCTCCAAAAAAAAAGAGAAGCCCAAACGCTTTTTTGTGGCCGTCCCGACGCCCGGCACGGGGGAGCAGCCCCTCTCCCAGGCATCAGGCTCCTGGGACAGCAGCGTGTGGCCCCGGGATCCTGGCAGTGCTGTGGCTCCAGCTTCTCCTGGAGGTGAAAAGCACGTCCTTCTGCTGGAGTGGCTTGCTGCTGGCAGGCTACTCAGAAAGGGCAACGCCGAAGTGTTCCATAACCTGCCTGCCTGGATGGGAGTGTGACCACGAGCCACAGGACCAGCTCGCACAGGCACCGCGCCGGCCGGCGGCACACTTCGTCAGTGGGGACAGCGCGGGGCCCGGAGGGCTGCCAGGCTGGCTCTCCCTCCCTGCCAAACGTATCGCGTTCGTATCGCGTTCGGGGCCACGCTAAGCTCCTAACAAAGCCATCACACAGCCAGCGCTGGCGTCACCGTAACGCTATCCCTCCTAACAGCTCAATATATGGGAAATTCACTCCACTGCATGCAATGAGACCTCTCTCTGGTTAAAACTTGAGGCTTAAAAATCCTTCAGATCTATGCTAAATTGAGCGAGCAGAATTAACATATTTTTTCCTAAACAGAATCTGGATCCAATCTAAGGACTCCCTAACGGGCAGGGAATTTTCCATGTTAGAATGTTTTAGCTACACTAACACAAACCACGAGCACGGCATCACAAACGCTCCAGCAGCGCTGCGCAGCTCTTCCTTCCATCAGAACCAAAAAAGGCCTTTGGAAACGCAGCTCCATCGCCGAGTTCCATGGGGCTCCGTGGGGGATGGAAAGCCAAACTGTTTAATTAGCTCAGCACTTCACAGGTGAGAGCATGGAACCCCCAGACCGGGGAGTGCCCTGGACCTTTAGAGCTAACAACTTTCTAGTTCAGCTTTTCTCAAGTCTGGTTTCCTGATTCCACTTGACCTCAACCAGTCTCCACATGCACAGAAAACCAACACTGGGCCCAAAACTATCACAGCCCCGGCATTTTCCCAGCACTTAACTGGAGCTGAGCTCCCTCTCTTCCCACCCCGCAGCGCTTTGTGCTGACGGCCCAGTCGGACCAGCCCATCCAAAAGCAACACCTGCGTGTCACTACAAACAGTCTGGGGAAACCGGGACTCTGGCGCTACAACTAGCTGTGCCAGGATCCAAAGCAAGGGCTGACAGAATTCTTCGGTTTCAGTGAAGTTTACCAGAACACCTCAGCAAGTCAGTTCATCTCTGTAACACTTAAATACCAGCACAAGACAAAAACTTTAAGCATTTACTCTTAAGCTACTGAAGTGATGAACACCGTCCCACCATAAACATCTGCATTGAGTTTCCATTTTAAATCAATCTCAAGTTAAACACTTTTTACGTGTTAAGTTGGACCAGCTTCACTGATCTGCACTCACGTGCCTGTTCTTAAGCGAGGAAAATGGCCTTAAACTGCAAGTTAAGTTAGCATTTTCATTAGCAATAAAAGTTCAAATAAACGTTCTGTGAATCCTCTAATTTTTTCTTCATAAAGCTGATCACTTCTTTATCCCACCACTACCAAAAAAACCACCAGTGACAGCTTCCAAACAAAATTCCATTTAATGAGACATACTCAGCCAACACAATTAAGAATTTTCGGCACTCTGCAGTTTTATGCCTTGATGGCGTATTTCCGGACAGGGTACAAACGTTCTTTTCGCTGCTGTTTTTTGGTCTTCAGATTTTCTTCATGCTTATTTAATCTGCGTCGCATGGCACGAGTCTTCTTCGGCCGCAGATCAAGAGGCTTATACTTTTTACCCTGTTTGCAAAAATACACAAGTTTGAGCAGTTGCCAGGCAGCAACAGGGTGCACGAGCTCACAGAGAGCCGAGCTGCCTGCAAGAACACCAGCAGTGCCTTAAACTGCTTCTTACTGGGACTGTCGTTACGGACTAGAAGTGTAAGGGAACTTCTCACCGCTGGGAAACAAGAGTTGATTCTGACTTCTGTACCAGTTGTGCTAGCTTTGATTCAGACTTAAGTAATGCTTAATCTTACAAGCCCCAGTTTTCCGGCACCTCTTGAAAAGTTCTTCTTTTCCTATTCTATATAATCCCAACCCCAAGAGGTAATATTCTAAAAGTTACAGAAACTTATTGGCATAAAAAATGATTAAAATTTAGGAAAGAGAGTATCTGCACTTCTGGAAACTGCATCTCCTAGAAAGTGTACTACACACCAGAGCAGCGATGCTGCCCAGAAGACTCCTGGCAAAAGCAGATTTGCACTAAGTGTACAGAATTTAGGGTAGTCTTGCAATAATATTTAAAAAAGAACCATACCTAGACAACTTTAAAACTGAACATAGAGTCTTGAGTTTTAAGTTGTTAAGTAATAATCTACAAAATGAGTTCCCTCCTACAAACTAGGTATTTGAAAATAGCACGAGAAAAAAGACCACTCTGCAAGATGTTTGGCCTTACCTTGTAAAACTTCCTCAAGTTCTCCTTCTGGGTCTGATTGATGACAGTTAAGACCCTGGCAATGGATTTACGCACCACACGTCTGCAGGAGGGAAAACAAGAGCATGTCTCAGCACATACTGAAAGAGAAGCACCGCAGATTTAAAACCCGGTGTACCAAAAGCGTGTACGCGCTACAGCCACGTAACTCTCGTCGTAGCAAAACACAAGCAACTTCCAGCACATCTCAGCTCCACGGGCTCCGAGCAAAGAGACGGACAAAGCGATTTTCAAGCCTACAATTACTCATTCCTCTTCCGTACCACTTTTTTTCTCGTTTTACAGCGCAAGGTAACCACCCAGACGCTGAAAGCACCTCTCGAACACAGCGCGCCGCGGCCCCCCCAGGCGTCAGCTCCCACACGGCAGCGGCTGGAGGCCGCGGCTCTCGCAGCCCCCGCTCAGGCTCGGGTAAGCTCCTCCGCGGCCTCCCCGCGGCCCCCCCCGCCGCGCGGGTGCTGACCGGGCCGGGGCCTCGCCGCCGGGCCGGGCCCGACCCCACTTACATCTTGGAGAGCTTAGAAGCGGCGCCGCCAGTCACCTTGGCCACCCGAAGCTGCGACAACTCCACCTTCAGATCGTCCAGCTGCTTCAGCAGCTCCTCCTTCTTCTTCCCGCGCAGGTCTCGGGCCTTGATCTTGGCCTGCGGGCGGCGGACAGGCCGTCAGCCCCGCTCCCGGGGCCCCGCCGCGCCCCCTCCGCCGGCCCGCTGCGGCCTTCCCCAGCCCACCGCCCCGCGGCCTCCCGCCGCCCCTCGGGCCCCACAGCGCCGCCCGCCCTCGCCCCCTCCCCACATCGCGACGGTGGCGGCCCGGCCGGCGGCCCGGTGCCCGCGCGGATGCCGCCGGATTGCGCGGGCCGCGGCGGGGCAGCGCTCACCATGATGGCGGCACCGGCGCAGCGCGGGGCGGAAAGGACGGGAGCCGGGCGGGGACAGGAGGCGGAGGGAGCTGCCGGACGGAGCCTACCAACCCGCGGGGGGAGGAGCCTGCGCGCTCTGCAACCCCCCTCTCGGCGGCAGCGCAGTGGTACCGCCCGCGGGCGCTGACAGGGGAGCGGCGGGGCAGCGCCGCCGGCCCCGGGGCACCGGCCCCTCGGGAGGGGGCTGTTGCGCGCCGCTCCGCCGTGGCGGCTCCGTGCTGCCGCCGCCGCCCCGCTCTCCCCCTCTCCTTTTGTGCAGCCGCCGCAGCGCTGTCAGAGCGGAGCCGGTGTGCTGGCGCCGGCCGAGGTGCGGCACTCTTACCCCGGCAGCGCGGGGGACGTGACGACGGGCGGGGCGGGAGCGGCCACCGCGGCGGAGCGGTGCAGCGGTAGAGCCGTGCGCGCAGGTGGCCGGGGAGAGCGGAGCGGGCCCGGTGGGACCGGCCGGGCCGGGCCTGCCCGCGCGGTGGCGCCGCCTCCCGCCGTATCCAGGCAGCCGCGCCGTGCCTCACCGGCCCCGCGCGGGAGGGGCTCCCGAGTGACGGCCCGCGCCGCCAATCCGAGAGCCGCCTCGCCGTTAGCCCGGGCGCTCCCCCAATAGGAGCGGGCGGGGGCGGGGCGAGGCCGGCCCAGACTAGCGTGAGGCGGCAGCCGCGCTCCGCGCAGCCGGAGCCTTCGCGGCGGCGGCGGCGGCGGCGGCTTTGCCCGGGAGCTGGCGGACGCGGCGCGGATGGTGAGAGGAGTCGCTCGGCAGCGCCTGCCCCGCACCGGCCCGGCCTCCAGGTGCGGGGGGGCGGAGCGGCGGCGCGGGCGGGAGCGGGCGGGGCGGCGGCGGCGCGGGCGGGCGGCGGCGGCGGCGGCTGCGGGCGCCTCGGGGCAGGCCCGGCGGCGGCGCGTCCCTCGGTGCTGTCTCGCCCCTCACCGCTGTCTCGCCCCCGCAGAGCTCCAGGCCCGGCGGAGAAGCCCTGCCGCAAGCGGAAGCCCAGGTAAGGCGGGAGCGGGCGGCGCGGCAGGTGCGGGCGGGGGCGGCCGGGGCATCCCCCGGCGGCGGGACCGGCTCGGCGGCCGCCTCAGGCGCCTTCCGGAACGAGCCGCCGCTTCGCCGGGGGGTCTGAGCCCGGTGCCGGGGCTGAGGGGCGGCGATGGCGGGGGCGGCTGCCGAGGCCCTGTGCCTGGGCGCACGGAGCCGTGCTCACCGCTGTTCGCTGCGAACGGAGGAGAGAAACGCGGTGGGACACGTCTTCTGCTTAGGCCTGGACTCGCGACGGACCTGCAGCAATTACCAAAACCGCCTCCTCTTTATGAACTTCTCATTCTCTAGGTTATGTCCCTCTCGCCTCTCCCAGTGGGGGAGGCTGTGGGTGTTTAGCGTCCAGCTGACAGGTAGCTGCATTTCTGCGTCGCCAGTGGATCCTGGATTTTACCTGAGCTGCCTGTGCAGTGCTGGATAGCCAGACTGCAAGTTCGACATAATCATCGTGGATGTGTTCTGATTCTAAACTTTTACCTCAGCACCTCCCCCTTCACCAAATTCATGTTTTGTACTGAGAAATGCTCTGGACAAGGAGTTATGTGAAATGCCCTTGGGGATAGAAGCTGGATGACTGTTACGTGGTGTCATCCCCCCAAAATTTCTTGCCCGTTACTGGCTATAAAAATGTCAGTAACCAAAGGCTGCCCTAGATAAAACATTCAGGATCAAGACTGCAGGTTTTCAGAGTCTGGATCTAATCTCCCACCACAGAATAGGACTTGTTTTTGTTAAAGTCTGAGTTGCACTTCTGTAATTTAATAACCAGGCGCCAAGCTTCCAGGCTTAAGCTGTGTCTCAGCCAAGCAATTCTAGTCCTCCAACCTGCAAAATGGGTCCCTTAATATAAAAAATGGTTAGATTTTGGAAGAGCTGTCCAAATGCAATCTGTAATTCTCGGCATCTTGTTTAAGCTAATGCAGAGCAGCTCTGTGGGACCATATGATGACTAAAATGCTAGTGTGAGTCTCCCAGCGTGCATATGCTCTCCCACCATTCCTGCAGGCGACAGAACCGTGGTGTTGGTAGCAGCCTTTGCAAATCATAGAAGATCATCCTGGTATGGATCTTGCTGGGGAGGTTTGCAGGTGTGGTCACTGCCTGGTGCATCTTCTCACCTTGTGTGAACCCTGTTGCCTAAAGAGCCGTTTCGTCCCTCGCTCAGACTGTCGAGGGAGCCGTTAAGAAGCGTGACACCTGACTGTAGATCGTGTTTGTAGAAAAGAAGGTGCTTTGTTTTCAGATCGGATCAGTCAGTCTCTTTTAAGATGTTTTGATAAATTGGATCACAATTTATGTTAAATGAAAGAAACAATGAGGTATTTAATGAGAAGCGAAGAGCTTCTGGGCTGCCAAAATAATACAGAGAGCATACGCAAATGTGATAGCCAGGTTCTTTGCTACAGAAAATATAAAAACCATTCATAGAAACTATATGGAGAGAAGAAATATTTTGCTGTGCTACGAAGGAGATTGTGATCGTTGTTTTATCTTGAAACATAGGTACAATACAGCATCAGAATTCAATTGGCAATCCACGTCCCTTACAAACATTGGAAGATTTTATCACAAAGATGACTAGTTGGGCTAAGCCCTGCGTGTGAGAACGATACAGACAGCAGCCCGGTGTTGTGTGTTCACGGTGCTGGGTTGAGAAGCTAGATCTACAAGTGATAAAATGCTGAAAGTGCTTAGCAGTGGGAGGAACACACAGCCTGCCTGTATTGTTATTCATTTCTGTGTTCTATTTGGTGGAGGGAAGTAATAAAAATGGAGAATAACAATTCAAAACATTGAGGAGCTTATAACCTGAGTCAGTTCTGCATTGAAATTAAATTGTGTTGTCCATACTGGTGCACCGGAGGCATAGATTTACGCAGGTGGGAGGATGGGGGCTGTAGCTCTCCCTCCTCTGCTGCCAGCGCCGCTCCTGTCACATGATGTGACTGCACAGTCCTCTGCTCGCACTGCAGCTGCGCTCGCCCTGGCGTGTGCCAGTCAGATTTCGCCTCTTTTTGCATCACTTTTATTCTGGTTTAGCTTTGTTGGCCTGAAATGGAATTGTCGATAAACTGCCACGGTATAAATGGATAATGGGAATTCATTTGATCGTCTGGACGTGTTACTTTCTTGGCTTATCTTTTATTCTACATGGTGCACTTTGGGCAAGGAAGGAAGAGTTCTGATGTGAAAGCCTATTCTGAGGTGATGTTATAGCCTAAAGAGCTAAAATGTGACTGTATTTTAAACAAAAAACCCCAACGCCCCACCACCAACTCCCGACAGCATGATACAGCTATCAGAGTCTTATCACAGAAATCTGTGTGTTGATGTCTTTTTTTTTTTTTGCAGAACTTTTCATAGGTTTTTTTTCATAAAAATGTTCAGTTGGAGCAATCTTTGTAGAAGGAAAATGAGGACCTGTACATGCAAGTTTTGGAATCATTTTCTTTGGTATTCTTGCATAAGAACGTTCTGCAGGCTTGGCTTTCATAGCCAAATCGCTGTCTTTAGGCACATAAGCTCTTTTCTGGATATGTAGTTTTTTTAACCAGGCTAGAAACAGAGGTATGGAAGGGGGTATGTGTTGCAGCAGAAGGAAACAGTTTAAAGGAGTGGACCAAATTGTGTGTGGGAGCTGCATGGCGGGTCAAACAGAGGTCTGTTTCTATAAAGTATGTAAGTTAGCTGCCAACACAAATATTACCTAGCGTTTTACATGTGCTGAGAGAAGGCAGCACAGCCCTGCAACAGGAATAGAATAGAATAACCATCAATCTGGTTCCCTGAGGATGTCAGTCAAGAAAGGAAGTGTGCGATGCCAAAAAGCCTGGATGGAACAGCAGGTTTAGAGGACTCGTCGTTTGAAGTATTTTTAATTATTGCTATTACTATAATGGAACACAGACTAGAAGCTGAATTTTTTTAAATATAATTACAGCAGAAGTCAGCAGAGGGATTTCTCTGCTGCGTGGCAGAGGAACGGTCCAGGAGCAGCTCCTGCTCAGGAGGGTGAATTCCCAGAGGGATGCCGTTCCCCGGGCAGTTCCCAACGCGCTGGCAGCTTACCGCCAAACGCCGTCTTGGAGGGAAGAAGTGGACTGAACGGATCAAAAAGCTTTCCTGAGCTTGTACTGCATTCTCTTTTGTCAGAGTCCGGTTCCAGTTGGAAGGCAGCCATGGACACCTTGGCTGAGAATGCTGACAAGGTGCAGAGTGTGAGGGTAACTGCCCTCCTGATCGGACGCTGCCCGGAACTGCTGTTGGGGCCATCTAGGAAATAATTTGACTTGCTAGAAAGAAGTCTCTCCATCACATTAGCATCACGCTACATTGTAGAGCAACCGTTCTGTTTTGAATTAATGAGTGCACATCAAAGAGTTAAAACATCAGTTGTTTTCTGAGTAAGGAAAGAAAAAAAATCTATCTTGTAACTCGGATGCTTTTCAGGAACTTGGCCGCTCTAGATGCAAGAGGCATGTGCTTTTCCGCCCTGCTTTAGGTGATGGCTTAGTTCAAGGGGGCCCAGATTTGGCTCAGTCAACAGTTGTGTTGGCGTTTTGCCATCAAATGTGCATAAAATGGAGCTGACTGCAATTCCCTCCTCACTCTAACATGGAGGGGCAGCCCGGAGAGACCTGAGGCCCTGGTATGCCTTGCTGTAGGTTGACTTGGCTGCGAGAGTTACACTGGGATGTGCGATCCCTGCAGCATAAGCTGGTGTATTGTGATTTGATCGTTGCTTTCAAGTCCCTGGACTGTATTTTTGGTGGCTTGTCATAACTAATGCATTTCAACCCTTGTTGTGTCTGTGTTTCCAAAATCTTTCTCCCTTCTCACAGTGGCTTACATGCTTTTCCAGATGTACGAGGCTCATACCTCATTTGCAGTCTCTTCCTATGATTTTGTGGCTTATGTGCAGTGCCATAAAATCAAGATAAAACACAACTGGCATTTTAGCTGCTCCAAGAACACCGTGTGTAAATAAACCACTAAATAGTTTAGCTTGTGAAATGTAAATACACACAGCTCAGCCCGCCACAGCTGATGGTGTTTTTCTATCTCCCTTCTTCCCCTCCCACCCCTTCTAAGAGGAGGCTAGCCTGATGTTCTCTTTTCTATTGCTCTTTCATACAATGCAAATGACTGCTAAGTACCATGTAGGTGGCATGCAGGCACCACCACAGATTCAAGATTTGAGTTTGGATGAAAGGAAACACTTGTGTCCCTTTCCACATTTCTTCTGAACCATCTTCTGGGGATTCCTGGACTCCAATGACCCAGAAACTCTGCCTTGGTCTGACTTTGAGCTTGAGCTCATTTTTAGTAGCGAACTAGTTAAGTCAGTAGAAGAGTAGAGGCCCAACTGTGATGACATTTTTAGCCTTTGCCCTTTGTTCATCCTATACACAAAAGGTCATGAACTGCAGTGAAAGAGGGATCACAGAGGGCGCGGAAGGGACAAAGGTGGAACAAATTGCCAGTGGCAGAATCATAAAGAAGAGAAGCAGAAGTTTTGTGTTATGAAGGTAATTGAAAAAGGCCACGTGCATCCCGCGGTGATATCATGACTTGTATTTAAAGTGAGTCCGCCCATAGTGAATGTAGAAGACTCTGCTGGTAAGGTGTGGCTTAGATGATCTCAATGCAGAAGGCAGGAAGGGGCGACACTCTGTTTCCATGGTGTGATGTTAATGAGCAGCTCGCGTTGTTCTGGGAGAAAAGATGCCAAAGCTGCAGTCCTGGATACAGACAGGTGTGCTTTAGGCAATAAAAGGATTTTTAAAGGTGTGTAAAACAAATTAAAAGCCTGATTCTATAGACTAAGCACTTATTTGAAGCTAAAATAATAGGATTGGCACTGCATGCTGGATATTCAAACTCGTTTGACTTGGAATGGAGTTGAATGTTTGGCGTTGGCTGTTTCCCTGCAGGAAGCCTTGAGAATGTTCCTGCTGAGGTGTCAAAGGTAATGCAGAGGTGGCAGCTCACATTAACTCTGAGGTCTTAATTTGAGACAGTGTTTGCAGATCTTCTGGTCTTCTGGTATGCTGAGGAATGAACTACACATCCATGTGAAAGTATTAAACTTTAAGTTTGCAGTAATAAAATTCTTGTATAACTGTGTGTGCCTGCTATCTGTCACTTCCACTCGCTATAGCAGTGTGCATCTGGAGAATTGTGTGTGTGTGATTTTATCTTGTTTTCTTATATATCCCCTTCCCTCTCTTTTCCCCTTTTTAGGAAACAAAGTTTTTGTAATTGCACAGTCAGGTTTCCTCTTTTCTCATCTTCTCCAAGCAGCCTTTAAATCACTTGTCTGATGTAGCCAGTGTTGCTGTAGGGAGAGAATGGTCCTGACGACTATCTAGCGAGTAATTTTCACAGAACTCGAAGGAAGCTGAAGGAGAGCGACATGTTTGGTGCATCTATTAAAGGGAAGCGCAGACAGAAGAGAGTTGTTGTTGTGTAGGAGGCATCTGGCCAGCCACTCGGCGCGTGGGGAGTCCCGGGACAGCTGAAGCAGTTCCCTTTGCTGGGCGGGAGAGCTGGGGTGGTTGTGATGGGGAGGGAAAGATCCACAGGGCATGGACAGGGCTTCCTCTTGCTGTGAAAGAAGATGGCTGGCTGTGCACAAGTGTATGGGCTAGTGTCACAGGCTCAGCTGGGTTTGTATGTTTTTATTATTTTTATAAAATGTCTTCCCTCTTGCTTAACCTTTAGAGATAGTACTACTTTTGCAAGTTAGCTGTAAAAATGGTACATTTTAGTAGAAAAAATACTTTCGTGGAGAATTCCCAGTAGGAGTAGAACCGGTTGCGTTTGCAGGTGATTTTCAGTCAGCCACCCTGGAATTTGTTTACAGAATACAAGTTTTTCAGCCCCCTAGTTCATGCTGCATTTCTCCTTAGTGCCCTTTTGAAACAAGCAAACATCCAGGCAGAGAGAACAGGATTTGACCAGCGTTATCAGCTAAATAAAATAGCTACTTGTTTCTCTTTCTTCAGTTACATTTTCAGTTGCTTTTTATTGTTGCGTTCGAACAAAAAAATGTCTCCAAAGCCTGGGCTCTGCCCAAGCCCTTTTCATTGTGTATTCTGTGTGCATGTTTATCCAGCAGTGAGCATAGCTGGTACAGAAACGCTCTAGTTGTTAAGCTAGGCCTGGGTATTGCTGCCCTTCTGGACTGCTGACCCTACCAGGAGCCCTGGCGTGGGCTCAGCCTGCTCGCAGATGCCTCCCGCAGCGCCCGAGCGAGCTACTGTAAAAGGAGCTTGGTAGGTCTGAAGAGCTGCAGCCACTGCAGTGCAGACGTGCCCCGAGGTGAACAGTGGTTGGGGATGAGAAATGTCTGTGTTTGCTTCCAACTTTTACTAAAAACCCTGGAATAATAAAGGACTCCTTTTTTTTCTTTTTTTTTCCCCTCATATATTTTATAAAGAAATGGTCTGACGTGTAACTGCTCCTTGTTGTTCCCTCTGAAGTACTGACTCCAGCAGGCTGAAGCTTTCAGTGCGTGCACGCTCATGTGCATGGTGGGGGGGTGTTATTTATTTATTTCAGTGTTTCTTGAGTAGAACCGAGTGGTGTCTCGGGAGCTTCGGGACAGCGGCTCTCAATGGAGAATTAGGTATTCTGGCGAGAGGAACGAATTTGGGTTCTAATTAATTTTGTGTTGTCTGAGGCTCTGTCAGGACTAGCACTCTGAGCAGATTACATGGAAACGCACAGATGGCTTTCCCAAAACGTGCAGTATAGCTTTGAAAGAAAACACAGGAGGCGAGTATGCCAGTCTCTGTAAGAAAAGGAGAGGCGAATAGAGAGCAAAGGTAGACATCTTACTTGATGAAGGTAAAATCGGGAGTTTCTCGGTAGAGATTTGAGACATGATGGTTCCAGGCTTTGGGTATGACTGATCAACGGCTTAGTTTTATCTGTGTTACTAATTTATGGATAAGAGGTAGATACCAATGGGGCATCTGGCTTTAGATCACATCCCCTTTTGGCAGTGATGCTGTTGGAGATGTGTCAGGATGAAAAGTGAAAAGAGAGCTGGTCTCCTTGACTCAAGGTTTGAGACTTTTAAAATCCTGTACATTGGACTGTATTTTCCACTACTGGTTTCTGTGGAGAGCAGTTCTAATAACGTCTTAGTTTGGGGAAATTCCTGTATCAACAAGATAGACATAGAAAGTGTGTTTGCTTTTGCTTTTTGGTTACCACTTGCATCTCTAAGTAAGGAGTGGGAAGCATTTGAAAAACAGTTTATATTTCTGTGCTGTGATTTCCTGATTAAAATGGTAAAACTCTCCATGGAGCTGTGAATCAGGATGCAGCCATCACTTACCCTTATCATTAGCTCACTTGTCTAAACACATACTTCCTGCTCAACTCCAGAATTTTAATAATAATCAGAGCCTCAACTGTAAACATTGTATCTGATGCAAGCAATGAAACTCCAGATCAGCAAGAGTTTAAGTCTTGTAGTTGGTATGGCAGTTCACTGTCCTGTATTACATCTGTCACAGGAAATTCTGATTCTCAGGCTAAAGGTTAATCAATATGGTCAACGCACCCTAGTTCACTGCTTGGTTTTCAGTTCTCTGTCTTCAGGCGGGTGGCTGAAAGAAACAAGAGCATTTCTTCCAAAAAAAGAGAATGTTCTTCTTCTCCCTCTTATCCCCGTCCCCAGCATTAACCGTCCTGGGTTGTCCTGTTGGGTTTGCACCTGCTGGCCTGTTCAGAAGGTTGTGTGTGGGTTATGTAAGGCACAGAGCTCAGTGATCAAAACAGCTGGAGCCTGAAATAAAATACAGATTCTTGTTCTAATTTTAGCCAAGAAGCTTCACTGGGACACGTTGATCAGTTCTCTACATTGTAATAAATTTGTTCCTGTGCATAGTGTGAATGTTTAACATCCAGACTTTATCTTTGGAGGGCTGGAACACCCTGGTGATCAGTATTTGTGAGGTGTGTGAGGTCACCTGTTAAATGACACAACGAGTGACGTGTTCTCATTTTTTGGAAGACTTGCTTCTGAAAGATGTGCTTATACTTACAAAATCATACTTTTTTTTTTTTTTTTCTGAAAGTGATAGTTTAAAGTATAAATGTATAAAAATTTAAGACTAAATTCTTCTGGTTTTGAAGTAAGACAGACGGGTTGTGTATCATGGTGTGAAGTATCTGTGCTCCACACTGCTTGTGTTCAGTAGCACAGACTCTAATTTCCTTGGTAAAATACCAGACAGAACAAATACACCGCTAAAGTCTTTGAGATTGTTTGCCTCTAGTAGTACAAGATGAGAGTTTTAAGTCTAATGCTGATGCTCTAGTGAGAAGAGAGTTGTTCTTTCAATTGACTGTTTAGGTGACATAGATAAAATGCTGCTAATAGGTACTCACAGCTTTTATCCTCTAAATACTCATGTGATGAGACTGTCCAGGTTGACTGGAAGGCTGGAGACACTCAAGATTCCACAACTGAGCAGAAGCCAGGGCTTAAAAAAAGACAGATGGGTTGTGCAAGTGCTCTGTCAGGAGGTCAAGGCGCCGCGTCCAGCCAGCTCTGCAATGCAGCTCAGGGAACTGCCCCTGATTCTACCTGTCCTTACTCAACAGAGTTCCATACTCCTACCTGCCACCTGTGCAGTATGCCATACAGTTGCAGTATCACTAAATTTTCTGTGGAATGAGGTTTTATTTGCTTGGAAGCGCTAGGTGTGAATTCTGACCACCCGCTTCTAGCAGGCAGCTGAAGGGCAGGTTATGGTGATCCTAAGTAATAAATCTGGCTAAGGGGGTGCGTGTGCAATACAGTTATTTAACACATCCATGCTTGACTGTCGTTGTCAGCCTGATTTCCCTGAACCAGAGTATTCTTTCACCGTTCACAAAGCGTGCCTCGCTTCACAGGCCTGAGTCCCAGCGTAGGGCCGGTGGGGAGTGCATACCGTTGACTTCAGCACTCTTTTTCCCTTCCAGCTGAGCCTGGAAAACCTTAGCCAAAAGACGGCAAACCACAGGGAAGTGGAAACGTGTGATGTAAGTGACACATAACTTTAAAAATACTGGCTAGCATCATGAAACTTTCATCCGTTTCCCATACCCCTCCTCCTGCTGCCTGTCAGCTCCAGCTGCTTTGCACGGTGTTGCCATCCTCTGGGGTGCCTGTAAGCTCTTCTACCCTGGGTGCTGCAACGGGATGAATTTGTAGATTCTATTAATGTGTTGTACTGAGCAAACCTGGAATTGTGCGTTCTGAGAGTGTTGGAAAGAACCTGGCACACCAAGTGCAGTGCTTGGCTAGCACAATTCTTCTGCCTTGTATGGCCTGAGGAGTTGGCAAAATCTTTGAGAAAATACTAAGTTCTGCTGGAAGTCACCATTTTCTGACTTATTTTAACAGTCTTTTAAACCAATGTTTCAGTGTCTCCTTTTGCAGACTCTGGAGATCATTTTTTTAACATGTGCTACTTAAGAAAAAAGAAGAAAAATTGTCATGCAGAACAGCCCAACAATTTCTTTTGCATGACAGAAAGCAAAAAGCATCAAACACAAGAGCAAAAAATTAAGTAGGTGATATTTCTGGTATAGCTGGGCTGTCAAAACTGGGACAGCTGTCTGTTTGCAGAAGAGAAGCACACATCTGTGGAGTTTCTTCTAGTATCACAGAGAAGGAGAGGTCCACATTGTGGATGCACTACTGGTTGCATTTTATTTATATTTTTCATTTGGAGCTTAGCAGTCCCTGAGGAAAGGGCGATGTCAGTAGCTATATTCCTCCCTTTGCTGTGCCCACTTGCTGTTTCTAATAATAATTCTTTCTCCTGTCTGTAATGCTGCTGCATTACAACAGCCTTTAGTGCAGGGAAGACCTCCTCCTTTCCAGAGCTGCTCGTGATAGTAGTTTGTTCTTTGTACAGCACCAAATACCACCCCCTCCAGAGCATGACAAGCCAAAACCAGTGCATGAGAGAACTGTTTTCCTTCTCTGGAAAAGCCAGCTTCACATATCATTTAACGGCTCCCGTTGTCCTTTTTCTTTCCATCTTCCCTTCCCATCTTTCCTTCATATTCAGGCATGTGCTGTGGCTGAGTGAAACCAGGGTTTAAATTGCAGCAGCGCCTGTCTCATGTCTGTAACCAAAATGCTTCTTTGAGTTTGAGATGTGTAGAAAAATTACCTTCTGGCAGCTTTTCTAAAGATATCTCCCAGAGGGAAATTGTCATGATTATTACCACTCTGCTTAATTCTTCACTGCTTTTATTTCTTTCTTGGTTGAAGCCCTTATTTCTTTTCCTGATTATTTTTTCCTATAAGGAAGACTTCGCTTGCCCATGATGTGATTCAGTCTGAATATTTTTTTATAATGTACTTTCTGATGGTGTTATTTTATAATCATTGTGAAGATAAATTTGATGTGTAGTGAGTAAGAAACCAGTCCATTCTGAGCAGGACTCGTGCTTACTTTTAAAGTGTAACCTTTAAGGATTTTCAATAGAACTTTCCAGTACACCATGTACGTGTGTAAAGACACTGGATATATAGGTACTGCTGTTTTCTGAGTGCTGTATGTGGCAGAGGCAGAATATGCCTTAAATTATCCTGCAAGAGAGTGAAACTTGATCTCATTCATCGTCAATATCCAAAGTTGGTTATTTGGAGCATACTGGTCCTGTCATCCCAGTGGTGCTGTGGCTCTTGCCTCTGTTCTGTCCCACAGGCAGTTGTGCTTACATCTTCAGGTCATTAAGAACAGAGATAGTTTCATAACTGTGTGGGTAACTAAGGCTTCATTTCATTCTACTTTTAACTGTGATTTAGCTGTTTTATTATAAAGTAACCCAGAAACAAAGAGGACACATTGAGGCTTCTGTGTTTAATTTGTTATGTACTAATGGAATTGTTTTTCAGAAGCACCCAGAGTCTTCTCCATTCATTCTGATGTCTTAGATTGAGTGTCTGGTCACTCCCCTCCCTCTAAAAGTGTCCCCTCCCTCTAAAAGTGTCCCCTCCCTCTAAAAGCGTCAGTAGAAAATGAGATTAATATTTGCATTTATCTCACTGTTTAGGTGTTTAAAGTTGAGTGAGAGGGATACACCATCACACTGTTTGACAAACGATGAAGTTAGGCTAAGCATGTCTGAAAAGCTGGCAGATAGTTTTTACTGACCGTGATACAGGGCAGATATTTTTGAGTTTCTCACAGAGATTTCTGTTCACAGACCTTTTTAGAATAAGCATTGCATGTGTAATTCAAAGCATGCTGATGAAAGTATGCATTCCGTGTTTTATTCCAGGTCTAACATGCAAGTCTTTCTTTTATGTCATATGAAATACATATGGCAATCCAGATGAGAACCAGGTAGAAGGCGTATTTGGAATGCTGAATGGTAGGGATGTTTTCACACAGCACCTGTGATGAGTTTTTAGTTTACTACTATTAGCTGTATTTCAGTCTTTTTTGTATCAACATCCTATTGCTGAGTATTGGTTTTCATGGAAATTAAAATCGTGGACAAACTTCGAAGTTTTAGCAGAAGGTCTGTGAAAATTTTGCCATCTCACACACACAGAGTTTGAGCTGCAGTACCTCAATGATATAAGTACAGCTCTTTGTTTTAAAGCACTGTTTTGGTCACGTTCAGTAACAGTGCTTCACAATGGTAACCTTCCCCAGAACACTGAGAGCATCCCCTGTTTGTGATGGCCATCCTCTGCTTAAATCATAGAAAATGTAGGCGTACTAACGTGCAGTGGGACTGTTACATTTTTCAACACAGTCTAGTTTTTATGGTCTTTGCTAAGTTCAGGGGACATACAGTTGTATGGGAAGTCTCTTATCGTTGTAGTAAGACTGGCTGGCAGGCAGGCCCTCTGTACATAAAAACCAAAGTTGTTCTGTGCAAATGAACCTGAACTTTTTCTAAGATTACTTATTTTACAGGATACAGGGTTTTGTTGTCTTCCCCCTGAACTAATAATCTATCTCTGTATCTAATTAATTTTTTGTTCTCCCATCCCTTCCTTTCATATGTGTGTTTCTGGTGCTTCACACTTCTTTTTTTTTTTTTTTTTTTTTTTTAGGTCTCTGCTTTTTGTGCTTGTGGCAACTTTACTTTAAAGTGGAACTTGATCAGACATTTGTTGATATTTTGATCTCTAAAGCAATACAAGCTAAAGTCCTGATGTATATATGTTGGTGTATGTGGTTTTTTAAGATGTCAGCTTATGCAGCTGTAAAGTGAAGATGTAATGTTGCAGGTACTGTAGTTTCACATCTTGTGTGGAACAGTCTGTTTTACCAGTAGGGATTCTTTTCTGGAGATAAGTTTGAGTGACTGAGACTTAACATCATGTCCTCGCTTTCAAAAAGTAAATCCCTGACTACTCTAAGTGTGCTCCTTTTGTATGCTTCTCCATGTAAGTCTCTGCCTCTTACTCCTCACCCCAGCTATTTAATACCACGTTTTAGCCTGAAATCAGGCTACTGGTTGCCTTAATACCATCTGTGTGGCTTGATTGCAACAATCGTTTTTTCATTTCTTAACCTGTGAATAAAGGAAAAACTGAATGTGCTAGCGGAGCGTCTCCAGGGTATGCTAATCTTTCAGGTCTCTGTGCAGTGTCAGAACGTGCTTAAATGTGGTTTGTTTCCTAGGCTCCTCATCAGCAGTCTCGGATGAGAAGACAGGTTGTTCCCTCTGCTTTTGGCAGTTTCCTTCCATGAGCAGAAAAGGTGCTTTTGCCCTCTGCTTCAGTAATAGGTCCAAACCCACGTGCCAACAGCCGTACAGGAGGCTGACCGTACAGAATATTCTCCAATGTATTGTTTTCAGTTTGGTAATCTTTTTTCCTCTTCTTCTCTCTTTTCCTTTTATTTTTTTCCCTCTTGATTTTTCTTTTTTTCCCAAACTAATATTGTGCTAAATATTTAGGAACTGTCAGGACTTGGAGTAGGCTTTCAAAATACACCTTAATTGTCTATAACCTGAAGGAGGTCTTTCTCTCCTTTCTCTGCAGCAAGTATTTTTCCTGCCTTCTGATACCTTTCAGGCCAGCAGGCAGTGAATTTTCTAGCATATCTTTTATCGATTGCATAAGTGGCCCTCTTTGCCGTGGCTCTAGTGGCCTCCCTCAGTGCAAGAACTGCAGTTGGCTTTACTTGTCTGCGCCAGGGCTAACGCCAATTCAGCTGGCCAATGTCAGCAGCGGTTGGGGTAGTTGCATAGTACAACTAAGCGTAGCATAAAACAAAATTCACTTTACCATTAAATTAAAGGCATGCTATACAGGCTGTATGAAACATACTTTGCAATTTAAGCAAGCTCCTCAATTTTTGAAAATGTGTCCGAAGCTGCTCTAGAGTGCCTGGGCTACCACAGTGGAGCGCTGCAGGATCCGAGGGCATCGCCACAGGATTTAGGTCACCCTTGCTGCGGAGCACACAGGACCTGGGGTACTGTCCCTCTTCCTGAAATTCCCGACTCACCTCCTGGCTACTTCTGACATCGCTTTTTCAGCTCTCACTGTTCACTTTGATTTCATATGTTGTGCTTTAAGTACTCGGTGTTGTTTGTTTTGTGCTGTGTGAATGTAAATGTTGAGAGATTTCAAACACAGGCTGGTGCTTCACAATATTGTGTTCTGCTTGCGAGGCTCATGCCAGCAGCGTTTGACATCTGGTTGGTATGTTTTGACCTCCCTTACGCTGTCTGGCACCCATATTGTGGTTACCTGACAATACCTAGATACTTCCTACCTTTTTCTGGAACTCCTCAACAAGCGGTTTGTGCCGCGCGCCCCTTGGCCTCGCACTAGTGCTCTAGTGCCCTGGCACGTGGGTGTGTCAAGACAAGTGAATGTGTGCTGCATCTTGTCTAAACTGGGAGATCATGGAACTGCTTGGTGGGCAGGCTGTGCTCATGAATTTATCCCCAGAAGCTGGGCAGGAATGCCAATTTCTGCTGTATTTGGTAGGCATGAAGTGTTTGTTCAGGGAAGTGTTTCTAAAGTCGGTTTGGTTATTGTGAAGGTTTTCATGACAATTGATGAAAGATGCTTCTGGGTACTTTCCAATGACTGTAAGGAGCTAGCTCTGCCATTTTCTGGCTTGAATTGGGGCTTGTAGGTAATTATTTGTGCAAATAGCATCCAAACAGAGCTTCTGCACAAATGGAAACTTGTTGCTTAACAAAAGTGCTTACCAGAACTGGTAGAGAAGTTGCTGAAAGTAAAAGCTGTGCATTTGCCCAGTTAGAGGTGTGTTTATCCTGCACTAAAATTCTTAGAGAGCGCAGAAGAGCTGAAGACCTGGCAGCCATTTTCAGAGGAGCATGGTTTGTGGCTGCAGTTGAGAAATCTGTTGCTCACTTTTGGATGATCAAAAGGATAATTTTGTATCTGTATGTTTCAAGTAAGATTTTAAAAGCCACTCTGCCTTTATAGGCTTTCATATTCCCTTACTTATTCAGTACTAGGATTATCTACATTATATCTTAGTTTTTGTTCAGGTGATTACTGTACAATATGACATTTTGCTCATATGAACAGTAAAAATAGATCTGCAGGCATAATTTTGGGCAGTGCAAGCCATGGAATTAAACAGTCATGAGAAGTAGAGAGGAAGCAGGATATTTTTTAGCATTCTGTCTAAAATTGCTGTGTTTTAGCAGTAGGAACCAGTGAGCTACAGTTTTCAGCAGTTACAGAAGAAAATGGCATGTAAACAGAACTGAGGCTAGTCTCTCTAAATACAGCTGCAGGATAAACACCTCGGCAGAAAGGCAAATTTAGAGAGGATTTCTTTGTCCAAGTATGAAACCCAAGTACTGTTTGTGTTACAGTCTTTTTGTTGGCAGTTTTGTGTTTGTGAATACAGTCCTCGGAGTTATTTTATTTTATGACTCTTGTACCACTTTTATTTTTAATTTTGCTCAGTTAACTAGTGCATTGTGCAATAATTAGTCCCATGCTTTGATTCTCAGCTGTTATTTTTAATGAGTGTTGAGAAGAGTAACCTGTGGGAGAATTGCATGCTCTTTGTTACCATCCCCATGGAACTGTACGTGCATCTAATCTGGATGAGTTCATAGTAGCCCTCAATTTTTGAGTAATATGGCTATTTTCTTCTTCATAGGACTGAGTTTGCCCTAAAAGAAATCATGTCATCAGGAGGAGCTGAAGATGATATTCCTCAAGCAGAGAGGAAAACAGTGACAGACTTTTGCTACTTATTGGATAAATCTAAACAGCTATTCAATGGCCTAAGGTTAGTGCATTTTTGACAGTATTCCTTCAGAAAAGCACTGGAATGTACACGTTAGTATGTGAGTGATGCTGCAGTCAGTTGTACGATGAACATTGTGAACTCAAACCCAGTAAGTTTATTTAGGAGAGAACAACGTGCACCTATGTATGGGTAGTTTTGTACCGTGCACGTAAGAATGAGGGTAGGAGTAGAGGTTTACGCATTTGTTCTGAGACAGTAAGGAAGGAAATGTGAGAAAGGTAAGCCGAATGTCTCAGTCACGTCAGGTAACAGCAGACTAGAAGTTGGAAATTCTGTGAAATTGATAGAATTCTGACCGAAGTGTTGTGTGTGAAGTACACAATTAGGGACTAGGTGTGGCTGTATACAGTCAACAGCATTCAAGTCCAAAACCCCACAGTCTCTGTACCAAAAAAAAGGGATGAGAAGAATTGACCTAGGTAGGAAGAGAGCGGGAGAGGGAATATTTTTGGGGAAGAAATTTAGGAAGGGATAAACAGAAACATCCAAACCATAGCCTGTATGTGTCTGGTGAAACAAATGCTTAATCTGTACTGTGGAGAAAGGTAAAATCTGCATTTGCCTACAAAACATCTGCAATAACATCTAGAAAGTCTAGCTGTTTTGTCAGCACCAATAAGAAGGGGAATAAGAGTAAGGGGAGTTCAAGGAAAATAGCTGACGTTTGGACAGTGATACAGGCATCCTGTTTATGTCAATATATGCCAAGTTAAAGGTTATGTATTCAAGAGCTGTTTTACTTCTTTGCTGTAGAGTCTCTTCAGCAACATGGTTTTTAGCTCACAACTTGTTGGCAGTTCAGCCTCTTACTGGTCTCTGAGTAATACTGTATGTTTGGGCCCATATAGCTTGCTGTTATTCAAACACAGATGGTTAGCAAAGATGTTTTTAATTCCTTCCCCCCCTTCCCCGCCACCCCCCACTATTGATGATCCTTTCATGTGCTTTAGAAATTGATTACCAAATCCAAAACAAACAGTTTGGGCTCCAAAATCTGAATGGTAAATGGGCAGTAAAGACAAGGAGTTCTTGGTGATTGTATCTGACACCCCATGAAACAGAGTGTAAAGCAAAAGGACTGAGATCTTGAGGCCAGGACTTCCAGGACCATGTATGCCATTACATTGGCTTTCTGGTACAGCTTGCTTGAAATTTTGGCCTGAGTCCCTGACAGACTGCTACAGTTCATGTCTGGACGCGTGATGCTCAGGTTCAGCTCACAGGGATGGCAGAGGAGCTACAGCCATTCTGTGTTTTCCTTTGGGCATGCAGGGAGTTACTACTTGTATCAGATTTCCAGATGAGAGATGTGGTTTCCATGTGTATTCATGATACTTTGCCAAAAAGAAACCTTCTTCTCCAGCTAGATGAAAAGAAAATGGGAAATACCTTTGGATGAAATTTGGGCAATAAAAATAGAGAGATGGGCTTCAGCAGCTGGCTCTGCTGTGTGAAAATAAGAGCATACAGTAATGGGAGCCTGCCTCTGTCCTTACTGGAACTTCACACAATTAACATAATTGCTTCTTGCACTGAACTTGACCACCATTTCACCTGTAAGGACTGTGATTTCTATGGGCATAATGACTGGATAAAGCAGCATTATAATCTTCAGGTATCTCCTCTGTTAGTGCTTGTTCTCTTCTGGGTAGTTCACCTGGAAATGACTTGGCAAGTACCCTCTTCTTAGTCCAGTTGCTTGCGTTCCTCTCTAGCATAACAAATGCATTTGATGCACTCCTGCTGCCTTCTGTTTTGAAGATGATGATGGCCTTTGCTACTGTGTTTTATGCCATTTTCTTGTCCCTACCATGGAAAAGAAGTGATGGGGGGAGGGAGAGGAGAGCAATGATTTCCTTCCTGAAACCTCCTCTGGGCACTTCAGCTACAGGGAACTGAGCCTATAGCTGTGTTGGCAGCTGCTTAGCTGTTGCTGCTGCCAAAAATGCAAGGGCTCAGCCTGCCACGTCTTTGTTTCAGTAGCATTTCCTTCCTCTCTTCCCAATACAGATGCCAAATGCAGCATTTGAGGAAAACATATGATGATCTGCCAAGGTTGCTGCTCCAAAGTATAATTCATGCTTGCACTACCAGTGATACCATCCTTTTGTGGCCATGCCTGCTAGAATAACTTAGAGGGGAGGTTGTCTTTCTAGTGTCTGTACTGCCTCTTCGAAAACCCCGAGCTAGAACTTAGAAACTGTTAATGAAGTATGTTTCAATTGCTTTCTTCTCTCCTTTCCCCACTCTCACTTTTTTCTTGGGAAAAGGCTGGAAAGAGGGAGCGTGTTAGGAAACAGTTTTTCATGGTGTACTGTCACCAGTTATTATTTTCTTTTTAGTGTTAAAAAGTGCTTAAATGTGTTCAGTATCACAGAGAAGCTTGAAACTTGAAGAAATGAAAAGACTTCCCACATATATCATACTCTCCCAGATTCTAAGGTCTTGTTGCTCATTGTGCAGGCTGCAAGAATGACGACTGCTGGCCTTTCATGAGAAGAGCTGATAGCGTTTAACTAGTTTGTAGACTTCTAGTAAGATGCAAGTTGAACCTCTCGGTTCTGTCCCACGCTGCTGGTTTAGAAACAACAGGACGCTGTTACCTTCAGGTGATGCTGCAGGCTGTACCCTGTCTGGTACTGGGATGGGACTGGTTCTCACGCTGAGTGCAGCAGGGAGACAAGTCCTGGTGAGTGCTACGGGTGTGCTTACTGCCTCTGTGCGTTGTTAGAGGTGATGGGGAAGCTGCACCACAACGCTGTTATCCCACTGCTGCTTAGGTTCTGGGAACGGGAGCCTGTAATTACTAGAAGCCTATCAACATAAAATTAAATTGTCTTTTTTATCACCTGTCAAAACTGTGAATGTATTTAAAGCTCTGAATGTTAAACTTAGTTATCGTAACCTTCCTTTTTGAAGTGTACTGTCGAGTCTCTAGGACTTTCTCAGCATCTTTACATCTCTGGAAGTTGTCCCCGTGTGCCCCGTTCTGTGTGGTGCTGGCCAAACAAACCTCAGCACCTTTCATTGGTTTTCAGCCAGTATTATCTGGCTTCTGCCAACAGCATGGCTGAAATCAACTACTGATAGAAAATTAATTATGAGCACATAAGTAGTGCTGGTCTTTGCTGAGACTGTACAGCAAGAATTGGATAAAACTCTGGACTGTCTGTGGAATTTATCCACCAGCCACTCTAGTGTGGCAGGGGAACCAGTCTTCTGTGCCCAGTGTGAGAAACCCATCGTTTTACAGCAGCTGAGTTTGTGACTTCATGTCTGGTTTGGAATGTTTTAAAAGCCAAGAAATTGGAAACAGTTTCCACTTGTTGGAGGTGATTGTAATGAAATGTGTAACTGTCTTCCTTGTCTGGATAGAACTGTCCTAAATCAAAGCATCTCCCTTCCTTCCTCTGCATCTGGATTCCTTGTTGCTGCCACTTCCCCCCTCCCGCACAGCTGATCCCCACCAGTGACAGCACGCGCGGGTATCCCTGTCACTGCCCGCTGTGGCCGTGGCATCCTCGGCCAGGCACACCCCGAGGAAACCGAGGCTGTTGCCTTTTTCCCTCCATACTGCTCTAGTGTCCTTCTGTAGATCTGGAAGCAGCGAAATGTCTTGCTGTAACACAGGTCTTTTGCTCTCAAGTTGGGTGTGTAATTGCTTCTGGATCTGTATTCCCTGTCTCCCTCAGTGGGAGGAGCTGCATTAATAATCCACTCTGCAATCAGCTGAGTCTTTAGTGTTCTTTTGGGCTATTTCTCACCAAATAATGCAGATCCTCTGGTCTGATAAAAAAACTGCACTAAATGTCCTCTTTTGCTTATGCATCCATTTTCTCACAGCACAATTTCTTGATACATGGGAGGAACACGCATGATGTTCGGAACACAAATCAGTAAATGGATGGCAGCAATGGCAGCTCTTGTCTGCAAAAATCTGTGGTGAAACCACGGTAATGTATTGTCATAAATGAAGTTTTATTACAGCCGTGTCAGAATACTATCAAAAGAACAAGTGCTACTGTCTGTTTCCATGGAGATCTTCCCTGTTCCCTGGGGAGCCGAGGAATCGCATGGTATTGTGCAGCTATGCCAGCTGCAATTAGGCGAGCACGCTGCTGGAGGAACATGCGTGTGGACACCCAGCAGTGCCTGTGGAGAGCAGCGCCCAAACACGTGTACGCTGCGCCAACAGAGACCTCTTAAAATGCCACCCGTTTTCATATTTCCAAAACCAGTGCAGCGCAAATGAGTTGAACTAGGTTTTGTAAGAATGCTGGGGCTCGCACAGAGGAGGGCTCGGAATCGAGGGGGTGCAGGGGTGCGCAAGGGAAGATGGCAGGCGAGGTATGGAGAGTGCATTGGCTTCCTGATGAGGGATATGTGCGTAAGCATGATCAGCAAATCCTTACCTGGTTATTTCTTCCTTTGTGCACATACCTACTTCTCGGTGCTTGAGCGAAGAAGGGAATGTTTTCTTGTTTCCTTATGTCAGACCTTTGCTGAAATGGCCTAAGCAACTTGGCCTAGAAAGCCCAATTTACTGCTGGGAGGGTTCTTTGAGTCAACTTGCTAATTCAGTCATTCTTTAAGTTAGTGCCAGGGAATTTTGATTTTTATTATTTTTTTTAATGATCAGTTTTAGTGTTGTTTTATATTCATTTTTTAATTATTTTTTTTTAATTGAAACTTGTGGATGTGCTAATTTAACATTACATCTTGCTGTATCAAAGCCTGCAGTTTATCTTAGCCATGCATTTGGACAGCTTCTTAACTTCTTTTGTTTAGCTAAAATGCCTAACATCTATTGCAACAATAGAAAGTCATGAATCATTCATTGCAGTAAATGCTTTTGCATGTGTTTGTATCAGGCTATATTTGGATGAAGATGTTGGTGCCCTGAAGCATATGTTTATACTCCTGTTTACCCCTCCCTACACCAAAATATGTTCCAAGATGTTGAGCAGCCAATTGCAAGTTTAAGGGTATGATTTTTTTTTCTTGGTAAAATCATGCCCAGATTCTTTGGCATCTTCATAGAACAGCAGCAGCAAGTACTGGAATGGTTTTCCAGGCTGGTAAGAGTCATAGCTGATAACAGATTCCTCTTACATGCAGTAACTAAGCTAGGCCCCTTCAAGCTGTGTGGGAAGTACAGTTGGCTGATGAGCAAAGGAATATTAATTTCCTTTTCTACCTAGGGTGCTGTTAAAGCAATTACAGTTAGCAGAAATGTGCCAGTACGCTGCTCTGGAAATCGTAGTGTTCTGCTTTCCTTGTCTTACTCCTCCAGAGGACATGGCATGGTTTCCAGAAGGTGCTGTTTCCCTCAGTCTCGACCTCCCAGACTTGGAAGTGGAATATGCTGCTTTTCTGTGCCCGTCTGCTGAAGACTGAGGTGCTGGATGGTATGTTAACCAGCACCATGAATTGAGAGAGCATTCCCTGAAGAAATCATTCTTGAATCAAATGAAAGATTATGCTGTCTTGAAAAAGCTGTTCCCCCTGTAGAGTTGTATACCTCCTCTGAATCGCCTTCAGTATAGATTTGTAGGCAACGCGCTCAATGAGACTGAGGGTTTCTTGTCTTCTCTGTTTCGTTTGTTTCAAGATTCAAGTAACTCCCAGGTGATGGCCTTCTGTGAGGATTGAGAGCACAAACTTTTAGAGCTAAAATCCTTAGAACTACATCATAGTTGTGGGGTGGAGGTGGAGGGAAATGTTATCACGGCATGGAAATCGAGTGGAGGTATGAAAGCAGAGCTGAACTGACTCGTCTTACAGCACTGGAAACTGATAGGAAAAAACCAGAGAACCTCAGGTTCTGCCATGTCACTAACTGTGAGTTAGAGGGTGACGAACGTTGTGGTGACGATGTAGCCTGACCCAGTGAACGTTAGCGGTGAGCATCCGTACGCTCGCTTGACCTGGTGACATTTGCACAGCTGATTTATGTGTGACGTTACAGTGTCTGTTTCTGAAACACAGGGAACAGCCTCAGCCATTTAAGAAAGATTATTTCCTTAATGAGTAGCTAGAAATATTATCAGTCTAAATGAGTCTAAATGAACTAATTTCCATTAGATTATTCTGCTTGCTCTTGGGTAGGGTTTTTTTTACTATGATATTTAAGAGTCCAATTTAGCTTTCTGTGCATATAACCATAAAATGACTTCTCTTTGAGCAAGATGGTAAGATGTTTTCAATCACCTGTTGAAAAATGCACGTAGGAACATGGTCATCTCTGATTTGGAGTGATTATTTGTAGGTCTGTTCTGATGCTGTTGTTAATATTGAGGAACCTAGATAAAGACGTGTTTACAGGGGTTAGAGAGCATGGATTCCTTTTTGCCCATTAGACTGTATTTGTCCATAAATACCAATGTTTTTGCACATATGCAGTCACCTGACTCACGTTAACTCGCTCAGGGAGAGCACTGCTTCCATCGGCTGGTATTCTGCGTGTTGAGTAGCCATTCTAGAATCCCAGGCACATCTGGAGAGAACGGGCTCATGCGTACAGTGTGTCACATGTTCATAAGAAATACCATATAAATGCACTGTAAATATACCATATGTTTCATAACTAACTTAAAAGCAAATGCCTACCTGTATAACTGGTGGAAGCTGTTGGACAGGACCCATCTTGTTGAATCTTTTGGGGAGGGAGGGTCAGCCTTTCGTAAGGGGGACTCAGTCTGCTGCTGGACAAGCGCTCTCGGGTAGGACATTAAGGGTTGTGGGTATTGACTGGCGATAGACACTGGAATAATTCTGCTGTTCTTTGAATAAGTGATTGAATCACAGTTCTTGCATTTGAAGCCCAAGTTATTGTCTTAGTGGGAAAAGTTTTACTTCAAAAGCTTATGGTTAAGCTGCACGCCTTCAGTTTGAGGTTAGAGCATTGTCCTTTTCTTGTATGGAACCTGCAGGGCTCAGGCAGTTTGAGACATTGGCTCTCTGTGTCCCCAAACAGTGATTAAATGTCGGCAGTCACTTGGAGGATCTTCGAAATGCATGGGACCTTTATTAACACTGATAACGTCAATCCTTTTGCATTTGAAAAGTGACTAGAGAATTTGTCTGAAAGTAGGAAGCAATAATTAGGAGACAGCACTGTCCTCTCCCCAGTACATGCTTCTTTCTCATCTATTTGCATACACAGCCTTTTCTTGTGCACATTAAATGACTATGCTGTCTGGCTTGTGGCATGTTTTTAGGGATACTATGGTCAGATCTTGATATATGTACTTCCTACAAGCTAAACAGGATTTCCTTGGAGATTCCAGTAACAACAGGTTTTGGGAAACTACAGGAATCATGGTTCTTGTAGTTCTGGGTGCAGGCAGAGCTATAAAGCATTTCAAGTCAATTCTGGGCAAAGCTATTCTGACATTGACACAAATACGCTGCCTGCACGCGGGGCTGACTGGAATCTGCTCCCTAACTCTGCCTTTGTCACTTGTCTGTTGCAGGGATTTACCTCAATATGGGCAAAAGCAGTGGCAGTCCTATTTTGGGCGAACGTTTGACGTTTACACCAAACTCTGGAAGTTTCAACAGCAACATCGGTAAGGGAAGGTTGTAGGCAGCTGTGTTCCATGGATTTAAGCACAACTTTAATCTCTGGTATGCCTAGGGCCCCCAGTTAAGTTTGAGATTTTGCTGTGTTATTCAAGCATGAAGGGAGGGAATAGTCACTTCCTGTAGTGCTCACAGTCTAATGAATTAAAATGTTGCAGAATTTTCAGTGTGACTTTTTTAACAAAACCTTTGGCTCTACTTGAATGCATGTTGCTTTAATATATTCCCAAGGAGAAGCTGGGACGATGGCTTCTGCAGTGCAGAACCCATCTGGAATGGTGTGAAGCGTCTTGCTGCAGCGTGGGCTCTGATCTTTCACACCTTACATTGGCTGCGTAGTCTGAGTGTTCTCCTGGGAAGTTGTGACCTTTTGTTGTGTGTATTTTGTGCAACATACTTATGTCTAGCTCTCGCAAGTTTATGCAAGATAAATGGTCCTTGTTCTGGTGTGTGTGTGCAGTGCTGTTGGCTCTGTGAGGGACTGCTACTGGGAATGCCACACCAGTAACGAAAGCTGAATTTGGCCCTACAGTGGCTCTTTGTCTTGTCTGGTGTGATGTTCTGAGAAATTCTGGAATGCCTTTTAATCTTTCTTTTCTCTCTTGCGAAATAGACAAGTATTGGACAATCGGTATGGGTTGAAGCGGTGGCAAATTGGGGAAATTGCTTCCAAGATTGGGCAGCTCTATTACCATTATTAGTAAGTAAGCACAGAAAAGGATTCAGTAGGGGAATGCAGCGTTAGTGACAGTTCCATGGCAAACATCCGGATATGCAGTCAGGAGAAATCAGTGTATCAGCTGAGTCATGATGCCTGTTTCTGAATGAGACGGCCCCTGGGACTGCATGGGGGTGCTGCAGAGAAAGGCACCTGTGAGCCTGATACCACATTGCTGGTCACGTCGATACTGCCTAAGGACCTACCTCCTACCTCAGAAGTGTCTCTGGGCCTTCCGTGCGTGCTGCATTTCACTCTTGTGCAAAATTGTGATTTACAAGTTTGGGAGCTTAATGCTCCTTGCAACTTTTTACTTAACCTGTCACCTGTACATATGGGTACAAGATGGGCAGATCTGATTATTATCTGAAATGGAATCCAAGCTCTGAAATCTGTCTTCCCAGCAGGCACAAAGAATGAGAGTCTGGCTTTCATACGATGTTACTTGAGGAGGGAGTTTTGCCATTGATGCACAAGATGGTTGAGGGGGCAGGAAGGGAGGGTTTGGCATGGATTTCCATCTGAAGCAGGGAGCTAATCTGATTCTTCCTCTGCAGCTTGCGCACTTCAGAAACCAGCTATCTGAATGAAGCTTTCTCCTTCTATTCAGCAATTAGGCAGAGGTCATACTACTCCCAAGTCAACAAAGAAGACAGGTATGTCTCAATGAATGCCCTTGTTTTTTCAAGACTAGAGCAGTGTATGAAAGCAGCAAGTAACTATAAACTATAGGAGCATAACTGGGATAAAATCAGTGTTGTTGAAGGAAGTTTCTTTTAATCCTCCTGCCATGATTAAAAACCTCTGTATAAATAAGAGCTTTGCTGTATGACTGGGAGAATATTCTGTTATCTGGTCCTGGCTAGAAAGCTATTAGCCCCGAAGTTTTGTCATTTTGAGTCCTGAGCAGTATCAGTGCTGGGACCTAACGTGCTGTGGCTGGAAGATGGGCCAGCTGGGCTGAAGCAGAGGAACCCATTTGATTCTAATCAGGCTTCTCAGGGGAACACCAGTTAGTACTGCGGTACAACAGCCCTCTGTAACTGACTGGGACATGGTCCAAGAGCTTCAGGAGGCAGAACATCTTCCTTTTAAGACACTTTACTCAGAAAGGTACACTCAAAGCAGGGCTGTGTTGTGACAGTGCAGAAAATGTGCTGCCTGCCAAGAACATAGATAAGAATAGATAGAGAACTCAGTTCTGGATCCTGGTCTTACATTGTAGCCAGTAAACCTGGGTTTATTGTATATATTTATCATTAAAGCTAAAGACGAAATGATCTGAAGTCATCACAAGGTAAATGCAGAAGGTTAGTTAGGGAGTTTCCTGCCAAGCCTTCAAGGATCCCTGGACTTAAACTAATTGCACGTCTCTAGTCCTGCTGATGTCTGAATGCACCTGTGTGCCACAAACAGATGAAAGTTTCCCTGCTCTGTTCTGATATCTGTTGATCCTATCATTTTCTCTCTTAAAAATCTCTCCATTTCAATCTGAGTGCATGAGCTGTTTCAGACAAGGTAGGATTGACCAAGCATGGTTTTAGATGCTGTCAGAAGATCTTAGAAATGGATGAGTAGTTATGGGCTGCGCTGACTTGCAGATCTCTAGGTTGTCCCAGGTGGGGGAACTCTGAGCCAGCTGTGATTATCATGCGATGCAGCGGGGTCAGATGTGCCCATGAACTGTCAGAAGGTTTGAAGAGCCAGCAGTTCTGTCTGACTCCCATGCCTGTTCTCATGTAAGGAGACTGTGGGGAAGGGGGAGGCTGGGGCTTTCTTGATGTATATTTTATGTGCCTGTACTCAATTTTAAATAAATCTCTAAGCAGCCGGGTAGCTATTGATCTCCACATTAATTCAGTTAGAATTCTTAATCTGTGGCATGTTCAGCCTTGCTCTGGTCTTAAACTCGTCCTCTCCCTTACCCCTGTTGCCTACCTATGTTCTATTTTAATCTCAAATTTGGCTGTGCTGTTTTTGTTGTTGTGTTTAGGCCTGAATTAGTGGTTAAGAAGCTGCGTTACTATGCAAGGTTTATAGTGGTTTGTCTCTTGCTCAACAAAATGGATGTTGTAAAGGACCTTGTAAAGGTATGTTAAAATGAGGATAAAGGTGCTAAGGTAAGGGGTGGGATGTTGCTTGTTATTCAGGGATTTTCTCCTCGTTAAGGAATCCATAATATAGCCTATTTCAGTTGAAATACCACTCATTAGGTCTATGATGTCAGCTGTTGCTACAGCATAGGTTTTAAATTTTTTTTCTTCATTTAATTGATTGTGCTGTTGGATGCCACAGAAGGAAGGAAGAACATGGCTAGAGCTATGGAAAGATTCAGCACAGTGTGAACATTTGGCTTGAGAAAAACTTTACAAATTTATACAGTTAGTTAAGCATAAACTGTAAGATGCGTGTTATTCATCTGAAAATGTGGGGATCATCTGATAACTTGGAGTACCTCTTCATTCCTGTAGCGGATTTAAGGCATCAGTGGAGTCTCCCCCAGCAAGTCTTCATGACACACTGTTGCTTGGAAAGCCAGCATCTCCTAGTTTGATGTTGAGCTTATTTCTCTTCCCTTCCAAACCGCTATGGCTCTGTCCCATGTCTAGAACACATCCTGAATACATTTTGCACCTTTCAGAGACCCATCAAAACTAAGCCTGGCTAAATGATGTCGATATTACTATGAAATTGGAGAGGCTGGATCTGCATATGCCTCTGCTGTGGGAGTGAAGCACTGAATGCCTGTAAACACAAGTCTTTAGGTACAACAAATGGAGTACAGGCCAATGTTGATCATTGCTTTTCCAGTGTATCTGGCATCCAACGTGGTAAATAGCTTCTGTAAAGCAGACATTTAATAATGACACTGTAAGCTCAAATGGCTTGATAGCATTGTTTGAACACCAACTAGCTGCAGCCTGGATAGGGAGGTACCCTTTAACTGCAACAAAGGAACAGCACGCGTCTCCTGACAGCATATGCTCTCCAAGCCCCCCGAACAACCTTGCTGCAAGCAGCTTCTGGTATTGACAGTTTTGTGTAGGTTGCATCACTGTCTTTGTGTCTAAGCTTACTTGAACTGCTAGCTTAGCTTAGTAGCAGCTAAAAAAGCCAAACCATTCACTTTCACAATGTATTTAAAGTTACTTGTAAGCTGAAATGTGCGTCCTTGGTATCCATAGCTTATGGTAATAACCAGTGACATAGCTGTATGTGAGTGGGATAGTTATACTTAACTCCAGATATTCTTTGCATTTGGACCTACTTAAAAGACACTTTGCATTGCCAAAACTCAGTGTAACATTGGCATTCTGTCTCCTGAAAGAGCGCGTTTTGGCTGGCATGTTAGTCATAAGTGTGCTGCATATGTTCTCAAGTAATTTTATTTTTTTTTTTTAATTATTCTTAAAGGCCAGCACAGCTAACCAAATTGTAAAGTACTGCCTGCCTGTTAAGCTCTCAGTTTAAGAAGTGACTATGTCTGTCTTTGAACTTTTTACATCAGGAGCTGTCAGATGAAATTGAAGACTACACTCATCGTTTTAATACTGAAGATCAGGTGGAGTGGAACCTGGTTCTTCAGGAAGTGGCAGCATTTATTGAGGTGAGAATACCATTCCCTTTTAGTTGTTAGTTTAAAAGTAACATTTTCTGACTTGTTCACCGAAGTGTTCTTGTATCACCACCTCTATGTGGCGGGCAGGTGTGTGAAATGTTTACTGTGACAAGACTGTTGGACTTCTCTCTGACTGCAAATCTGTATGTTTTCTTGAATTCCTGATTTATTCTGGTTGGTTTTTTTAGGCAGACCCTGTCATGGTTTTAAATGATGACAACACCATTGTAATCACCTCTAACAGGCTTTCTGAAACAGGAGCTCCGTTGCTAGAGCAGGGAATGATAGTGGGACAGCTTGCTCTTGCAGATGCGCTGATTATTGGGAACTGCAACAACCAGGTAAAAGAAATTCTGGGGACTTGGGTCTGTGTCTTTGGAGTTCAGAGTCCTTCCCTTCTGATCATACAACAGAGATTCCAATAGAGGCAAACATTAAAATATATTGATTGTGATGTTTGCAGTGGCAGCAGGAAGAGGAGGTTCTCAGAAATAAGAGCTAAAAATGAAATGTTAGATATTGGCCCTGTGGTACTGACCCCTTATTGCTTATATTCATCATGTCAATTAAGTAGTTACAATTGATTTTCATATACTGAATTGTTCTTATCATCATTTAAGCATGAGAGGCCTCTGGGATATGTCTAGAAAAAGCTTGACTCTTCAGGCGTTCACATGACAAACTCCAGCTTGGTGCAACTTCAGTTGCAACAGGAAGGGGTTTTCAAAAGACATTCAAGATCTTGTTTTTTGGATGATGATGATAATGAAGTTGTACAGACTTCATAACTTCTCTCTGAGCTCTTTTTTCAGGTAAGCAAGGGAGCTGCATCTAAACAACAGTTTATCTTTTTCACATTTTGTCTAAATGCATAGTACACAGCGGTGTCAGCACTTGATTTGTAAACACCCCAGAAGAGTCTAATTTGCAAAGTAGGCGTCTGCACTACAGTGAGTGGGCCTGGTAGACCAGTAGTAAATAGATTTTGTCCTCTGTGAGCTGTCCTAAAAGTCATTCACAGGTCTTTAGAGATTCAAAGATGACACTGACAGACCCCTGAGAGACAGAAAATGGTCTGTCTGGTGTGCAGTTGAATCTCTTACCTGGATAATTCCAAAGAAACGCTGTTTAATCTGTATCTGGCAGAAAACTCTGACTCTTTTGCAGGTCAAGTTCAGTGAATTAACAATTGATATGTTCCGAATGCTGCAAGCACTTGAAAGGGAACCAATGAATTTAGCATCACAAATGAACAAACCTGGAATGCAGGTAAGTTCCATTTCAGTGACAAACCTGGCAACAGACCTTAACTGGGGTGTTTTTGTCTGCTTGTTTTATTTTAAATGGTGTTTTCAGTATTGTCGCTGTGCAGAGCAGGTTAGTAAAACTGGTGTAACTCTTACTAGAAGTTAGTGAAGAGTAGCTCAGATCTGTGGAGTTTGATCCAAGTAATGTCTTTTTTTTTTTTTTGTCCCCCCTTCTGTTTTTTTCCTTAGCAAACCTCAGTAGTGAAAAACTAGCAGAAACGAATATTTGAGCATGATTTCACAAAGGGTTTACACTGGTCTAGCCAAGGCCCTTCTGAAGGGTTCCTACCTGTCCTGCCCAGATACACTCGCCCCTTCCGTAGGTTTCTCTTTAGTAGTCATGCAGCCAGAGAAGTTCATCAACCTGCTAAGTCATCTGAAAGTTAAATATCCCCTTCAGAGAAAGCATAAAAAATATTTTGTCTGGAGGCAAAAGGAATTATGTAGATTTTCATTTATTTAATTGAGATGAGGAGTGAATTTTTTCACTTTTGGGTGATGCTTTAAAGAGTAGGGAAGATTTAGGTAACAAATTTAAATGAGGGGTGATGTAAAGTTCTGGTTCAAATACTGTGCATCTTGCTTTGCTGTGTAGTAGGAAATGGCAGACCATTTGTGTGGGAAGTATGTTGAAGATGAACATTCTAATAAATAGAAATTTAGAGGGTTATGAAACTGCTTTGGTAATACGGTTGTTGGGGTTTTTATGTTGTGTTTTGTTTGTTTGGTTTTTTTAACAGGAATCAACAGAAAAACCAGCCAGGCGGGAAAACCCCCATAAATATCTACTTTATAAACCAACTTTTAGCCAGCTGTATACATTTTTAGCAGCATCATTTAAGGTTTGTGAAATTGGTGAATTTATTTGTAATAGAAAAATATCCAGAATGGTATGTGACACTGAATAAAATGTACTTGAGATAATCTTTTATACTTCAAGGTAATGAAGCGTTTTTGGCCTTCTTAAAATGATCTTCAGAGGATGGAAATGTTACAGATATGTGTAATTTGTGTAATAAAGGCAAATATGTTGACTGCTGTTAAGGGAAAGAAAAAAACTCATTTGAAGACAGAAACCCAGCTTGCTGTTACACAGCAGTTGTTATATCATTGCTAAGATACAGCCGTCGTCAAAGCGAAGCTTGAACAACTCCCGTGCGAGCCGAACCAGTGCGAGCTGTCCGGTGTCAGGCGTGGTGCATGGCAGCACTGCGGAAGGCCTTACGTGAGGGGATGTCCTGTAATAGTTGCATGTGATTTAATCATATTCAGTAACTTTATTTGTGCGTGTGTAGGTGCACACGCATATATACAGACATTTATGTTTATATATACAGTTTCCTATATAAAGTTTATCTATTTCCTATATATATACTATATAGGAAATATTTCTTGGGATAAGAGATCTGGAGAACAGAAGAATCTTAAGAGTATTCTTCTACTTCCTGTTGTGCCAAACACAATCCAAAATCAGGGAAGTATGTCAAGAAACTGTTGCTCTGAAGCGCTGTATCCCTGGAAGGTCTCCAGTTCTGTATCCCATTTGAATTGTGTCTCTCTCCCGCACATGCTATATTTTTATCTGCCTGTCTTAATTTGTTACCCACTGCTCTCTTCCATGTAAGTAATCTACACAGTTCTAGACCTTTTTTAGTACAGTTGCTGTGCTTGTTTTAATATAATAAAGTTGCTGGGCTCATTATGCTTAATTATGACTGTACAAGGCAGCAACTTAGGATTTTAGTAGTAAAAGCAGAATGAGTCCTGTGAAGAAATAAGTTTCAGTTTGCTTCAAGAAACAACTGTAGAGAAACAGCTGCTGAGGTGAAGGAGGCACATCCTTCCTGCTTAGAATTTTGGGTGCCTGCATGCTCAGCCTTTTGCAGAAATTACAAGCGTCTGTTTCCTCATGCAGACAGCCCATTGGAAAGGGGGAAAACAGATTTCTTTTACAGGTCTGTAAGAAACCTGGATGTGTTGGGCTTGTTGTCCAGCTGAGAAGGGTCAGGGGGAAGAGACAGATGTTGCAGGCTCTGGGGTATTTGGAAACAAAGAACTTCCTTTAGGATCCTCAATTGTTTGGGAGTTAGGATCTGCATGGATCTTGGCAGCTTTTGATTTCCATACCTTGGAAAGCCTCAGGTCTGGCTCAGGTAGTAAGAGTCTGTGTGGAGGCAGATGCAGTTTTAGTGCTGCTTGAACCTCTAATATCAGCCTAGAGGGCTGTGTGGAAAAAAAAGTCTGAACATATATATCATCAGTTTACCTTTTTGTCTGTGTACTCACCCATTTGAAAGGGTGTGTGTGGTGGGGAAGGGTATGTACACATACGAAGAACAGAGTGAAGGGAAGCCAGAGGCAGGAGTAGCACAATCTTAAATGACGATGTATTTATGAAGGTGGTGATTGAATATTGAAATAAACTTATACATTTCTTCCCTTGCCTCTTCTCTTTGTCTGAATTTCAGGAGCTGCCTGCAAACAGTGTACTGCTGATTTACTTGTCTGCCACGGGCGTGTTTCCATCAGGTCGTTCGGATAGTGAAGGTACAATAAAGGAATGCTCCCTGTCATGAACAGGGCTTGAATTCTCTTTATGTTCCAGGACAAGTGACCAAGAAAGATGTCACAAAGCTCCTTTTAAAAGACAAGTCAATTTTATTCTCCTGTCTACTTAGTAAGATAGCCTTTTTTTCACACAAACAATAGTTAATTCCCTGTGTTTTAATTAGTGTGCATTAACCTGAGACCTTTTCAAAGGACATATCCAGTTTTTGATGCATCTGAAGTATTAAAAGCTTCACCAATTTTGAAGACCACATGGCTCAGTTGATGCATCAGTACAAAGTTAATAAAATGGTTAAATGGCACTTTGTGATTCTTTCCAGTCTCCAGTACTGTGAGGACATATGCTCAGGAGATGGGCGGTGAAAGGGCTGAAGCGTCTGCAGGGACTGTTCTATTTGCACGCTTGTTAACCTGACAATTCAAGCCCTTCTCATGATTTCTGACAATTCCCCTCACCTCATCCTCCTGTTCTTTGCAACCTAGCAGAATATTTGGATGCAGCTGCAATCTAAAAGCTGAAAACTGGTTGGCTGAAGTAAACACAGTCAAAAGATCTGTTTATGTAATTTAAGGGAAAACAAAAAGTTTTTAACATCCTAAATATTGTACACGCCTCATCTGTTTGAGACTTGCATTCCTTTATAAGATGCATGCCTTGTCCATCCCAGTGCATGATTTATAGAGCTCTTAAAATGTTAAACGAAAAAAAAAAATCCCTGTCAGCTTTGGATTGTGGCAGTGATTTTTTTTTTTAAATGCTTTTAACATTTTACTTTTTGCTGCAACTTGGTGATAGGTTCTAACTAAAGCGTGTTCTTTAAAGCCTGTGATATGTCCACTTCGCTGCATGTATTGTTTCAACTTAATACCTTACTGTGGGGACATCCAGGCTCTGTCATCTGAAGAGCTGCATAGTCAGACCTCGGTTTTCATTAAATGAATCCCATTACAACTGCATTCTTTTAATAAGGTAGTGTAGTCTGCGCAGACCAAAAAGTTCTACCTTATTAAAAGGGAGAGCAGCCTCAAGTTGCACTGTTTATTGCCTGTAAGCCATTTGTGTTTGACAGATCACGTGAGACATTTGTAACAGTGCTAAATTACTGCGTGTTCTGTTCCTAATTTTGTATTCCCAAAGCTTTCCTTAAAATGGAAAGATGTCTTATGTATCCAAACCTGAAAAAATTGCGTTTGGTGGCCAAATATGGGTCAAGCAACTCTGCAAATGTATACAGAATGAGGAGATCCTAATACTTTATTTTACTAACGTTAGTGACATTTCATACCCATATTAATGGCAGAAATATTTCCTGGTATCTCTAGCATGTTTTTTTTGTGTAGGATTTGATATTTTTTATAGCTATTACTTTCAGCTTTGCCCTCCATCAGCCAGTTAGGCGGGTAGCTCCGTTGTGCAAACCTGGCAGAATATTTCTTTAGCTTACCTTTGGAACACGAGTCCAGGTCCTGTGCATGTAAAAATGGTGAATTCTGTATTTGAAATCCTAAAAAATGAACTTCTGCTGCAGATTTGAAATCCAGTTAAAACTGTTTTGTCCTTTCTAGGAGCATATTAATTCTCGGAGCTCTCTCTTCTCCCCTTTGCAGTGTTATAACTGCAGATGATAGTATTATATGTGTTCAGAGAGGCTACAGGGGATTCAATTGATTTAGCCTTATTTTTTGATCAAATTCTGCATCTAGAATATGCTAGCTCATATAGTAATTTTACAAAGGTATTGATTTTTCTTATATGAAATGTGCAATGGGTTTTAATCTTTTTGCTGTGTAGTGTAACAAGTGCCAATGTTTGGATCTTTCCTATTATGTTTGTGGATAGTGACTAAATAAATTAGAAGTTATGAAGTTGCATTGCTTGCTGCTATTTGATAGATGCTGAAGGTACTAAAAATTGATACAATGGAATACGTAGTTCGTAAAGTCTCCACATTCCTCCATCCCCTCCTTACGACTGCAGTAGTTCAGGTTCACTTAGTTTTCTGGGATTTGTGGTTGCTTCTTCCCTTTCATATAATCATTAAATCCATAACAGAGGTGAGTTGCCTCTGCTAATTTTAGCTTTCTTTTTGCCATGTATAGGTCCATATGATTTTGGTGGTGTTCTGACAAATAGTAACCGGGACATTATAAATGGGGATGCTATCCACAAGCGAAACCAATCTTACAAGGAGATGCACTGGTAAGCTTCGTCAGTGTGACAACAGCAAATTCAGGCAAATTTGTCTTTAATAGAGAAAAAGGCATCGCAGCCTCTTGAATTCAAACTCTTCAGTGCAGGATATCATAACGTAGATTGGCTTGGTTGAACAATTAGAAATGAATATGCAACTGTAAATCATGATTTAAACACTCAAAGTATTATTGTGACTTAACATAAATTCTTTATCACTGGAAAACTTCAAATTAATGGTGGGTGACTTCTCAAGAAGCTAAACATCTCTTGCTGGGAAAGAACTAATAGGAAGTCCAGTAGCCCCTGTTGTAGAGAATATCAAATTAGTTTTGCAGTTACTGTCTGAGGATGAACCTGAGGACGGGGGCAGGGGCAATCTGCTTGCTTTCTCTCTGAACGTGGGCAGTTGTGTGCCTGAGCAGCTCGCACGCTGTCACAGCTTTGCAGCAATTCCAGTGCTCTGTGAAGCGTCCCTTTCTCTTTTCAGTCTTCACCCTGGAGATCTCTACCCTTTCACAAGAAAGCCCCTGTTTATCATCGTGGACTCTTCAAACAGTGTTGCCTATAAGGTAAGGCTCCTCAAGGCAGCTACTTGTATGATAGGATATAGTGTCAACCCCTAGTTAGCTTACGCTTTTAACAGGCTATTTTTTTAAACAGTTTGTATTCAGTCTTTCTTTTCTTTTGAGGTTGTGCATGCTAGTCAGGATCTGATCCTATGAATAGGAACAAGAAGGAGAAGCACATGAACAGCCGCTCATTGGAAAGTAATAAATCCTCCTGGAGGGAAAAAAGGTTCAAGATTTCCAAGGTCTCTGGTGGGAGGTTTATTTTTGTTATATACCAAAGACAAATCTTGGTGTGTGTGCATGGGGGAGGGAGATAACTAATCTGCTTTTTTTTTTTCCAGTCATCCAACACTCAGTTGCTTTTATGCAACAGAAAGGAGTCAAAGCATTGAGCCTGATCTTATAAAACACGGGGTGTCTGTGTCTGAAAAGTATCTGAACCAAGGAAATACAAGACTCAAATTAGCATCCTGTGTTACTGTAGAGTGGTGTATGCTTGGACAATGGGCCTCCTTCCTAGGGTGCTCTGGACTTTCAGTAGAATTACTCCAGGCCAAATCACCTTTGGGAGTCGGCAGTTCGGGTAATACAGAAGCAGGCATTTTCAATCTCAGCTGCCAGTTGAATCTGGATAGCGTTACGACATTTATTTCATTCATGAATGGGATATTAAGAATGTGCTATATCTGGGGAAAGTGCCACTTCCTTATGTCTTCCTTTTTATAGCTCCATTATGTGCAGTGAGGGAAGCGAACGTTCACAGCTGCGCTCCAGAGGACGGATAGGGACGTCTAGTGGCCAGATGAACTTGTTCAGTACCCGCAGGCTGTGGCGTTTGTTTTAAAGGCACTTGTTGGTCAACGAGAGGTACTAAATCAGTGATCAGTATGATTCAGGGTAGTTCTGTACTGAGCCAGGGAACTCTTACCTGGCAGACTTAATAATGATCTGGCCTCTCTGTAGGGTTTTTGGTTTGTTGTATAGTAAAGCATTTCAAAGGGCTTTTTAAATACTGCTGCATTTAACTTCACAACACTAGCTTTCAGTGCAAATCTGCTTTTTATTACATTCCCTTCCCCATTTAAGGGAGGGAAACACAATTACAATGATTTACTCGTCCTTCTGAGAAAATGAGGATTTGGTAGGGATTTATTTTCCTCTGCTCTTTCCTGACATTCATTCCAGTATAACAACAAGGGGGGTTTGGTTTGGCTTTGTTTCAGGGGAAAAAGTGTGGCTTGGGTTTGGTTTTTTGTTTTGGTTTGTTTTTTTTACGCCCTTCGCCTCTAGTAGAATTGCTGAAAGATGTCAAGTGGATCAGCTCTGTAAGAGAGAGTGAGGGATTCCTGGTGATGCCAGATCACATACAGCTCTGGATGTACCAGGGTTCTGGGGACAGCTTAGAGCAAAGGATCTTTCTGAGGTGATGGATTCCCACATGTAGATTTGTAGCTCTTGTGAGAATAACTGTCAAGTGTTTACAGTAGAGTTTGCCTCTTGTATTACATTTAAATGATTTTCTTTAGATTTTGTGGGCACACAGTAAGCAAAAACTGTAGCCTCCATTTAGTTTCTTTCCCTTGTTCTGCAGTGAACTGACCATCAGTAGTGTAAAATACGGCAGTGCTCTGTCAAGCACACAGAGCAGCTGGTGTGAGAGAAGTCCAACTCTGCTTGTCTGTAAGGAGTACAGAAATGGGAGTTTTGGAAGTATTTCAGGACAGGATTATGGAAGTGGCTGCTAGGAGCTCTGACCCAGATCAGAATTGTGTGGGCGCAATTGTGAGGAATCTAAACAGAGAATGAAGAGAAAAAAGAAAGAGCATGGACCTCTATTAAAAAAAATATGTTCAGCATTTGAGAACTCGCGTTCACCTTCACAATCCATTGCCATTGAACCTAGGGAGGTGGATGTGTGGGGATGGGTTGAGGTCTTTTGTTTTTGGCTGAAGGTAGATGGCAGAGCTCTCAATCACAGGATTTTCTGGCCCTTGTCAATGCCTGTCTGTCATCGTTCTGTGCACACTTACGTGCTTGGTTCCTTGTCACCACAAAATACTGATAGTGCTGTCCTGGGACTGCCCTCTGGGTGTGTTGTGAGATGCTTTGTAGGCTCGAGCACTGGCACAAAGGAGGTTCTGTGCAATTGTGTGAGAAGTTGAAGTCAATGTACTGACTTTTTTTCCACATGGCTGCTCTGATTTTTTCTGATAGGACAGTAGCTATCCTGACATTTAAATGTCACTGCCAGCAATACTGGCAGGAACAGCAACTGCTCACACATCTTTTTCTACAGCCCATTTCTGCTCCCCTGCATGCATTCTCATCCTCTCCCTCTCTCTGGAGGGCTTAAATGGTGATGACTGAAAGTAAGTCCTGCCAGGAAGTGACTTGCCAGTTTGTCAAATCAGCGGCACTTGAACAGCTTCCTCCCCTATATATTTAGCTGAAAGTGGAAGATAACTGCAAATCGAGCATATCTACTTAAAGCCATGATTTTTTTTTTTAACACTTCCATTTAAATATAGATGACTGTGTTCTTGAAGCTTACCAATGTATATGTGGATGAAATAATATTTTTAAATCAGTATCTTCTTGTAGCTGTGGTTGTCGAAGACTATGGTCAAATGCGAAGTCTTAAAAAAACCAAACCAAACCAAAACCTCCAGCCGGTAAGAATGCAAGGCCTTTGTCACTGATGTGGTATAAATACTCGACTTAGTAGAGTTTACATGTGAAGTGACTTCTTTCGGAGATAATGGGTAGCTCTTTTTTGGAGAGAGACGTATATGACAAGCATTTTAAAAAGCAGCAATGCTTCTGTTGGAAAACTTGGAAGTGAAAAACCAGAGTCAGCTTTGAAACAAAGACGTGTTTTACCCTTTTTGGAGTTGTCCATGCACTGGAGGGCTGCAGTGCTCCTACCAACATCTAGACTGCAGGGCAGGTTTTCCTGGTGCGCTTTGCGGTCCCCCGCTCCAAGCCATGGCTGTACCGTGCTCCTGCTCCTTTGTTGCATGTGTGCCTGCAGCGCTTTTCTGTGGAAATGGGGAGCGGAGAGGGGGGTGGTGAGTGAATCCAGGTGTTCGCTTGGGCTGTGGTAGGCAGCTGTGTCTGGGCAAGAGCTGAGACAGGCACCTGGAAGCTTGCGAGTCTTATCCTCCCGGTCCTGCAGTCTAGGTGCAGCGCCTGGCATGAGCAGCTGCCTTCCAGAGAGCACATTCTGGGTTAAACCGTGTAGTCTCTCCCCTTTGCAGGACTTGCTAGCTGTGTTGACTTAATCTCTGCTGGGACACAGCCCAAAATGATCTCAGATACTGTCAGTGAGTAATACCTTTCCTGAGATATATGAGTAGCCCGTCGTTTTGCTTTATGGCTGGAGGCAGTGTTTAATTGCATTGTCATCTTTACTGATGGAGTGTACGGAAAGTCTGCTTTGGTCTCTAACTGGGGGACACGAGATACAATTCCACATGGGAATCCACTCATGAAGACTAAGCAAACGTGTTACTCGAACGTGTCACCTGCCAGTGTGTATTCAGTTCAAACTGGCAATGTCTGGGGTGACTCTGGAGTTTTAAATGTTTCTTTATAGTATAGTTTTACTAATTACTAGGTTGGCCTGCAGTTACTGTCTTCATGGTAATAGTCTTTGTTTCTTCATTAAGAGACCAAACCTTAGTATCTAGCATTATAAACCTCCCTTGGGCTCTTAATGAAACAGAAGGGGTTTTAGGACTAGTCAGCACTCTGTCAGATATGGGAAATGTTTTTTTTTTGATTAGACTAGATTACTGTCTTTAGTATTTAGCAGACTTAGATTAAATTAATTCAGTGAAACTAACTTAATTGAAATATACTGCCCGGAAGGGAAAGTTCCATTTGAATTGAGCAGAAGCCAGAAGGAATGAAAAAATGAGCTTTTAGATGATTCCACACAAGCAAATACTTTTGGTGATGTATACCTTGCACTTGTAACCTGCCAATTTTAAGAATATAATCTGCAGACATGTGTCTTGCTCTCGTGCTCGGGATGCATGGTTTGAATGTGTGCTCTGACAGGATGCAGGCATGATCATTTCTATTCTCCATGGCTTTGCAAGCCTTCGGTTTTAAGCTTAAGAAAGTTTTGGTGAGACATATAACAGCTAATGAATTTTTTTTTCTTGGTGATTACCAATCAGTATACCTATGAGACAGATACACAGTAGGATTGTTATCAGGTAAACATTGGTGAAACTGGACAACAGTGTCGTTTGAGGTTTCTGGAGAAATTCTGGTGCAACAGGACACTTGGGCAATATTTAAGGTGCTGGTGAAAGGTGCATGAAATGAGTATTGTAAAATGAGGGTTCAGTATAGGAGATGTTAAGGTTATGACATGCTTGCTTAAAGGAAACTTATTTTTAAACTTTTCTGCAGTAGGCTCTTCTGCTTCATCAGAAATAGTTCCTCCTGCTGGAAAGAAAAGGGGAAAGAAATAACTTTGACTGGAAAGCTTAGTTGGTATTGAGGAGAGGTGCTGGATCTATTTTGACCCAAAAGCCAATGGCTTTCATTTTTACAGCAGAACATTTTTTTTCCAAGTAATGTATTACTACTGAAAGCCATATTTCCATTAAATTAGTGTCTGTTATCAGTAGCAGTGAAATGAGAGAATTATAGATTCCTTTAAAATGTAATGGGTTATATTCTTTCTGTGCTGTGATCTATGAGTAAGTCAACTTACTGCCAATGCTGAACTGTGTGACGGGCATTAGTGTGTTCTCTGACATTAATAGTCGTTGTACCCTTGACCTGCTGACTGTTCAAAAGCAAGCAAAGTGACCATCAATACTTCAAAATTCTTATCTGTTACAGAATTTCACAAACTTATTTGGACAACCATTGGTGTGCTTGCTTTCTCCAACAGCATATCCAAAAGCATTACAAGGTACGTGTAGTGTTGCATTTCCTAATGAGTTGCAGTTGGATCACATATCTATCCCAAACAAATATAGCTTAGATTCTTCAGGAGAAGATAGCTTTTCATCACTGTGGAATCCCTAAGTCACATTAACATTCCATGAAGTAGTATGATAGAGTTTAGTTACTGTTTATGGCAAGTAGTTTACTCTAACAATGATGCTATTTCTACAGATAGCTTCAGCAAGTGCTAGGAGGCAAAGTCTCTCCTACACAGAGACTCAGAAAATTGCCAGCCCAGTGCTGGGATGATGATGAGGATGATTAGCATTTTCGGTAGCTTTATTAGTCCCAGAAAGTGAGCAGAGTCAGCTGAGGTATCAGCCTTTAAATCCCAGGTGTAGAGCAAAATCTTCTCAGATCTTGTTCTGATTTTGGAGGGTAAGTTAAGGAAAACCGTTGGCTTTGTATGTCCTGAGAAGGTGTGTTTATAGTAGGAACAGCAATGAAACGTTACATTCTTCAGTCCTTGTGACTACTATAAACTATAAATCATTCCAGACTTTCTCACTGGAATTTGCCATGTTAAGGTTATTACCCATCACAAAGACAAGTGCAGAGGTCTGGCTTAGGCCACATGCAGTGATGTTAGACAGGTATGAGAGTGTGCAGGAAGTGGAAGCTTCTCATTTGGTTTGAAACTATTCCTGTTATTTAGCTGAAACTTAAGTAGAAATTAAGTACTGTAATAATGAATCCTCTTTAAACAGAAATTCTGAAAAATAGAACTAACTTTGTAAATTACTGGTTGCTTATATTGATAGACCAGTCAGGAAAGTCTTGCTGTAGTTCTGGGGGGGGCAACACTGAACACTGGGGCACCCTGCAGAGACCTCGTAGCTGAACTGACCTGAGCCCTGCGTCGGTACGGCATTGCACCAGGCGTGCTGTGTGCCTGCCTCCTGAAAACCCCAGAATGCACCAAAACAAGTCAGTAATCCTTGCTGCTGGGGAAGCCTTACTGTCAGGGCACATCATCTGCCGTGCGTTGCCTTCCTTTTTGACTTCCCGGTTGGCTGGGATGAGGCTTGGGCGCCTCTGTCATGCTGGACTGCGTGTAGTAAGTGGGGTTTAGGATATTGGGATGCCCAACAGAAAGGCAACTATGTAGGCTTGGGGGGGCTGTATAGGTTTAACTACCTGTTTTTTTGAATGGAGTACAAATGTCCATGTTTGATTATAAATCCTGAAGAGAAATATTAGTCTATTGGTTGTTTCGGTTACGACTTTTGTGTTCAAGTTATGTGCTCAAAATGAAGAGCCTCCCACAATTCATAAGAAAATCTCATTTCTCCTGGTGTTCATGCCCATCTCCAGTGAGCCTTTATTGCTAGTCATTGCATCACCTTGAGAACAGATCTGCCACAAGAGGAGAGAAGATGTAACTAACACAGAGGAGCAGCTCCTCTGTTACAGAATTTAGTGGGTGAGCGGCTTCATTCTGTGGCAGGGACAGCTTTTCTGTTTTATGTGCCAAATGTATCTCTTTGTCTATTGATTTTTTTTTTTTTTTTTTTTTTAGATCAGTCTCAGCGGGGTAGCCTCTTCACACTCTTTCTGAACAATCCTTTAATGGCATTCCTATTTGTCTCTGGATTATCAAGCATGCGCAGAGGATTGTGGGAGAAGTGTCAAGATTACCTTAGAAAAATCAACCGAGATATTGCCCAGCTGCTGACCCACTCCCGATCCATAGGTACGTGCCTGGAGATGCACAACTGAACCCTAGCATGCTGCTTAAGCAGGTGCTGGTTTTTCTTGCTCAGCCTTTCCAAGGGGCAGAATAGTGAATAAGGGAAATCCACGAGAATTCATAGTGCTTTCCCCCAAGTCTCCCTTTTCTTTCTGTATTTTTAATTCTTTAAGCCTTTCTAAACTGAGTTTTCTTTGCCTTCTCTACAGATCAGTCCTTTCTTCAATTTTTTGGGGATGAATTTCTTCGCTTGCTTCTAACAAGATTTATCTTCTGTTCGGCTACTATGAGGATGCACAAAATTTTCCGGGTATGCAGGGATATCTCTCCCTTTGGGAGAGCAGCAATCCAGTGCATGTAGAACTGCACTGCCTCAGGATGGAAGGGTCTTAGGGCTAAGTGTATCACTGTGACTTCAGAAAGATAACTGATGCTCACATGCTAATGCCTGCAGCTTGCACTGAGTCTGTGCCTTTGTATCTCTCCAAAGGCGTGAAGCCTTTGACTCACCGAAGCCTTATTCCTCCACATAAGTAGCAGACACAGTCATTTATGTCACTCTGAACAGCCTTGTCTGCTAGAAAAATTCCTCTTAATAATTCAAGATTATTATTTCTACACAACTGAAAAGGTGTAGAACAAGAATGTAAGAGGAAGCGGGGAGGAGTGGAATGTTATTGCTGAAGTGTATTCTAGTGTGAATGGATTTTGAAAGGTCTTTGAAGTGTAAATGAATAAGCTAAACAGGAAGATGGTATTTTCCCTCCCTGTTGGTTAATGCTGTGCCAACAGTGACGTCTGCTTCTGGATCTACACCATTTTATGTATGTGAGTGTTGGCATATAAACTGCCTGCTCCATTTTAAACACTACAGAAAAAAATAGTTGAAGCACAGAAAGTTACAGAATTCATCTTGTCTAGCTGCAGACATCCCGTAGCTTCCCAGGCCTAAGTTAGCTACCTAGGCTGCTTCGATACCGGGGAAGGAAGCAGGTCTTCTGTTAGTGGGGAGAGATCTGCCCCCAGCGTCTTAGATATTTGTTTTAGGATGAGATGAATCTCCCACTGGAGATGCTTACATGTCTATAGTTTCAAGAAATGAACTCCAGCCTAGTAGGTAAGTATATGTGAAGTCTTTTTGTCTTTTTTTTGGTGTTTTTTTTTTCTTGCAAGGCTTCTGTGAACATATTATTAACCATCTTAGATGAATGAGCATTTGTCTTGCCACTCTGACCATTTCTGAGTCAATGCAAAGGGAAGACTGAAAATGCTAGAATATTTTCTCTCTCTGTGGCATGCTAAACAGATTAGGATACCTCTTAGGTGAAATTGGCTTTTTGCAATCTTCTTTATAAAGGGTGTAAAAATAAATGAATGTCTGATTCTCTTTGTTTTCACTGTCATCTAGCAGGAGACTCGAAATTATCCCGAATCTTATCCTCAGCTGCCAAGAGATGAGACGGTGGAGAACCCTCACCTCCAAAAGCACATTTTGGAGCTGGCTTCCATACTGGATGTCAGGAATGTTTTCCTGGAAAACACCCTCGATGACTATTAAAAGAAACTGTCTTACTGCAAAGGGGTTTCCCTGGCCACAGATTTTGAATGGTGCAGTTTTATAATGTGAAAATCATAAAAGGAAGTACTTGATTTTATTTTTAAATTTAGGACCATTATTTTAAAAAGTAATAATAAACAGCTGTTAGTTTAGCTGTTCCATTCTGTATGGGGTCAATTTTATAAGCAGAAGTTTTCATGTCTTTTAAATGTTAAACTAAAGAATCACTAGAGGTTTATTTCTGGTCTTGTGGCTATCAACCACATTTCCAACAGCTGATCCTAAGCATAGAATTATTATTGGTTACCTTTAGCCCACATTTGTGGAAATCCTTTATTTTTATACAATTTTAAGAAATTGGAAAAAATCAATAGAAAACCAATATTTTATCCCCAAAGAGACTGGATTTGAAATGGTAAAGATGGAACCACACAGTGCAAACCAACAATAGCAATAAAACAGAGTCCTTCATAACAAATATATTTTTTCAGTCTTAGGCAAGTAAGTAGGCAAAACTGTGGACAGTTAAGTTGCATTTGGAGCAGTGGGTTTGAAGTGAAGTTGTAAAGATACTTAATGCTCCTTATAAATTTGACACAGCAATTTTATATATAAAACTTTGTACTGCTGGCCAAGGAGACGATTTACTCAGCTTGTTTGGGTGGATGGTTAGCAGATTACCAAATTACCAAACTAAGAAAGCTAGCCCCCATCTCTCACTGTAACATGGGTCATCTTGCCATTTGTATTGCTGCCACGATTTTCCAGGAGGAGGGGGCATTCTTCATTTTGAGGTACTAGACAGAAATTCTTACATTTCCTGCAGGTGCCATCCCTCCTTTCCGTGTGTGGATGGAATGTGTGGCTCCCAGTGTACCAGTCCCTGACAGGAGCTGAAAGAACGGCCCATATAGTGCCGAGCACGAGCCCCTCCTGTCACTCACTTATCTGACCCGTCTGTGCTGGATCCCTGTGCCCGAGGAGAGATGCTGATGCTCCTCTTGCAGATTCAACAAAGTGGGTGCTGCCGTAACGCCCTGTTAACGTTTTGCACACCCTCCATCGCGTCTCAGTCCCGTCTTTGAACTGGTGAAACCGAGGGGCTGTAATCACGTGTGGCAGCACGGTGGGCTCCCTCAGTCCGAGGGTGTGAAGCAGCGCGGTGGCCTCTGCGAAGGCCCTTGCTGGAGAAGGTGATGCTGGCTGCTGGGGAAGGTGCTTGCCGACTCATCTGGGCTGTCCTGCCAGCCTTGCAGAGCTGGAGGACCTCTTGCAACTCTTGACAGTGAAGGTGGGAGCAAGAAGGAAACGAAAATATTTTAAACTGTTAAATGAAAAGGTCCATTGTCTCTGTTCCATGGGCTGCTAGAAAAGAAAGGAAAGGACAAGTCTGATCGGCGCTTTGATGTTGAACCCCAGCCACACCTCTATTTTTAGGTGAATAAAGCGCAGAACTCGGTGACTACCGTAGTATCACAGCAGGCCCGTTGGCAGTGCTATCGTGCGAGGTGTGCTCTAGGCAGCCGGAATAGCGAAGGGCAGCACGGACAGACCCCGTTCAGCTGAGGAGAGCGCAGGATGGAACAGCAAGAATTGCTGGGGTGTAGCCGGGAAGTTTGCATGAAGGTTCTCTGGAGCTGGGCTGAGGCTTACGCCATCCGTTCTTTTCCCAAGTGTAAAAAAAAAAATTCTGTGAATGCTAGTGTTTGTTCTAAGCAGTCTTGAAGCTGGTCTATTGAGCCCCCACCACTTGGTGCTGCTCTTCTTTGGACTGTGGCAGGACTTCATTACCTGGGACGTGGAGTTTATTTTGAAGAGTGTGTGTTTGTGTGTGTGCATGTGTATTCTAGGCGTCTGTGTGTATATGTACAATACGCATACATCTACTGGCTGGTGTAAATTGTAAATATGTATATATGTATAGGTACTTGTATATGTATTAAAAAAGAATGAAACAGTGCAATGTCTATATACAAAATTTATATATACACACATACGCCAATTTAGGTGCATTCCACGAGGTGTTGCAGATCATTTGTAGTTGTAGTAAAGGTTATGGCTCTTCTGCCACTGTAATGTGCTGTTTCCAGGGACTTACACTTGGACCTTGAAGTAATTCATTAACTGATTGCAGGTACAGGAGGCGTTAGCCAGGGGAGTGAGTACTCCTGTAGGTGTTACAGTGGTAGGATTTATGTATTCTTAACTGTGAAGCTGATGACCTGCCTTTCGTTCTGGTAGGAGGTGCCCAGTTATTAAAACATGGGATTGTACGTAGAAGCTAAAGATACAGAAAGCCTTTAGGGCAGCAGCAAGGGAGAGGTGAGTTCTCTCTCACCCTGCCTGCTATTCCTCCACCAGCAGCGTTCAACTTGCATGGAAAAGGGGAATTTAGTTTTCCCCAGCTCACTGCCTTCCAACCAAATGCTTTTGTTTTGCTTTAGCTTTTTTGCTTTGCTGAAGCTGTTCTCATTTTGGTTCTGTCTATCTGGAAAAGAGTATGCTATTTCTAAGCATAGGAGTGTGGGCTGGTGAACCTCTGTGGGACGTTGGTTGTTAACTGACTGGGAAAGCGTTGGTGGACCCAGTCTTCATTTTAGCAGGGCTGAAACGAGGAGCCCTTGCTTGTGATCTGAGGGGCTTCTAGTCTACTTTGCAGCCCTAAGAGGAGGTTCTGTTGCTTGTTACTAAGCTTGATCTAATCATTGGAGAACACACTTTTCAAAAAACAAATCAAAAACCCTGAAGAAGCTAGAATGTAGGAGAATATAAGGCCTTGAAAATTATTTCAGAAGTTGAACTTGTGGTGACTGTCCAAGTCAAAAATTCATTTTTGAGGTCCCTCATTCTCTTCTTACCTACTGAGCTTTTGTGCAGGAGGTACGCTGCTGGCAGGGATAGTCAAAGGTAAAGATTTCACTCCTGTTGTGTCAGTAGGAGTACAAAATTGTACTTTGTAAGCAAAAGGCCGATACCCTCCATCTGCTCTAGCTGTAGATAGGATGAGTATCTGGTCTTGGATCTTGAGCCAGCCCCCTCCCTTCCCACCCAAAGCAACTGCATTCAAGATGAAAATATTGATATTTTCCCCTCCAAGTAAAAGCTTGTCTTGTTTGAACTTACTAAGTCATTCTAAACTTGTGCTACTGTGTGCTGTGTGCTATGGTCGTAGGTACCTTCTCGATGTATGCTTGTATGTACTGAAGAAAAATCTGGTTAATGTATCTAGCAGTCCTCAGTGTGGAAGCGAAGCAAAGACTGAACCATTTTTAAGTGAGAAGAGAACAAATCCTTTCTTCTCAGGCCTAATGCCTTCCCTCTTGTCTCGCTCTCCCTTTCTTCATATATCTTTACTGCTTGTGTTAGCGGAGTAGACTTGCCACCACTGGGCAATACTGAATTAAAGGGGTAGATTCTGTAGGAGCTGGGGTGAACGTGTCCTCACTGGACGACTTCTGCCCAGCTCCCCACCTCCTGCACGCGGGATGTCCAGGTGAATCCTGCTCCCACAGCAGGCACCTCTGTTTGTGCTCCTGTTCCAACTGGCCAAGTTACTGCTGTTGCCTTTTGTTCTTTCCCCTTTGACTTCTCAAAATAACAATGATGGGGGAATACAGGGTTATGAGTCCTTAGTGCTCTGGGTTTTAATTACTCTCAGGATGCGATGTGTCACTTTGCTTCATGCACAAGCTAAATGGAGCACTAACTTCTCCAAGCTGTGCAAACCAGACTTGCTCCCTGGAGTGTTTTCGTGAGAAGTGTCCAGACGGTTTGATTGTGTAGTTCATGAGAATAATATCTGTCAAGTCAGGACTTACTAAACCCCTCAAGGGTCTTCCCCAGGGAGATGTGCAGAGATGTCTTTTAAGGCTCATAGGAAATAGAGGAGTGGGGGGACAGGAAATTAGGTTTCAAATAATCATCTTCAAAAGCTACAACTTCAGTGGCTCTGGTCAGGCTTGTCCTCTAAGGACGGGATGAAAGTCCTGCTCCAAGATCCATCCCTGCCGTGCTGTTGTGAAGCACCACCCCTGCCCCGCCGCCGCCTTGTGCTGTGACTCCATGCTGTGCTTCAAGTCTGCTTTTTCCTGAAAGCTAAAAAGCTTAGAATCTGTCTGAACAACTTTTTTCGTCTTGAGGCTTTTGCAAAAGTTTTATCTATGTTAGGTTCCTCAGTAACTGTTCTGACTACAGCTCACCAGTGATAGCAGTGGCGGAGCCCGTCCCATGTTAAGCGGCTGCTCGGTGTCGGGAGCTGGCGGCTGCTGCTGCTCCTGGGCCTGAGGCAGCTCTGCAGGCACTAACAGCAAGAGGAATCTTACAAAAAGGGAAAAGATCTGATCTACAGAGCTGAAAACTGCTCTGTGCCAGTCGGTAACATTAGACTGGGGGCAGCCAGCCACCCTGTGAGGGACACTGGCGCAGAGGACAGGGACGAAGATCTCCAGAGCAGAGACTGTACATTCCTGAGGTGGCTCTCTTGCATTTTTACTATCTTTGACTTTTAGAGCAATACTGTTTCTGTGACCAAATGTATCGCAAGTGCTTTGAAGATCTGGATGTCCACAGGCAGAGCAGAGGAGGAACGCATCAGACACATGTATCTGCTTTGTATTTAAGAGTGAAAGTAAACCACTTTTTTTTTTTTCCTCCCCTCCAAACCATTTCTCTGCCAAGACAGAGGAGATTTAGTTCAAGATTTCTGAATTTGACAGATCGTTTGGGGGATTAAGGAGCGTCTCTGAATTCCTGTTGACTTATTAATGTGCCAGATGCACACATAGATGTTCTGCTCTTAAAGATCCTGGTTTCACTGAGAGTGGACTTCAGTGCCACTCGCTGGCCCAAAGGAGCCCCTGAGCAGTGCGGGTCGCACCACATCCAGAAGCAGCAGCTGCTCCTTCAAGAATAAAAGCCTGTTGTGAGTATCTGCCCCATTGACTTCGCAGATTTCTCGTGGCACGTGTTTATTATCACTTCTCAGCTGTAAGTGACATGTTGGGAGCAGGATTCTGCCTCATGCAGGCTAAAAAGCACAAGTTGCTTCTGCCCTGGCCCCGGGCTCAGCGGGAAGGACAAGGGGAAGGCAGGGGGGAGAGGGGGAGGCGTCCTGGAAATGCAGAGAGGAGCTGTGGCTCCGTCCAGCCGCGGGGGTAAAAGGAGCGTTCAGCCTCTGCGAATCAGATTATTTATTACCAAAAGTAATTTTATAGTGAATTGGTTTAAAGTTATTTTACAGCCATGTGCCTGTATATCGTATTTTGGTAAGAACAGATATTTTACTTAAAATATATAGAGGTATATAAATAAACTTTTTTTGGAGCAAATAGACTTTTTTTTTTTTTTGCAAGGGATCTGTACCTCGCCAAAGCAATGTAATACCAGAACCTATTCTGCCATTGTTGTCGGTGTCTTTGGGAGGAAAGAAGTATGTTTGTATTCCTGCTAGAAATTTCGGGGGAAAGTAAAAGCCACGATGAAATCGCGAACTGTTCTTACTCCGCTTCAGCCCTCGCCCCTTCCCTTTCCCCTCGGTTCGCGTCAGGAGCAGCACCCGCCCGGCCGGGCCCGCTCCCCGCTGCCTTTTCCCGTGACTTTCGCGCAGATTTCTGTACGCTTCTGTTCCCGTCGGCGGCCGCTCGCTTCCCCGGTCTCCCTCCGGTTTTGTTGTGTACGAGCCGTTTGTTGTTCCCCTGGCGGGGGGGCCGGGCCGGGCCGGCGGCGGCTCCAGGCCCCGCGGAGGCCTCTGCTGCTGCCCCCCCCCCCCCCCTTCCTCCGTGTATTCCTTGGCTGTTGTCAGAACTACTTTACCCTTCCGGCCCTGTTGAAGGAGTTTGCAATTAATAAACTGTGGCAAATGCTTGTAACGAGGCGGCTGGTCCGGTCCGGGGGTTGGCGGCGGGAGGGGCGGGGGGAGCGGGGCCGGGCCCACCCGACTGCGCCTGCGCGGCGGCACCGCCGCTTCCGGCTGCGCGGCACTTCCGGGTCAGCGGCGCCAGGGGAGCGGCGGCGCCGGGCCGGGCCATGGGCGGTGAGGGGGGGCCCGGCGGGACGGGACGGGGCTGGGCCGGGGAACCGCGGAGGGCGGCGGGGAAGGGCCGGGCCGCAGCGCTCGGCCGGGGGCCGCGGGGGAGCGGCGGCGAGTCCCCGGCCGCCTCAGGGCAGCCGCCGCCGCGGACCGGCCTGGCGGGGACCGACCGAGCGACCCGCCGGGGACGGACCGGCCGCGAACTGCCCTCGCTCTTGGGTGCGGGCCGGGCTGCGGAGACACCCCCCGCCGCCCTGCCCACGGCGCCCGCAACGGGCGCCGGCCCCGGCCGCTGCCCCTCCCGGCGGGGCCCTGCCGTGCCGCTGAACGCTGTCGCGATTTGGGTTGGTTTGAGGCTTTTTTTTTTTAAAAGGGTTATGCTCTGGGTGACTCTCTGAGCGTTTTATAACGGGTGTGATATTAAAAAGCGTTGAGTTATCTTTAAATGTTCAATACGGGTAGAAATTTTTAGTGTGGAAACCATATGTCTTTAACTTGCAGGTACTGTTAGGCTACGAAGGCTGTAATGGAACTAGAAATGCAATAAAACAGTGGATGAGGCACAAAATTAAATCTCAGCATCTCGAAGCTTTAAATAGTGTCAGTGTATTAAATATATTGGAGGTAGTGGCATTCAGAGTACCTGGATATTTCAGTGCCCTAGAGCAGTAAAATGTTTGCGAAATTGAAGAAGAAGATCGCAGAAGAGGCAGCTATTGCTCCCAGACCAGGAGGAGCCGCCAGGATACCCAGGTCTGTCAGCAAGGAGTCGATCACCTCCGTGGGAGCAGACTCTGGAGACGACTTCGTAAGTCACACCTCGCTTTGAGCTTTGATTTCTCTTACAGCGTTTCTCTTATGACTTTACAGACAACCCCTTTAACTCTGGTGTATGAGCTGAATATGTATTGTGGTGTCCTTGCAGGGGTACATCTTAATGCATACATGAATCATTAGCTTGAATAAACTTAAATCACAGGATGGTTTGGGTTGGAAGGGACCTTAAAGCCTATCCAGTTCCAGTCCCACCCCCCTGCCCCAGGCAGGGACACCTTCCACTAGCCCAGGTTGCCCAAAGCCCTGTCCAACCTGGCCTTGAGCCTTCCAGGGAGGGGGCAGCCACAGCTTCTCTGGGCAACCTGTGCCAGGGCCTCCCCACCCTCACAGAGAAGAATACTGAAGAGAAAATGTTTGTGTGTTAACTGTAGTAGTTACCAGGAGGCTTATATTCCCGTGTAAATATGGGTTACAAAGCTATCTCAATACAGAACACTGTTAAACAGATGTAAAATATTGACTGAAGCTGTAGTACCATCTAAGATACCTATTTGTGAAATTAATTACTGAAGCAGCAGGAAAGCGAGCTGGTTAGCTGTCCTCTTGCTGCAGACCTGCGTTTACCTCTTGTCCTCCAGGTACTCCTCCTACTCGAGCGTGTTGTTTATGTCACTGCCGAGTACGTCTGAGCAGTCTTGTTGCGCTCAAAACGATCACGGTTCCTCCAATGTCTGGTTTAAACTCTCTTTCATTATAACGTGTTGCTTAAGCAAGCGGTATAATTCCAGGAGCGTATGGGTTAAGTGAAACCCTGTAATGCTCCGGCACCGCTGCCCCTTGATGGCTATCATATTTTTGAAAACCTGGATTAAGACACAGTGTCACACCGCCGTTGGAGCCCACAGCACCCGCTGTCTTGCAGCAAGTCGCTTCGTTGTTTTGTTTAGCTGTCTGCAAAATGGAGAAGTTATTTACATAGTTGAGTTCTAACTCATTTTTTCTGAAGCTCAGCTGAAATTCCGGTTCTCTTAAGCAGAAAGTTGGAGCCCCTAATGTTTAAATACGTTTTACAATGGAAATCTATTAGTCTTGTGTATTTCTGAAATTTTTCTCCACCTAACAAATTCTCATGTAGACGTTTCATTTACTGTCTTGCGAGTTTAGAGAACAAATATTGATGGTAGCTGAATTCTTGAGTAGTTCTCAGAAAACCTCTGAGAATTAGTTGTTTTAGCAATATTCATTTAACTGATCTTAATATTGATTTTTATGAGCCAAAAGCCCCAGAGAGCCTCCTAAGTCAGTTATGCAGTGGATTTTGCGTGGACAGGCCGTTGCATGGACAGACTACTGCGCCGGGGCTTAAGCGAGCTCGTCCCATGTGAAGAGCGTTCCTGTTTCTTTTCTACTTAGTTTTTCAAAAGACTTTCGCTTTGACCCATCCTGAACCCTGTACTGCAGAGCCCGATTTCCCCCTCCTTAGTCGTTCTATTTTGTCATCTCCTCAGTGACCGTTTTGAACAAATCGTTTTCAGCTGGAGCTTCCTGTAAAAGCGTTGTGTTCATGGCACAGGCCAGCGTGGCAGAGCTGACTATTTAAGCCCTTACTGTTTTTCTTCTTCAGCGTTTTTTACACATTCTGCTGTGCTAGTACAACATTCCCTTTTATGTGAAAAACTGAAGCATTATTCTGAAGTGAGATAGTGTTTATTATCATAGAGTTAGTATATGGCAGGATCACGTTTTTCTGAATTTTATAAGTTATGCGAGTGTTGTTTTTCTACCAAGGCTTCTGATGGAAGCAGCTCTAGAGAGGATCTTTCATCCCAGTTGTTCAGAAGAAATGAACAAATACGAAAACTGGAGGTCAAGCTGTCTGGTAGGTGTCTTGATACATATAAAACCCTATTACTTTAGAACATATTTTCCTTTGAATTTAAGTGTTTTAATTTATTAAAAATACGTGGGTTTATGGGTTTTTTTTTGAAAATTGGTTTGTAAGAACCCGTTGATTGTCATCTAGGTAGCATCCAACATAACTGGTTTTTTATAAACATGACTGACTTTTCTGCTGATTTCATGACACATTTTATGTGATTCGTTTGAACAGCTGGGATAGCTTTCTGTCCCCATGCTTCAAATAGTGTCTTTCCCCACTTTCATTTTACTTATTCTCTATACGTAATGGTTTGTTTCTCTTAGGGTCTGAGCTTTCTGATGTTGCCAGTAACACACTGCTGTCCTTAAAGAAGTGAACTTTGCAGTGAAGAAAAAGCAAAGGATTCAACATAAAACAGTCTTCAGGGTTTTTTTCTTTCTAAGATACACCTTGTTCTGTAAAGCTGTAGTAAGGGCTCTGCTCTGACCCTGCTCTCCATCCCTGTCGTGTGGAGTGGATCAGAATAGGCTAAAGTGTTACGCTGCTGCTTCCCAAAGCTCACAGGCGGCCTTGGAAAATAAGGAAAGGTTATAGTCAGCTCAGGATTATTTTAATTTATTCTGGAGACTTACCAGGCTCCTGTTCAGTCAAGAAAATATAGGATTCAGAGATGATTTCACATTGTGATTTGAAGGGTAAAGTGTTCACCTGTTTGTGTAAGGTAAACTTAAAAGTGCTGGTTGGGGCTTAGTGCGCGAGAGGAAAGCTCTAAGTATTGAGAGACTCGTGCAAGCAGCCTAATCAGCAAGGAATTCCTCCTTTCCATTGTGTATAAACTTCTCCAAGGTGCGTGTGGATTCTGTTTTGGCTTTTTGTACCTGCCTGCCGTGTCACTTATGCTCGGCTGGCACGGCGGGGCGAGGGAGCCAGGCCGTCAGGCCGGCGGGAGCTCGGCCTCGGAGGCGCTGCGTGGCTGGAGCAGCGAGCAGCGTGGATCGAGGGTGCAGGTGGCTGTGAACTGCCCCATCCTCGCGCCCCCAGCGAGAGACACCTCGGTTAATTAGGTTGCTGTTCCTGAGTGAGGTCAAAGTGGGGATAGTTCTGCAGGCTCCGGAACTGCCCGTCTTTGTGACTGGCACACCCAGGCCAGGTCCTCCTGTTTGTACCAACCATTTTCCCAAGGGTCAGTGCAGAACTATTTGCTTGTGTTCATTGTTGTGGTCACCCAAGTTTTCCTCAGCAGGAATGATTTTCTGATTGAGAAAATCATTGTCGTTTTCCACTCATCCTTTTTTCTTTTTTTTTTTTCTTTTTTTTTTTTTTTATAAAAATTTCCTTCCCCAATGTCTGTTTATTCCTGGTCTGTGCCTCTCCCTCCTCACACAAGATTATGCTGATCAGATCCGAAACTTGCAGAAGATAAAAGAGAAGCTTGAAAATGCATTAGAAAAGCATCAGGATTGTACGTACTTCTCTTTTTCCTTTTTGGTTTTTAAGTTGAAAATTGTTACGGTTGGAAGGAAACGGGTTTGATGTACGGGTGTTTTAATCATTTCCTTTCAAACCGTGCACCTCTCGGTGATGAAGACTTAGAACACAAGTTCTTTTCCTTATTTACAGCTTAAAAAGCAGCAGTAGTGTGTTGGCTGTTGAACAAAGTAGTTGTTGTACTCCTTTTGCCAAATTTGGGGCTAACATGCAGGAGAGACCTTTGTTATAACGCAGGAAGGAACAGTATTTCTATCTTCTGTTATTTCTGGCATTTGTCCAGTGTGCAAGCAGTGTGAGGTAAGAAGTGGCACAGTGTTAGTGCTGGAGAGTCAAGATGGGGCTAATTACTTGCAGAAGCTGCTCTTTAAAGTTATAAATAACTTAGAGAAAATTGAGAAGCAATTTCGAAAGATGAGTTTTTAATATAGCTGGTGATTCTCTGTTGATAGCCTCCATGAGGAAGTTCCAGGAGCAGAATGAAGCTCACCAGGCCAGTCGAGCCAAGATGGCTGAAGGAATGGCTTTGGCCTTAGAAAAAAAGGACCAGGTAAGAGCTTGAAGAACTCAACTTTTGACTGTGGGGATCTGAGGGCATGACCTTGATGGTTTAAGCAGGTGCGGCCATTAAATAAAATAGCTGTTCAGCATTGTGTGTGTGTAGCACGCCAGCCTTGAGGAAGGCAGGCAGTGTGGAGCTCAAATGCCAGAAATGGTGTAGGACTTGTCGTTGTTCTGACTGCTTTTAAAAAGAGCCCACAGCGATTTCTAATGAAAGGTAAAGCTTGCACTTGTGTTTGCTAAGGTTCAACTGCAGCAGACCTGCTGTCACTTCTATTTCATTTTACTTGCATAAAGCTTATGTATTCAGTAAATGATTCCTCAGCCTTTATATATTAAAACACTAGCTGTTACTTTTCTTTTGCTGATTATTTTTTAATCATTATGACAATTTAGTATCTCTGTTAACAATACAATATTATTTTTTTTTTACCATAATTGCTGTCCTTGAAGGTCTACAAATTGATTTTGATTTTTTTCTCCTTTCTTGTTCAGGAGTGGATGGAAAAACTGGGTCATGTTGAAAAGGTAATTAAACTTTGGTTGGCTTTTTTTTTTTTTTTAACATGTCTGTCTGTGTATTTGTAAACACCAGCCTGCACACTTCCTACAGCTCAACTCTGTTCAGCCCTTTTTATTATTTGATCTTTGTTCAGTGGGAGAGGCCAAACATTTGCTTTTGTTACCAGCCCCAATGCTTCAGGAGATATTTCTGGAATTATTTTTCAGTGGGGAAGTAGAGAATGACGGGTTGTGATGAGAAAGATGTACTTCTGTAAGGTGGAACAATAGTTTCTTTTGTTACAGAGGAGGCAGCTGGGATGCAGGAGGAGGTAGTGACTTCGTCTGAGGTCTTGCAGTAGGTCATCAGCTTCATAAAATAAATGAAACTATGTGGTAGGGATTTTTTTAATACAGGATTTCAGTCTTGTAGTTGTTCAGCTGTTTCACTTAGTCTCTTTTAAAGTATCTCTGATTATGAAGACATTAAACATGCTACCACTTGCTCTCCGTTTTTGAAAGTTCCGTTAGGTGATCATTGGCTGTATTGTAATGAATATGGATTTTTTTTTTTGAGATTTTTGAAGTTCAGTGATTTGCTCCACATTGCCTACTGTGACATGAATGTGGAAGAGTTTTTCTAGTTCTGCATGTAGCACCATCAGAGAGCCTTATAGCTGCAAGACACTCCTATTGATTTGCAATGAGCATACAGATATTCTTGGATTCCTTTTGTTTCTGTTGATTTATCAGGAAAAAAAAATGCTTGAAACACAGTTACGAGAAATAAGGGAGCAGAGTTTGAACCTTTTTCAAAAAAGAGATGAAATTGATGAGCTGGAGGGCTTTCAACAGCAGGAAATCGCCAAAGTTAAACACATGGTAAGAATTTATTATTTTAAACTACTTTTTTTCTTTCCTAAAATTTCTGTCAATGTCGAGTTAGTGGTGGCTCTGCAGTAATTTTTTTAGCCTTTATGCTTGTATACAGTCTTGGTCAGTGTCAAAATCCTAACAGTAGGTACACGCCTACAGTGTTACATAGTTCATTTCCACAGTGACTTTTGTGGGAGTTATTTATTATCCCATTTAATTCAGCTCGTAACTTCATCAGAAAGACAAGTTTCAATGAGAAGGCTTTATCAGTATTACTGGGTCATCTGTATTGTTAAAGATAACGTTCTAATATGCAGCTTTTGAAAAAGGAAGAATCTCTGAGCAAAACAGAGCAGGAGCTAGAGGTGTGCAGTCGAGAGCTAACCCGCACTAAAGAGGTGCTCCAGGACGCCACCAAGGAGTCATCGGGCCTGAGGAGGGATCTTGGGGAGCTGCAGCAGCGGTGCTTGGAGCTGGAGGCACAGAGGTACGGGTGTTTGATGAGGAGCAGGGGGGGCAGTTCCCCGTCACTTTTACTTCATGCCCAGCTCTGTCTTTTTGGGAGAGTTTGTATATGTGGTGAGGTGGCTGAGTAATTGCTTCTGGAATGCCAATGTGGATGTGAATGCCAAGTTTATATGTCTTGTCAAGCCAATTAAAGTAGTACTTGTGTAGGGCTTTGCAAGCTTGTTATGATTTCTTTTTTTCATAGTTTGAATGCTTAACTGTTACTTTTTTTTTTTTTTTTTGAAAATGTATAATCAAGCAGTGACTGGGTTTAGGACAAGAAAATCTTGGTGCTGCTTAGTCCATTTTCATGAGCAGCGGAATTATCTGCTAAAGATTATTTTTCTGGAACAGCGTGTCACCTTTTTTTATTCTCTTTCTGTGAAGAGATGAACTAGTGACAGCTGAGACAAATGCAGAAAACAAGATCACTGCTCTGGAGTTAAGAGAACAGGAGCTACAAACTGTCATTCAGCAGCTTTCTGTAGACTTGCAAAACGTAAGTTTCAGTTAAGTGAGATTTGATTCAAAGAATGTCTTGTCTGCAGAAGTTAGATTACATATCAGTTACGTGGTTTTGGAAGTTGAAGTTTCAAAGCAAGTAATTTCTCAAAATTTTTAGGCGCGAGTTGCTGGTTCTGGTTGTGAGAAGAGACTGGAAGTGTTACAGGTGGAGCATGAATCTCTGAAGGTGGAATATGAACAACACAAGCAAAAGGTTAAGTGTTTTCAGATACATCTGCTATTGGCTGGTGTAAAGGTGTACATTTGGGTAATGCACTGAGAGTTTGAAATGTGTGTAGAAAGTGTTTTAGGATCATATTGTCTTTTCAAATAAGACTTTTCTAATGACACTTCTGATAGTCAAACCACAATGGATTAGCTGAAAGCTTTGCTACAAAAAAAGATTCTGTGATTTCTTGTTCTCACAGATGACTTTTGAATTTGCTGAGAGAAATAAACTTACTGAACAACTACAGGAAAAAGTGTCTTCCTTGGAAAAAAAGCTAGAAAGAAATCTTTCAGGGGATGAACATGTTCAGGAGCTACTCAAAGAGGTAACTACACGTTTGTAGACTGCTTAAAAGTGCAATCTTAGATTTTATTTTTTTTTTTTAGGACATACTTTGCTTCTCGCACATGGAAAGAATGTATGGTGGTGTGATGCAGGCACGTTTGTGCCGTCAGTGTGTGCTGGCACGTGGTCTGTGCTGGGCAGGGTTGTGCGGTGACTGCGTTGAGCCTGTTCATGTCACTATGGCACTGATGTCTCTACTGGCCTTTCTGCATTGTCTGTTTAGGCAACGCATCTGGCTGCTTGGAAGCAAAAAAGCAGCTTTTTAACATCCCCACAGGAGGTAGAACAGCTTGAAAGTTTTACTGGTTAATCTTTACAGAGAGCAGTGAACACTTGTTCCTGTTCTTCGTGTTCTGTTGGCATGACTTGCAGAGCATTGGGACAGGGAGGGGAACTGGTTTTGCACACAAGTGTACAAACAGAGTGTTGTATATTGACAGCTTGAGCCTCAGAAGTGTTGAGAAACAGCTGAAAACCAAAAGAACTTTGCTTTGGTTAATGCCCCTTCTCTCATTTCTTCTCGATCTCTTTCTCAAGCACTGATGCTCCTGTTCAGAATGGGCTTGGGGCAGTGTTTGCCCAGCTGGGTCTTGGGGAGACAAGGGCAGGTATGCTCTTCCTTGGTCAGGCCCGCCTACAAGACACATCAACTCCATGTTGCTATGATAAAAAAACTTGGCTTAGTAAATTCGAACCAGTTTAAAGTCCATGTAGGGGTACTAAAACGTTTTGGAAAGTAACGAACATAAGTAGCGAATGTTTTGCCTTCTTTTTGTGTTTGCTGTGATGCAGGAGAAGTTAAGCTTTGCAAAAAAAAATTTTTTTTAATCCCTTAAACTTGGCCTGGGTTAGAAAATTATGACCTAGCTGCTGATCAGAGTTTACACCTGGATCATGATAGGATGCCAGTGAACTTCCTGTTCTTAATATTAATGATGTCACCCCCAGGGCAGCATGATCCATGGAGACCCTGTGCAGTACCAGCAAACTTGCTGGTTCCCAAGAGCAGAGCTGTATTGCACATCAAAATAACTGTTCCATTTTAGTTTGACCTTAATGAAATAACAAGAAAAATCTTCATTTAAAACCCCCACCTTATCTCTTTGTCCATCCTTCCTCCTGTTCCTCATCTGAATGTAATCTTCAGAAAGCTACTCTAGAGCAGAAACTGGATGAAACCAGGCAGCAGGTCCTAACAGACAGAACGCATCACGCTGAGGCTGTGAACCAGTTGGAAACACAGGCAAGTATTTTCTTATTTCACTACAAATTCCCTCTGTTCCCAGCCTCTTTATGCCCTGTACCTCCTCCCCTCACTGCACTTGTGCTCTCAGCCAGAGGTGAGACTGCATCTCACATTTAGTCTGATCGATCAATGTCTCTGGTCACCTCCCCGCCTTTGGTGCTGGAGAAGGGCCTGAGGGTTATGGAGTTGGGGATTTCGTGCGTATCCTAAGAAACAAATAGCTGAAGTGCAGCACTGCTGGGGGTAGTGGTGTGGTGAAGAGTTCTTAAAAGCAGCATGTGTCAAGTAGGCAGTCTCTCTGTGGTCGTGTGGGTTTAACGTACCTTACTGGGTCATCCCCCATTCTGTACATTTTTTCTGATAATGTAGATGCCAATGGATAAGGAGTTTAATGTATGGTTGTATTTTAGAATAAAGAACTGGAACAAAAACTACAGATTGCAACAGAAGCATTGAAAAAGAGCGAAGAAGCAGCTGCTGAGCAGGATCTGAAGATCCAGAAGTTGGTGAGTATCCAGCATGGTGGGACCAGCTCAGCCTTCAGCATCTCCAGAGACACTCACTTCTCTGTGCTTGTTCCTTATTCAAGTGTGTTCTTGCTGTTTGTCTCCTCAGCTGGTGTCTGTCTGTGAGTACGGGACGCTGCTGCCCAAGGAATAGTGTTGCTTCAGTTGGAGCATGTGTCTCATGGAATGGCGTCCGATTCTTGTCAGAGCTTCAAAATGCCATTTTATTAATGTTGTGTTCTTATTTCTCTTAAGCAGACTGATCTAGAGGATGAAAGAAGAAAACTGCAGCAACAGATTTTAAGTGAGAAACATCAGTACGATCAGAAAGTTACTGGGCTGGAGTCTCAAATTGCTGCACTGGAAGCAGCTTGGGAATTTGATAAAACAGCTACTCAGCACAAGATCGTAAGTACAGAAACTGTTCAGGGGGCCATGTGAGTCTTCACAAAATGATTTTAACGTGGCTTGCAGACCTTGTCTGAATGTTCTTATGCAGCACTCCTAGCGTTAGAAGATTTCATATGTTGAGAAACTAAATAGGAACAAAGCATTTGATGTGTTTAATTGTTTAAACAAAGCACTAGAATAAATTTTTCTTAGTATTTAAGCAATCTTTATTTTACAGAGCCAGTTGGAAAAGGAAAATGAAAATCTCAATGGAAGCAGAGAAGAGTATGAGAGCTCTTTAAAAAAACAAGAGTCTGAATTAAACAGGCTAAAGGTAAGGGCTTCTCTGGTTAGTGATGGTTAAATGCAGCAGCAGCTTTGGGAAACAGTTAACAGCAGAGGGTGTTGCACTCTCAGTGCTCAGAGACACGTTCAGGTTGCATGAACTTACAGCTGGAAATGCTCTTTGGTCCTCAGCAGAAACACGTTTGAGGAGCATTACAGATGGCTGATCCTTTCTGAAACAGAATGCTTGGGTCTGCCTAAATCAGGCAGAAATAACACGTTCCTGTATTGTCAGGCATGAAGAGCTCTTAAATCCTGTTAGCAGTAATGAATACAGAATAGTTCAACATCAAATTCCACTCATAGCATTCGAAACAAAAGTTAAAAACTTAAGTTGGTCAGGTATTTACATCTTATATTCAGTCTTTTGACTGTAATTTTAGATCATTGAAAGTTTTTTCTGTAGCTGCTCTTGGACGCACAATTGGAATAAAGATCAGTTGTGGGGAGGAGCTACTTCTTTGTAATACAGACTTCAAGCTAAAAGACCTTTTAAGCATTGGATATGTTTGGCCTCTTACATCAGTTCTGTGTTGCTCCTACATGTGCAGACAGCAGCAGTAAAACACAACAGTAACTCTCATTTGGAAGTGTAAATCATGGTGTGTCAGAACACCCATATATTCCATGCCAATAGATTTGGGTTTAAAGATGAGAGACTGACCTGATTTTAGTTGTCTCAAGTAACCTCTGAATTACTTTGGGTTTGCAGAGTGAATTGAGCAGCAGAGAGACTGTCAGTGTTGAAATTGCCAAAGCGTTGGAAGAAGCACGAAAACAGAGAGAGGAATTACAGCAGCAGGTTGGTTAATACTGACAGTCTAAAATATATTTCGGTGCTCCCCACCTTGCACAGACCAGACTGCGTTTGGATTTAATTATCATAACAGTCAGGAACAGTAATCAGAATCACATCCTCAGCGTGCAAGGCAGCAGTGGTTGCCTTGGTAAACCTGAAGTTTCAGGGTGTCTCTGTAAATACCTGCACAGGGATGTAACCAACCGTGGCGAGTTACTCCACTGGAAGAGTGTAAAATGCTGCTGACTGCAAAGTTTGGGATGTTCATAAGTTTGTAGGCTTAAGAGTTATAGCAGGGCTTGGAAATTCAATATGAACAGGTGAGGGGAAGACGAGGCAGCAGCTCGGCGTGAAGGTGACTGGTATTTCAGAGCCCTTTAAGATGGTGTGTAGTCCCTGTGGCCGGCCGGCCTGAACCAGCTGCAGTTTGTTTTAAAGAAACCTGTTTGTCCTGTTGTTGTCCTTCGCCAGGCTTCTGTCACAGCTGTGTCCCTCTGAAGCACAGCAGCTGTGAAATCGTAAATCGCCTCATAGGGAGGAGGTTGTATCCAGCAACCAAATGTAAATTCTAGGTAGTCTTGTTTTCTCTTATTAAAAATGGTTGTGGTGGGTAATCTGAGCTCGTGTTTGCTTGAGCTGGGAACTGCCAGCTGAGCAAGTCTGACTGAATTTAGTCCCATCTTTTGGTTTCTTTATTCTTCTGGGTCTGCTGCAGACCTTGCCTGGTGGTGCTGTCAGTGGGAGGGTGTTGGTGGTCTGTGGTTCCGGGGGTGGCTGTTGCACAGCTGCCACCTGCAGGTCACTGGGGGGTTGTCGGTGGCACAGGGGAGTGTTGGAGCTCCTGCAGCATGCTGACCTCGGTGCTTCGTAAGAAGCTAGGCCTCGCAGAGGCGATGCCTCCTGTGAGTCTCTGGAGAGATCACAGACACGTGACAGTAACACTGCACAAACCACTTTGTCAAGGTGGTGTAATGGCGAGCGTGGAGCTCAGGCCAGTTGTAGGCACCAGCCCCCGCCTTTGTCACTGATACAAGAATTCTCCTCCTGTCCTTCCCATAAAAAAAAATTAATTCTGAACCTCTAAGGTATGTTGAAATCTTGCAGTGCCCTTTTCTATTTTTATATCTTTAATGACTTCTGTTTGTTTGCTTGCCTGCTTTGAAGGTTTCACATCTGGCTTCCTTAGTAAAGGAAAAAGACCAGCTGATTGATGAAAAACGTGACATGCTTCTAAAACAGAAGGAAGAACTAAACCAACTCAGTCAAGGTTAGACCGAATGAGCCTACTGTATCCCAGAGAGCTTTATCTAAGTACAGTCTCCAGTTCTGATAAATTGTAGTAATTCTAGATTTCTCTTCCCTGTTTAATCTATTAGAATTGTCAGAATCTTGTATCCTTCAGTAACAATTGGACAGTCTCTACTGCATCCTTAAAAACAAAACTAATTTTTTAAATCAAAGTCTTATGTTTATACACCATAAAATAACAAATCTCGCTGTTCTTTTTGTAAATTATTCTTCTGTGCAAAACATGAAATAAATGGTACAGATCAAAAGCTGCTACTTCATCAAACCGATACTCCACAGTCACACTAAAACATGAAGTGCAGTCGTCTTCGGTCAGTTCCTGACCCCACCCTGTCTGTCTTGTGTCTTGCCATTATTTAGGAAGGGAGCAAAGCTGGAGCCTTGTGCTGCACCGTTCCGTTGGCTGCCCATGTGCCTGTAGCCTTTTGGGCCAGCTAGCCATGTGCCAGTAGCCATTTGTGCTCACAGCTCAGCCCCAGGTGTGCCTGTGCAGTCCCAGCACAAGCCACACAGACTTTTGATGGGGGTCTTTAGGAGCAGGGCTAATTGATAATTAAGTATTAGAATCACCCTGAGTTTCAGACAATTAGGCTGCTCCTTTGCAAAAACGTGCACCTGAGCTTGGGTGGCTTAAATTCCATTGTCTGTCTGTCTGTCTGTAAAGACAGAGCAAGACAAAAAGGGTTGGGATTTACTGTCACTGTAACTTGCTTTGTTTAAGAAAAACAATTAAGCTGCCCTTTGGTTCAGTGGACTGATCTAAGCAGGTCTCTCCCTCCTCAGATCACGAAGCTGTGTTGCTGCAGATGCGCCAGCTGCGGGCTGACGTAGAGGCAAGTAACAGCCGAGCCGTGGAGAAAGAAGAAATGGCGAGGAAAGAAGTTGATGAGTTGAAGTTGCAGATCCAGGAGTGCCTCTTGGCCAGGGAACACGAGAAAAATGTGAGTGCGGTTGCAAATCTGATCTGTTGGGACTCGTCAGGGAGATGAGTGGGTGTGCAGGAGCCCCCCGGCTCCGTCACGCCCGGCAGTGGCTGCTGGAGCTGTTCACCCGGGCAACCTGCTCGTGACTGCAACACCAGCCCTGGACACCACCACTATTTGTTGTTCCCTGTCTTCCGAAAGAAAGCTGTTTCCTGTCAGATCTGTGACTGGTTTAGGAAAGAAAACCCCTATTTTATTTAACTCATAAAACACCTTGAGAAGAACCATTATGAATCCAGTGAGACCCAGAAGCAACAACGAGGGCAATGAGGGATGTAGCCAGCTGGGTGGCCACTACTGCTTTCTGGTTTAAGAAAGCAACCACCACCCCCCCAAAAAACAACCCAGAAGAAGTCTGGCTTTCTCCCTGGGGGGTGTTCACAGACTGTAAATGTTGTGATATCTCTCCAATCCACTCTTTTCATTTTTATAGGTTTCAGAGCTAGAGGAATCAATGAGAGCCTTGAACAACAAGCACTCCCGTTCTCTGGAAACCCGCGTGGTGGAACAGAATGGGGAGGTGGCGGCTGCAGACGTCATTCAACTCCAGAAGGATAACAGAGAGCTGGAACAGCAAATTGCTGAGAAAAACAAGGTGAGCTGAAACAGCAGAAACAGCTGTTAGTCTTTCCCCTTTTAATTATGAAACTGAATAATTGGTGCTGCCCATGCTGCAGCCTGAAGAGGCCAGGCTTACCGAAATGGCAGATCCAATCTGAATCCAGTACTCTGTGAGTAAATTCATTTTTCTCTGGATTGCACAAGGATCTAGCAACAGCGGATAAAAACTGCAGCCAGAATTGTAGGAATCATCTATTTTGGAGGAAAGATGCACCCAATGGTACAGCTTACAGTTTTCCTGCCGAGCCCTTGTGTGCTGTCCCGTGCAAGCCCAGGTGTCCTGTCACAGCCTGCGGTGTGTGCAGCTGGAAAGTCAAGGTGTTGGGGGGCTTCAGCAGAGCTGATTGCTTCATTCTTCACACTTGTTTGTCATGGACTTTTCCAGATACCTGCGGGTCAGCTGTGTCCTGACAATGACCACTGCGTTAACTCTGTCCTTTGCTGTGCTTGCAGGTGATAAAGCAGCTACAGCAAAGAATGACAGAACTCAAGAAAACCCTCCAGAAAGAGCTGGTAAGGGTTATGGTTTTTCAGTCTCTTCAGCTGGTGTTTACTGACAGTTACTTGCACTACTCATTCCAAAATCTCAGCTGCTAGCTAGAGTGTATTTTTTTTACTAGGAATGTCTGCAGTTTCCTTGTGTTTGCAGGCAGATTGGTAAACCCTTAAATTAAGGAAGTACATTATTCGGGATCATTTATTGAGTGGATGGTGTGACAGGTAGCCATCACCACTCAGCCCTTGCAATGGAGAATTTTAGCCACAGAAGACCTGTGTTTGGTAATCTGGGGCGTTTAATACATTTCTGCAGAGTGAACAACTGAGGTTTGATTGCTACTTAGCTGCATTCAGCTGTTTTACCATGGGAGCGATGTCTGCCTCAGGGAAAGCTCCCCTTTAATCCCTCTCCAAGAAAAAATTCTTCTATTTAAAAAAAAAAAAAAACAGCAGAGGTTTTAAAATTGTTATTTTTGTTCTGAGCTCACAACTGTTTTGGAGAAAGCCCATGTCTGACAGGCCCAGAGCAGATTAGTGGTAAAAGAAAACGATCAGGTGATAGTTTCTACCATGGAGCCAATTTCGTGCTGGTTTGGGTAATGTACACATAACGCTGACAGCAGCTGGCTTCTGTCCTGGAGCCTGGGGAGAGGGGAGGACACTCTGCTGTGATCCCGTGAAGGATGAGCAGCTTGTCCTGGGGGTGCCCAGGCTGTACCCACCCGGTGGATACAAGCCCCCCGTGTTCGATAGCTTGGGCCCGGATCCTCTCCTGGTGTCGAGCAGACAGAATCTACAATGTATTTCTCTTTTTCTTTTTCTAGAAAATAAGGCCTGACAGTGAGGTACCTGAAGTACGTGAAAAAGCAAATTCTGAAGTGCCTAATGCTTCTGTGACTGTCACAAACAACTCTGATTTAAATGACTCCAGGGAGATAAACTTTGAATACCTTAAACATGTTGTACTAAAATTCATGTCCTGCCGGGAATCTGAGGTAAAGATGTACACTGGCCTTTCCTTTCTAAGTCTCTTTCTCTAGAAACTGCCACCTGTTACCTGCTAAGGAACTTCTATGCCAATTCCATACTTTTACACTTAAACAGTTGTTGAGCACAATGAAGCAAAATAGCAATCAGTGATAATGTTTGGAAGTACGGATTATTATGAACTACGTGAAAGGGAAATGTGAATTTTTAAGAGGTAGTTATGTCTGGAAGTAAAGATCTCGAGCTAAAAGAGATTCCCTCTGCACTACTCTAAAAAGCATGTGGAGTGTGTAATTAGAGTGGAGTGGTTGTACGTTTAAGAAAGCAAAAAAACCCCAAGAAACCACCTGCTGTTGGTCTGTAGGGGGTAATTCCTTGTGCATTTGGAGCTCCTTCATGTTCTCCGCATTGTGTCAAGAAAGACAAAGGTAAAAAAGTCACACCAACAAAATACTTTGCTTAATTGCAAGTTGCTGGGTAAGATCAAGAAATGATTGTGCAACTCCACGGTGTCCTGAGTGCTTGACTCCTTTACTAACTCCGAACTGTGTGCCCCCTTTAGAGTAGTAGTACTGTAGAGTTAATGTACTTCAGTGTGTATTTAAGACAGCATGATTTGTTCCTGCCTACAGTCTGGTTTGATCAACTTCTCAAAGCTTAAAAAAACTAGGATGCCACAGGAGCCAAGCTGCTGCTCTGTTCTCACTAACTAGGCTCCCCATCTGTCTTCTTTCCCCCAAATATGCAAACCAATGTTAAAGAACAGAAAGCCAGGAAACACAAACAGAAGAAATAAGATACAGGCCCTCCTAGTCTATTGGAAGTGGGGATATCGGAAGGCTGCTGGTCTGCTCTTCGCAGTTGTGACTAAAAAGTCTGTGACCAAACCTACAGAAAAACTGCTGCGCCATAGTCCAGAATGTAGAGCCTGAGAGCGTCACAGGCAACAAAATACTGTGGTTTCTTTCAGGCATTCCATCTAATTAAAGCTGTTTCTGTGTTACTGAATTTCTCACAAGAGGAAGAAAACATGCTTAAAGAAACTTTGGAGTACAAGGTAAGGGTTCTGTTCCACTCGTAGGCTCTAACGGGACTCCCAGCAGATGGAATGAAAATTCTTAGATGCTGGGAGATCATGAAAAGTATCTTTTTCCAAATGTTAGCTACAATAATAAATGTAATTTATTATTAAAACATTAGCTAATCACATATCGGAAATCGTCCGTTTCAGTGAGGGAAGCAGCAACTTTCCAGTGCTTTAGAGAAGGAGTAACAGCAGTTTTGCCCAGCAGACCCCCTGTGGAGGGAAGCTGGGAGCTCCTTGCTGGGGTACAGTTGGGTGTTCAAAGGCAGGAAGCTGAATTCTTGGTTTGTCGTTTGATGTTGGGCTTCAACGCCTACATCTGCTTCTCTCGGCTGCCCCGGAGCCCTGCATGCCCCCGGCCACCCCCCCAGCCCACGACCACTGCCCCGGCTCCCTGCAGGTCCCGTGTCCATCCCTGCCCGCTCAGGGCGCCGGGCGCGCGCGCTCAGGGGGTGAGCAGCTCAGGGAGACTTCCTGACCGTCTTGTTCAGGGAACAGTTTAATACTAGATTGACTAAAGATGCTGTGTTTAAGTGGCTGTGGATGTGTAGTCTGTAATTATTTTAAAGGGATATCTCTAAGTGTAATCTTCACTTGTGAGAAACGGGTGCTTGCTCTTCCAGATTTGGTTGTATGGCGCTGCCTTCCCTTCTTCAGTCTGGTCTGCAGCCTTCTGTTCTATACACAGTTCTTTCCACTGAATGGTGGGGAGATGCCCATGTTCTGTGTTCTTTCTTTTTCAAATCTTCAGCTTCTCAGAAGTGTGAACCTCACATAATGTGTGTTGTGCTCTCCTGTCCTAGATGTCGTGGTTCGGGTCAAAGCCATCTCCCAAAGGCAGCATCCGGCCGTCTATCTCGAGCCCAAGGACACCGTGGCCTTAAGGGAACCTGGAAATGGGCAGTCAGCATCTAGCCACTTTTTTCTGTGAAAAGAACGCTGAACACACTAATTCAGGTGTGTCTTAATCACTGTCATTGCAGTATTTTGTACAAGAACTTTTGACACTGTTTACAAAACTAATACTGTGCAAGGAGAAATTTTCACTACAAATGGAAAAACGCCTCTTCTGGGTTGGATTCGGGGACCGTGGTCTTGATGGTCCTTGGTGGAAGGCAGCTCCTTGTGCTCACCGGTCTCATTTCTTGGCACCAAAGGTACCGTCGCCCTCCCTCCCTCCCTCCCTCCCGCCCGTGCCCCGTCGCGTACGGTGGCGATCCCCGCTGCTGCCCGGGAGGGCCGGAGCTCAGTAACTCTGGGCCCAGTAAAGCTTCCGTGTCTCGCCGTGGAAAGCAAGCAGTGGGGAAAAAAATGTTGGCAGTACTGCCTTGAGTTTCTGACAGTTGGAAAAGCCTCTCAAAGAACAGGAGCAGGAGCTTTAACCAAAAAAGAAATCTGCCTTGCCTTGTTATACTGACATAACTAATAGTTCACGTTTTTTCATATCACTGTGTAATTTAAGGTGCATATATCCTGGCCTGCAGTCCTGAAGGCTGCATGTTGATGATTATTTAATTTGAGAGCACAACTTTAGAGTTGTCTGATTTTACTTTTCTTAAAGAAAAATAATATTTAAAATGGTCTTAATTATAGTACCTAATACTCAGTCGCCTTTAAAACTAATCTATTAGCCTGTACCATAGGTTGTTAGCATTGGGAAGACGGGGTAGTAAACCATTTTAAATTTTTAAAGCTGAATTCCAGGTATTGTAAATGCACACTGAGAGTACCTTTTAATTTAAAAAAGAATAAAATAGTGACAAAGGGTGAAGAATATTGGTACTAAACAATTTGATTTTTATTTTTCTCTTCCAAGTCTGCTAACAACGAACCTTCATAACCAGTATCTGCCTCTCTGGTTGTGGTTTTCTGTACTTACAAATTCTGATGCTTAAAAACTGTTATGAACATGTAGTGGGCTGTTAACTCCCTCCTAACTACATGGTAAAAGAAACGCTGCTCATGAATTTTACCCTCAAAACCAAAAACCTCAAGTCTTAAGGAATGAATCTTGGTTCCAGCAGCTTGCTTTCCTTCCCCCTTAGGCAAAGGGGACCAAGGTGGCACTTGCCTCACAGAGTGGAAGCACAATTTTGCCCGTAGTTATTAACACCACGGTGAAATCTAGATGAAAACAGGAAGCAGCAGCAAGTCTGACTTCTTAAAAAAACGGGACATACTTTCAAAAAACTACACTTGTATGGGATCGATGAGCAGGCTCTACTCCTGGTAATTCTCTTACAATGAGGTTTGTGTTACTAACAATACTTTTATTAAATATACTCAAGAAAATTTAGCCTGTGCTCTAGTGGAGACACAGTCCCTGTTGAGGTTTGTGGCTGCGTTGCTGCGGGTCGGAAGGAGCCTGGTGGTGGCAGCGGCGAGGCCGGGGGGCGCCGCGGGAGCTGCCCCCTCACGCCGGGGTAAGGACCAGGGTCCCCTGGCGGCTGTCGGAGCTGCTGCAGCCCCTCAGGTTAGAGCTGGGCTTTATTTATTTGAAGTTAAAAAAATCCTGTTGGTTTTCCTAGTACACTGAAGCTTGTCCAGAGTCTTTAGTACCCTGATCCATGGCGCTCGACGACAGCATCGAGAGGCTGGGGGGAGAGCACAACTCCGCTCTTGTTTGAAAACAGACAATCAAAAAGTAGATTTATATCAATTGTTTCTCTACTGAAACCAAGCATGGGCAGGAGAACCCTGTTGGTTCTGGGAAGATTTTATTCTTCAAAGTCTTTTCCTGTAGGCTGTCCCTTTGCCCTGGCCTATTTCTGTGGGACCCGAGGCCGAGGCACAGGATTCCCCTCCTCACGCTGACCCTGCTGAATGACTAATCGGTTTATGCTGATCCTGGCTTGAAAGGTTATTGCTGAACAGTAAGAAAAGCAGGACAGGCAGCCTGAACAGAGTGACAAAATCAAATCCTAGTGAGTATGTAGTCTAACACAACTTCAGTTTAAGATCCCAAAGTTCACACAGGATCAACTCACCACAAAAACTAGTTTTTAAGTGTTGAATTTTCTTTAGATGTCAGAGCAAGAATGGTGTGTATACATATATTAAAAAGCTGATGCACTTTCCCTCGTCTAAGAACAGTGGTATACATAATCCTTTCTATGACCATTGGATTTCTTCTATGCTGTAAATATGGATTGTATTATGAAACACTATGAAATTTGTGGTGCAATACATTTTGGATCAAACCCCTCCTCTTGCTTTCTCTCTCTTTATAGTTCTGGTTCTCTCCAGGGGGATGCTCGAGCTATTTACAGTCGAGAGAATTTTCAAGCAGGAAACAAACTCCACTTTCTGCCCGGGGGAGAATGGTGTGTCACCCCTCTAATTAAGAATGGTGTGTCACCCCTCTAATTAAGAATGGTGTGTCACCCCTCTAATTAAGAATGGTGTGTCACCCCTCTAATTAAGAATGGTGTGTCACCCTCTAATTAAGGCCCGATTTCTCATCAGGATTTTTGCCAGGAACGAGGCAGAGTGCTTCTGCCTCTGTGAAGTGTCTCTCAGCAGGGCCAGCTGCTGCCAAACGCCCAGAGCGAGGGGAGCTCAGAAGGAAGTTCTGAACTATTTTCTTGACTTTCTAGGATGGACACAAACCTAAAACTCAAACCACGGGTGACTCTGGGTCATGTTCACTGCACCCTGGAAGCCTGGATGGAACAGCTGAGCTTGTTCTGCCCCCCTCCAGCCAGCACAGCCGGGTTTGAGGACAAATTCTATAAATAGGTGGAGTTAAGAGCATTCAGGCAAAGGTGGACACTTACCTTAGAACCGGTACCTGCTGGCCTGCTTTTGAGTAAGATTTAGTGAAAAAGAAATGACTTAACTCACATGATCCAAGAAGTTTATTGACGCAGCAGGCACTTTACACTGAAACCAGCCCCGGAGTCCAGCGAGTCCTTCGACCCTACGTCCCAACACTTCTCCCGCCCGCGAGCCGCTGGGCTCCCGCACCCGCCAAGGCTGTAGCTCCCCCGGAAACAAGCAGCACACACGGGATCTCAGATCCCCACACTCTGATAAAGCAGCAGCTGAAAATACCTGTTGGCTTTACAGTACCAGGAGGCAGGAGCAGGCATCGCTCTGCCTCCAAAGGGAGCCGGAACAGGCAGGAACGCTCGTCCCCACCGTCAGGGTGAGAAGCATTCCAGGACGAGGTTCCCATGGGATTTCAGGAGATTGCGATCTCTAATAAGGATGGACCGGTGTCGTTGCAGCTCGTTCCTTCTTCCGAGTCCCAAACCCATCGCCGTCTTGGTTTGAGTTAAGAGTCTTTTAAACAGTCTTTCTGGCTGTGAGAACTCTGACTATGGAGCCCAGTCCACCTACTGCTAGTGCCTGTGGGGCAGGAGAGGGGAGAGGTTACCCTGCGCCAGCCCCTGCGGCGCACGCAACAGGCACCTTAAAAAAACAATTAAGTATTTAATAACAGAAGCGTATACAGCTCTTCTCCAAAAACTTACCTAGGCAGGTCAAGCAGTTCCACCTCCTTTACCCCTTTTTTTGCTCTCAAATCTTTTGTTAATTGGGGAAAATCTATGTCTTCTCCAGCACACGCAGACATTAAAGGAGCAGCTGCTCCAGCCCCAAGTGCCCGCGCGGCCCCACCACACTGCGCCTCCCCCCACCGGCTGCTGCCACCCCAACAGGAACATCCACCGCCTCTGGGGGTGTCTTGAGGGGTGTCTTGGGGGGTGCCGCTGCCCCGCGACGCCTCCGCTGCCCCGCAGTCGCACACCAGCTCTGAGTGATTGAGGCTGAACAGTTAACGGGGAGCTCGGCCCTGAACTCGGCTCCTTCCTTGTTCCAATCTTGGGAAGTTTGTGCCTCGCTTCCCCTCTGTACGTACAGACGAGTGATCTTTGACTCAAGTTACTGCAATTCTATAAATGTACTCTGTGACGTGAGAATCAAGGGACCCAACACCGAGTACAGTAATTTAGTAACTCAGATACCACTAAATCTGAAGGGAAAATGACATTCTCCCAAATGTAACCATCTTCTGGATCTAGAGAAGGTACCAATGTTGCCCGTCACTGATGATACAGAACCTCTCACCTCCCGTATCCCTGAATGGGAAAGGAGGAAATGCTGGTTTCAGTTTCATTTGCATCCCTCACTGGAAACAACGTGGCCCCCTGAAGTCTAGAAGATGGATGTGACTATGAAAAAATAAGTATTAAACCTGACTGCTTCAAGTGGGGCGTGTTGGCTTTGCAGACATAATTCAAACACAGCCCCGTGGGTATTGCAGCACCTGAAACAAGAACGGCGATCGGCAGCGTGAGACACCTCGCTGGCGCCAGGGGACCGAGGACATGGAGCATGAGACACCTCGCTGGCGCCAGGGGACCGAGGACACGGAGTGTCCGCTCGGAGCGGAGCTGGAATGTGCTGGAAGGTGCCAGAGCTGCAGCCCGGACGGACGCAGGGCCACAGCCCCTTCCCAGCGGACAGACTGGTCCAACCGCTGAGCGCTCTGAGCGAGCCGCACGTCCTACCGGGAGTGCCAAAAAGCAGGAGACAACCCTGCCCGGCCTCGTTCCTTTCAAAACAAAGAGGACGAGATGCTTTACATGTGCCAACATGCTCAGAGCATCGTCACCTTTCCAGTCCGGGTGGTGGTGTGTAACCTTACACCCTGGGAGCACCCACCCGCGGTTACCTGAAAACAGTCCCCAGTGAAAACAACAACAAAAAAAACCCCCAAAACAAGCAGAAACACATTCTCAGCTGTCCTGAGACACTCCCTCCTCCTCCCCTGTCGAGGTCCTGCAGAGCCGGCAGCAGCTGCTGAGCTGGAGTCGCTGCACAAGTCCTGGCTTGGGTATCGCAGGAACACCCGGTGCTGTGACACCGACCCCAGCGCAGGGCTCTGGCAGGGGAGCCGCAGCATTCCTTGGGGTCATTTTTCCTAGGAGGAGCTGCAGCGAAAACCCCCGCACTTAGGGGAGATTTCGCTTGGATCCCTGCCCAGGGGCAGCAGCACCGAGCAGCTGCTTCACGTGCCTCAGAGGGGACTTGAGCAGCAGGCGAGGAACACCCTCCCCTCCCCACATTGCACAGCAACACCAGAGCCCGGTGGAATCTCTCTGGCGATCTGGGCTGCCCCACCTGTGCAGACCAAACAGGTTTGCTAAATCCTGTTGCTAAGCTGCGACACGTTCGCTGCCAGCAGCACCCGCCACTGAGAACTGCCTGGCCTGAGCCGGCCTCAGCACCCCTCGGCCGAGCATACAGCTCCCCCGTTGAACCCCCAGCCCCGCGGCAGGGCCAGGCGCTCACTGGACACACAAGGGGCACAGCAATTCCTCCAGCAGACGCTGCCCGGCCCCACGTCTCCCCCTGCCCCCGGCTGAGGTGAAGGCAGATGAGTCCAAGCTCAGAGAGACCGAAACGCCTGTTCCTGCACCCTGGGGGACGAGCCCCCCGCCAGCACCCGCCTCTCTCACGGGGGCTCTCACGAAAGCACCGACCACAGAATCATCGAGGTTGGAAAAGACCCTGAAGATCATCCAGTCCAACCATTAACCTCACACTGACCGTTCTCAGCCACACCAGATCCCTAACCAGGATCCCGCGGAGCCAAGACAGCACCAAACACGTACCTTTTCGTGCCACTGAAGTAATATTGCACTGCTATTTTCTGTTGGCTTTTCAAATCCTTTATAAATGTACTTCATTAGCAAGTCAACGCCATTTCTGTCTAAGGAACTCACTGCTTGCTCTATTTCACTGCTTTTGAAAGACGTCAGGACTTTAAACATGGTCCCCTGGGCCTGCTCCTGCGAAGACAAGGGAAGGAGAATAACGTGAGAAGCAGCGAAGCCGGGAGCGAGCCCAAGGGCGCGTTGGGCCGAGCGCGCTCAGGGGACGGTGCCCGCGCTAAAGGCGGGCTCGTTGCTGCCGAAGCGCGAAGGGAATGAGTCTCCCGGGAGCGGCAGGAGGAAGGGGGGAGCCCCGGGGGGGGCCCAAGGAGGGGGAGCCCAAGGGGGGAGCGCGCGGGGCGTTCCCAGCGCCGGGTGCTGATCGGATCCGGAGGGCGCCGCGGGGTCCCCGAGGAGCTGCCCGCGGAGCCGCCGCGGAGCCCGCGGCCCCGTTACCTTCCTGGCCTGGTTCCTGGCGCTGGCGGGGGCGCTCCTCAGGGCGGTGTGGAAGGCCCGGAGCGCGTCCCCTCTGCGGCGCGGCAGTCAAGGACTCAAACCGCCCCGCAGTCGCCCCGGCCCCGCTCCGGGTGGCTCCGGTTACCGGTCCCGGGTGACGCGTTTGTAACGACCCCGGAGCTCGGGGCCTCGCAGCGGCCCCGCTGTGGAAGCGAAGAGCGGAGCGCTCCGCTCCTCCCGCCCGCGGCGGTTACGCGGAGTCGGGGGGGCTCTGGCTACGCGGGCGGGCGCGGCGGCGGCCCGAGGGCTGCGCGGCCCGGGGCTGCGCTCGGGGAGGCGGCGGGGCCCGCCCGCTGCCCCCGGCCCCGCTCCCAAAGGATACTGCCTCAGCAGCGCCTCCACCTCGGGGCCGGCGTCGGGCTCGGCCGCCGCCGCCTCCTCGGGCTCCTCCACGAAGCGGTTCTCGTCATACTGGTCGATGTCGAGGCGGCGGAAGCGGGAGGAGAGCGTGCTCCGCGCCATGCCGCCGCCACCGGAACCGGAACCGGAGCCGCCGTCCCGCCCCGCGCACGTGACCGGAACCCGCCCCCCCCTCCACGTGACCGGAAGCGCCGCGCGGGGGGGCAGGAGACGGGCGGAGCCTTTATCGGCGTTATTGACCCCAAGGGGGGGCTCGCGCAAGGTTCGACTTTATTAAAAATACAAGGTATCTGAAAAAAATCAGAACAATTATTTTAATGTACAAATTCCATCGCTGTAGCAGGTTTGTGTATTTTTAACCGGAAACCTAAGAAAATAAAACAAAAAAAAAAAAAAAAAAAAGAGGGGAGGGAGGGGGAACAGCCCTTCTGACCACTTTATTTTTATCCACTTAAAACAAGCTCTGAGGAGGCGGCGGGGGCGCTGCGCCGCGGCGGTGTACACAACACAAGGCATTCACAGTCCCATCGTGCACACTAGGTAGTGACTTTGCTGCTGAAATTTCTTAAAACTTACCAAACAAAAAGCGGAATAACACCCTGGGACCGAGCTGCCGCCCGGGTATCACGATTGTTAAAAGGAAAACGTTTCATCTAAACCCAGAAATATGTAAGAACTACATGCAGTAGTATAAATTTCAAGGACATATTACAAATACTCTGAAATTAATCTAGGGGAGGGGGGGGGGAAAGAAACTTGCTACAGACACCATAATACACAATAAATTTAGATAATTTAAAAATAAAAAAGGCAAGAGGCAGCATTTCAGCAGCAAAGTGCTCAATAAAAAGTATATTGTAAAGGGACAGTACAAGGGAAGAGGGAGACAGCAGGCAGGGCGGGGTCTCAGAGGAAATAGGGTGTGGTTGTTCGGGGAGGAATTACACGTTCTGAATCTGGAACTGCGCGGAATAACTTTGGTTCTCTTGTATTTACATCTTTAAAGACCATGATTGACGCAATATTTCCACAGCGGTAGCAGTAATTTGGAGCAGACCATACCGTTACCAATTTCTCATCAAACATGAATTTATACCCTTCATGAACTAGCTGGTGCGCTCTGCAGATGAGTTTTAAGTTGTTGATGTGAACAAACTGTAAAGGGAAAAAGGAAAGTCAGTTTTCTCTGAGCAGCCCCACGCCACTGCCCACCCAACAGCCCCCTCCAGCTACAGCCCTGGCACCCATGAAGGGGTTAAAGAGAAGATTTTTCACTCTGTGCACTGAAAAAAAAAAACCCAACTATTTGGGTTTTGAGACCTGGGCAGTGAGAAACGCCTCTGAAATGCAGGTGACAGCCGCGGTGCCCAAGTCTGTTCCCTCTGCACGGCTCAACCCTTCCTGAACCCGCTGCAGAAAGGCCGCGCAGCCCGCGGGCAGCGTTCCCACCCGGGCAGGGACAGCCCCCGGCGTGCTGGCTGCTCTCCAAAGTCACAAAAAGGCTGAGAGAGTTGGGGGGTTCAGCTGGAGAAGAGAAGGCTCAGGGAGACCTTAGAGCGGCCTCCCAGGACTGAAAGGGGCTACAGGGAAGAGGGGAGGGACTCTTGATCGGGGGGGTAGGGATAGGATGAGGGGTGACAGCTTTAAACTGACAGAGGGGAGATTTAGATGAGATCTAAGGAAGAAATTCTTCCCTGTGAGGGTGGGGAGGCCCTGGCACAGGTTGCCCAGAGAAGCTGTGGCTGCCCCCTCCCTGGAAGGGTTCAAGGCCAGGTTGGACGGGGCTTTGGGCAACCTGGGCTAGTGGAAGGTGTCCCTGCCCGGGGCAGGGGGTGGGACTGGATGGGCTTTAAGGTCCCTTCCAGCCCAAACCATCCTGGGATTCTATGAAAAATTAAGTCAAGAATTGTTAAGAAAATGGTATTCTTTTTCCCCTAAATCCTCAGAAAAGTCTTCTACACAAACCCTAGTGATACGAGTCAGTCTCACTGTGTGTCACTTTTCAAAAGCAAGACCAGTATTATCACATCTGGCGGCTGTACTTGTGCTCTGAAGTCCAAATGGCTCATTTTTTCAAGCTGGGTTGAGCAAACCTTCTGTACCACCACGACTTACTCGCAGTGGAAAGTTCATCATCTCGCAGTGCCCTCGGTCCGTTCGTCGCTACGGTAACTATCAAACCGAGCCAAACACTTCCATTTACCTCATACCTGCAGTTACTTCATGCTGCATGCAGTGGCATCATTACCTCGTTCGTCACCTTTGCACCGAAGAGCCAGCCTGCTCCTCGCGGGCTGATCGCCCACGTGTCGACATCTTCCGGGTCAGACCAAACCAGGTCACAGAAGGCGCCTTTGTGAGGAATTTCCTGATTACGTTCAATGGTTCGAATCTGATCGAGCGTCTTGATGTCTGGAGAGAGGCCGCCGTGCACACAGAGAATCTGCTCGTCTATTAACTGGAGAAAAAAAGACACGTGTGAAATACTCAGTGTTTTAACCCAGCCCGGAACGCTACGGTGTGACCCTGAAAGGTCACTACTTGCAGCCGTCACGTTTAGACAACCTACTTGTATTTCTGTAACGTGGAGTTTACACTTACAGCTGCTATTGTGAGCATGTCAAAGACTTTGGTACAGTATCTCCAAGCATTAGCATTCCCGTATTTGGTTTGGCACTCATCTGTTGAACAGAGAATTTTTTTCTTTCTTAATGCATCAGAAGGCATTCAGACAATACGATCAGAGGCAGACGCTTACAGCAGAGCTCGAGTCAGACACGTAACAAAAACCTGGGCAGTCGGTGGGAAGCGTCGGTCCGTCCCATGGCCAGGCCCACCCCCGGGAAGGCACCGAGGGACCCGCCAGCCCTCGCTCGTGGAGCAACGCGGCGCAGAGACAACAGGGTCTCGTGCAACACGCGGGCGGAGCCTTCGCTGCCTCCCACGGCCGGCTGGGAACCGACCCCCCGCCAGCTGGGGGCTTAAATTAGCAAATTTTATACAGAATTAAGACAGAAAGCGCAAACCAACCAGGGCTCGTGGAAGATATTCCTGCCACCAAGGGGAGTTACAGGAGCTTTCTTTAACACTACACGAACGTGGCAACACACCTGACAGGCAGGCGTTTCCTCAGCGACCCGCCAGCACGTGTACTTGCTCCTACTGACACGTTATCCAAAAGAAAGTAATTACAGACATTACTCGTTGTGGTGGGTGTTAGTTACTTTCCAGCACTTCCTCAGGTTTTATCAAAGCCTCACACAACAACAAAGAAGTTGCCAACCAATTTAATTTAGTTTTTCAGACAGTTGTTCTGCTGTTTATTCCTTGCCAGTGACATTCTCCCAGATGCTCACTGTTGGCAATAAACGACTTCCACGGCCAACTCTCCGTGTGACACCGACTGCCAGTTATACTGAAACTGCGGGGAATTACAGTAACGTCATGACTTCGTGTAGAACCTTTCATTATAAGATACCAAAGCACATTCTGTATAAAAATATGCTCCATCTCCAAAATCGACTGTGGCACCGAAAAACAAACAGAAAACCCAGACACTAGAGGAAAGGAGCAGCGAGCTGTGGACTAAAACACGTTCTACTTCACAAAACACAACGAGCATGTTAATGAGCGATAAATCCAAGCTGTCCTGAGCCCCCTCCCCACCCAGCCCCAGGCAGCGCTGACTCAAAACAGGCTGCCCAAGGGAGAGGTGCCGGCCTTGTTTATCACCCCCGATCAGAAATCGTTTGGATAAAGACTTACCATAAAATCCGTACACTTGTGTTATCTGCCTGCTCTCGTGATTGCCTCGCAACAGTGTGATACGGTCAGGCCACTTGGCTTTTAGTGCAAGGAGGTAAGTGAAAGTCTCAAGACTATAATAACCTCTATCTACAAAGTCACCCTGCAAGTCAAACAAATATTCGTAAATGGAGACACAGTCCAACGGGAAAACGCAAAGCGATGCACCCATTCAAACTCCTCGCAGCGCACAGCGACACCGAGGGCTGCGGGGAAGCTGCTCGGACCCACGAGAGTCCTTCGGTCACTCGGAGCTTCAGCCGCGACCTGCCCCGACGCCCCCAGGGGCCATCCAGGCCCCGCTCGCCCCGCGTCACCTCCCGTGGCTCGGTCACAGAGCGCAGCCCGCCGGAGGCAAACCCACACCCGCGGGCAGGCCCGGGGCTCCACGAGCGCATCAGGATTTAAACTTTAAACCCGTTTTCTCAAAGGCTGCCGAGGGGCGGGCCCGGCGCGCACGTACCATGAAGATGTAGTTGGTGTCGGGGACCTGCCCGCCGGTCCGGAACAGCTCGCACAGGTCGTAGAACTGCGGAGAGAGGCGGAGGCGTGAGGCGGCGGGCACCGGCGGCACCGGCCGGCACCGGGGGTCCCGGGCGGCCTCTCGGCCCGTCGGCGGGGGCCGCCCGCCCGTTACCTGCCCGTGGATGTCCCCGCAGACGGTGACGGGCGTGGAGACGGGCTGGACGTTGGACTCCTCCAGCAGCAGATCGCACACGTAGTCGCAGAGGCGCTGCGGGAGAGGAGCGGGTCAGCGCCGGCCCCGGGTCAGCCCCGGCCCCGGGCCCGCCCGACCCCCCGCCCCGGCCCCGCCGCGGCCGCACCTTGAGGTCGTTCTCGGGCAGGTACTTGCAGAGCCGCGCGATCTCCACGTACTTGTCCAGGTCCAGCGGCGCCATCTTGGGACGGCGGCTCAGGGCCGGAAGCGGGACCCGGCACTTCCGGGGAGCGGCGCGGGCCGGCGGCGGAAGTCCCGGGGCTCTTCCGGCGAGCGTGAGCCGGAAGGCGGAAGTTGCTTCCGGCCGCCGGTGACCGGCCCGGCCCGGCCCGCCATGGGGCCGCGGGCGCTGCCGCTGCTGGAGCGGGGCCACCGCCCGCAGCCGGCCAAGTGGTGAGTGGGGAGGGGGGGACCGGCGGCGCGGCCCGGCCCGGCCCGGCCCGGCCCGGCTGAGCGCTGCCCCTCGCCCCCCGCAGGTACCGGCTGTCGCCGCGCGGTGACCGGCCCTGCGGACGCGTGGGCCACGGGTGCCTCTTCCTACCGGGCGGCGGGCCCGGCCGCGTCCTTCTCCTGGGCGGCGCCGACCCCGCTGGCGCCTTCGCGGACGCGCACTTCGTGGAGCTGGGTGAGGGCCGGGCCGGGCCGGGCCGGGCCGGGCGGGGGGCGCGGGACCGCCGCTGACCGCGCTCTCCGGTGCCCGCAGGCGCGAACCGCTGGGCCGCGGCCGGCTGGAGCGGGCTGCGGCCGCGCTACGAGCACGCCACGTTCCTGCCCGCCGCCGTCCCCCCCCGCCTCTGGGTCTTCGGCGGCGCCCACCCGGCCGGGAACCGGAGCTGTGTCCAGGTGCTGGACCTGGGTGAGTGACCGAGGGCCCAGCGCACCGGGCCGCCAGCCCGCCCGGAGAGGGCGGCTCGGTCACCCGGGGGTCCCCGCCGTGCCCCGGGAGCCGGCTCCGAGGCCCAGAGCTGCGGGAGCCGCTGCCGGGCTCCTTCGAGGTGGCTGTTACTTGGGAGGGTTTTCAGTTACCGTGTTGATTACTTTGTTAATCAAATGTCTGAATTAGAAATAGGAACCTGGGAGAGTCCTGAAGTGAGGGGTGTGCAGCCACTGCCTAGGACGTTCCACACCTCCTCAGCAGCTGTAGGAGACTGTCTGTATGTGTTTGGAGGGGGAGATAAAGGAGCAGAACCGGTTCAAGACCAGCGGCTTCACGTGTTTGACACAGGTACCTCTGGGCGAGCGAAGGGCTGTTGTGCCGGACGGTGGAATCCACCCGCTGCCGAGCCGGGGCTCAGCCTTTCAGGTTCAGAGATGTGGAAGTGTTGGGCCCCTGCTTTGGCTACGAGTTTAAATGGGTGGGAGTTTCTTGCTGTTGACAGTATGTCATTTATCTTATCTTTGTGTAGCCACTGGGAATTTGGCCCCAAAGGGCAGTGTGACGCTCTGGGATGAGGAATGCTGGGGGAGATGGGAGTGGTTCGTCACATTTGCCCAAGAGTTGATTCCTCTCCATGGTGGCATCGTCCTGTGTGCTCATGTACTGTCAGAGTTGTCCCGTAAATTCTTGTGGCCCTGTGTGTGCCAGAAACAGTTTGCTTTCTGGTTTGAACTGACCTTTCCTGCTGCTGGGTGACCCGAAGAGCACGCAGAGCTCCATCGCAGAGCTCCATCGGAGGGCTGGCCTGCGCCGTGTGATACGGCGTTAACCCTTCTCTGACCCCGCTGGAAGCACTTCCTAGGGGAGCCTCAGCGGGGCTCTGGGGTCACCAGTTTGTAGAGGCTCCAGAGTTTTCCTCCTAATGCACGTGTACTCTCATTTTTAGCCACCTTGACCTGGTCCCAGCCAGATACTCACGGTGATCCCCCTGCCCCTCGGCATGGACACGCTGTGGTTGCAGTCGGGACCAAACTCTTCATCCACGGAGGTTTAGCTGGTGATGTGTTTTACAATGATCTCTTCTGCATTGATATAAGTAAGTATGGATATAGGTACCACAGAGCAAAAGCGCTTGTGTGATGCGTTTTGACTTGGGGCAACCTTTTTTCTAAAAGATCAGTTCTTAAGGGCTTAAAATATTACCCTATTTGTTTAAAACAATAAAACTTGTGGGTTTTTTTGTAATGTGTAACCATAGACATGTTTTTTTCTCTAACAGATGACATGAGATGGGTTAAGATACCGGCCACTGGTGACATCCCAGGAGGACGGGCATCCCACTCGTCAGCTGTGTTTAGAGACCACGTGTACATTTTTGGTGGAATAGGTCCAGAGGGGACACTAGATACTACCTACAAGTATCACACAGGTAGGGAGATTTCTCTTGGCTGTGTAACAGTAAAAGCCAGTCAGTTGGAAAAGGCATCTCCTCTCAGTTCCTGGGCCTCAGCCCCTGGCAGTCACTCTCACTGCACTGGGGTTGCACCAGCACAAGACTAAATGCTCTATAATGTTGAAAACTGGTCTAGTTTATGCTGCCGCTGTCCCAGCGTGCTTCCGAAACCCGTGAGGCTACACTGAAAGATGCAAATGTGTCTTTGCCCTGCAGAGAAGCAGCAGTGGACGCTCCTCCAGTTTGATTCTCCTCTGCCTGCCGGGAGGCTGGACCATGCCATGTGCGTCGTTCCCTGGCAGGCTGGCGAGAGCGGGGACACAGGAGGTGCCACTGGGAGAGACAGAGCTGGGAACGAGTCGACTGTGTCAGCAGGTGACAAAACCGGCCCCCTCCTGAAGGGCCAAGAGGAGGAGGAGGGGCGTGCTGAAGGCATCGTGCATCTACTGTTGATATTTGGTGGGATGGACACGCAGGGGGAAATACACAGGGACTGCGTCGTCACGCTGATCGAGTAGCAGAGCTGCTGTCCTGCCTTTTCTACACATTTTATAGAACTGTCACATTAATCCTCCTTTCCAATAAACAAATTCTTGCCCTCCAAGGGACAGCGCTGGCTCCCGCAGCCCCAAGGCACAGGCGCCTTCTCTGTGCGCAGCCCCGTGAGCGGTGGTTGCTGGAACACAAGAGCCTGGGTGGGTTTGGGCCATGTCTGGGCAGTTTTCCTCCAGGAAAGTCCCTCCCTGGTTAAAAAAAAAAAAAACACCTTCTTGGCACAGCCACAGTGGTGCCTAGAAACAAGTTGCTGGGGAGGGGGTGGAATGATTTGAGCTTTAGCTTTCACTATTTTGAAAAGGAGAAAAGAGTTGTTCCCCCAGACCAGGGAGAAGGTGGAAGGCTGAGGGGTTTTAGGTGTTAGAGCAGGCACAGAAGGTTCTGTGTTCAGGTCAAGGTCCTGCTGAAGCCCAGGGATGGGGTAGGGATCACAGCTGAATAGAAAGACTGAGCTCCCAGGAGGCTTTTTTATTTTTAAAGGAGAGGCAAGATGTGGACTAGTTTTCAGAAAACGGGTCTGATCTCTCCTGTGAGATGAAGAAGCTCCTAAAAGTAGTTCCAAGACTGCAGGAGAGGGTAGGTGTGGTTAATCTAGTCTTAAATGGTTGGCATTTAGGTTTGCAGCCTCAAGTAGCCCTAGTCCAGCTCTGCCCCCTGAGGGGCTGGGCCAGAGCTGCCCCTGAGCAGCTTTTTAGGGCAACCACCCCCCCTCCTTGCTGCATCTCCTCAGCTGGGCAGAGCACCAGCCCTGCTCTGACACAGAACACAGCCTAGAACCAAATCCAGTGTAAATAACAAATTTATTGTGGTCACTTCAGGTAGAAAAGTTCTACACCAAATTCACATGACCAGGTTGTTAAATAGAACGCTTCTGCTGCCAATACTCCTAAACCCCGTTTGCATTTACACTCCCCCCCCCGCTACCCTTCCCCCCGACATCAAGCACCTGCTAACGAAAAGCAGTAAACAGCCACTTGGGGCTAGCGTTTCCAGCTCCACTCGCGAGTGAAGACTCAAAGTTACATTCCAAATCAAGAGTTCAATATTTTAAACAAGTGTTCCTGAGTCCAATATATACACACACAACATTCAGAGGTGCCAGTTATCTACAACTCGTCCTTCTCTGCTGCTTCCTCTTCGCCAGGGGGAGGGCCTGCGCTTCCATAGAGCTTGCTAACAATTGGCTGGACAACTTCCTCCAGCTCCTTCTTTTTCGCTTTGAAGTCTTCAATGTCTGCGTCCTGATGGCTTTCGAGCCACTCGATCTTTTCCTCTACTGCTTTCTCAATGGTTTCTTTGTCTTCAGACGACAGCTTGCCACCCAGCTTCTCTTTGTCCCCAATCTGGTTCTTCAGGGAGTAGGCGTAGCTTTCCAGCTCGTTCCGGGCATCGATGCGTTCTTTAAGCTTCTTGTCTTCCTCTGCAAACTTCTCGGCATCGTTGACCATCCTCTCGATCTCTTCTGGTGTCAGACGATTCTGATCGTTTGTGATGGTGATCTTGTTTTTGTTGCCAGTGCCCTTGTCTTCAGCCGTGACACGGAGGATTCCGTTCACATCTATTTCAAAGGTCACTTCGATCTGGGGGACACCGCGAGGGGCCGGAGGGATTCCGGTGAGATCAAACGTTCCCAGAAGATGATTGTCCTTGGTGAGGGGACGCTCACCTGCAAGACAATTAGATATAGTTTCTTTCCTTCCTAGCAGTGGCTTGTACTTTGTGAAACCACAAGCTACACACTTTGAAGAGGTTATGGTTTCAATCCCAACCCAACATCTGTGTCCAGACACCTCCTACACTATCACCTCTTGCTCAAAGAGCTCTTCAGGATAGAACTATGGAAAAAAGATGTTTGAAAAAGATTCTAGGAACAGCTTTTGGTGCAGGTCAGGAGCAGCTTCAGAAAGCTAGCACTGTCACCAAGCTCCTCTCCTTGAAGAGATATCCACAACCATCACAATTGCTACAGCCTTTGTGATAAGACAGGTGCAAAGTCCTACAGTCAGATTCTGGCTGTCCACAGGGCAACACTCACCTTCATAGACCTTGATCGTCACAGTTGGCTGATTGTCAGAAGCTGTGGAGAAGATCTGAGACTTCTTTGTGGGAACAACAGTGTTTCTTGGGATCAGTTTAGTCATCACGCCTCCGACTGTCTCAATACCAAGTGTCAGAGGACAGACATCAAGCAACACCAAGTCACCTGTAACAGATCAAGGGTAAGAGTGACAGGACTTCAACCTGACACACAACAGCCCCTGGCTGCAAGCAGCATCCTGAGGTCTGAGAGGCACTGAACTTCTTCAGGACTGGAAAAGTTGTTCTACAATGCTCTTCAGTAACCAGTATCTGCTACTCAGAGTCACCACTCTTGAAGGGACAGCAGAAGTGTCATTACCTGTATCCTGGTCCCCAGAGAGAACACCAGCCTGGACAGCCGCACCGTAGGCCACAGCCTCATCTGGATTAATGCCCCGGGAAGGCTCTTTCCCGTTGAAGAACTCTTTCACTAGTTGCTGTATTTTGGGGATGCGAGTAGAGCCACCAACAAGAACAATCTCATCAATGTCAGACTTCTTTAGGTCAGAATCTTCCAGAACTTTCTGAACAGGCTTCATAGTGGAACGGAACAGGTCCTAGGAAGACAAAAAAAGCCCAGGATTAAGACTCTGTTCTCACATGCCCAGCCTCTGAATTACACAGCTTTAGGAAACAAAGGCCAACGACTACAGAGGAGGAACATCAACCAGCTTAGGACCAGCCCTCATGAGACCTCAGCTGTCACTGACATACAGAGCCCCAGCTACCCTGGCAAGGAGCAGCTGCCTGCTTTTTAGTGCAAGCAGGAAGTTATTTATACCCCAAAGCGCAGCCTCCCAGCACGAAATTCTGCACATTCACAAGGCTCCAATCTAGAGCTGAGGCAGTGGAACTTTACCTTCCTAGACTTACCATGTTCAGCTCCTCAAACTTGGCTCGAGTAAGTGTCTCAGAGAAATCTTCTCCTTCAAAGAAGGATTCTATTTCAATTCTGGCCTGGTGCTGAGATGACAAGGCTCGCTTCGCTTTCTCCACTTCGCGTCTTAACTTCTGCACAGCTCTGTTATCCTTCCTAACATCTTTTCCAGTTTTCTTCTTGTAGAGTTTGATGAAGTGTTCCATAACACGTTGGTCAAAGTCTTCTCCACCCAGGTGAGTGTCACCATTAGTAGCCACAACTTCAAAGACTCCATTGTCAATTGTGAGGAGGGAAACATCAAAAGTTCCACCACCCAAGTCAAACACGAGGATGTTCTTCTCACCCTCTCTCTTGTCCAGTCCGTAAGCAATGGCAGCAGCCGTTCTGTAGAGGAAATGGCCCCATCAGAGAACTGGGACTACCACCCCCACCCCCCCCAGCAGGCAGGACAGGTAAGGCTACTTACGGCTCATTAATAATTCTCATCACATTCAACCCAGCAATAGTACCAGCATCTTTTGTAGCCTGACGCTGAGCATCATTGAAATAAGCTGGCACAGTAACAACAGCATGGGTAACCTGAATAAGGAGTAAGAGATACAATTTTGTTACATATATATGAAGGAAAAGCATGTAGCTTGTGAACAGCCACAGCAATGCTGATAGCAAACACCCACTGTTCTCTAAAGGGAGGTAAAAACCCGCCATCAGCTGAGCCCTTTCAACTGGGCTGCCTAAGGGACCTGCAGCACTGAGCAGGGTTTGGGATTGCAAGGTTAGGCCACAGATTCAGCCCACCCATCTTCAGTTTTGTAAAGCTGCTGCTTTAGGTTCTTGTTAATAGCACTTGTGAAACTTACTTTCTTCCCCAAGTAGGCCTCTGCAGTTTCCTTCATCTTTGTCAGGACCATAGCAGAAATTTCTTCAGGAGCAAATGTTTTTGTCTGTCCACCTCCAACATCGACTTGAATATGGGGCTTGGCTTTCTTTTCAATAACCTTGAAAGAACAACGTATACCGTTCTATTCAACAATTCATAGAATTATTCCCATTTTTCGAGTGTTACTCTCTGAAGGTTAAGCAAAGCCTCTATAACAGACATAGCTGAACGCTAACTGTCACCTATGCACCACAGCCACCTCGCTGCACCCCGCACCCTCCCCGCAGGGCCAGGGATCTGCAGGGCCGCTCAACAGGGCCCCAGGACTCCGCAGCCTCTCCTGACCAGAGATATAAACCCACCCCCCCACCTCCGCGCGGGGGCCCACCTTGAACGGCAGGTACTTGATGTCCTGCTGCACAGAAGGGTCATTCCAGGTGCGGCCGATGAGGCGCTTGGCATCAAACACCGTGTTCTCAGGGTTAGACGTGAGCTGGTTCTTGGCGGCGTCCCCGATCAAGCGCTCCCCCTCGGGCGTGAACGCCACGTAGGACGGCGTGATACGGTTCCCCTGGTCGTTGGCGATGATTTCCACGCGGCCATTCTTGAAGACACCCACACTGGGGGAGGGGGGGTAGCGGAGCAGTCAGGCGGTGCTGGGGCCTGCACCCCTCCTTCCGCTCCTCCCTTCCCCCCCTCCCCGTGGGCCCCACAGCCGCTTCCCCTTCCCCCCCCGGGGCCCAGCGCTCCCTGTGGGCTCACAGGCCCAGCCCGCCCCCCCCCCCCCCCCCCCCCCCAGACCCAACCCCTTCGCCCTCCGCGCCCCCGTCCCCACGCACCAGGAATAGGTGGTACCGAGGTCGATGCCCACCACCGTGCCCACATCCTCCTTCTTCTCCTCCTCGTCCGCCCGCGCGGCGCCCAGCAGCAGCAGCGCCAACAGAAGGTTCCTCATGATGACCGCTCGCTCGCGCCACCCTGCCGAGAAGACGCCGGTCACAAAATGGAGGCGCCACGTGCCGCCCGCCTCTCCCCTCCCCAGCTCCAGGCCCCGCCAGCCGCCCCCGGCCCGGCCCACGCCGCCGCTCTTACCGTCCCTCCGGCCCCGCGCGCCCTCAGCTGCTGCTGAGGGCCCAGGCCGCGCCGCCCGCCCTTATATACCTTCCGTTACTCCTGCGTGGAGCCTCGCCATTGGCTGCGGCGCTCTCGCTGGAGCCTCCCCATTGGTTGGCTGCTACTAAGCTGGCCTGCCTTGATTGGCGAGGGTCGGGCGGTCCCGCTGACACGCCTGGCGCGCCCCCCTCCCGCCACCCCATTGGTTCACCCCTCCGGGGCGCGGACCTATCAGCAGGGAAGCGTGAGCCAAGCGGAGGGAGCCCATTGGCTGGGGGCGGCCGTCACGGCGAGGCCGGGGCCGGGGCCGGGGCCGGGGCCGGGGTGGAGCGGCGCGGCGCGGGGTGGGGGGGGACACACGTTCTGGAAGTTTCCATGGTTACCGACCCCGGGGAGCAGGAGCCCACCATGGCGGGGGGGCGGCCCGCGCACCCGCGACGCCTCCGGCCCCGGGGCACCCGCGGCGGCCCCGGCAGCGCGGCCGGGACGCCCTGAGGGAGGTACGGTGAGGCCGGGGCCTGGCCCTGGCTGGGTGGGCGCGGGGCCTGGCCCAGCGGGGCCGCCCGAGCCCGCCGGCGGACACCCGTTAGCCCCGTCCCTGCGCCGTGGCGAAGCGCCGGGGACAAGGTGGTGACGTGGGCGACCGGCCCTGAGGAGACGCGGGTCTGTCCACACGTGCCTCGGGGTGCGGAGCCCGGCCGGGGCCTGTCCCTGGGCAGGCAGGCGGTGCCTCGCCCCGGCGCGGGGCCAGCAGGGCTCTCGGGGAAGGCGCTTGCCACCTTCTGAGCCACCATGGCTGGACACTGAGGCACCGTGTGACACTCGCTACAGAGCGTTACATCAGCCCCTTGGCTTCTCAGGATGGGAAATCCCCAGGAAGGCGAAGGCACAGTCCTTAGGAGCGCAGATCCGCCTGGATCACCCCTGCGCTTTGTGGGGAACCGCCCCGGCTGCAGCTCTGCTGTCCCTTGGCTCACGCGTCTGCGGATCACGCATCCGTATGTGATCTACCTGCACCTATTTGAAATGACATTTTAAAGCAAAAATTGCAACTACAAAACTCCAAATTAAAAATGAAAGTTTTGAGTGATTGAAGAGTGGCATAAAATGAGAAATTAAAGAGTTGTTCATTCACCTTTGGATGACAGCAGATGTGAAATCCAACAGAAATAATTTCAGGCAATCATAGTATAAAAAAAGTGGTTACAAATACAGAGAGACAGTGCCGTGTGCAGGCAGCGCCCTGCGAGTGTAAATGGCTTTTACTGCCAGCAGGGCCTGGCCCAGCTGCCTGGATTTCTTGTGATTATGAAGTGAGACATTGTCAAAAGACTCCGTTGTAACTCAACACGCATCTGGAAATGCCATTTTGATCTTGATACTGTGCTTTCCATTTTGAAGTATATTTTGCATCCTTTATGTTTGTGGTTCTCATTTTTTATTTGAATTCTATCTGCATTGCCTTCACATTGATTTTTCTCCTTTTAACAAACCTGAGGTGTCTGATGCAAATTATCGAGCTTAGTCCTTGGAAGAGAACAATCTAGTACAGCTGTGTGTCCTGAGAACTGTATATAATGTAAGCATTTTATTTCTTTTTAGGGAACGTTGTGCAGACAAGGTGGCAGGGGGGGCAGTTTCATACTTGTAGGCCTTGGGTTCATTTTCCTCGGTTCTCTAGGGGCAGCGATGATGTAAACGCAGCTGGTATTCCGTGTTGCAGTTGGGAATACAGCCTGACGCGGGCTGTGTGGTACCAGACCTAACAGTTTGTTGGTGCCTTGTGTGTTTGGGCTTGATGAACCTTTTTTTGTCATATTTCAGTTTGCCATAGTTGTTTTTGAAATGTTATTTGGCTATTAAAAGTTCAATTACATAAGACATTCTCTTGTATCAGAGAAGATAATACAGGGCAGTAAGTGTGTCAGTCAAGAAAAAGGCTCACGGTGTTTTGGAGAGTGAGAGATGGCAAAGTGTAAACGGTTGGCTTTTGTTTTGAGCTGTTGGGAAGAGCTTTGCAGATAACTTGGGTGCAAAAAGCACGCAGCTGCAGTGGCTGTATGCATCGTACCTGTCTATCTCCAACTAGCTTTTTCCTCAGAAAACAGGCTTCTTAAATCCTCTGCGGGGACAAATTTTCCTGTAATAAATGATTTTCTACCGCTTAGTTTTCCCTAGTACTTCTACTGGGCATAATATTTGACTTAAGCGTGTTACGAGGAGCAGTCACGTGTGTTGGGAGTTGTGGTTCTGGTCTCTATCCCCGTCCCTGCAGATCAGTCGTGCTGTGACCTTACCCCGTTCTGAGCCTCTTCTTTGCTTGCACGGTTGTACCAGGCCTGGTCACGTGCCAGCGAGCGCTGCACGTTCTCCGAGAATCTCGGAAAGAAGGGCAAAGTGAGAAGCGTGCCGTGACTCCGGCGCGTTGACCACGTCTGAGGCGGGAGTTGCGTACGCCGCGGTTCATGGCGAAGCGGCGGCTGGGTTTGAGGCCGGGTCGCTCCCCACGGAGCGGTGCTTTCGCGTACCCGCCCGTTAACAACTTTCGCTGTGCTTTTTGAACCGCCGTGCTGGCCGGCGCTCACGGATCTGACCTGTTGGCAAAACACCTGGAAGATGAAAGCGATGGCCTATAGACAAGTGCCGGCGACCTAAATCCCCTCTTCGAGAGGGGTCGGCTTCACCACGGCGTGAAGAGCTGGCGCGGTGGCCAATCCCCCCGACACAACCCGACCAAGCCCCAAACCCACCTCGAAATCTCCCCTCCAAGAATAGACAGGGTGAAAAGCGGGCATGGGCTAAATAAAGGCACTATTTAAAAATAAAATACATCCAGCGAGGGGGGAGGAATGAGGAGGATAGGACTCAGCGCTGGGTTTTGTGGGGGGGTGGATGCTCCATCGCATGGGTCGGGCCCGGGCGGAGCAGGGGGTCGGCGGCGGAGCTCCCCGCGCTCTGCTCGGCCCCGGGACTCCAAGCCCCCGGCCCCGGGACTACCAGTCGCCGGCCGAGGGACTACAAGTCCCAGGAGCGCGGGCGCGGTTCCCGCCCGCCGCCTGCGCAGTGCCGCGCCGCGCCTGGCCCGGGGCCGCAGCGGGAGCCGGGCGGCGGCGGAGCCGGGGCGCTGGCCGGGTAAGGGGCGCGATCCTCCCCCCCTCCGCGCCGCCGCTTTGGCTTCCCCCCACCCCGCCGCGTTGCTGGGAGGAGGAGGAGGAGGAGGAGGAGGGTCGGGGAGCGGGAGGAAGGCGAGGCCAGGCCGCCCCGCAGCCCGCCCGCCGGCCCGGGGCCTGACAAAACCCGTCGGTTTTTCAGGGCAGCGGGCGGGAAGGCGGGCAGCGCGGGGGCAGCCCGAGCCCCGGGGGGGCGGGCAGGCTGTATCGCTTTATTTATCCGTAACCCCGGGAGCGAGGGCTGTGCGGGGCCGGGCGCGGGGTCTGCGGGGGGAAGGCTGGCGCCCTGGGAGCGGCGGGGGGCACGGAGCGAACTTGGCCGTAAGATTTCCTCGAGTGTGTTTATCTGTGCCTTCTCTTCTCTGCCAGCTGCCTCCGGCCGGAGCCGGTCCTACCTGCCATGTTAGTGGCTGAGAACCGGTAGTTCGTGAGGTTTGCGGAGGTATTCCAAAAATTGAAGCACTTGGCAGCTGGGGCCCTCTCTGCTCTTGGCCACGGTGGGATTGGGCAACCAGGCGCTGTCGAAGCGGCTCGGCGTGATCGTCGCCGGCGTCTCTCCTTTTTGGCTTTTGTGTTAATGCAGGTTTAAAACTTGTAGCTTGACGCGCACCGTGACTTCCCTTTTTTGTTACTGAGAGACCCTTAACGCTGAAGAACTTGATCAAGCGAGTATCTGCCTTTTTTCTTGCAAAGTCATGATACTGTGCTCGGAAGGCAGAGAGCTGTTACGATCGAGCTCTCAAACCGAGCATGTGCCACTACACTCACTGATAGGTAGAATGCTATTTTTGTGGACGATGAGTTAACTCGCAAGTAGAAGCTGCAGTTTGAAGGTGATGGAGGGGGGCAGTGGCACAGATGGGATGCAAAATCTGAAATACCACGCTTCTGTAAAAGCAGCAGGATGGTGATTTTAGGAAACGGACTTCTAAACTGCTGCTGCCGTGGAGGGTGCCAAAATATTTAAGATACTTCACACAAGGGTTTTGTTGTGAGATTGTCAGGTCCTGGAGAATATACTCTGCCCTTCGTAGCAGTTACCCTTCATGGTGGACCGCGGATGGAATGTTTCACGATGAGGAAGGGAGCTACTCGAGAGAGAAGGGGCTGGGAGCAGGTTGTTTTTGTCAGTTTGAGCGCTTTCACGTTCTGCATTTCTGACTAAAAGTTTATTAGTGTGACTCCTCACATAAGGGAAACCCTTCTTTCTAGCATCACGAGCGGCTGGAGTAGGTTCTAACATGGTTATACGCTTTTGTTGATTTTATGCAACACAGCAATACTGTAATAGATAATTTAGTAGCCAGCTGATCCCGTGCGTTCCTGGTAAGTTCTGTTAAGGGACATGAGAAGCGAGGTGCTCCTCGCACACAGCTCTTGCTGGGTACGCAGTATGTTCGGTGCTAGCTGCTGGGCAGAAACAAACCTGAGGTATGAGTTTCTTATTAATATTGATTAGATAGTTGAACTGTAGCAAATTGAAGCGCATTTCGCGTGTTGTACGCGTGTTTTGAGATGGTGGGTGTTGTAACGTGAGAGTTCAGGAGGTAAGGCCTAGGTCATGGTGAACTATCCTACTGAAAAGTGAATTTTTTTAGCTCAACTTCGAGAGATAGGCTGTTAGCTTATATAAAGAAATAAGGCTTGTTAGTTATTGCTATTAATGAAGAAAGAGGTACTTCATGTGGGGTGGATTAGCATGGGAGCTATTCAAGCTTGCTGAGGAATTATTTTGCAGTAAGACAGAGTGATTTCAGTTTTGCCTTGCCCTGCCCTGCCTACGTTAGATCTGCCCAAACTTGCTTTGGAAGTTGAGTCTTGCGTAGTGAGACTCAGGAGGAGCAAATAACCTTAGGCAGGAAATGCTGGAGGAGGAAGAAGAGTCTGGTGTACTAGCAGTATTTACTACTTTATTTAATCTCCTTTCTGTCAGCTGAATTGCAGAAATAGTCAACAGAGATGTCTCTTGTCCTGTATGCCACGGTACAAACCACATACTTTGTAAGATGGAGTTCAGTACCTAAAGATTATACGTAGTGTTTTCCAGGACTTGCAGCCTATGTCCTCTATTCACCAAAGGCACAGATTATCTTGGGTTCTGAACAAACTTCTGTCATGCTGTTGGCAGGGCAAAACATCTTCGATGCTGGCAGGTCATGCGGTCTTTGTTGTTGATATGGTGGAGCATCGTGAAGTGAAATGGTTTCAGCTGTGCTAAGTTTCTTTTACTGTGTCACAGCTCTTAGTAGGTTACTAAGCAGTCTTGAAATAACTGGAAAAAAATGGTAATGTTTTCATATCAAAATGAAATTGCCAGGATTGAAAAATAATTTGCACACAGCAGGAGCTATTTGATATCTGTTGTTTCTTCAGCCCCAGCAGACTGTTGGGTATCTAAATTTCCTAAGCTGTCTCCTTTACACAGCTACGTGCAGACATCTGTTATTTCAAGGGTGGTGTGTGGTGGTCATAAACCAGGTAGCTGGTTATGGTGGGCACCATTGTGTGTGTGAGAAACTGATAAAGTAATCTCGCAAACAACGTTCTGTACCAGCTGAAGCTGTGGCCGCTGGCTCTGCTCTAATGCTGCCTTCTGTGGTGTGTCACCAGATACGTAACTGTGGCGAATTGCTGCTAAAGCCCTTGTCCCGAGCGCGGGCGTGGAGCGAGTGTTGTGTAGCCTGGTCAGAGGATGCGACTGGCATCTCTACTGATCGTAAAGGGAGGAGGTTTTTGGAGGGGAGCGCTGTGTCCTGTAGGTCTGTTAGTGGTACAACAGTTTCTTCTTTCAAGACAGGCTGTGTTAATAATATCAGTTTCTGAGGAGAGTAATAGTGTGTGCATCTTGCTCTACTCATTTTTTTTTTGGTTTTCTTTACCATGCTGCAAGTTTTCTTTAGAGCCCATCTGAAGCGTGCTGCAGTACCGTGGGTATTAAACTACCTGCTTTACACCTCCAGTATTCTCAAATGTCTGCCAGAAGCTTAAGGGGAAGACAAAAGTTGTTTGCACTGTTGCTTGCTGTCCTTGTGTGACTTCAGAATAATTAGTTTTTAAAAACTGGTAGATGGGAGTGAATGAGGCATTCCTCTTCACAGAGGTGTATTTCAGTAGTAATCACTAGCAATCAGATTAGGTTCATTTTTGTGGAGGATTATAAAGATGGGGAAGCTGCTGATCCCTTTTTCTTGCAGGGTAAAAACTGCTGTCATGCAGTTGACTTCCTGCAGATTGACAGGAAAATCCTGGGGATTTTCAAGGTCCTTGACAAAGCAGTGGTACTTGCTAACCTGCTGTGGTTCAGTTCCAAATTAATTTGCCTCTTGCTTTCCTTATTTCTGGTGTTCTGCAGTAGAGACTGATAAGACAGACACGTGGGTAGCAGCCGATTGATAGGATATTATCAAGTAGCCATGGGACCAGTATCTTTGGAAGTGCAGATGCAGGCAATGGTAATCTTCGGAGCCTTGTTCTGTTTCGGCCTGAAGTTCTCAGTGACAATTAGTTTACAAAAAACTAGAATGCACAGCAGTGTGCAACTTCACAGTTACTTGGTGCTTCCCTGTCTCTGTTTAATGGCTGTGAGGCTCAACCAGGAGATGCCCCAATTGTTTGTGTGTTAGGTGGTAACTTCACTTTCTGAGTATGTGCGAAGCTCAGACTGTTTGTTTTTTTTTTTTTTTTTTCCAGGTGGCATCACAAATAGTACAATATTGTTTTGCAGTAGTCTGACCTTTTCTCCTGTTTTGCTGCTCTTGTTCACTGGACAGGTGGATTATATGCTTGTATATTAGGACTCGACTGTGTGGGAGTCGTATTTGCTTTCTGAGTATTAACTGGGTTTTTTATTTCTTTATTTGAATTGTCTGTAGCTCCAGAAAAGGTTACCAGTAATTTAACTCCTGTTTTGATAATCATAACTTACCAGAAAAAGTATATTGTTTCCAGGACGCCTTTGTCCCGTTTGCTGGCTGGGCTTTTGGAGTTCACTTCCACCTGCGGGCCAGGGGAGAAAAGCACAGTCCTAGCTCAGAGGCTGAAAGCTGTCAGAGTGCTTAGCCCATCCCTGATGCTGAGAACATCTTCTTTAGTTTAAAAAAAAAAAAAAAAAAAAAAAAAAGGAGAGTCTGAGTGAAACAGTGAGAGAAATCACTTTACTTGTAAGTATATGAGACACCCCAGAGGCTGTTTAATTGGCTTTCCTACTGTTCAATGTGTTCATAACAAGTGACACAAAAATAGAAACTTGTTTTGAAATTTGGCAAAGCAAAGGCCTGGGAATGCGGGCGAAGTCAGCAGGCTGTTGACAGGGGGTACCCCATGTGGGTCCCCTCTTCCTTCCCAAAACCTGCTCACAAGCAGAAGCGCTTGGACTGACTTTCTGTCCAGAAATGTGGGGCCTGTGGGTGGACACCTTGAAGTGGAAAACGTCAGCTGTTTATAAAACTGTTATGGTTTGATAAACTATGAGCAACTCTTAAGTACAGCCTTACAGGGGAAAGCGTCTGAAAAGACAGAAGGTAGTTCTGCAGATCTCGTGTGTGTGTGTTTTTATGGATGCAACTCCTCTTCCCTGGCTGGTATCAGTAGCTCAGCCTAAGAACTACTTGCTACTGTGTTTGCAGGCAGTATCAAGTTTAATGCTGTTTTTTTGCGAGTCCTTAAATTCTGGGGCTAAAAATAAATTTGTTGTGAGAAGTTGTTGTTTCTCAAAGAACTTTGGCAGTAACATCAGTGATTCTTTTTCTAATAATTTCTCTGAGACCGTCCCAGTTAAAAACATCTGAATTAGTGCGTCCTTCAAGTTCCTTAACCTCAGCTTTGGCTGCATGAGCTGTAACCACTGCTGAGGGTGGCTGGGTGTATTTATATGGGTTTTTTGAGTTGTTTTGGGGGGATTTTTTGAGAGAGAGAGCTTTATACACACAGTTGTCTGTATTTGCTAGGAATGGCCTTTAAACCATCAGGTGTGGTAAGATTGCAATTTTTTATGCATAAAGACTTGTGACAGCATCTCTTTTCATCTCTGCTAGGGTTTTGGTTGTGAGGTTAAAACTATAGATGAAAGCACTTAATTACAGATGCAGGGAGCAGTGATGGCTGTCAATGCACCTGGTTATCAGGCTTTCTCCACACACTGAAAAAAACCCAACAAATGTAAAACCTGTGCCTAATTAGGGTGCTAATCTGTATTCTTCAGAGAGGATCATCTGCTACTCCTAGCAGTGAACCACAGATCTTTAAAACACTAAAAGGGGAGAGATTAGGGCAGTGCATGGTACATTATTTGTAGTTTCTCACGCGTGGACTGAATGGTTTTGTGGAGCAAGGCTCCTCTCGAATCACTACGGGCTGCAGGAAGTGAGTTTTTCGTTTAGCTGTAGTATGGCTTTGATCCTTGATCGCCAGATCCCTTGACAGCTCTGACATACATCCATTACCAATACATCTGACGGAGAGCTGTTACAGATTATATCTGGATCAAACCCTTTTTCTTCCCAAATTAGCTAGTATGGCTGTTAATTCTGGTGGGGAAGAAGACATAAAGCAGTTAATCATTAATTCCGTGGAAACATAATCTGATCTGCATGATTCGACCCCTTCCCTTGTCAGCATTAATGCAGTTGATGTATTTTTTTCTCCCACAGAGTTAATTCTTAGATAGATTAACTCCTTGAACTTGGTTTGAATGGTGTGGTACTCTTTGTTTATCTAACTGGTAACTAAGATGTTTTCTAATGATGAAGGTAGAACTGGTGTTACATTGAGACATAATAGTATCTTGTGCAGATTTTTGTCCCTGATGTGCTATGAAAGCCTACTCTTGTTTCAGGTTTTCTCTCTTTAAAAAACAACATTTTTTGGATTGTGGCCCAAAGAAATATTCTTCTGAATTGAAATATTTGAGGAATTTTTTCTAAACGAATTCTACTGTTGAGCAAAGTCTCCAGACTTCTCACTTCTGCCTTACCTGGGTGTTGATACTCCTTGATTTTATCATTATTTTTAAACTTAGTAATATTATTATTAGTTAAAATTTTTTAGTAGAAAAGACCAATGTTGGAAGCTTGGTGCTGCTTATACATAGATGAGGGAGGGCATTTGTTTTAACAGGCCAGAGATAACCACACCCAAGTATTTGGGTAGTGCTGCCTTATGTGGGCATGCTTTAGGACAAGGTGGTAAGTGCAGAAATCTTTTTGCCGATTCACCAGACAGTCGGAATGGGGCTCGTCTTCACCCCCCTGAGCTTGTGTCACCTGAGCTGCAGCAAGGGCCACGTCTCTCCAAGTAACAGCCAGTTTCTTGCCTTGGCACTGGGGGTGTGGTGCGGGAGTTCTGTAGCGCTGCGCTGTGTTACTGCTTCCGTTCATGAGCGTGAGCTGAAGATATCATTTGCTCCTATGCGAGTGTCCTTGATGTGCTGACGTAACGAGGCGTTAATGAAATTGGCAATCAGGAAACCTTGCATTAAGAAAGAGTGACTCGGTTGTTCAGTGGTGGGCTGGGGATCACTATGCTAACATGGAAGGGACACAGCAGTATTTACTGCTAAGTGTAAGTTTATGACCTGCTTACCACTTCCTTGGGGCTGACAGAACTGTTCCCTAACTGTTGGAATTCACCTGTTCCACGTTTGTTCTTTCAGTGAGTGCTGTGTAACCCGCTGGCTGCCCAAGATGGTGAAACTGGATATCCACACGCTGGCTCACCACCTCAAGCAGGAGCGGCTGTATGTGAACTCGGAAAAGCAACTTATCCAGAGGCTCAATGCAGATGTGTTGAAGACGGCTGAGAAGCTGTACCGCACAGCATGGATTTCCAAGCAGCAGAGGATTAACTTGGACAGACTGATCATAACAAGGTGAGGAGAACCTAAACTTCTAAACTTCCGTGAATTGTAGCAGATCCATCAGATTTTTCACACTTAGTGACTGGAGTCCTTTGCTGTACTAATCATAAAAAAGGTAAAGTTTTAAAGCGAATCTCAACTAGGGAATCTGACTCACCTGAACCTTACTTGTTGGCTGTTTAAACTACCTTTATTTAATATATGTGTTTTGCTTCTGTTTGTAGTTTATGGGAACAAACTCTCCTTATTGCTGAACTTGCAAAACATTTGTATTAACTATATTGGAAGACTTTTTTCCTTGGTGGTAGTCTTGTTAATAGATTGAGCACATGGCCTCTTTGATGAAGTTTGTTTGCTTAAGAGTTACTTAGACTGTTTCAATGTTTTTCTTTAAAGTGCTGAAGCTTCTCCTGCTGAATGTTGCCAGCATGCTAAAATCCTGGAGGACACGCAGTTTGTGGATGGATATAAGCAGCTGGGATTTCAGGAGACTGCTTATGGAGAATTCCTAAACAGATTGAGAGAGAACCCTAGGCTTATAGCATCCTGCCTGGTTGCCGGAGAGAAGCTCAACCAGGACAACACTCAGAGCGTCATCCACACAGTCTTCACCTCCATTTATGGCAACTGCATCATGCAGGAGGATGAGAGCTACCTCCTGCAGGTCCTCCGCTACTTGATTGAGTTTGAACTCAAGGAGAGCGACAACCCTCGGCGGCTGTTGAGACGAGGCACCTGTGCGTTCAGCATCTTGTTCAAACTTTTCTCTGAAGGACTCTTTTCTGCAAAACTCTTTCTTACTGCAACTTTACATGAGCCAATCATGCAGCTTCTGGTTGAAGATGAAGACCACCTGGAAACTGATCCAAACAAGTTAATTGAGAGATTCTCCCCAGTACAACAGGAAAAGTTATTTGGAGAGAAAGGCACAGAAAAGTTCAAGCAGAGAGTCCAAGAAATGGTTGACTCCAATGAGGCCAAGCTGGTGACCTTGGTGAACAAATTCATTGGCTATCTCAAACAAAACACTTACTGTTTTCCTCACAGCTTGAGATGGATTGTGTCACAAATGTACAAAACGCTCTCGTGTGTAGACAGGCTGGAGGTTGGGGAGGTCAGAGCAATGTGCACAGATCTTCTTCTAGCGTGTTTCATCTGTCCTGCAATTGTTAACCCAGAACAGTACGGGATAATTTCTGATGCTCCTATAAATGAGGTGGCAAGATTTAATCTGATGCAGGTAGGATTCACTTTGAAGTGGTCTTTAAAAAAAAAAGTATGAATGTTCTTGGCCTTTTTTTTCCAATAGAACTGATGTTACTACAGTAAAGGTAAAGGTACTGTCCCTCCTACCCATAAGATGAATGCTAACAAAATATTTCTGTTAATTGCTGAAAAGGTGTGTTCTAAAGTTTAACTGTTTGCTTAAAATACTGACTTAAAAATATGACAGCATGTATTCCTTTATCTCTTAGAAGAGTTGCAAATGTACTTTATAAAAGCTCTTATAAGGGATGGAAGCCAAAGTGTAAAAGTGACTATAAGGTGAATTCTGGAATGTGTGTAAAAGGAATGTTGTGCAGTTCTTGCTAATGTTAAATATTATGCCGGCTATTGCACAAAATAATGAAATATTTTGCTGAAAAAACCTTCCTGCCTGGCAGTAATGACCAGTGTTTCTGGTGGGTAGCTATCTACTGTTTCATTAGACTTTAGAGTATTCCCCAGCCCTCATGACGAATTTTTGTCTTTGTGGAAATACTTGGGCAATTTAATGATGGTGTGTAGAGGTGTGGTCTGAAGGTATGAAGCAGTGCTTGTCTGACTCGGGATATTCCCCACACAAGGAACAAAACCTGCTGTTTGATGCAGTCTATAAACTGGACAGTGGGTGATTCTCTCAGTGTAATCGTTCGGTGAGTTTTACTCACTGGACTGTTACTGACAGGGCCTGGCCAGTGCTTTTCTAAAAGACATTAGCAATCCTCTCCCGTGTCACCGCTGGTGTGGCAAGCAGAGCTTGCGGGTGGCGACTCCTTAATCTCCAACTGCAAAACAACTCTCAATTTTAATAAGGAATATATGCTTTGAAACAAGGGTTAGCCCTCTTGCTATTTTTTTTCCTCCAGTATATTCTTAGTAAAATAGATCCAGCCTTTTAAAATCTCTAGGTTTAAGATGACCTAGATTCAACTCTCAATTCTGACGTGTTGTAAAAACAAAACATGCTTTGTTCCTGGGAAGGGGGGAAGTATGGATGCTCGCAGCATACTGCGTGTGCAGATTTTCTTGTTAAACGCAATGGCCGCTTTTTTTCTAAAGCTTCTTGCATTTTTTCTGCCTTGAAAGCAAGTACAAGGCTCTGTCCGCTCAGCCAGAAGTATTTCTCAGAGTATTAAATGAAAAAAAAGTCAGAATGGAGGAGTTTTTTATAATCGGATCCATCATGTTGTTTTGAAATGCTTATTCTTCATACTTCTTTTTCAGGTTGGGAGGCTTCTGCAGCAATTAGCAATGACAGGTTCTGAAGAGGGAGATCCACGTTTGAAGAGCAACCTTGCTAAATTTGACAAAGTAAGAATCCAGACAAAAAAAGTTAAGACTTGTGTGTATGCTTCATCCTTCTGCAGCCTCTTTTTTCAGACATTGCAAAGGACTTACTAAGCGTTTAACTTCCAAGTTATGTGTACTGAAAAGCAGGTTAAATCCTGCACAAAGCTGTGAACAAAATCTTGAGTATTGGAATAAAGGGTTGGGGTTCTTGCTTGTACTCCGACATCATACTTCTTAAAAGAAAATACAAAAGAGAAACAAAAGCAAGTCACCTTTTAAACTGAAATGCTGAAGTACCGTCTGTGGATTTTCTGCTGAACCTAAAGAAAACACTTTGATCTGAAGACAACTTTTGTATGAAATCTGGTTTAACACCAAGTAATTTGTTAGTGCAAGTGGCTTCTGTTCCTTTTTTGCATAGTTTGGCTTTTTTGTTCAGCTTTTCCTTTGTTAGTGTGAATCATCCATAGCGATACTGAAGTTAGCTTCCTTGGAGGAACAGTGAAACTAATGAACTTTGATGTATTGTCATGTGCTTAAAAAACTCTTGATTTGCTGTGTAACTTCCAGGTTGTTGCTAATTATAATTGTTACACAGTCAGCACACAAAGTTACACATTTATTATACAAGTAATATTCAATCAGATTAGAAAGTGATATTGTGTGTTGCTTCCTTATTTCACTTTTAGTCTATGCTCAGTGCATTCTTCAGGAAGGGGCAGTTTAGTAGCCGTAAAACAGTTTTAAATTTTTTAAAAAATTGTAAGGAGACACTTAAGTAACACTTTTGATTGCAGAAAAGGAATGAAGGAAACACCAAAACTATCTGCATGCTTTCCTTGCTTGCTCTTCAGTGATTTTAATGATAGGTGGTATTTTATCCTAAGATTTTGAAAGTAGGAAGGAAAACTGACATCGTTATGTAAACTACTTAACTCTTGTTGTGACTTATGTTCTTTCCAAACTCTAGCAAGTGGTGTCTCGTTTAAAATATTTCTTCTCTTCACAGAGCTGTGTTGCTGCTTTCCTGGATGTAGTTATTGATGGGCGTGCAGTTGAAACTCCTCCAATGTCTTCTGTCAACCTTCTGGAGGGGTTGAGTAGAACCGTGGTGTACATGACCTACAGCCAGCTAACTACTCTGGTAATACCTTACGTTCTTAAAAAGTAGTAGTATAAACTTGTCCCCATATGTTTACAGATAGGATAAACAAGGTTGATAATTTATGCTGTGGTTCTTATCAACACTAACTGTAAATTTTTAGGTTGGCTTTATGCGGAATGTAATGTCGAGTGATCAGCTTAAGGAAGATCGGATGGCTTTAGAAAACTTGCTGGCAAACTTACCCCAGAACAAACCAGGGAAGAGCAGCAGCCTTGAAATGACTCCATATAATACCCCACAACTTTCTCCTGCAACTACTCCAGCTAACAAAAAAAATCGATTGCCAATAGGTAAGGAGAGCAAGCAGACTTCTTGCATGATTTCTGATACCTTGATACATTTTCTGTGCCATTTTTCAGTCATCTCTTGGGGCTGCTCTTTGACTACACCTTCAGTTCCTACTTTTTCTGTGTAGAGGGTGAAGAATTTTCTTTTGCATAGAAAGCCAGGTAACTTCCTTACTTTCTGATGCAAGTACGGTGAGCTTCAGCGCTCTGGATTGAACTTGGGAAAAACGCTGGAGTGGTTGGCAGTCACACTAGAGAGTGCAGTGTGTTAATAAAGGGAAAGTTTGAAGATGGGAAGCAGGTCTAGGAGGGAAGATTGCTTAGGAAGGTGGTAAGATGGAAGCAATCACATTTAGTTAGTGGGAGAGAATAAGTTTAAAATTTTTGTGGCTCAGAAAAGAGCAAATGTGGAGGAGGATGAAAAAGCAAGAGCAGAACTTTTAAGGGTATGTGCTGAGAAGAGAAGCTTTCTCCTTTCTCCATTATTTGCCCAGTCTAATTCCAATTGTTAGTATAGTGCAATGCAATTTTATGTTTGTTGGGTTTTTGTCCTCTTTTTGAATAGGATTTCTGGGTCTTGAAATCCTCCATTTCAATAATACTTTCTCTTAAATTAGGAAGTGTGGTACTCTTCTTCACTGTATATTTACATGTATATGACAACATGGGATGTTTTTATTTGAGAGCTTTGGTGTTAGTGTGTTACAGGATGAAACATGTAGAGCCCTGTAAGTGGCAAAAAAAACCCCAAACCAACCCCAAAACAAACCTATCCCATGTTGGTTTAACTCTGCTTCTGAATGGTTCTGGTCTTACGCCTATGAAGTAGTGGCACAGCAGCGATAATTTTATGGTTTAAAATAGTTTTTGCTCAAAGTTTTTATTTCTTTTGTTTCATTTTAATGCTTTCGAAATCCAGGACAGCAATTGGCAGCCATTACTGCCTGGGATACTTCTGCTACCAATCTTTCAGCTCATATAACTCTAGTAACCCCTTTTGGTGGGTAATGCCCTCTTTCCATTCTTTTCTGTGAAATTTTTATTTATAACACATGACTTAAGCATGCCTTTGGTTTACTTTGGCAATCAGTTGCTTTTTCAGATTTCTTCATTGATTTCTGTATGAGACTCATTTCCTATGTACATGTAGCTTTTAAAAACATATGTGCCTTTGTGTGATAATCAGAATTTGGCTGTGACTTCTGCACATTTGCCTTGTTTTCCCCAGATCAAATAAAGAAATAACTGGCGTCACGCTGCCGTACTTAGAAATCTTAATTCCACGTGGGTGTTTTTCCTTCCACGGTGCCAAATGTGGGAATGTGAGGCTACTTGAAAAGACTAATAAAGACTCACAAAATAATCAGAGTAAACCACCTGATGTTGAATTGTGTGTCTGGGTATGAGACACCTGTTAGAATAAGATTTCCCTGCTTTTTAGGAGAAAAAATCTTCTAAATAAATTAGTTAGAGTTATAAACCACAGGAACATAGACCTTTTTTTGTTGGTAACAAACTTCTTCATTTACTCAATTTATTATGGGTCTTTCTGTGGTTGGAATACACTGAATTCATGTAGGCAAACAGGACATAGTGTATGTTGTTTCTCTAAACTTTTATGTTGAAAGTTTGCTCTTTCACAGTTCAGTACTCAAATTCAAACCCTAGTTCCATCTCTGAAAGTGTAATACGACTTTTCATTTTGTCAGTTTATTTAGTATGCATATTATTAATTCAAGACATTGCCATTTTGTATTTCCATCATATTGTCTTTTCTTCCTCCTTAAACAAAGGAAAGCTTTCTAATGTGGATATTTCAAAATATTTTCTTAGCAACTCGTAGCAGAAGTAGATCAAATATTCTAATGGATCAGCATGGAGATCATGAAGGATCCTCCCAGGAGACTATTCCAGAAGTTCAGCCGGAAGAAGTGCTGGTGATTTCTTTGGGGACAGGTCCACAGATTACTCCAGGAATGATGTCAGAAAACGAGGTATGTGAAAACTGTCACCTCTCGGATATTTTGAAAAGTACAGCCTCTGTGTTCTCTAGTAGCAGAACAATGAATTTGTGACACTAAATGTGGGCAATAAATGCAGAATGGGAATTAAAATCCTTATTTCATTTTACTGAACTTGGGGGTTGTAGCTTTCAGATTTCCCTTTTTAGATGTTTTTTTCCCCTCACTTCGTATATCTGCAAGGTACAAAAAGCAGTATATTAACGCAGGAAAAATGAACCTGGCAGATTTATGAAGAGGCTGTGTCATCTAGCACACTTAAGAGCAAACCTGGGCTATCGTTTCTGAGCCTGAAGAAGCGGATTCAGTTCTCTCTCTGCATGCTCTGTCCTTTGGATGAAGTGGCCCTGGTGAATGACAGAACTGGAACACTGATCCTGATGGTTTTGGCAGCTCAGACTTGAAAGGCAGAGGCCCAGCTTCTTGTGAGGGTGGAGCTGTGGTCGTGTTGCCCCCAATGCCTGCAGACTGTGTTGCTTGGCGTAGGGCTGTAAAGCCTTTTCTTCCACCAGCTGTGGCACAGCTGCTGCTTTCAGCTTTGCAGCCTTGCCTGGGAGTTCGGATTATCTCCTTCTGCAGCCTCGTAACCATCCATTTCCATATTATATCAGTCTGCTGGGGCGATGAGGGAGCTGGTGGGTCTGTTATTATCAGGACTTGCCTTATGTTCATGTCTTGGTTACCTACATTCTCTCCAGGCTCTGACTTTGGAGATAGCTGTCTTTTTTCAAACAGAATCTTAGAAATTTGATTGTGTCATTAACATGTAGGGAAGAAAATGCAAAAAATGTGTGCAATGTTTTGTTTGCTGTGTAATTATCTGAAAAATAGATGATTTTAAGGAAGTCTTGTTTCTTTCCCCCACTCTCCAGGTCTTAAATATGCAGCTTGCAGATGGCGGACAAGGAGATGTCCCCGTCGATGAAAACAAACTCCATGGTAAACCTGATAAAACCTTGCGCTTTTCCCTCTGCAGTGATAATCTGGAAGGAATATCTGAAGGTGAAGGGCTACTTAAGTCTTGAAGAAGTTTCGTCCCTTTTTTTTTTTTTTTTTTTTCCTTAACTATAAAAGGAACTTCTGTTAAATACAGCATGTCATCTTTGCCATTTTGAAGACTGTGTTATTTGACCCTGAGAGCCATTCAGAGAAAAAGGTCTGGAGCTAAATTTTGACCTGCAAAGGCATAACTGAGTCTGAGAATTAGGAATAAAAAAACTAAGTGTATTTAGAAAGAGAAAACAGAGGGATTTATTTTTTGTTTTCAAACTTAAGTGTAGTACTAATTAATGAGATAATCTAACCTAGACTTCTCAGACTTATTTTTTGTCGTGTTTTAATATGCTCTTACATATCTCAGAATAGTTTCTGGACTCTGGACAGCTCCTTTATATGAACCTCAGACACAACAAAGCACAGATTTATTTGTGGGAGTGAAGAGGTTTGTACAGATCGCTCGGCACACATTATTTTGTATAACTTCCATAATTGAGTTTTTGCTCGCTCTCTCCTCAAAAGAAGAAAACAAATTCATGGACAAATAAACTAATGGCAAAGCCTGTATTGACTTTTTAGTTGCGGTTAAGTATGGTAATGGTGAGATTCCAGTCATTTCTGGTAATGTATTTGTAGATTATTATAATTAGTATGGTACTCTAAACATGGGAAGTACAAATCATGGTGCGGGTTAAATATCCATAGAAAAGGGATCAAGAGTAGAGCAAATGTACATTTATTTCATCAAGTCAGTATCTTATATGGGAACTGCTACTTCATTTCTTTTCACCTTTCTAGTTAATTGTGTTCTGGATTGTTAATGCTGTATATTGAGGAACTGTCACTCAAATCCGATTTACAGTAAAATCTGTTTTCACAGGCCCTTCCAATCGCTCCAACTCTGTGTCGTCTCTGGATTTGGAAGGGGAGTCGGTGTCGGAGCTCGGCGCGGGCCCCTCCGGCAGCAATGGTGTCGAAGCGCTGCAGCTGCTGGAGCACGAGCAAGGCAGGTGCAGATTCTCTCATACAAGTGCCTGGGGTGCTGTAGGTGGTGAAGCCGAAGTTCTGTGGCGAAAGATTGGAAAATTGACTTGTTCAGGAAAAAATAAGTAAAAGTTTTCCTTGTGCGATCACTCTTGCGTTTATTTATGGCTTTGTTTTGTGTTTTTTTGGGGTTTTTTTCTAGAAATATTTCTTGTAGTCCATTGTTAGGAAAAGGAAATCTCATGGAATTTTGAGGCATAAGTCCTTTATAGGAAACTGCTTGTGAAGTTTTGCTTGACACCGAGGCTTTACAGGCCTTACTGTAAAACACTGTCTTACCTGACAGAATTAGAGGGTGGGTTGTTTGTTTGTTTTCCTATAATGTACTCTTACAGACTTTTCAATCAGAAGTAATTGGACAAGACTTTCAAAAAATCGAGAACTTCTTATTTTTATTATAGCCACAACTCAGGATAACCTTGATGACAAGCTCCGTAAATTTGAAATCCGTGATATGATGGGGTTGACTGATGACAGAGATATATCAGAAACTGTGAGCGAAACTTGGAGTACAGATGTCTTGGGAAGTGACTTTGATCCAAATATTGATGAAGATCGTTTGCAAGAAATAGCAGGTAACTTGGTGGGACATCTGGTATGTTACAGTGCTCTGAAATAGTGAGGCTGCAGAGCCCTCCTCCTCTCTTTCTAAATAAGTGTGTTTTCATTGATTAAACTGGAGCTTTTCTGTAGGAGGATTTTGTGTGCATGGCCTGTATGATATTTGGTTGCTCATTTCTATATTTTCAACAGTGTCTTTCATGGTTATTAAGGACACTTAAAATGTGTTCTTATTTTTCTCTCCTATTAGAGCTGTCTTCAGGAAGCCTGTATCTAGCTATACGCTTCGGCTTTACTTTTGCAGGTGCAGCTGCAGAGAACATGCTAGGCAGCTTGCTGTGTTTGCCAGGTTCAGGATCCGTGTTGCTTGATCCCTGCACAGGTTCCACCATATCAGAAACCACAAGTGAGGCGTGGAGTGTGGAAGTATTACCAAGTGATTCAGGTCAGAATCGTGCAGGTTTTTCTTATTTCTTTAGCATGAATCAGAACTCTTCCAGAGGTGTGTAATGCAAAACAGCAGCCTCTTCCTCTCTTTCTTTGAGAAATTATTGTCCTAGGGTTAAGTTAGTGTTTGTGAATATGGAAAGAACAAACTGTTCCTGGGCAGAGAGAAGATGGAAAGCATTGTGAGAGATTTACTGTTATTAAGAAATTCTTAAGGGCCAAAAAGGAAGAGAAGGGATTGCAAAGCAAACTTCTGTTTGTTTTCCTTCCCTGTGGTGTTAAGTAGGGCTATGTAGGATCGTGGTTTCCTTTGGTTAGTGAAGATATGACTGTATACTCTTGTCTCGTAAGAAATAACAATACTTAAACCAGTAAAAACTTCTTAGAATAGAGCAGTGCTCTCTGTGCAGTCCTGCCTTCTGTGTAGGGAGCAAACTTGCTGAAGTGGTTGAGTTAGCTTAGAACTTAATACACTAAATCAACACGTCCCCCCCTTCCCTCTGTATGTGAATATTAAGGGAGCATGGCATTGAGTAATGATACTTTTTCTCTCTACTCCTCACTGTCTCCCTTTTGTAGAGGCCCCAGACTTAAAACAGGAGGAAAGACTACAAGAACTGGAAAGCTGTTCTGGGCTGGGTAGCACATCTGATGACACCGATGTGAGGGAGGTCAGTTCGCGGCCCAGTACGCCAGGCCTCAGCGTCGTATCAGGTGTGTTTGATTGCCTCTGGAAACATGCTGCTCCCTTAGAACGTGATCAGCATCTGCTTTGCTGCACTTGCTTTGGTTATACATCATTTCACTCGTCACGTTTTGTACTCGTTCTGGAATTTTCAAAGCAGTAATTGTTCATGTTACAGAAGAAATAAAAAAAAGCAGCAGAGCGTTGAACACTCCGTGCTACAATAGCAATGGTTAGCACTGGAGTATTGATTTGGAAGAAACTCCTAACTTTCTTACATTTAGTTTTATTATCGCAACGTTTTTATTTAAGTAAATCAGCATATATCTACTTCAGTTCTTCCTTTCAGAAAGTATTTAACAGAATGAAGTGTCTTTCTAATGCCCGTTGCAAAATGTATTCACGGTTATGTTAAAACAGTTGAAGATGTAGAGCAGAACTAAAATGGTTTTTAGGAGTATAGAAATTCATAATGTCTCTAGGTGCCGCTGTACGTTAGGACTTGAGTATTGCAGTGTTCACCAAATGCTTTAACAGCTTCAGGATTTTGCTTCCTTTTTCTCTGAAATTCAGACTATTACAGATGCTTCTTTTGTTATGTGTAAGGTATTAGTGCAACATCTGAAGATATTCCTAATAAGATTGAGGATCTCCGGTCCGAGTGTAGCTCAGACTTCGGGGGAAAAGACTCTGTGACAAGTCCTGACATGGATGAAACGGCCCACGGTAAGTAAGTTACTTACCTGTAAATGAGAATTAGAATCTCCGATAACTGAAGTCTCACAAATGACATTTGTAGAATCTTAAATTTTACAATTTCTCCCAGTTTCAAAGTTCTGGTGGCTAAGCTTAACATTTTCCTTGTTTGCTAGCACCGTATTTGTTTGACAAAGAGACTCCAGTATTTTATAGTACTGGAGCTTGGGTACCAGATCTGAGATCACTTTTTCCTAACTCAGATTACATTGACTGTTCTCTTGCATTTTGGAATTGGTCTGCTCCTCAAGATTTCCCCACTTTTGTGATATAGTTCTTTTTCAGTGTACTCCGGAGGTCTTTGCATATAAGAATATCTTTAAAAATATTTTGCAATATAAGTTTTGTAAGCTTTTGTTGCTGAGGGCTGTTTTTCCAATGTCCCTTATGGTGTAGGTAGCTCTTGGTACAGCGCTAACATTATTTTTTTTTTGTTCTGTATTTCAGGAGCCAGTCAGTTGACATCTCCTCCTTCTCAGACAGATTCTTTGCTTGCATTGTTTGACCCTCTGTCATCAAATGAGGGTGAGTTGGAAAGAATAAGCAGTTTTAAAAAATAGGCATTTTCAATGCTTCTATGTTAGTACCTCTAGTTTGGAAGAATCTTGAAAGCAATGTGTGTGACTTCTTTTATGCTTATGACCGCAGGTGTATCGGCTGTAGTAAGGCCTAAAGTACACTATGCAAGACCCTCTCACCCACCACCGGACCCACCGATCTTGGAAGGGGCTATGGGAGGTAACGAGGCCCGGTTACCAAACTTTGGGTCTCACACTTTAATCCCGACTGATTTAGAAGCGTTCAAGCAGAGGCACTCCTACCCGGAGAGGCTAGTGCGCAGCAGGAGCTCGGATATAGTGTCCTCGGTTCGGAGACCCATGAGTGATCCGGGGTGGAACAGACGGCCTGGTAATGAGGAGAGGGAGCTCCCCATGCCGACCGCCAGCGCCGGAGCAGCTGTGCTGGTGGCTGCATCGCAGTCATCGTCTTCGTCTCCCAGTAAAGACTCCTCCAGGGGAGAGGTAAGGCTTCTATTTAGCTTTTTATTTTTTTCTAGCGTGCACGCTTTAATCATGCATCGAATGCCAGAAAGCTGGTATTAAATGTGTTTAGCCAAGGAATTACAGTGCACTTTTGTTACCTTTTAAATGTTGGCCAATAATGTTTTACAAGCTAAAGCTGCAGATGTTCAGAGTGGCTTAAAAGAATCTGGCTTCTGTTAAATTGACTGGATGAGCTTTACTTAATTTAGTGGGGCTTCAGAAATAAATTTGTTGTAGGGTTTAGATTTAAAATGCTGCAGCACCCTGAAAAGTAATTTTCTTTAAAGAAGAAAGAAGTGAAATCCGAGTTTCTTCATGTCTTTGGTTTTGCATTTATAGGCTGCCCTCTTCAGGAGGGATATTTCTAACGTAATCTGCTCTGGCTTTCCGTGCTCTGCCGTAGTTCTGTTTTTACAGTCGATGTAGCGTAACCTGATGTTGAGGAGAAATTTTGTCTTTATGCTTGATGTGGTAGATGCTCAAATATAGACTCTGTCCTTGTACAGATTGAAGAACGAAAAGACAGCGATGATGAGAAGTCTGACAGGAACAAGCCCTGGTGGAAGAAGCGTTTTGTGTCTGCCATGCCCAAAGGTAGGATCATGTCCGTCGGGTTTTGGAACTTTAGTAAGAGTACACGCTACCTGCATTATATCTTTAGTCACTTTATGGAAAGTGTTCACAGTTTGGCTTTGAAAAGCTGACCAGAGTGACATAGACTTGTTACAGAGTAATAGATGTCCTGTTTAATTTTGATAAAAAAAGGGTTCTTATTTATAAAATTGCAAATGTTGCAGTAAAGAGAGGATTCTTGAAATATAAAGTATGCAGTACCCATGAAGAGGTGTGTAAGCTGAAAGGAATTTGGTTAGGCGTTGTGTTATCTTAATCATCCAGGAACCTTGGAACCCTTATGTGAGCCAGTCATTTTGTAGTTGTATGGTATTAACTTCATTGCAGCTTCCCTGAGAGCGAGTCTGGATTCTCCGTGGATGGTAGCGTGCTCGCTGAAGGGTATGGATAACTTGGATATCTCTTGCAACACAGCATGAGTGGAAATTAGACTTTGGCTATTTACAAAGTAAAGCTTGTTCAAGATAATATTTGGCTTTCATGCTGTGAATAATGACAACTGAGGATGGAACAACGTGTGCAATATTAAATATTCTTGGCTTTTTTTAAAAGTTAGAAAAGAACCAACACAATCCTTGCAATCTCTGTGTGACTTCAGATAATGTTATAGTATTTTAATACCACTTTGTTTGCTTTCCCATTTCACAATGTGCTGTCTTTGCATCTTCTCCCTGAACTTACTAGAGGGGACAAGTTGCCAGAAAAGATTCATGTTGTTATGACAGCTATTTGAGTTGGGACTATTGGCTAAACTGAAGTATAAATAAATACGTAAATAAAAATGGGAAGCTGCCTGACTCCCTTGGCTAGTAGTTGCCTAAAGCGTGATGTACCTGGAAGGCAAAACTGTTCTGCCTGGCTCATGGTAGCGTGTCTGTTAAAGGTAGAGCTTACTACATACGATGACAGTACAGTTGTGTTCTACCCCACAGATAGACTTATGCTTTTACTGATGTTTATTTGATGACGAACTTCTGCATTAGCCACTTTCTTAAAGTTTCTTCAGTCTGGCCATTATCTCAGAATAGTCTTTGATAAGGTACCTTGCATTTTCAGCTCCTATTCCGTTTAGGAAGAAAGAAAAACAAGAAAAAGACAAAGATGACATGGTGCCTGACAGATACTCAACACTTCAAGGTATGTGAATAATCATAGTAATTTTCTCTCATAACGTCCCCTCTTGAGCTCCAGAGTGCCCACCCGGTATGTTACAGAAAGGTGTACACTATTGTAGTTAACGTTCATGACTGGCTTTCTGGGTAAGAAAGTGAATAAAGACTTCTTGGCTTGAAGACTGTTTTTAAATTGTCGTGCTTCTGTTAATATGTATAGTACTGTCTTTGCTCTTTTTTTTTTTTTTTTTTCCTTCTCATTATAAAGCTCACGTCCTTATCATAGCTGAGCTGTAAGGATAGCTGCAGACACGTTCCTGTAATAATTACTTAAGTGCTAAATTAAACATGATTTCAACCTGGGTGTTTAGTTTTCTGTTTGCCTAATCATTTCTAGAAGTCTTCAAATATACAAGAACCATTTGTGTATACAGTATAAATATGCTAAGGATCTGGCTTTATTTGTTCACTTTCATTGTACTTTTCTTTCTGCTTTTGCTTCAGACTTTATAAATATATTTGAATTGTGGCTACGTGGAGCACAAGCAGCTATTGTTTGACGTGGCTTAAAACAGAGTCCAGATGTGGAGGTCTAAGTTTTTGCATTTGCTTTCAGTTGGCACAACACAAGATTAACTCCTGTTGTTTTTAATGGTCTTTTCAGACGATCCCAGCCCGAGGCTCAGCGCACAGGCGCAAGCTGCGGAGGACATTCTGGACAAGTACAGGAATGCAATTAAGAGAACCAGTCCGAGTGAAGGAGCCATAGTAAACTATGACGGTGCAGGTGAGGACCTGGCTTTTATAATCATCACCAACATAGTTTCTCCTCCTTAAAAACACTTCAGTCTTCTAGAGCAGTGTTAGTACTAACAGCTGAATGTGAGCTCTAAACCAGGAACATTTTGTCAAATATTCTGTGGGTCTCCCTTGGAGACTGGGAATTAAATCAATATTCCCAATATTCTTTCATATTGCCACTGAAGCAGTTGTTTGTGAATAGCACCTCTCTTACCCGTTTTGGTTTGTTTTTAATGGATACTGAAGAAGTGTGCTGCCTTCCAAAACTGATGAGATTTCTTCTTAGTGACTTGTAGACTGTATATTTTTAATATACTTTTTTCACTTATTCAGAACAAGTTGGTTTACTTGCTGTCTGCATTCCCCCCTTCCTGACCTTAGAGTAACAGGAAGAAAATAGAGAATATTAGTCAAGCTGCTTCTTCTGACTCCTCTTTTCAAGTGTAATGTTGTTTTTTTCATTTCCATAGAGGCTATTGGGGATGGTGAGAGTATGCATGACTCTCCACGTGATGAGGCTTTGCAGAACATGTCTGCAGATGATCTCCCAGACTCTGCGAGCCAAGTAGCACAGCCACAAAGTTCTGCTTTCTCCTATAGGTAAATACATTTTCAGGTTCAATCTTACCCACAAAGTAGAATTAAAAGCAAGTCACATGATTGGTTCCCACAAAAATCTTAATATGGATCAGTTGTAAACTTTTACGTGCTTTTAGTTTTAAGCATCTCAAACTGTCATATTTCCACTGATGAAGAGGGCATATTGTAACCAGAGACAGAGCAATTCAGTGTTCAGGAGAATTCCTTTAAAACTGGTCTAGGTGCTATATCAAAACAACTGATATTCTAAAGTCTTGACAACATTGGTATATTAAAATTACGTTAATTAACTTTTAGGCAGTATTTAAAAAAAAAGTAAAGACTGCTTATTGAAGAAGCAGACCTTGCAGCAACTTTGTTAAGAAAATATTTTTCCTCTTTAAGGGATGCAAAGAAGAAATTGAGATTGGCTCTTTGTTCAGCAGATTCTGTTGCCTTCCCGATGTTGACACATACAACAAGGAATGGTCTACCAGACCACACGGACCCTGAGGGTAAATGTTCTTTATACATACAGATATTTTGCATTGCTTGTGTTTCTTCCTTTCCCCCACCTAATGGCACTTGTGCTGCACCATTTATGGCAGCTTCTGCTTGGCATAGATACAGAAGGCGTAGGCCACCTTTTGCCCCCCGAGATGTTTTCTTTCTTACTCCACGAACAAACCTGCCAACTGGTCTAATTTTTTTGTAATGAAGTATCTCAGCTACAGTGCAGGTAGAGCCTGAAGCTGTGAAATAGACTCCCGAAATGCAGGTACTGTTGGGAATTGTGTTACAGTACTAATAGAGTAACTTGAGCGATTTACTGAGTCCACTGACTTAGTTTGTGTGTCTTGTGTTTGCATCCCTCCATTCATTCTAGGTTCATTTGCAGACAGGTGAATTTGTCACCTTATCTGGTCCTCTTCGCGTTTCAGAATGGTTCTAAATACTAAATAAGCTAGTGATATGAAAACTTATCCCTTGATATCTGGAAAATTCAAAAAGACTTACTAAATTGTCCTTACAATCACATTTATTGCCTAACGTACAGAAGTTTTGTTTTAAACTTGTTACATGTTTCCCATATTCAAAACTAGTTTTATTTTCATCATGCCTACATTTCTTTTCCTTAATCGTTTTCCTTTGTTCTTTATTAGATAATGAAATTGTGTGCTTCTTGAAAGTTCAGCTAGCTGAAGCTATTAACCTTCAAGACAAGAACTTGATGGCCCAGCTGCAGGAGACAATGCGATGTGTAAGCCGCTTTGATAACAGGACCTGTCGAAAGCTGCTGGCATCTATTGCAGAGGACTACAGGTAGCTTGTTCAGTGTATTATTATTAATGGCTTTCCAAATGCATATATTTATTCACTAGCAGATTGGGAAGATCCCTTTCGGTTTAAATTGTACTTTACCAAATCAGGTTATTACATCTCTGCTTCCCCACAGAATGATGAAATTGTCTCACTTATCTGCAAATGGCTTAAAAAAGCTTGGACCTTAAGTCACTCCAGATAGTAATAAACTCAGGTGAAATCAATTTGTGGCTAATGTTCAGCTCTAACACACAAGAGATGCTGTTTGGAATTTGGTTTAGTCTAGCGTTCTGGAGTGCTGCAAGGGCAGTGAATTCAGTCAGAGAAATCTGTATGAGACAGAACTTCCTAATTCAGGCATTATCTTGGTTTTAAAATAACAGGTTGAAGATTCGTCTTGCACTACAACTCAACAGTTTGTAAAGCTATTAGCCTCTATCTTTATTATGGATCTAATGTAGAGCACTCTTTATTTTAGGAAAAGAGCTCCATATATCGCTTATTTAACTCGATGTCGCCAAGGCCTGCAAACGACACAAGCACACTTGGAAAGGCTGTTGCAGAGAGTTCTGCGAGATAAAGAAGTGGCCAACAGATACTTCACTACAGTATGTGTGAGGTTACTGCTAGAGAGCAAAGAAAAGAAAATAAGGGAGTTTATTCAAGGTAAGATTAATGCAGACTGTGGAATGTTTATATTCCTTTACTCCATATTTAGATGGGGGCTCAGGTTAATGTTTTAAAATACAACTTCTGATCTGAGAAGATTACTGAAACGGTTTTAATTTCAGCTGGTAAATTAATGGCTCAAATAGACAGATTACTGTGATTTAACAGTATTTTGTGGCAGCTAAGCCATGGTAACTGTCTGCATTGTTCATGGACTAAGAGAATTAAGGTAATTTGACCTTGCTTGGCCTAAAAAGTTATGCTAAATCATGTTATCTAGCATCTGCCCCATGGAAGAAGCATGAATACTGTTAGTTATTTTAGATCTACTGATAAATGATAAGTTGCAGCATTCAGTCCTCAGTGCAGAACCTGTGGATGCACCTTAGAAGATGCCCCCCCTTAGGGGAATGGCGGTAGTATGAACCAAATCAATCAAAGATTCAAAAATATCATAGCACAAGGGATAATGGCACCAGGAAGGCAACTGTCTCAAAACAAAGTCACTTAAAGCAAACGTATTTCTAAGTCTCTATGCACATACGTGACTTAATGCAGTACATAGGAAATTTGGAGTCAGTTTTTGCTCCTGGAGCACGTAGTGCTGCATATTAAATGTGCCTAAATAGGCTGGAATTAATATTAGAACTTGTACGTACTGGGATTAAAGTTCTGGTAAGAAGGTTCAGTGACCCAGGAAGGAGTTAAAGCCCTTTCATCGGACAGAGAGGAGAGAGCTATTTCTGGATGGTCTAAAAGAGCAATTGGCAGCTGTGGCATTGGGCTGCTGGCAGATGTGAGTGGCAGTTGTCTCCTGGTGCAGGCTGCTATAAATACGACGCCGATGAGAGGCCGGTGATTTGGTCATGCTGCATTAACTTGCCTGCGTCGCTCCTTCTGTATTTGGTAGATAAATACGAATGTTGCGACTATGCATACTTAATAAAGGCAGGGGTAGGAAGTGGTACACAGGGGTTTTCTGGATCCCTTCCCCTGCTGCCCCCCGGCCCTTTCAGCCTCTGACAGCTTTGCTGCGCTGGCTCCTACCACCGGCTCCTGTGGTGATTGTTCTGGGTGTTATCTCTGGGGGTGTCTGGAGAGGAGGCGTCAGAGCTGGTACTGCAGAGGAAGTGATTAACACAATAACAAGTGGAGTATTTTGACCATATGCTTTGCTAAATGTGTTCTATATGCTTTTCCTTTAATTCCTCTATTTATTTCAAGTCTTCCTGCTTGTATTTCCCTTACTGGGGTGTGGGCAAAACAGAGCCTCAGTGCTGTCTGGCAAGAAGCCTGAAGGTTTTTCTGGAAAGAAGAGCCCAGAATCTATCAGAAATAATGTTTTTTACTTACCTGAATGTTCTCTCTCTTTTTACTTTGTATCAGATTTCCAGAAACTCACAGCAGCAGATGATAAAACAGCCCAAGTTGAGGATTTTCTTCAGTTCCTCTATGGGGCTATGGCTCAGGATGCCATATGGCAGAACGCCAGTGAAGAACAGCTTCAGGATGCACAATTAGCTATAGAACGCAGTGTGATGAATCGTATTTTCAAACTCGCGTTCTACCCTAATCAGGATGGAGATATTTTGCGTGACCAGTAAGTTGATGTAATTTGAAGTTCCTGGTTTCTCTTTTGCAGTTGGTGCAGATGGAAGCTGTGCAGTCTTCACGTGACAGATTTGACTAAGCCGTGCCATACAAACTCATGTTTTCTTTCAGAACATTTTGTAAAAGAGCAAGGAAGTGCTTTAGCATCATGTAAAAAAGTTTGTGTTTGCAACAAACTGTTAGGACGGAGTAATCGTACGTGTAATGACTTGGGATACAGACTCTCAGGTCTGCAAGTGTGTATGCTGAGAGAATGATCAAAACCTGCTTCAGGACTCCTCCCATTTTCTGTTTTGGTACATTACTTTCCATGCATTTGGGGTTTTTGGTTTTTGAGGTTTAGAACGTGCTGTTTGAGGACTCTCCTGGCTGTGTGGTTGTACGTGATTGTGTGGCAAACTCCTCTGCGTCTCTTGCTGGCCTCATGTCCGTTAGCTGGAGGTCCATCACGACTGTCTGCGTTCCTGAAGAGCTCTCCTGTAGTGCCAGACTTCAAACTGGTGGAACCCCCAGGGGACTACAGCCTGCCTGCTGCCTACTTTTCACTCCCGTTTTTTGCGTTTGTTTCCAGGGTCCTTCATGAGCACATACAGAGGTTATCGAAAGTAGTGACTGCAAACCACAAAGCACTTCAGATACCCGAGGTAACAGCTTCTCCTTTCCTTCAGTTCTGTACGTGTGTTGAGGTGCTTGTGTTTGATTGTGTTCGGGATAGGGAGAGGGTTGGTTTGTTTTACACTTAGAAGCATTGCTTTTCTATCTGACAGCTGAAATATCCTGCAGGAAAAACATGCTGTACCCATGACTGATCCTTCCAAATCTGTTTTTTTTTCTGATTTTGCCACCCCTGTCCTGATAGGAAGATTTAAGAACTAATACTACACTGCACTAAGATGCAGTAACCTTCTGATAATTTGTTTCAGAAGACAAGTTTCGAATCCTTTATGCTTCTAATATGATTCATGTGCCATAGCTGTGCCTTGCCGCTGTCAAGTTAACTTTCTGAACTAGCCAGAATGAACAGAACCTTGCAGATCTGTGAATTGGCCCAGTGCTTTCACTTTTCTCATGGTTAATAGGATAACTAAAAGGTTGGTAGGCTTAAGGCGTCTGTCAGAGGCTGGATGTTTGCAGCCTTCCTAGTTCTCAGTTCAGAGCTTGAACGACTCAAAATGGTGAGTGTTCACAAAGCTGCCGATCAGGAGGACTGAGACCTCCAGCTCTACTGTCGTTTGCAACGGTGTGCTGGAGAAGGCGGGAAGAAACACAGGCTAATTATGTTAGTTGCACCTAGAGTGCTGCCTCCTTGTAGTTTTTCATTATAACACAGCAGGAAGCCACCTTCATTGTGTGTGTAATGGAACCATCTTGACTTAAAGCTTCCCATTTCTCCGGAGCCTTGCTCCTGCTTGCGAGACTCTGGTACTTCAGATTCTCTGTGGTGCGCAGTAGTAGCTTGGACAAACAAGAACTGGCAGCATGTTGGGTTTTTTTCCTAGGTATATCTCCGGGAGGCACCATGGCCATCTGCACAGTCTGAAATCCGCACAATAAGCGCTTACAAAACCCCCCGAGACAAAGTACAGTGTATCCTGCGAATGTGTTCAACCATCATGAACCTGCTTAGTCTGGCAAATGAAGATTCAGTACCTGGGGCAGATGATTTTGTTCCTGTGCTGGTCTTTGTCCTCATAAAGGTGAGTTCTTTTGCAAAGATCACAAGCCCCAGCTGATTCTTGTAATAAATAAACAAAGTTTAGGAAGAAAAATAATGCATTTGGGTACCTGGGAGCATGCTAGACTCAAAACCAGATCTAATTCAGCAGGTTTAAATAGAAACATCAGAAATATGGTCACAGTTACGGTTTTTGAATCCAAGCAAACTTTGCATTTGGAACCCAGGAAATTGGGGTGCAGACGATGTGTGTGGAGTGGGGTTTTTTTGAGGTACGTCCACCAGCGTCTGTCATCTGTGCCTGCCTCACGCTGTCCTCTTCCAGCACCGAGAGCCACGCTAGGACTGACTTGCCTTGTGCTGCTGACCTTTTTTGACATACGAGTGTTTGGAGAACGCTCTGTGTATAAGATGCGAAAACAATAGGCTTCTCCGTGACCTGAAACCCCTGATGACTTTTAAGGATCCTGCCAGTGTTACCCTTCTTTCTCTCGGCCTGCTAATCGTTTTCCCTCGTTGGAAAAATGCTCCTTTCCTCAGGTCTGATGCCTTCGGAGTGTGTGGAGGGGGTGGTCTGGATGAACAGTCACTACCCTGCAGATACGTTACATTACCACGTGTTAGGGATGTGTGAGGAGCACTGCACAGATAGAATTGTATTTCTGTTCTGTATCTTGCAATGTTTTATGTTTAGCTTTGCAAACAAGCTGTGAGTATCTCTCTCTTCTTTAACCCTCAGGCAAATCCACCTTGCTTGCTGTCCACTGTTCAGTACATTAGTAGTTTCTATGCCAACTGTTTATCTGGAGAAGAATCATACTGGTGGATGCAGTTCACAGCAGCAGTTGAATTCATTAAAACTATTGATGATCGCAAGTAACTCAAACAGCACATGTATGGGCAGACTGTTAGCAGAAGAAGAGTATAAAAGAATGTACAACAGCTGCAAAAGCTGAAGAAGAGACTTTCCTTGTATAATACTGTACAGAATTGAGGCATTTTAAAACACACCTTTACTAATCAAATTAATTTAACAGATTTTCCTCTTCTCTTTCGGTTGCGTTTTTCTCCCCTGTAGATACTGGCACTGCAAAAGGGACCACAGTTTTCAGGTATTTTGGAATCTCAAAACATGCAGAAAATTCTTCACGCTTTTTCCACCACCCCTCTTCCTGAATTCTTCCTCACGTGAATAATTCACTTCATTTAATTTCTAATAGAAAACTGAAACAAGAAGAATCAGGGCAACCACTTAGTATACTTTCTAGCTTAATACACCTTTTATTAATAAACACCAGCCACACTGAAAGTTTGTAGTAGCTGACATTAGTTATCAATTTTATTTCACCTAAATCTAAAATCTGAGAGGACAGTGTAAATATTATATCACTATATTTAATGCATTGCAATTATCTTTGGACTCCTTATCCTTTGAATAAACAAGCAAAAGCCTCTCTGACCTCTAACAGGTTGTGACATACTGTGTTGTGGTAATGAAAGGACTTCCTCGAAAGGCTAAGATGAAAAAAGGGCAAACTGAACTATTTATTAAGATGTAATTAAGATTACTGAAATTTCTAAAACTGGAATTTATAATAGGGCTTATTAGGTAGCTCAACACTTTTTGGCTAGGGCATTAGGGTGTTATAAAGGTTTGGATATATAGAGGAGAGGGACTGTACGTTACAATAGATAAGTCTAATATAAAAAAGGAGAAATAAAATACCTTACTGTAATATTTTTTCTGAGATATTGTGTATACTGTACAAACCCCAAACAGAGATCCTTAACAGAACCTTGGACTGTAATATATATTTTGATTAGTGACATTAAATACATATGCCAGGGGTTTCAGTGAATGTTTTTACTAAATGTTCTTCGTGTTGTCTGCTATGCAGCAGTGCAAGTTTTACTGTTCATATAAAATATTTTAAAATATAACACTGTTCTTTATGAAACATATCATGACATCAGTTCAGGGTGTTTTATAGATTTCTCACCCCACCTTTCCCTTAAACTGACAATTACCAATTTAAAGAAGTTTTTATGCACAACACCACATGGATTTTTCATGAGTGAAATGGTCTGAGTAATGGCCACTGGTCGTTACCTGTATATAAGGACTCGCTGTTCTTTTTTAGCTAGAATTACAGTGAAAAAGGACAGCGAGCATTTAACTTTTTCATGTCAGTATTATTTCTTGCTCTTCCCAGAGTGTTTGTTGCACTTCTGACCGGGGGATGTGTTAAGACTTGGTGTCTGTGAGTGGTAAAGAAAACAAAATCTTTCTCGCATTCTTTTCAAAATACGATTGATTTTTTTTTTTTTTTTTTTTTTTTTTGGGGGGGGGTGTGTGTGTGTGCATTTTGATGATTAAAACCTGTAAGCAACTAGTACTTGGGAAAATCATTTGGTTAATTGAAATTAGAGCAATTTATGTAAAGTATCAAGTGCTTGATTTGGCTGTGCTACTTGTCAAGGCATAATTAAAGCAGTTTACTTTCTAGAACTCTAATATGTAATTCAGTATAGCGTTTTTGCCAAACTAATTACAGGTGAGTGGGTGGGATGGTAACTTTTTTCTTTTATTTATAGTCTTTCTCCTCTATTAGAACTTGATTGTGTGGAGGAGCAATACTCAGTAGAAACAAAATTCTTCTGATCTGCCTTACTGTGGTAACTCAGTCTGTGTAGCATTGCAATATTCTAGTTATTTAGCCTTGATGGGTTTTTGGTGCTGAACACGTAACTTAATATTGCAAGCACAGCCCTGACCAATAACACTCAGCAGCGAAGCACAAATATGCCCTTGAAGATATGGCCAGATCATATCTAAAAGCAATATAAATTTATTTATATTGAAGTGTCCTGTAATATTTAATTATTACTTGAATATCTGAGATGTTAAGACCGATGTATGAAAGTTCTTTTAGTCCTGCAGTTCGGGTTTTAGTCGAGGAGGGTATTTGTACAATCCTTAAAAAAGGCACAAAGACACTTAAGTTGGGGATTACCCTGCGCGTTGCTTCTGTTTGCAGACTTGGCGAGGAGGGTTTGATCAGCACCATCGGGTCTGTCAGATTTGCTCTCCTTTATGGAAGGGGCAAGAATCATTTCCTTCATGGTTTTTATTACTTTGTTTTTCTGCCTAGAAAAATACTTAAAAGAACTGGAGTCTTTTTTCTTTTTAACTATTATTGTTTAGTTATTTTAAAATGAGTGTTTCAATGAGCCCCAGATGAGCTGAGAGTCTTCATAGCAAGATGGTCCTTTGCTTCTTTTTTTCAACCTACTCTGAAAGTCCTTTATATAGTCTCGATAGGTGTAGTTAGAGAATTAGGCTTTCCAAAGACTTAAAAAACCTTCCTGTAATGTCCTCTTACTGTTTTCCCCTGGTGTCCCGTAACGTTTTGTTTTAAAATGATAAGTTACGTGTATAGGAAGTGATGTTGTTAGGTTTTGGTGTGCAATAGTAAAGGTGAAGAGACAGTGCATAAAGGACCAAAAGTAACAGAACTGCTGCCAAAAGGTGCCAGCCAACCACGTACCTGTTGCTGTAAACTTTGGTGCTTTCTGTTAATTAAATTACTTGGGCCGCTGAAGGATGAATGGAGCATTTTGGGGAAAGGGGAGGGGGGTTGGTCATTCGCAGCAGACTGCAGCGGCGGAGCTGCGGCTCCAGCGCGGGCGGTTGGCGTGGCCTGGTCGCGTTGCAGAGGTGGTGGTTTCCTGTCTGGGTGCAGGAGTGAAAGGAAAGGGCTGGGCTTTTTCATCCCTAGGAGATTCCTTTTGGCTCCTAACCCTCAGTGAGATTTCTCTTTAAAGCTTTTTTAAATCCTCTTTAAGGAGAATGGGAACATGTATGGCCTGTTAAGTATTTCAGTTTAAATGTTTTTGTTTTGAAGACCTTACACTACCAAATGCTGAATGTAACTGCCATAAATTTCAGGAAAAAAAGCCACGAACATGATCCTGTTTCCTGTAGGTGAGTTTCTGGTGAGCACAGTGTTGGTTCGTAGCGCTTGAAAACGTCAAATGTTCTGTTCAGCTGGATTCTGGTGGCAGCCCGGGAGGTGGCTGCGGTGTCAGCGCGGCGCGGGCTGGGGGCGAGCGGCGGGCAGGGGCTGTGGCCAGGCCCAGCGGGGCTCTGTGGCACGAGGGGGCCGCACGTGGCCACGCTGCCGGCCGGACTGTGCCGCCAGCACCGTCACCGTGGTGGGAGAGCTGGAGCAGCGGGGAGGCGGTGGGGGCGGAGGGGGAGGAATACTCTTACTTGGGTAACAGCTGGTGACTTGGTTGAGCCTGTACTACTTGAGAATTAATCTCTGCTGAGTTAGTAGTGTGTGTTCTGTACCTTTTAATTGTGCTTTACCTCTATTTAAAAGCTTTGTACTGCCTCTCCTCTTTGAAACTGGTAAAGCCTTTATAAATCTAAATTAATGAGCTTGCACAATCTTGTATACAGGAACCCCATCTTGTCTCTAACGTGATTATTAATGTATTATTCTGTAAAAACTGATTAAAAGGAGAGCAGTTTAACCGCCTGGGTTCCGTGTTTCTGCCTCGGTGCCATGCGATCAGCCTTGGCGTGGTTTCCTCTCTCCATCGCTGCTGTGCTCCGTCCTCGGACCTTCCCCGCGGCCCCCTCTCGCGGGGAGCTGGTGGTGCCAAAAAAAGAAACAAGATCCAGTTGCTGGGAGTTGTTTTGTTTAATCGTGCAGCTCGGCTGTCCTGCTTGAGGGGAACAAACAGCCGCGTGCTGCCGGAGCCCCGTAAAGTGGCTCAGCTGGGGCCAGGCCCTGCCCGGCCTGCGCTGCGTCCTGTTCTGTGCCTTGAGGGCAGCAGCCAAGTCCCAAAAAGTACCGTGTTTCTGTCATCTGATTTCTTAAGAAATGTTCACATCTACGAGACAGGATCTCGGCACCCGCCCTTGTCCCCCCGCTTCGCCCACCGGCCCCAGGTGGGTGCGGGACCGGGGCGGGTGCGCGGTGGCGGTGCGGTGCCGCCGTGAGCTCAGTCCCCGCAGTGTTATTGACCTTGATTCTCTCTCATTTGCATCCGGCATTTTTCATCCTCTGGAATATGGTGTTTGGGGACCTTTCCATCATTAAGTGGATTTACAGCAATTTCCTTATGTGTTTTCTCCAAGGGATTCTGTTATGAGAGGCACATTAAATCTCCATTAATACCTCATTATCCGACTGATAAGATTACCATGATAATGAGGCAGAAATTCTAATTGTTTCACTTCTTATTGTGCCTTTCATTAAATCATATACCTGGAAGTTGCCATCGGAGAGGGGAGCTCCAGCCTGCAGGCCTGGGGAGGTGAACCCGTCCCCGTGCAGGATGGGCCCCAGGCCCTGGTGCTTGAGGGGTGCTGGGGCCACTGGCCTTCCCTCTTGGGCTCCTGCGCCTCCTGCCAGGGCTTCTTGGCGGCCACGCCACCAGGAGGACTTCCAGGGGCCCCAGGGCCTTCGCTACCTGTGCTGGGGAGCGTGTTTTTGAGGAGAGCCCTGCGCTCCCACTGCCCTTTGCCACAGCCCCTGGCTCCAGCGGGTGGTTAAGCATGTGCAGCCTCCTTCGGAGCTGTTACAGCCCATCAGGTCAATGATCCATGAACTAAGAAGTCTCTAAGCAGGAGCAATTATTGTCTATCATGTGTCAAAGGCGCCCGTATTGACCCCGATGGATGGAGCCATTATGGCCTGTTGAGTCAACCATCCATGAAGGCAGTCCCGGGGAGCAGAGGTCTCACCACCCCACGCCAGCACCCTCCTGTCCCCCCGTCCCTCACCGCGGGGCTGAGGGGTGCGCGGGGTGCCCACTTGGGGACGGATCTGGGGAGCGGGGGCAGCGCAGCAGCCTGGAGCCCGGCTGGGGTGGGGGGACGGCCGCAGGGTCCCCACCTGCTCCCCTGGTGCGTATGCAGGGGTCCCCTGTGACTGGCCTGACCAGAGCTCGGGCGGCGGGAGGGGACACACCTTTGTGGGGCTGTCGGTGGCATCGGGAAATGCCACAGGGACCCTGCTTGGCTCCAGCTCCAGCCCCACCAGGTCCTTACGGGGGGGGGGGCCCTCTGCCCGGGCTCCTCACACCCAGCTCTGCAGCAGAAAATAACGTTTATCCTGCGCAAGTGGACTTGGTTAGGCTCCTCCTGCGCAGAAGAGGCGATGTCTCCATAGTAACTGGCACATTTGGAGGGCAGGGGGATGGAGACAAAGCCTGGGCAGGAGCGGCGGGCAGACCCCCGCCATCACCCTGCACCCCGCTCGGCCAGGAGCGAAGGCGATACCGCCTCGGGCCCCGCTGGCCTCGGTGCAGCACCCGCTCCGGCCCCACGGCCTCTGCGAGGAGCCGGATACGGCCCCCCCATGGCAGCGACCGCGGGCCCCTCGCCTGCGCCGCAGCACCTGGGCTGGGCAGGTGCTTTGCGGGCAGCGGGTGCCCTGCCCTGCCCTGCCCGCGCTGCCCGCGCTGCCAGCCCCACCGGCAGCGCAACCACTTAACCACAGCACCAGCAGAGTCGTTGGGCTGGGGTTAATCAACATTCATTCATGTTTCCAAGTGTAAATTGAGCATTTGTTTAATTATGTGTAAGTAGCAATACATTCTGGCCATTATCTAAATCACTATTTTATTTCCTGGATGTGGTTTCATAATGCTGGGTTTGTGCTCCAGCCTCTGCATCATTAACAGAGAAGAGTTAATGAATATAAAAGCGTAAAGGCTAATTACACTTTAATTTACAATCATGGTCTCATTTTGGGACCACATGAAATCTGTTTTGAAAACAATTAAAAAAAAAAAAAAAAGCCCAGTGAAGGTCTGGCGAGTAGAAGGGTTTTGGCACAAAGCGCGCGGTGCCGGTGGCCGCCAGGCCTGTTGCAGTGTGGCCGCTCGGCGCTGGCAGGGCCGGGGCTGCCCGCGGCTCCCGGGAGGCTGGCGGGTCCCTCGCTGGCCCCGCGGCCCCGTGGGGTAACGACCGGGGCTGGCGGTGGGACCCCGACGGGGCTGGCGCTGCCACCGCGATGGTGCTGAGGGATGTAAATTGGAGCCCGAGCGGAGAGCACGGTTCACCTGAAGGAGACAAAGATTTATTGGGCTGCAGATGTTGAAAGCAAAATTCAGCAAGACTGCTGACTCGAGCACTTCGCAATATTTACAATTACTGGGGCTCTAATGGCGTGCTTCCCAGCCAGCGGGGCTCGGCAGGAGCAGGTACCGGTGCCCGGTCGTTACGGGGGACGGTGTCTGAAAGGGAAGCTCGTGGCAGGAGAGGTGGTGGGGAGCGGTTTCCGACTCCATTTCTGCCGTGCGGTCGGCCAGGGGAGGGGGTTTGATAACCCCCGGTGCTGTGGTTGGTGTCGTGGCAGCTCCCTGCGGGCTGCGGCGGGGCAGAGCCCCGGGATCTGTCCCCCGCCGCCGTGATCACCCATGGCAGAGACGGTGGCTTCGTCCCAGGCTCTGGGGAATTGTCCTCGCCCAGCTGTCACAGTGGTGCTGGGTCCCAGCCGGGGCAGGAGCTGTCCCCACTGCCCTGGGATCACCCTCCTGGCTCTGGCCCCGGGTTTCGGGTGGGATTTTGGGGCTGAGGCATCGCTGGTGTGGTGGGAGAGCCGGGCCTGGGGGAGCTGGGTGAGCACACGGCTCGTGTACTGGTGTGCATGTGTGTGCACACACGTGTGCTCCTGTGCTCTGCGATGGGCGAAGATCTGTTTGTGTTTCCTTTATTGTTCTGATTCCTTCAAAAATGAAATAAAAGCCAAGCGCTGACTGCAGGAGGGAGCGGTGGCCTCGGAGCGAGAGGCTCATTCTCCCCGCCGGGCTGGCTGCCTGCAGCCGGCAGAGGAAATAAATCTCCCCGAGAAAACCACTTTGCTCACACAATTTCAATCCAACAGGGCATAGTGGCATCACTCACTTCGTGTTTTATTTAGCTGATAATCTTTTATTGGGCCAGTCGAGCCCTGTGGAAGCACAATGCCTTTACCAGGGGAGCGGGAGCTCGCCGAGCTGTGCCGGCTCCCGATGCCCGGTGGGGGCAAATCCTCTGCTGGGGGCTCAGCTCAGGCAGCGTCGTGGCTGTGCCAGAACACGTCCCCTGGGCGGGGGGGTCCCCTAGACCCTGCAGAAGCACTGAAGCCCCCCACGGTTTTGCTCCCCGGCCCACGGTGGAGGACAGGACACGTCCTTCTGCTCGCCAGGTGTCTCTGAAGGTGGCGCGGGGCCATCTGCGCAGCGGGATTTAGAGGACTCAGCACTTGCGGTGGCCCCAGGAGCTCTGCCGATGGCTTTCCCGCTGATGGATGTGCTGAGCCGGGCACAGGGGAGGCTCCTCCACCAGCGCCCACCGTGACGGGCACCCGGTTGCCCTTGCCGGGGACGTGGGTGCTGGGGGTCTGCCATCCCCCCCCCGGGTCGCTGCGGTGTGAGCGTGTCCCCGCTCCGCTGCAGGCACCTGGGGACACGTCACCCTCCCGCCCTTCTCCCCGCACTAATGCAAGCGCCGTGCCACAGCCGAAACCTCGCGCGTCCCTCAGACAGGTTTGTCATCTGGCTTGTCACCGAGCGGCAAGGCCGTGTCACTAATGAACACATCCAACAGGCTGAGTGCCTGCAGGCGCTAATTGAAAGCGTTCACAATTGGGAATTAATGTGGGTCGGGCACACTCCCTGCGCTGACAGAGATTTGCTTTGCAAAAATCCACCTGAAGGCGGCCGAGGAAGGCCAGCCGCGGTGCCCTGTCCCATGCGGGGGTGACTGTTTTGGGTGACCGTGTCCCCGCGGCTCCTCCCGTAGTGGCAGCCGGGGCTGTGCCCTCCCTCGTCTCCCCGAAAGCTCAGCCACGGCCTGTTTGCACGTGCCCAGTCGACGTGCAGAAACGGTGTGTGAGGGGGTCCCGGGTGACACCTGGCTGTGCCGTGCCCGTCCCGTGGGTGCCGGAGTCGCTCCCATGGGTGCCGCGGTGCCACAAGCCCTCCCGCCCGCAGCTCCAGCAGAGGTGGCTGCTGCTCTTCCCAGCGCAGGGCTGACGCGAAGTGGAGCTGCAGGTTGGCCACAGATTTTCCAACCTCACCCTAATAAACGCAGCACCCGAACCTGCCGCTGAGGCGGGGGCTGCTGGGGGCTGGCGGCGGCGGCAGCTGTCTCGGGAGGCGTCGGGCGCAACGTGCGGTGCCTCGCGAGGGCTCACGGTGCCCGCGCCGGGCAGCGGCACCGGTGATCTCTCATGGAGGGTGAGCGGGGCCGGGGGCTGCGGCTGAGCCCCCACCTCCCATCGCTGCCGTGGCCTCCCCGTGGGACCGCAGGGACCCACTGTGCCACAGGCAGCTGTGGCTTGATCAAGGCTGACCCACACGCCTGCGCAGCGCCCAGGGGCAGCCCTGGGGTGGGTGCCCATTGCCCCCCGCCCCGACCCTCAGCCAGAAACACTCCAGTCCTTCCCCAGAACCAAACCTCCACTGCTCCTTCCCTGCGACACCCCCGTCCTCCCTCCCCGCGTTAGGAATTCCTGCGCTGGCTGGTCCCGCGGCTGCACCCCGGTGAGGCCTCCCCGTGCTGGGGAGCTGGGGGGGGGGTCCCCTGGATCCCTCCTGCATCCACTCTGCACCCCGCTCCGGCCGAAGGAGTGGGACTCGTACACTGCTCGGGGGGGACCAAGACCACGGTGCCCCCCGGGCACCCCATGTTCTCCCACCCATCGCGGGGCTCAGCCGCCCTCGGCTCCCCACAGCAGCAAAGTCAGGAGGCCGTTTGTGCGGGGCATCGTCTCAGCCCCCCCCAGCAGCCCCCGCAGCTCCCCCTTGTCAGCATTCCCACCTCCCCACTAATCCTTGTCATCCCGAATCTTATCAGCACTGATTTCATATTTACTTCCAGATCGCGGATGAAAATGTTGAACATCATCACTCGATGATGATTCCCCATTGACAACTACTTTTTGAGACCTGTCAGTCAGCCAATTCTTAATCCTTTTAATGTGTGCTCTATTGATATTATATAGAGCTAATTTTTTAATCAAAACGTCATGTACTATTAAATCAAACGCCTAACAGAAGCCTAAGTATACCACAGTTTCTCAGTTACTTTTATTAGTTAAACTTTTAAATTAAAAGAATGAAACCAAATTTTTTGACAAGCCCTACTTCCCGTAAAACCGCACTGCCTGGCGCTAATCCCACCCCACTCCTACCGGCTGCGGCCGTCCCAGCTCCGCCACCCGGGACGGTGCTGGTGCAGGGCTGGATGTGCCGGGGTGGCTGCGGTGCAGAGCTGCTGCCGGGGGTGGAGGAGCCCAGTCCGGGCCACTTCACGGTTAAAATCTTGGTGGGGAAAATGGGAATTTTCCTCCTGTGCTGGATGCAGCCTCTGACCTGAAAACCACCGCCCCAGCCTCCCCGGATGCAGAGCGAGAGCAGGCGTGCAAATGCGATATGACAGCCCAAGACACACCAATATGGTTACCAGCTGTCCGGCCGCCACTGGGCCGTACTGGTTGGGAAGGCGATGCCCCAGTCACAGATGCATTTCAGGGGGAGGAGGGAGGGCTCGGGCAGGGCCAGGCGCGGGCAGGAACGTGCGGGCAGGCACATGCTGCCCTTTGCCGCGTCGCTGGGACCGGCACCACCAGCATTATCGTGCGTGGGCGCAGTCACCCCATGCTGGGGGCTACCCCCTGCCCCCCCGCAGCCAGGCTTTGCAGAGCCCTGCCCAGAGCTGGGTGAGCCAAGGCTGCGGGGACCCCGGCAACCCCCCCAGCCCCGAGAGCCCCTCCAGCTGCCGCTGGCCCCGCACGGGCCCGTCCTGCACGAGGCGGCTTCGCCAGCCCTCTCCCCTCCACATCAAGCAACTCTTTGTAGATCTAAATTAATAAGGTTGCACAGCTATAGACACAGGAACACGGGCTGTATCTTGTCTTTGTCGATCAATGCATTATATCATCCCATAAAACTGATTAAAAAGCAGAGCAGTTCATCTCACCAGGTTCCACGTCTCAACATTATAAATTTCATATTACGGTTAATGATTGTCAGTGCAGACGGAGAACACGCAAGCTGATCAGTATTGTAGTTTATAATTAATTATTGGAGTGTTGCTGCAGAGGACACTGAGGAGGGGGTGGCTGCTGATTAGCAATTTATTATCTCTAAAACGCCAAAGAGCAGCGTGGAAGGGGAGTTTGTGTGGCTGGCACTGCCCCTGCCCGAGCATCTCTGCTGCCAGAGGGGTCCCGGCTCGGCCACGGAGCACCGGAGGGACGTGTCACCGTGTCCCCAACGTGCCTGCACGGGCACGGGGAGGGTCAGCCAGGCCTCTGCCCATGGCTGGCAGCTGAGCACTGGCACGAAGGGCCGTGGCCGTCGCGTGGGCACGGGGGGGGCATTTCCTGGCAGAGCCAGAGGCAGGGGTGCCGGCGGGGAGGTGGGAGCCAGCACATCCCCGTGACAGGGCGCACTCTGCCTGCTCCTCCTGCCAAACCTTGCCCACTCCATGCTGGAAATGGTGGCCTGTCCTGCCTGCTCCTGCCAGCCATCAAACTGGGTTTGCTGGGCGGGGCGACACCAGCAGTTGGCAGAGTGGAAATTTGTGTGCGGAGAGTGTGAAGCAACGAAAAATAACGATCACCAGCGCTTCGCCTGAGCCCTGAGAGCAGGTGCAGAGTCCTCGCGGGGTGGGCGATGCCTGTGGGCCTGGGGGCTCCTCTCGCCCTCTTGCAGCTGCATCCCCCCCGCCTCCAGCACCCTGTTGTCCGTAGGGAAGCTGCGATGAGCAGATGCCTCTACCCCCGCTCTGGACATGGGGATGTTGGTCCCTCAGGCTAGACGGTGACCTGGTTGCCGATGCCAGATGCTTGGGGAGCCCGTGGCTGGATGATGTTTTGCTGCAAGACCCCCAGCCTGGCAGCCCTGCCCGCAGCCGACGAGGGGCTGAGACCCCCCGGCCGGGGCGTCGCCCCGGCCGGGGGGTCTCAGCCCCTCGTCGGCTGCGGGCAGGGCTGCGGTGGCTAGTTCTCCGCTCAGCCTCGGCCACCGTGCCCGCTCCTCCCATTTTATGACATATAGGCAGAAAATTCTTCAGGAGATGGAAAAAAAAAAAAAAAAGAAAAAAACCCACAACCCCAAAGTCCCATTAAAAAAAGAACAAACACTGGCAAAGTAATTGGATTAGGGCTTCATCAGATCTTCCCATTCGCGGTCGATCAGTCTGTTCCTCGGTGGGGGGGATGTCTTATTGCGGGGATTTAACTTTTATTGACTAATAATAATGCTTTACAAAGAAAGAAGCGGGGCCCCGCGCCAAGGGGAAGTGTCGCAGCCTTGGGAAGCCACCGGCTCGCCGCCACGTCGTTTCGTTTGTTTATTTTCCGTTGCAGGGTTTAGTGCGGGGATGAGTTTGATCCCCCCCAGCAACAGAGCGATGAGAGGCACCAAACTGGGATGCAAATGGCCCCGTTCCCTGAGAAGATGGCTTTTTTTTTTTTTTTTTTTTTTTTCCAAATGGCATGGCAGGCGTGCGGGGCTGGGGAAGAGATGCCTTCGGGAAGGGACGTCGTCTTCAAAGGGACCTGCAGAGCCTTTTTTTACCTAATTCACCACAAATCATGGAGTTGGTACCAGGGGGAGGGATTATTATTATTATCATCATCATTATTAATATATTTATTATTTATTATTCATTATTCATTATGTATTATTATTGTTGTTGTTATTATTATTGTTATTATTATTATTATTATTATTACTATTATTATTAACCCTGAGCGCTCAGCACTGTCATGCCACAAGCGTGGGCACAGCCGGAGAAGAAGCAGGCTGGACCAAGCTGGCTGCTGGGCATTGTCCCCTCGTCCCTGGGCCCCCAGCTGCTGGGGGCTATTGGCCCTGGCTACCAGCCCACACAGCTCCCCCAGTGAGGCCTTTTTAGCCAAGACATGCAGACTAATCTCTTCAAATAGTCGAGTGCCTGAGAACGCTGAAATGTGACTCTGTGCTAAAAGGATGTGAAACTCTCACATGAAATCCAGACGGAAACACGACTTTACTGGGGTTTAGCTCTCAGGAACCCAGGGGCTTATATTTTATAATATAGACGCATTTTATCATTTGAAAAAGAATTAGGACTGAAATATTCCCTGTCTGTTCCCATAGCGTTCATGCCCACCTGTGCCGTGGACGTCCGAAGGTGACGGTGGGTGAAACCTTCTTCAGGGCAGAAAATGGCACCGGTGGGTCCTGCACAGACCCCGACAGCCGCTGCCTGGGCCAGCATGGGGGGCTTGGGGACTTCTGTCTGCAGAAGCCACAAACTTCACCCAGAGGAGTGTCCTGTCGGGTTTCTCTGGGACGAAACCCCGTAACTTGACCAACCCCTGTATGTCAGCCGGCGCCGGAGGGTCTGTGCGGGTGGGGGGGGCTGGACCCACCACCCTGTGTCCCCCTCCCCGTCCTCATGCCAAACCCTGGGGGCTCCCGAAGCTGTGGCAGCGGTGGCCCTGCTCGCCAGCAGCGTCAGCGGCTGAGCCGGGGCCTCGCACCTCCGGCTGCGTCCCCCGCGCCGTGGCTGTGCGGGAAGGGGCGAGCGGGGGACGCGGCGTGGGGGTCTCGTCGTGGGCCGAAGGGCTCCGGAGCTGCTGGGACAGACCCGGCCGGACCCGTGAGCCCACGGCGGGGCCTCGGGGCTGCCTGCAGGGTGGGCGGCCGGGGGAGCGGAGGGGTCCCCAGCCGGGGGACAGGACAGGGACAGGGACAGGGACAGGGCTGTGGTGGTGGCAGCGGGTGCGCAGCCCGTGCGGCGCCGGAGGCTGCTGTCGGCGGCCTCAAGATGGCACGCTAGGAGTGGGAACGGCGCTGCAGAACAAAGGCGCCTCAGCCCGCCTGGCCTGCGAGCGCACAGCCCCGGCACATGGCCCGCAGCCTCAGCCCGGCCTTCATCCCGCAGCCCCATCCCCATCCTCGCTCCCATCCTTCATCCCGCAGCCCCATCCCCATCCTCGCTCCCGTCCTTCATCCCGCAGCCCCATCCCCATCCTCGCTCCCATCCTTCATCCCGCAGCCCCATCCCCATCCTCGCTCCCATCCTTCATCCCGCAGCCCCATCCCGCTCTCTGCCCCCCCCAGCCCCGAGCCAGCTTCCCACGGGTGCTGCAGCTCCCCGTCCCCAGCACGCTCCGTGTTTCCGTGCCCGCTCCCCGCCGTGACCCACAGTTCATCCCCAGCGCTTGGCCACAGCTCCCCCCAGACCTCCCTGCCCAAACCTCCCCCCTCACTTTCCCTCTCCTTCCCTTGGACAGGAGGTTCATGATGCCACTGGCAAAAATCACGGCGTTAATTGGAAAAAAACGGAGCAGTGAGGGTGGCGGATGGGGGTCCGCGGGCACCCACAGCCCCGGGGCCGCGGGACCCCCCCCAGGCACCCCCCGGCACTGTGCCGTGTGTCACAGGGCCCCGCGTCACACCAGCACGTGTCAGTCACAGCCCGGGAGGTGACAGAGCTGATGTTACGTGTCATAACACCACGTGTCTGCAGGGACTTTGTGGGTGGTTTTTTATGTTGTGCCAGGCGCGGGAAGGCAGGATGCCACGGGGGCCGATGCCCGCGGGAGGTGGCGGCACGGACCCCCCGAGCCCTTCACTGCCAGGTACGATGCCAGGGAGCCCAGATTCCCCTCCCTTGAGGGGGGACACTCCCAACACAGCCCAAACTCCCTGCTGGGGCGCAGGGCTCCTGCAGCAGCCAGCCAGTGTCCCTGCCCAGGCTCCCCGGGGAGCGGGGCCGGGGCCGCCGGAGGTGCCCATCCTGCTAATTAGAGTGTGCGAGGAGGAACTCGCTCAGCTCTGTCTGCCTTGACATTAAGACCTAAATTTGCTGTAAAACCAAATGGATACGCACACCCACATCTATAAGGCTTTTAGTTCAGCAACAAGTGAATCCATCAAAGCCCAGCACCTAATTTAATAGCAATAATGAAAGGTGTGCGTCACTATTAATTTAAGCACTCCAACATTAGCCTTGCACTTAGAAACCAGCAAGGCAAAGCTATTTACAAATGAATGTACCAGGGCAATAAATTGAAAGTACTGGTTTGACCTGTGGTGGCTGCTTCCTTCATTTATACATAGATATATTTCTATAGATGCATTTATTCCCATCTCTTTAGCAAGGCCTCCCTAATTAAGTTGAAGTGGCAGTGGAAGTGTGGCAGTAAGTATGGAAAGAAGCTGCTAAAAACGTATTTAATTCATTATAAATAATCTTTGATACCATAAGGTTGGATAAAGGTTTGCAGTATCAGAGCAGGCCGCCAAGGAAGGCCAAGGAGATCGCCTACACACAGCGAGAGCATTTGCATCGCGCGGTTTAACCTCCTGGCACCGGGGGAAGGAAAAGCGTGGCTGGCGCGGGACCCCCGTTTGCGGGGGGGGGCTGTGGGGCGCCGGCACCGGCACCAGCGCCGGCTCCAGGAGCACCGGGGAACAAGGCAGGGTGAGGGTCTGTGGGCACTGGGGTTCTGGCTCCGTGTCGCCGTGTGCCGCGTGTGCCCCCAGGATGATAATGTATGTTAAGAGGAAGGTGTATGTCACCCACATTAAAGGAGTTTAATGTGCTCGGAGTCACATTATTGTACCCTTGTAGAATACATTATCTGTCATGCTGCCTTTACAGGCTGTCACCTCGCAGAAAGGCTACAGTGTTCCTGGAAACCATTATCAGCCTCTAATGATATTATCAAAATTGGAGCGCGCGGCGTGGTGGGGGCCGGGAGGAGGCACCGCCAAGGCTGCTGCTCTCCTTGTGCCGCGGGAGCAGCGGGACGGGGGCCGCGGCCCTACAGACCCTCCTCTGGAGCCGACACCAAGTGTGGGGGTGTACGGAGGGGTGCGGAGGCCCAGGGAGCCATCGCCGGGTCCCACCCTTGGACACCGTCCCCACCGTGTCCCAGCACTGCAGCCTCGTGGCTGGCGGGGGCCGAGGGGCCTCCGGCTCGGCCTCGGCTGGGGACCCCGCGGTTGGGAAGCGCGTCTGGGAGCCGGGCTGCCGGGAACCGCTCCCGCGTGGCCACACTAATGGCCCAGCAGTCGATGGGCACGGAGCCGGCTGCGGCTGCCCCGGGCTGGCAGGTGGGGAATCTGCTGAGCTCAGAGCGGCTCCGCTCAGCCTTGGCTCTGCCAGCTCCGGCGCGGCACCAGGGCTGCTGTCGAAGTGGCCGGGACCCGGAGGTGTTGGCCAGCACGTGGGAGGATCTGTGTGATGGGGACGGGAATGGGGATGGGGACAGGGAGAGGCGAGGGCGCATGCTGGGGCAGGAGCCCCAGGGGGGTTGGGAAGGGGCTGCTCAGCCTCCGCACGATCAGGCCACAAGGCTCGGGGGGCTGCGGGGCGGTGTCTGAGCAGCCTTCCGGGGTGAAACTCGGCAGCCGAAGCCGGGGATGGGGGCCCTGGGGGCTGCCTGCCCCGCGGCCGTGCCCCCGTGCCGGGGCCGCTCTCGCTGCCGTGCCAGGACCCACGAGGAGGCTGCGGTGGGCTCAGCCCAGCACGGCACGGGCCGGTCACCCAGCGGGAGCCAGCGAACCTGTCAGCCTCTGAATATTGCTCTTCCCTCTCCCTGTCAGGTGAAATTAAAAAAAAAAAGGGAGCCTTCTTTTTTGGAGTGTAATCTTTTGCCTGCGACAAGAAGCCACGTAAACTGATAAATTGCAGATTAAACGAGTGCCACACTCCACTTCAGTCCCTGGCTGTTAATTCCCCTGTTGTGCAATTCCCCGCTCTCAGGGCCTGTCAATTCCAGCTAATCGCAGGAGGCACTAAAACACTCTGCCCTGACAGCCCCAGATCAAGAAACCCCTGACTCCTAGCTCAGGTGGATTGCATGCATCACTTATGCACAAATCAGCAATATGCCAGCAGGGAGGAATTATGTCCGATGACAGCCCAGACATGAGGTACATATTGCAGAGCCGGCGAGCCCCAGCCGCCGTGACAGATTGCGGCGCGGGGCTGCGCGCTGGTGCGGGAGCAGCTCCCGGCTGCACCGGCCCCAAACACACCCGGCACTTGTGTCGCGGAGCCGCCGGCGTCTCGCTGGTGCCGCTGCACCCCAACGCTGTCCCCATCCCCGTCCCCTGCTGAGCCCCCGCCCCGGCTGCCCGATGCTGGCGTGGGGGTGAAGGATTTCGCGGTGCTCGTGGGGAGCGAGCGGGGAGGGCACGGGGCTGGGAAGGGCTCCACGGGCACCGGGGGTCTCCCCCGGGGAGTCAGACCCGCTCTGCCCACCCCACAGCGGGGGGAAGCCCCTCTCGGCCCAGCCCCAGCTCTACTTTAACATTTAACTTGCCTTAGCCTGTGATCCTGAAAAGCTTAAATTAATGACAGCCTTGCAGTTGCTCATTAATAATTGCTTCATTACTGTATGCAATTGCATTCTCCTGACAATAATGGTGTTTGCTGGTGTATTTCTAATTATCTGGCATTTCAGCTCCCTAATAGAGCCCCAGCGCTCCCCGGTGTGAAACCCTCCTCTTCAGTGGGGAGCGGGGCCCCGACACCTCCCTGCAGAACCTGCGCTTCTTCGTTAGCAGCCCCCGGCAACTGGCCACCGCGCTGCTGGTGAAGCCCCAGGCAGGGCTCGGGGGCACCGTACCGGGCTGGCCACTGAGACCCACGGCCCTTGGGCCAAGCTCAGCCGCTTCCCCCCATCGCACACCCGATGCTCATGCGAAAACCGGGGTGAGAGCGACGGCGCAGAGCGGGAGCTCCCGTGGCCGTGGCCGGAGGGGCTCGGTGTGGCTACGCCATAGCAGCCTCCGTGGCCACAACAGCCCCAGTACAGCCTCGCAGGTGCATCCCAGCCTGGGCAAGCGGAGCCCAGTGGGAGGTTGCCAGAAACGCCAGTGGGTGCCCACAGTTGGGGATTTTGGTGCAAGGCCACGCTGCTGCCGGCAGCGCCGTTCGTCAGCTCCTCAGAGAAATTCGTCTGGCGGCGGCGGGGGACTCGCGGCACCGTCCCCGTGCTGGCCACACGGAAATGACCACTTGTGCCCCAGTTTAGCCCCGGCCGCCAGCTCGGAGCCCATTACGGTGCCGCGTGCTGCCCTCGCGCTCCCCACCTGGGGAGGGGGCTCATTCGTAGTTAAAAATCTATTGTGACTTGTCAGAAAAATGAATAAATGAGCACATTATTTTTTCATTTTGGAGCTCAGCATCTGTTTGTCTAATCAAGAAAGAGAACTGGGAAAGTCAACCAGGGCTGACGCACACATTTTATTTAACTTTTCCTCTGTCAAAGGAGTTTAAATGTGTAATGAACAGGCCATGGTGATTTGAAATATAATCCCATTACTCTGATGAGATTACCAAGGCTGTGAGAGTTCACAAATCATGCTTAGGGTTTTTAGAGCGAACAACACCCTGTTGAGATTTTTTTTTTTTTTCTTTTTTTTTTTACATTTAAGTAGAGGTGTGTGGGGAGAATAAAACACAACAGTGCTTAACCCTTCATGCGGCGGCAGCAGCGGCGTGGGGCTGTGCACAGGGACAGCCCTGGCCTGGCCCCCACCGCTGCCGGCGCTGCCGCGGTGCCGGGGAGCAGCACCCAGCCAGGGTGGGGGGCACCTTCCCGCTGGCCCTGCCTGGCCGTTGTGCCCACACATCTCTGTCCTCGTCTCCGTCCTTGTCCCAGCGTCGCACCGGGGAGGCTGCACTGGGATGTGATTTAAGGGGCATTAATTTTAGCAGCAGCAGCACCCAATACCACACGCCGCCACGGCAGCACATTTCCATGAAATTCATGGGCCCATTACAAACATGTCTCCATAAATAACTCCCCCCATTAATCTCAGGGCTGCACCCAGGGCTGTAGGATGGTTTTCGCCTGCTTGTCCCGGTGCAGGGTGGGTGCAGCCGGTGCCCCCGGCTGGGTCCCGGCCCTGCCACGGTTGCCTGAGGGGCAGCTGCAAAAGCCCCTGGGATGCCACAGGCTCCTGCCAACCTAAACCCAAAGGAGCCTCTGGTTTGAATTTCTCCTGCGGGAGTTCACGGCGAACCCCTGCAGAGCCCCGGGAGAGCGCGGGTCGGGCCAGGCACCCCCAGCCCCTGGGTGTCCTCTGCTGAAAGGTTGCTCTTTTGTTTCCCAATTCTTTGATGCCAGTGAGGAGGCAGCGAGGGCTGGTCTCGGCGGGCAGCACTCGCTGTGCTCACAGCAGCCTGGGCCATCCCACCCGGTCGCCCTCTCCTGAGAAGGCAAAGGGGCTTGTCGGTGATTTTATTCTTCCACAAACCTCCCAGGCAAATGCTCCGTCACCCTCGGAGCCCAACGACTGACCTCGGGGTCTCACCACAAAGGTCTCCCGTCTCTCCTGGTGGATTTGGGACCCTCCCAGCAGCTTTTTTTTGTGCGAAGCCACGCATGATGGGCAGCGAGCGGCCATGAGCAGCATCAGCTGCTGCAGGCGCCTGGGCTGAGACCAGCCCATGGGTCTGAGCCCCGGGGCTGCTGGTGCCGCGAGGGGAACCAGCGCCGGCGGCCGCGCTCTGGGGTGCGCTCCCCGACTCACCGGGTCTGCGGCCCGGAGTTTCTGCAAGCGTACGCTCTGCTCCGAGGGGTGCAGTCGGCTGCGAAACTTCAGGTGCACGTGCAAGCCAGGTCCCCCTCCCACAGCAGAAGTAAGAGAAAATCCAGAAAACCCTCTGATGCCTCCAACAGCTACCGACGCACGTCAGGGAGAAGTCGTCCTCGTTACGTGAGCCGGCAGCCACCCTCTTCTGCCAAAGCCCAGTAACAAGGCATGGAGGGAACAGCTTGCTTTTCTGACCCAGTTGAATGCCCATCTGAATCAATTAAATCTACAACTACCGGGGAAAGACCAGCCCGTGATGGATTTGTGTTCAGCTGCGCACAGATTGCAACCATGAGCTCCGATTTAACTCTTTCAGCAAACACTAAACAGTAGGAATGTCTGTTCTGAGGGAGAGGCTGTTCATCTCTTGGAAAGCCGCACGCTCCCAGAATTCAAGGAAGGTTTCTGCCACGCTGCGTATTCAACTGGAGCTGCTCTTTCAAAATAAATTCACTTCCCAAGTGTGGACGGCTCTTTGGGGCAAATAAATTCCCTCTGGGCTCCACACCTTGCCTGCTCCCCACCAAGCCCTCGGAGCGTCCTCCAGCAGCAGCGTCCCGTGCCCGCGGCCCTGCCTGTGCCCCCCGGGGGCGCGCGGCGAGTCCCCGCTCGGGGCGAGGCTGCTCCAGAAAGAGCAAGTGGAAGGGGATTTATGAGGTGGTGTAAGCGCACGTGGTCTGGGCAAGTGACTCTGTGCCCACAAACGTTACCACAGTTTAGACAGCAGAGACTGTTTTATTATGTGAAGCTTTAGGCTTTACTGAAAGCAAAACACGGCACATACTGAATACCTACTTATAACAAATAAATATAAGTGGGTGGCAACAGCATTACGGCCATGGAAACAAGTAGGAGACTTCTGTAGTTTCTGATATCAGCATAGGCAATTTTTTAGTTCAGTTAAAAAGAATTGAAACTAGGTGGCAAAAGAACATTCACAGAACAACTTTAATGTTAAATAGTTCACAAAGTTGGTTAAAGGAGTCATTTACATTGCATTATTTGAAGGGTCTTTCCCCATTGCATCTGTGCTGCATTTGCACATATAAAATATTAAAAAATTTAATATCATACTATAAAATATTGTTTCTCTTGTTTTGCAGATACCATGGAAGACTGTACAGTGACGACTGGCCTCGGCGGTGCAGGCAGGGCTCCCCTCCCGAGGCAGCACCGACACCGGCTCCGGGAGGGCGAAACCTTTAACAACCAAGAACTTAAATGCAACAGGTGAGTGACAAATAGGCCTCTCTGCCTTAGTGTTTATTCCTAAACTACATGTTAAGGCTCAGAAAGTTTTCTCTATACAAAAGCAAGGACACGGGAAGAGGTCATGTTGCGGCAGGCGAGGCTGGGCGGCAGGAGGGAGCCTGCCCCGCAGCCCCGGCTGCAGTTAAATGCCTCTCGGAACCGGGGGCATTTTCCTGATACAAAATCCACAGCAGCAGGGCAGAGAGCTCCAGCTTCAACCCCTTGGAGAGATTTATGAAAGACACCTCTGGTGAACTGAACCAAAAATGCAGCTCTGGTTCCCAGTAATCCCATTCACGTGTTCCCTGACGTATTAAGGATGGACAAGGCCAAAATAGTTACAAATCCCAGTACAAAGTAGGTCTCAATTTTTATTTTTAAAGAATATTAAGAAAAGGTGAAGGCATTTCTCAGTCTTCAGGTGCAAGCTGTCTCAGAGAGGAAGCGCAGACCCCGGCGCAGGGGTCCACGGGCGGGTGTGGGCAGCTCCTTTCCACCCCGGGGATGCTGCCGTGGTTCTCAAAACACCGTGCTGGCTACAGCAAATAACTTCCAATAAAACGTATGCAAAGCTGAAAAGCACAGTTAAATAAAAATATTTTTGAACAAAACAAACCACAACAGACTTGACTGTCTCAACGTTTCTTCACAAATCGGCTCCCCTGCAATGGCTGCTGTTCCCTGGCTCACGGTTGCCTCCTGCACTTCAGCAACAGAAGTGAAACCATCTGGGACTACAGCCTCCCCCCAAAAGAACTGTGCATCATATGGACCTTGAAAAAGATTACATCTGTTTATTTATTAATAGTAAAAATGGATACATTTGTCCTACATTTTGTTTTTAGAAATTTGATCATGTCACAAGCAATACCTGTGTGTACGTGGGTGTATTACAGATGTATATAATTTATTTTAACCAGGCTGTGAAATAATACGTAATCACATCTCTTCTTGTGATTGTACATAATACAGTAATTAAATGATGCCAGTCTACGTCATTCTCTTATTTCTAATCAAAGGAACCTGAAGCGTAACAGTCGTCTTTCCAGCTGATATGGCTCTTTATTTTTGTCACAGGGGAGACTTCCCATCACCAATGAGGGATAATCTTCCAACCACGAGAGACGGGATAATTCACATTTCTTCCCCGGCTGCTCCTGCCTGTTGGCAGCAGGAGCACCCCAGTCCTGGCTCCCACCTGACTCGGGCGGTGGGGAGCGTCTCCTCCTCCGAACTCGGCAGACAGGCTCTCCTCGAGGCTCGGCGTTACTGCTGTCCCGATTTCTTCTCCTTCTGGAAGCTAAAGCTTGTTCTCCTGTTCAGTTTTCTTTGTTTCTGAGCAAAATAATCTGCTCTGGCTGTGCTTGCTCGCGACTCTAGAATATAGTTAACCTGCAAGACATCAGACGGTGTTTAATGTCGTCGGTGGCTCGGCGGGACAGCCCGGGGGGGCAGGGACCCTCACCCCACCCCGCTGAACGAGGCTTCAGTGCCACCCGTCCCGGTGGGCCCTCGCCAGACGCCGGCAGAGGCAGCCCCGAGCCGCGGGAGCTCCACGCTCCGTGCGGGGCCGCGTTCCGGCGCTCCCTCCCGCGGCTCGGCCGCAGGCTCCGGCACCCCCGTCCCGCCCTGGTCACCCAAAGCTCTGGGGGAGCGCAGCGAGTCGTGAAGCCCCACAGTGCTGGTCCGATATAGTAACGGGCTCCAATAAAAGACTTTATCAGCTTCAATAAAAATAATTCTTTCACCACGATGTTTGCACACTCAGCTAATCTCATAGTTTCCCTGTGTTTTGGCACATTTTACTTGATGAAAGCATTTTTAAATGATATTTAACAAGCCCGCTATTCCCTAAATTTATTATCTCCAGTGCTTTGTGATAATCACATAGATAATTTTAATGGAAGGTTAATGCAAGAATCAAAAAGATAAAAATGCCCTTTGGTCTGCCATTAGCTGGTTAATATGCTGTGGCTTAAAACTTGCACAATTTTATGCACTGTAGAGTGTTTCACTTTCATTGCATATTACAGCTTAAGGCATAAAAATATAGGGAATTTTCATGGTCAATAAAGCCTTGGTCTTTCTCACTTGATCATGTAAAAAGCCTAATTTGAAAAGTCTGATTTCTCTGCATCTCCTAATGCTGATGGAATTGAAAACAAACTGGTAACTTATGCATGAAACCAGAAAATGTTCTATATAAACAACCTGCAACTTAAGAAAAAAAGTACTGTTCAATAATATTTCTCTCTTGAATATTCATGTTATTCATACCAAACCTTTTTGTCTTTCAGCCTTCTTCTGCGACCAGTCACAGATGTATCAAGTGTTCTGGATTACAATAGCTTATTTAAGATAAAGTAGGAACAAAAGAATCGGCCTAACAGTTCACAAAGTAAGTAGAAAACCCCTAAAATACATTCACCTTCTACGTTACTAATAAAAATTATTTGATTGTATGTCAGTTATTTAGCAATCCTCTAAACTCCACACAGAAAATAAAAGCAAAGATAACAGATGGCTTGCCAAAATCACTGCGTTTTAAATTCTGAATTGCTATAAAATATTAGCGTGCGGAAAATGAAGTTTAATCTTCCAAGAGTGTTACAAAAAATTGTTTCAGAAAGGAAGCCAATATGTGTATGTACTGAGCCGCGAGAGAAGCAAACAGTTCTGAAAAAGCATCACGGTGAGAAAAATAACCTTTGTGCTTTGTACAAACACCTGCGTTTGGGAAAGACGAGCGAGCGGCAGGAGAGAAGCGCTGTCCTGGCACGGCCACTGCCTCTGCTCGGCTGGGGCTGGAGCCCTGAACCCGGCCTCGGCCCGTGGCCTCGAGGAGCCCCCCTGGAACCTCTGGACAACCTGAGCTCCGGCTCCGACAGTCCCCGCGGTGCCGGGACCCCGGCCCAGCCGCCGCCAAGCTCTGCCCCGGCTGCCCCAGCCCCTGGCAGACCACGGGCGGCCGCTCCCTCGGCTCCTCGTGGGCTCGGCTCAGCCCTGCGGGGTCTCCAGGCAGCGCTGGGTGCTGTGGGGCTGTGCGGGACACGAGTCCCGGGACACAGCACCCAACCCCGCACAGCACCCGCAGCCCCGCCAGACACGGGGCTCGCAGACCATTCACCTGGCTGGAGGTGGAAACTATCCGGGCACAGTAAAATTTGGTGGTTTCCTCTAAACTTCCACAGAAAACGTGTCTCTATTAACTAGAAACATGTATAAAAGGAAATATTACACACGAACGGGCAGCCTGCTGTATGGCTGTTTGAAAAACGACTGAACTAACAGGCACCAAGCAACTCGCCTGCTAAGTTAAATGCACCTTAGTGGTCCTCAGGCACTGCACCGCTCATGTACTTCCAGAGCCTCCTGAATACTTTCATGTCTAACAAGTGGTAAAACACCCAGGATTTTGGGTCACGTTAAAATTTAATACTCACCTTCAGTACAATTTCATTGACAGTAGCAGCATCTGATTCAAAGTAAAGGTGTTTGTAGTCATGATTGCTTAGATATGTAAGTTTAAATATTGCATGACCTGTAAAGATAAGAAAAAAACTGTTCAGAATATTCCTGTAAAGTTTCAGCAGAGCTTGTGTGCCTGACAGAAGAAAAACACAGATGGTGATCTTAGCATACCATCAGCACAACAGAAGGAAGTAATGAAACGCTGACAGGCTTCTCATGTCATTTCAATTTAAGGCAAGTGGTGGCTTACAGGAGCAGCTGAACCCTATTCAATAAAGTTCCTTTTCCCATCACATCCCCACTGCAGGAAATGCAAAAATCTATCAAATGGCTAGTTAGCTCCCGTTCAGCCCAAGACTATATTTCAGTTAAACTACCACATTAGGACTACTTTATGTAACTGTTCGCTGTATAATCATCACACGCAGAAGATAAGTGTTATATTTAAAATAAAAGGCCAATTAACCCCAGAATCATCACTCCAACAACCTCTCCCCAAAACATCACCCAAACCTACCCAGAGGCTCACAGCAAAGGGGAAACGTCACCACTGTAAATACAAAAGGACGCGGCAACGGCGCTGCCAGACTCGGACCCGGGAACCTCCCTTCCCACGAGCAGTAAACCAGAACTAGAGTCGAGCTGTAATTTGTATCGCGTAGCGCTTCGCTGCCCGGCTTCACCGCGGCTGCCCCGGGGAGCGGCCCGGGAGCTGCCGACCCTCCGAGTACCGCGTGTAGGACATGCAGGAAGGCAAAACACCCTTCCCGCGTAGGGCTCTTCGTGGCTTCAAAATTAACATTAAGCATATTCTATACATTACACTTTTCCATCAGTTTTCTCATCATTTATTCGGTTCAAAGGTCAAAGCTAGTAATCTGTAAAGTTACAGCCACCTTAATGTAAATTCAGGTCTTCCCTGGAGGAAAGCTCATTTGAAATCTTATTTACATTATCTAATTCTCCAGATTTCCAAAAGGTGACTGATATATGCCCAGACCCGTGGCCAGAAAATTTGAGACGCGAGTGTTTTATTGTGGCATGTTAATTAAACACCATTATGATGCACTAATCTGGAATATAAATTCTGTATTGAAAAATTGGCTAATAATAATAATAAAAACCCCTTTAAATCATTTCTCAAATGATGCCTTGGTGGTACTAAAAATGCGGGAATTCCTAGCCATGAGCTCATCAGTATGCTAATACATGCATGCCCAGGTCTGCTTGGGACTAAATTCAGCATCTTTACGATTCCGAAAGTGCCCGTGCACTGCTCTTGGGGACATGACACAGCACCGCGCCCCATCAGCTACCACAGTTTTCCTTGGACATTTAATATTACACACAGTTACAGGAATTGATTACTGAAAATGAAAATTTACATGGCACAGAACACGTTCTGGAGGGTTCCAATGAGATTCTTTGTTGTGGGTCTCCACTGGGCGGTTCTTGGCGTGGATCAAGACTCCCTTCACCTAGTTTAGATGTTTCGCTCCGTGTTTTCTCCCCAGCTCCCCCCACGCTGACCTGGCCTTGCCGGCTGCTCCGGAGGCTGCTGCCCCCAGCACAGCTCAGCCGGTGGGAAAGGCCGGGGGGCTCTGAACGTGCCAGAACCCGAGTCCCCAGCCTCCGGCGGAACAGCCCCACACCTCACGGCTCCTCTCTCAGGCCGGTTCTCTGCCCGCACGCTGTCAGTCCTTCCCCGGGAAGGGGACGTCGCAGCGCGGCGCAGGCAGGGCCAACTGCCCCGAGCGCGGCGCTGGAACCCGCCTCGCCCAGGGCTCCCCCCCAAAGCCACCATGAGGCCGTGATGCCAAGAGCGCGGACACGAGCCCTGACCGCGCTATCGCTGACGTGGGGGGAGCGGACCCCACAGGGGCAGGGCATGGGACCACAGAATGAAAGATTAATATGAAAATTAAATGAGATCACAGCCCCTGTCATGCCCAATGAAGAGACCCTCCCAGTACCCCCACCTTTCTTTTAAACTGGTGATTTACTCCTCCTTTCCAGCAAAAGTATTTACAGAGCTGACAGAAGCAGAACGCAGAACTTTATTTCGAGCGCTTATTTTAGGATCGTGAGGAGTCAGCTCTTTCGATGACAACGAGAGCAACAGATGCCAGAGCGCTCGCGCAGTGCCCTGGAGCAGGAGGCAGAGCTCACCCCGCTCCCCCCCACGAGCCGGGGCCACGCCAGCACCACGCACCCGTCCCGCCGGCACGGAGGCTGCTGGGTCCCGGCCCCGGGGCCCGCGCTCCTCTTCCACGTCGCTGAATCCGCAGCGAAGCCCGAACGTGCAGGTCTGCGGGTCGTGCCGCGGCCATGGGCAACCCCCGCGCAGCCCCGTCCCACGGCCGGCAGGTGACTGAGTGGAGAGCAGCCAAGAAGACTTTTCTTTCGAAAGCCCCATTAGGGCGTTATGTTTACGTGCTCCGTGTCCACGTTACGCTATTTACAGCGTGAAATATTAGTTCATTGAAATCGTAACTGGCACTTTGCTCTGCTACTCTTCTAGCCAGATGGAATTTATGAATTGTGAGATTGATTTCCATTTCCAAGAGTGCTTAAATATGCGATGTACCTCTTTCCAATAGCGCACCACCCTTGACAATTCAGAGATCAATAGGAACTTCAATGGTTTGATACTTCCACGTAAGAGTATCTGGTAACAAACAGCAGCAGCTCGAGTGGCTTCTGCCGCCCACGACGGCAGAATTAGAACAAATGCAGATATTGCATGAACGGCTTCGCTGCCGTGACTCCTACACGAACAGCGGTTGGGTGTCCTTTAGCTTGCGGGGCTGAAACACAAGTGTTCGACTCCAGCAAATGTCAGCGCTGTCCGTCAGTGCCCCGCACCGAGACCACGCAGGGGTGTATTTAATGTCAGCCACTGCAGCGGATGGCAAGGGTGAACCCAACAGGGGGAAACTTCAATATTTTGCAATCAGAATTAATCAGCTGTACAACGGAAAACACGTGTTATTCCCAACCATGTTTATCTGTTAAAATGTTTATGGAAGGCAAACGAAATGACAGAAGCTCATCCATTCTCACAGGCTGCTGTCACGAGGTAGGCACAGCCCGCCAGGAGAGCTCAGCAAACCCGAGCAGGCTCCGAGCCGCGGCCCCGGGCCAGCCCCGCGCCCGCCGGACCCCTCAGCCCGCGCCGGGCCCGACCTGGCTGCCACAGCAGGGAAACGGCAACCTGCCGTGGGGGCCCTTTGGCCTCAGCTCCGAACGCTGATAAATCTTTTCTAACCCTGGCACACTAATAGGTTCCTGTGTGGTTACACCTGGAGAAAAGCTGACAGCAGACTCGGGCGGAAGGGCAAGATGCTAATTCACTGGAAATTCACCGAGGAGAGCTCATTTACTCCTTCAGCACGATGTCTTAAATGCGATTGTTTGGCATATCTCCTAATTTTTAACATTACTACACTGCCAAAAAAGAGAAGGAAAGGGCTAGTTACAGCACTACCCACAACCCTTGCAAAGCCAGAGCAGAGCCAGGTGCCCATCTGCTGCTCACGTTTCTCCTCTCTCTCCCAGGTTTGGTGAAACTACTCATGTAACCCCCCCCAGCGCTTGCCCCCCGACTTCTCAGTGCTTCTGCGTTTACATCCAGCGGGTGAGAAATACCCCAGGATTACAGCTTCCAGAATTACTGAAACGTGCTCATACAGCCACCGGTAAATCTTGTGCCAATTTCTGCAAGTAACAGTCTTGGGAAAATACACAAAAACTTTGCAGTCCACCATAGCTCACTTGATCCAGGCGAAAAAAAAATTCACTTTTAAATCTAAATAATAAACTCTTTTTTTCAGAGTCTAAAAAAATACACTTTTTGCCTGGAAAACATTGGAAGGATGTGAATTTGCACAAGAACAATTTTTTTTGCTGAATCTGTAAAGACTAGGAATAGTTTTTCTTCTTCCTCTCCCATCCCCCAGTTCAGGCTGTACCGAAACCCTCTCTTTTGCCAATGCCACTCTTTAAAACAGTACGTGCTGAATTAAATCACTAATTAGATGGAGGATGAAAAGAATATTCATGAATTGGACAAAACAGAAAACAAACACTAGGAAATGCAAATTTATGTTAATTTTTCAATATACCTTGATGATTGCTTTGTCATTACAGGGCCATAAGGCAGAAGTCAACTATTAAGAGTTATTAGTGGAATAAATAGCTAAAAAGGCCTCTCTGAAGAACAAAACACTTATGGGCATCATCTGACATCATCACAGATTTTCACCATTTCAGAAACTGTGAGTACAACAGGATCAAACCTTGAGATCTCTTCTCACAGACTCAGAAAGGATTACAAAGAACTACAGATATACTAGTATAAAGGCAAGGAACGATGAAAATAAAATACCCAGAAGCAGTGTATCTGCACAAAGGCAATCTTACATAAAACACTGCGTGAAATGGGGTAACCTCTGCTCACCAACCGCTGTTATATTTAATCTAAAATCTTTGGGAAGGGACTCTGGTGTTTGAAATCCACATGTGCTACCCCAAAAATGATGCCATGGCCCTGGAGCAGGGCCTGAAGGTTCAACAAAAATGCAAGTGTTGCATTACCATCAAAACACCCATCCTGACAACCTCTAGTAACAAGAAAACTTGGAAGTTTTCTTCTAGGGGGACGTCACAAGTTGCACCGGAGCTGCAGGTGGATTATCAGGGTTATAGTCCCGAGCTCAGTGAGGGACACAGGTTGAACAGGAACGTTGTCCTGAGTGCAAAAGTGGGGTTAAGCCCATTTTCTGCAAGTGGTATTTCTCCAAGAGGGACATATTTTAGAGGCGATGTCTCCTTCAGAGGCAGTGACAGCAGCTGAAGCTGTGGATGAAATCCTGACCCCGCTGGTACCGGTGGAAGCACCCTGAGTTCAGCCGGCACAGCACGTACCTGTGAGGGGTGTCTCCTTCAAACCGAGGCCTTCCTGGAGTGCCAACAAATGCTATGAATGTTAAGGAAAAAAATAATAGTTGTAGTCCTGCTGGCTTGCCCCATTCTCTCAGGGAACAGCATATTTCATGATCACTTCTCCTACAACTCAGGTCTTTGTATGCTACTGTAGGCTGATTATAAAACATTGCTATCAGTGGATGTCTTGTTTCCAGATGTCCTGAAAGCAGAGTCACAATTAAAGAGCTGCATACAACCACTTCTATGTCAAATTGTGGTAACTATTCGCACATCTGGACTTTTTTTCCCCAAAGCCTTTTGTTTCTTCTTCGAATTATCATCAAAGGCAGAATACTAATAAAGATTTTTGCAAGAATGGTGAAAATTGAGGTGGAACTCGGGGTTGCCCAAAACCTCTTCACCAGCAACCTTGTTTGGGAAAAAAGATGATAAATAAATCAAAATGCACTAAGCAGTGTTTCCACATGGCAATCGCCTCCTTCATTGCGTCTGCACCTCATCAATCACGCCATTGTCTGCTTGAAAGGCGAGCCTTGTAAATGTCATATCCACTCAAGCCCAAGGAGAGGCACATCAAAATGCAGCAAGGAGTTTTAATTGGATAGTGTAATTAAACTAAAAAACCCCAGCAGAATAGCTTTGACAGGATAGATGAAGACCCCTTTTAATAGGGCTACAAAACATATTTGTTAAAAGGCTGAGGCAATGCGCACTCCTGATTGTGCTCCAGAGTACTTTTATGAACAGGCTCTTCAACAACGATGGATTGAGTAAGTCGCAGCCCCGGCGGCGGGGCAGTGGGCAGGAGAGCTCCCGCAGCGCCGCGGCCTCCTCCGACAGCCCCCGCTCCGCTGCGGCGCATCCCCCCGCGGCTGCTCGCCAGCGCCCCGACACCCCTGGGCTGGCAGCGGGGCTCGGGCCGGGCCCCCCAGCGCGGGCGGTGAGGGCAGAGGGCAGCGAAGCCAAGCCCCGTCCACGCCGTCGCTGCCTCCCCTCCCAGGCGTCCGCCGCGCCGCAGACCGCACGGCCACACGCACTTGGCCTCGCCGCTTCCTCTTACGCGCTTGGGGCTTGCTTTCACTCCAAGCCTGAAGTTTGGGAGCATTTTTTCTGCTGAACCTATTTTTTTACCTTTTGCTCAGAATCTGTGATTGGTCTCCTATCAGGTAGTTTTTCTTCTATTATTTCACACGCCGCATTATTCGCAGCAGGAACATGAATATTAGGAACCGCCACACAATATTTTGTGCACCGTTTGCAGAGCACGCGGGTAATTGTTGCCTCTCTGCTCTGGCTCCACTGCAGGGCTCTGAGCAAACGTGCAACATCTCTATTTAAGCTCCCCAAGCAGCAGGAATCCATGCCTTCCCAACGCTTTCTGGATGTTTTCAGTCCTTTCACAACCCAATAATGAATTCATTAAATTAGTATTACCCAACGTGCATAATCTGGAGGAACTGGATCCTGAATTAAAACATCAAATACCTTTAGCTTTAAATGAAAACTACATAAAAGCATTTCAGGCATCACTCCGGCTATCACTTACAGCCAGTATGAATACTGCTAGAAAAGCTATTTTCGTGCAGATGTGGAATTCAATGGGAAAGACTGACTCGTGTAGCAACATCAATCAAAACGTCGGCTCCGCTGGCAGCTCTCGACAGTAAGGCAGGTTCAAAGGTCACAGGATAAAGAAAAAGCCAAGCTCTGGTTCAGCTCTAATATCTCCTCGCTAGAAGTCTTGCAAAGGTACCTACCCCCCTTCTGTACTAGGCGGCTTTCATTAATCTTCTTGCCATCTTTTTTAACTAGTCATGCAGAACCGCTCGATAGCGAGACATATAATGGGGAGGCCCTGTGCCTATTACCAGGTTAACACTCTGTTAAGCCCCAGTGCAACAATGGAATAAGAATTTAAAGGAAATCTTAAGCTGCAGGGTGCAAAGCAGGCAATTAAATTACAAACCCAAGTTACCAGTGTACTCCGTGACCTACAGAACACCTTTGTTTAGACTACCTTAACATTAAGGATATTTTGACCTCGCAACTGAGATGTATCTGCTTTATTAAAACAAAAAAAAGCAGAAGAAGAATCACAGAGAAGGTTTCTTCCATGTTTCAAGTAAATTATCAAAGAAATCCCATTTCTGCAGCTCCCCTAAAACACACATGAAGGGAAGAGCCGCCCGCGTTTCGAAAGCTGCAGGTCTGCCCAAGCCCTCAGCCTCACTGAGAAGCCCACCCCAAGGTCTGCTCACCCCTCCACGCCCCAGCGCCGCCCCGCGCTCCCGGCCCCGGCACAGCCCCACTTGGTACCGAGGCAGCGGCCAGTGACACTGAAGTTTCTCCCTTGTCCAAGTAATGTAAGAGACATTACCAGAATCAGATTTCCTTTAAATTACACTATTGCAAAGGGACATAATTGTATTAAACGTATTATGTTGCTTCCTTAAGACTTTATATTATGTACACTTAATTGAGATACAAAGCTCTTTTCAGCTATAAAAATGACAACTACTTTATTAAGGCTTAAATCTTATTTCTCAATGATAGGATGCTTCCTTTCAAGATTCAAAACATTCAGAATCTCTCGTGATAATCAGACCGAACCTGATTTAAAGAAGCCGTTTATACACAGTGTTTTCAGGTTCTAATGGCATCTGATCGAGCCAGCAGGGCCATTACCTCTTCCCTCTGTCTAAATTCAGGGAGTCTGATTTAATTTACAAATAAAAATTCAAATGATGACCCAGGCCTACTACAAGGGCAAACAAAAATCATCAGCCATTTCTGCCTGTAATACCCACACTAATGGCAAATTAGATGCCAAAGCTTTCCATTTTCTGTTTTCACTGACTGCAGCTCTAAGTTCTGTGATCTCACAGCACAGGAAAGCTTCGGTCCCGTCCAGAACGATGCCGAGTCCATAAATATTCACAACACGTCACCTCTGAAGTTGTTGAGTCCTTTAACACTCACACAAGTGCCACTAAAGCTTCGTGGCATGAACCTGTCTTGTCAGAGGAAACTGAGAGAAAATAAGCATGAGGGTCTCCACTATACTGACACACAATTTCTGGTTTTACATTTCTGCAAGTAAGTACCAGTAAAAACTCTGAAATCTCTTTAATCTGCAGAAAGCAAGAGCTAAGTGAATATTGAACTGTGTTAATGACCACGTTCAGAGGAACAGTGGTTGCAGAAACCTCCAGCTGTACTGATCACAGCAGCCAAACTCCACTCCCAACACCCCCTGCCCCTACTAAAGGTCACATTTGGAGGCTCCTGCAAACGCTTCACCTCTCTTCAGAATTACAGGAAGCGGTCCAGCAAAGCCGCGCTCAACCTCACCGTAACCCCAAGCGCCGCTGCCCGGCGAAGGCAGGTGGCTTAATAAAACAGACACGGTGTAACTGTGCAAGTGCTGTTACATGTGCAGAACACTTCTGAAAGACGAGATGGAGCATGTTTGTGTTACAAGACATAAAAACATGAAAACAAAATATATTGCAGAACTCAAAGACCTTATCTTTACTCAGCCTCTCTTTCTTTGCAATAATTCATTCAAGGAAGATCTGGGAATAATTTTTGATGTAAACTCTGCTACAAACATATATCACTATGCTGATAAAAATCGCAGACAAAACTTGTGAAATACAGTGAGTTTCACTCCTTTATGCTACTAAAATAACTTTTTTCCATTTAAAATTCAAGAGATACTGATCTGCTGTTAAGACTTCCCCAAAATGTATCATTCTGAGATGTCACACTAAAAGTCTCTTCCACTGGCCTAAAATAATGACTTTTGCAACATCTTTAGTGAATCGGGAAGAGGTCAGCAGATTTCAGGAGGAACTGTTTTCTCCTTTTGGAACTATGCTGAACACTTATTTAATAGGAAAAGTTTATGACGGCCACACAAAAATGAGTAAATAAACCCCCTCAGTATCATACCGGTTGCCTCTGTCGTAACCCGCCAGCACCCTTTCCAACGTGACCACGATTCTTCATTCAACACACTGCCCTTCTGCCGCTGGATTCTATCTGTGGGTTGCAATTTTGTCCCTTATTTCTCCCTGGGTTGGCAGGATTTGGGTACAAACACCATTTCCTACGGCAGCAGGTGCTGCCTCTGGGGCCGAGGAGCCCCATCCCCACAGGACGCAGTTCTGGAGCAGTTCAGGGACAGCCAGGAGGTCTCAGACCGTTGTGCTGACAGGAGCGTGAGCTGCAAACCTCAGGATTCAAGGCTGGCTTGTCAGATACAGCCCTGTCTTGTGGGCAGTTTTACCACCAGAAGAGTCTGCATTTGAAATGAAACGTGGCTGCAAACCCAGAGGTGTTAAGGTCATCTATAAGCGCAAAACTGCACCCTGAACCACAAAGACAACTGTTACACATGCTGGACTGCCTGGTCATTAGGGAAGTTTCTCCTTGGGATCCTGCCTTCCCAAAGACCATGATTCTTGCTGGAGAGACAGAAAAGGAAGACAATGACTGGACTAAGAACATGGAAGTAGGAAGAGGTAATGAAGGGGAGAAGGATATAGTTCAGTAATTGCTGATAAAATCTGTGGCAGCCGTAAATTTACTCTTCCAAGAGAATTCAACAGATCATTACCTCTGTAAATATGTATCACATAATTCTCCCTCTCTGTCACCTTGCAGATAAGTACTTAATACTTGGCATCCCTACCCCGCAAAATCACAACTGTAATAAAATCCATCTGAGCTTTTGAACCGCAGTTACTTTTTGATAGTAGATAGTTACATTTTGGCACCGCGGGAGACGTTGCCCAATTCCCCCAGGGCCTGTCTTGTGCTTTTTAAAACAAATTGTACAGACTGGGGCTCTCATTACTCCACTGATACAACAAGCAAAAGCACCAGGCTTCTGAAGTCGCACTCTAAACCCAGCAAACTCCTACCCCTTGTTGAAGACTGGCTGAACTGGGATGCCCAACACCCTCCAGTGAGCTCTGCCGCTGCCCAGGCACGGCCACCCCGTCCCTGGAACTGAACTCTGAGTGCCACATCGTAATCCCAGTGACCCTGTGGCCATGGCTGAAGCAAATTCAGACTGTGCTGATACTTACTGTGTGTCTGAAACCCTCTACTGCACCTAAGAAATTGTTTAAAACCAGTCTGGATGTTAAGAGGTTCAAAAAAATTGTGATTATGTTGAAACATGTATTTCGCTACCGTGCTATGGGGCTAAGCCAGTGTCTGCTTGGTGTGACACCGTTAGCAGCTACTGATAGTGGGCAAGAAACACTCTTAATGATGCCATTAGCTCTAAGCAGCATTAGGACACTCATAAAACGTGTATCTGTTTATGTTGTGTTCTCTGTAACAGAATCGAGTCAGATTAAAAACATCCTATAATGAATAAAATACACCTATAGAAAGAAAAGGACATGGTAGCAATAATTCTTTGGACATCTAGCACATCCAGGGAGGGAGAGAAGAGGGAACATAAATAAAAAGGACTACTCACTTGGGCTTTTTTCTTCCGCAAGGTCACAGGCACAGAGGAGTTCAGAATCGATTGAAATGGGTTTCTGCTTAATCCAAAACTTAGTGCTGGCCTTCTGATTAGTAACAGGGTCTATCTCTACCTTGTCTCCAGAAATACCTGAGATGAGAAAGAATAGAGAGCCACAATAGTGATCAGTTTAAGCGATTTCATATCAGCCGTTTGACACACTTTATAAATCTTAAATGGGATGAAAGTATATTGCCCTTTTGGGCTTTTTGAAAGCACAGGAGCTTTTGAAACCAAAAGCAAACGGTTATCAAACTGCATTGATAATCTGCATTTTATTCCCCTGCATAAGCATAGCAACAAGGAAGAAATATCACAGAAAAAATTCTTCTCAACACATACAGAGCTCCTCTGGAAGCAGTAGCTACATGAGCTGCAAGATTTATACAAAGATACTGCTAGTTTTTCAATCACCACTATTACACGGAATAGACACTATCACACCCGGTCCCTGCTCCGTAGAGCACACACACCCGATCCTCCACGGGAGAGGCCAACACCCACTCGCAGCGTTACAGAAACGCTCTTTGTGTCACCCAGATACTCATAAACAAAGACATCCAGTCCCAGAGATCCTGTGCGGTTTTACACTGCTGGCATTTTAAAGCCAGCCCTAATGAGGCTGCTTTGAGAGCAAGCTGAGGATTTGTGTAGCTCTTGGCACGGGCGCCGGGCCCTGCTTCCCAACACGGCTTCCCCAGATGGCCGGCGCTTCGCGCCCGCTGCGTGTGGGCTGACCTGGGCACGGCGCGTCCCGCGGCAGAGCTTCTGCGAGCGAGCGGAGAAAATTCCTCCATCAGCCCTCCACACGTTACCCCCGAAGCCGAGCGGGAACAGCCTCGCTGGCGGGACGCTGCCGGGGCAGGCCGAGGGCTAACGGCGCGCTGGAACTGGCCCGGGACACTCATTTCCAGCGGTTTTCTCAGGGTATGGCGAAGCAGAGACCCCGCTACGCCGCGCTGAGGAACAGAAGCTCATTGTTCAGTAGCTGTTGACACCACTGAGCTAACTTCCCAGTGTGCTTTTTACATCAAGATGTGTGGAGCCTTAAAAATAATTACACTGCTTCAGTCGTGAGTTATTGGTGAAGCTCATGAGAAAGCGACAAAAGCAAGCGATACAGGAAAAAGGTATTTAAACATCCTTTAACTCTTGCATCTCTGGAAAAACAGCAGAGATAACCTCTTCCCTCTTGAGGGTTTTGGCTGCGATACTTTCAAATACATCACGCTTCACCCATCTGAAGCACAAGAAAACCTAAAGCAGCTGATGGTTAAAACTTTTAAAAGATGTGACAAAATAAAGGCAAGATGCCGCACACACAACGGCTCTCCCAAGCCCTCCAAGACTAACTCGATATTTCTTAAAGTCTGGTTATAGCTGCAGAATTTGCAAACCACGTTTGTTTGCGTTTTATTCACCTCAAATCAAAGCGTAGAGCCAGCGAGGAGCAGAGGCGCACGGCGGGTGGCTGCTGCAGTCCCTGCCACTGGCACAGGGCTTCTTCACTTCAACCCTGGCTCTCGCGACAGGTCACCCTGATGCCACCGGCCCCCTCCCCCGTCTATTAATCCAAGAATGTGCTTTGTCATTAAACATCCGTCACATCAGAGAGATCACATTTCAATTAAGCATTGTATCAAGAGTCCAGCTAACGCAAGGACTGCTAGAACTGGGTAATCTGAGCAGCTGCTGCTGCATCCGGAGCGCATTTTGGTTTGTAATATAATTTTGGACAGACTATTTAAAATCAGCGTTGTTATTTCACTGTAATGGTTAATTATTCAAAATGACATTTTCTGTAGTTTAAGGAAAATATGTGAAGTTGATGGTACAAGTTCTTATATTTTCACTGAAAAAGTCAAGCCAAGTTCTAAAAATAAAGGTACAAATTCTTTGTGTGCGAGGGTTGTTCCCCATCCCTTCCCTCTAAAAGCATCACCCCCGAAAATATCCTTTAAAAATGTTCACTCTATGGTCCTGCAACTTCAGAATTCACAGTCAGTCAATATTGTTAATGCACCTTGTTAATTTGATAGGATTTGTCAGGTAACTCCACTGGAAAATTATATAAAACTGTTCCAGATGAACAGATGATAGTGACATGAATTAAAGTGATAGAACAATAGTGGAATATAAACCAGAAATGACACCCAAAGTGGCTGCTGATTTATTGCCATCCTGAGTTTGGTTCTGGGCTTCCATGTATATTAGTGCTACAAATCTGGGTCCATTTAGCAGAGAGATGCTCATACATACATCACCAGCTCCTGCTCCAAGCCAAGGTCACTCCCCATTGCATCAATCTTTTCAGCAGAGGCTACTTCACCAAGCACGGATTTTGTAACCATCTCAGATGTAACAGACTTCCTCCTCTTTCATCTTTTTTTTATCATGTAAAATACACTTTAACTTCTATTATTTTTATCTGCAAATTGTTGCTGTATACTTCATCCATTATTTCTGTATCTCGACATCACTGGCTTAAGCTCACACACATCCAAAGAGCACATTGACAAAGAATGTTGTCTTTTTGTGTTATTGTTCTCACAATCTGTATGTGTTGAAACCTAAAATCAAAACACTATTATGTATGTGGCTTCCGCAGTCTCTGTATTGCAGCACAAATTAGTCATACTCAAAAACCAAGTAAAAATGCTTCTTCTACTATTTTTTTAATTCGTTCATTTTATCAAAAGAAATGCCATGGATGTATTAGTCCAGTTACACTGTTCTGTTCTTGCTTCCTTTGTTGGGGTCTGCAACTGCCCCCCCTTTTCTGAAAGACTTGCCAGCAGTAATCTTCCAAGACAATATGCTTCTTTTAGTTTTGCTAATGTGATACACAAGCAAATGTGTCTTATTCCTTCACAACATGATAGAACCTTTGCAAAAATGTTGAGAGTACTACTGTATGTGCATGACACTGTAAAGCCGAAACATAAAACCCCAGACCCTAAAGTGCTACAACTGAAGCTTCCACTGCAATAAAGCCATCACTCACACGGTGGTCACTCCTCCCACGGTCATTTACGTATCGCTTTTTACTACAGAGGCACTACTGTGCGACGTACAGAAGATTGAGCTTACTCCAATATTTTCGGTAAACCTTGCCTCAAATTCAATGCCCATGCCTCAAAACAGCTACAACGTTTCAGAAAGCACCAGTACATAGACAGCAACTCACAAACACCCCTCACGCTGCTGCTACCTGTTCCATGCAACTGAAACAAAATCCAGAACAGAACCTGCTCCACGTGGGTGACTCTGACGGTGTCGGAGCGAAGGGCAGGGCCGGAGAGGAGCTACGCTGGGCCTTTCCTCCACCGCACCCGGGTTCTGTCACACACAAACATCCTCCCGTGGGAAGCCTGGGAAACTGGGACCCACCCCCAAAACCACACGGGTATTTTCAGTGCGACACCGCTCCGTCTTTCAGCTAGCCTGGCAGCCCAAACGCTCCCGCACCGCTACCGACACCATCGCTGCGGTCAACCAGGAGCAATGGGATGATTTTGGGTGCTCAGCGTCCTCTAGAAAAGCCGTCGCTTTGCTCTGGCTACTACATAAAACTGACGACATAAAAATGCTACAGAGAACAGTCTTTGCAACTGGCCATCGTTAAACTGACAGCGCACCACAGTTACTGATGAGCGATGAAAAAAAGCCAGACATAGTTTTTTACATTTCAGATGGTATGGAGCAGTCTGTCACTCGCAGAGGATGAAGACGTTAATGCTCAGCAGCCCTAATCCAAATAGCACCTCAATGCTTATTTTACCAGCATTGCTCTTTTAATATCTTTAAAAAATTTAGGAGAAACCCCAGCAACATACACTTATTTTGACGTTAGTTAAAGGTTCTGATGCTGTACATTTGCCCAAACTTTGAATACCTCACTGGGGTTTTATTTTTAAAAAATAATTTGATTATAAAAGTCACATTGTCAGTGTACTGCCATCAAAAATATACAAGTTCACAGATTGTTATAAAAGGGAAATTTTATAGTCCTTACACTACTGGACAGGGTCAGCTCTTTCACTGCTACACAAGTTGGGCCATTTGTTTCATTTAACAGCTATTCTCCCTTAACCATTTATCTTTAGTGATCTGTCATGACCTTTTCAAGCTCTCATTTCTGACACTTTCCAGATACAGTGAGTCAAACTTCACTGGAAGCAAACTATCACACCCAGATAGTTTGCTCAAAAGCAGAAAACATGTCCAGTGCTGTCCTGCTTCAGCACCAGCATATAAATCCTTCCTTAACAAGACAGTTCAAAATAAACTAAGAAAGCCCCTTCTGTAAAAATTTTAGAGATGTATTTTTATACGTGCTTAAGGATGGAAGAATGAAGAGACTGCAGTGACAATAATACAGGAACTCGTATACTTTAAATTTAACATTTCTACTGAATTCTACAGAACAAATGTATTTTGTAAACATTACAGCACTTAATATTTTACTGCTGAATCATTTCTTTATGGAAGGTATTTGCAGAAATGTCACAGGTCACCTACCAATGCATCATTAATCAAATTTTCACAATTTAAACAGAAAGATAAAAAGCCATTCAATCATTTTAAAACAGTAATGGGGCTTTTATAATTCAAGATTCTGTCATCCCTTGGCCTTCAGGTTTTCAAAAGCATTCAGAAAGCTAATAAGGACAATATAAAACCTTTAGAGAATGCTAGTTTTATTTTGTTCCACCTCAAATTTCTACTTGGTCGTTAAAATCCTTCAGTTTCAGAAAAGGAAAACCTAATCATTCCTAATTTTGCATAGCCTCATTTAAAAATAACAAAACAGTTGGCAAGAAGCTTTCCATTAGGAAGCCTAGATTAAAAAAAAAGAGATGAGGTCATTAAATAATGGCCTTCTTTCAGAAGAAACATGTGCTAGCTGATTGTGGATAATAAAAATACTGAAGTATTTTCAACTCAAAGCAATTTTTTTTAACTGCTGAAATGCTAGCAACACTTTCAAGTGATGTGCTCCACGATAAAACGGACCAACGTGATAATGACTGCTTTAAAAACGTCTGAGATGGACAGTCAGCTATTAGAGATGGCCAAAGGTTTGAACCGTTCCATTTTCCTACGCGTTACGGTACGGATTGATTTACCTAACTGAACATCAGTGGTGAATCGAAGCCTATGGATCATGCTGACTTTGAAGGACTTGTAATGGTGGCTACTGAGCATGTCCTGAACGGTGGCTATATCGATCTGAGGGTCCTCCTCCGAGACCTCTTCTCCTCTTGAACCTGCAAAACAAGCCAACAATAATGAACGAGAGGTTTAAAATACGGCATATGATTCAGCTAGCACGTAAGCAGGGCTGCAGACGGCGTCTGAGGGAAGGACAAAGCGCTCAACTCCACGTCTCCGGGAGAAGGAGACTCTCCGCCCAAAGCCAGACCCACGAATTCATGAAGGACGTTATGACACGCACGTGTGTCCCACACCAAGAGCAGCGCAACGTCCCAGCGGCAGAGCCTCAGCCACACGAGACGACCCTGGCCCGCAGAGTCCCCGGGGGCTGAGCTGGGGGGTCTCCCCGGGAGCCCACAGCCTGTCACCCCCGGGAAGGGCCCGGCCAGGGGGCCTGTCCCCAGCCAGGGCAGCGCTTCGTGGTGCCACCCTGGCTGCACACCCCCCGATCTCAGCCCTGCGGTAACGAAGCTGCGCTTTATTTACTGATTAGTATTCTCATTACTACTGCAGGTACTGGCTTTATAAAAGGTAACATCTCATTAAGCCAAAATGCCAATTACTGAAAAAATATAACGCACTTTAAAGATTTTTTACATTTTATGACGTTGGATTAACACCAATTTAAACATTACTATAATGCGATATATAATTTTGCGCAGAGTAATTTCTATGCCAGCTGCTAATAAAGCATCTCAGCTCTAAATGATCGTTCAGATGCTGTTAGATAAAGTGGTATAAATATGTTTGAAAACTGATTTAGCTTCCTACAGAAGATACTGAAGAATGACACGTTTTGTTTAATATCCCAGCTAATGTAGTCCTAAAAGCTGAATCAACTGCCAGTTCAGAGTACTAAATTTGCTGCAGGAGATTAATGAAAACTTTATATTTTGTTGAAATTTTAATAATGGGAAGATGAGATGATGGAATTTTAGTACAGGTCTTAAAGATCCAGCAAAGCAGCCTAAGAACTTGTCGGATCTTTTTTATTCATTTTGTTTGAGACTTGCACAGCTGGAGCAGCCTCAGCACTAACACTTCCCGCACTGACCTCTCCCTGGGGGGACGCACGTTCCCAGACCGCTCGGGGACCTCAGCTCGCAGTGAAGCCGCGACGAGTTTCCACGTTTGGGCCCCGACGACGAGGGGACAGTTTGCCAGGCAAGGCAAACCCTGGCACTTGCCTCAGACACACAGTGCTGGTGCAGAAGCAGGCTCCCTTTTAACAGGGTAATTCAGAGTTGCAGAAGTACACGCCGCTTGCTCCAGCAAGGGACACTGTCGGGGTGGTGGCCATAAGCAGGACAAACGGAGGCGGGAGAGAAGAAAAACCCCACCTGAGCACGGAGCGTTTTCCTGCCAGCTGAAAGCATTCCCTTTTTTATCGGTTAATGCAGTAACAAATGTCACCGCTTATTATAAATATCTTTCGTGTCTGTATCAAAGGAAGGTTAGCATTTGCTGTTAAATGAGTCAAAATACATGTTGAGAGCATAAAGTAAGAGATTCATGTTTCCCAGACGTCAGTCACGTAAGCGTTCCCCCCTGCCCTCAGGAGAGCGGGCGAGAGCGATGCCCACCCCTCGCTGCTCCCGACGCACGACCAGGGACCTTTCCCTGGGGAAGAGGTACAGCGAAGGGTTAAGCTGCAAATTGGGCTGTGCCATTCGACTTGAAAGAATTCCAAAAATCAAATGAAACAGTCTACATGTGAATTTATGCAGAGCCATCTTAACATTGCAACCACTCTATGCTCCAGAATGACAAGATAAATTGTAATGGCTCCTTCAGAGACATTACAATGTATTTTGTCAAAGACCCCTGTGTTAATGTCTCTATACTACGGATTATCATAATGTATCATGTCAAACCCTCATGCTGCAGTACTTCAAAGATACACTGAGATATGTCAAACTTTTTGGTGCACTTAAAAGCGTCTTGAAACACCATGGCACGGCGGTGCCTGAAAGCCAAGCAGGAGGATGGCAATGGCACCGCTGCCCGGCAGCCGAGAGCGAACCGGGACCCTCTTCCGCGGACAGAAACCAGGGAAATGCCCGTCCAGCCCCGGGAGCGGCTCCCGGTCGTGTGGCCAGGCCCGTCCCCGCAGCACGCGGTCACAGGCCGTGCCAGGACACGGGCCACGGCGCAGCCTTGTAGCCCATTCCAATGCTCCTTGTCAGGCACAAGGACCGTCAACCACCGGCTCCACTGCGTAAGCCCCACGCTTTGGGGCTCTACTGTGTAAGCCTGTAGGATCCAGGCCTTGCTGACGAGTTCACCAGTGAAGAGGAGATGAGGATGGGTAAGAGGGGAGCATCCTGCCCCAGAAGGGGCCAGAGGCTGGATGGCTGCCCAAGAAGCACAAAGCCAGCAAAATTCTGTGGAAACTGGGGGAGAATTAAAGGTGGTGGGGGGAGATAGCGACCACCGACTCAATTCAAGACCGAAAAGACTTGCCCCCCACACCTGCAAGGAGCACACCTGCAATTAGCAAAATGTGCTGATTTACCCAGCAAGTGTGGCTAATTTACATAGAACTAACCAAGAGCAAGTGGAACGGTAATTACGGGCTGAGGAGTGTAAACTTAGATCGGTTTTTACTCATCATGTAGTAGGATAAATAGGCTGTAGCTCCTCTGGGCAGCGTGCTAGCTTTTCAATTACCCCCTAGCACCCACCTCTGCACAGCTATGGAATAACTTTCGCACACCATTTGTGGCAGCGGGGTGCGCTGCACCCTGCCTGCTCCCCGTGTGCGGGTGAGGAGGCTCCCACCCCTGTGCAGCGGGCAGCACCCAGTGCAGCAGGGCTTAAAGCACAGCGTTATGTGTCAGAAGTGTTAGCACCAACAAACTGAATCGGTAGTGATAACAAATTCAGAAATAACACAAAGAACGGCAACATACTAACCTCGTCCCCGCATCTCCTGCAAAATGTTCTTAAAATACCTCACACAGCTCGCCCGGTGCTCTGCGGGTGCTGCTGCCTTTGTGCTCCCCATCTGGCCTCGAACCGCCCCGACCGCCCCGAATTACCGGCGGCGTGGGGACACCACGTGTCGACTTTACACGGCTGTTATGAAGCCGAGTCTTCTTGGATTTCACACTCCCAAATTAAAAGTATTAGAAAGAAAATTAGCAGCCTGCCAGATCATATCCAGGGGAAAAAACTGTCACTGTAACTAAAATTGTGAGCACCTTGTCAGTGCCTGAACTGCAGAAGCAGTAACTGCCGCAGCCAGAGCAGCTCAACAGTGGGATTTTGCTCTGGAAGCCTCTCAGATCCTCTGCGTATCGGTAACCTCTGCTGACTTTGTTTTATGAAGCTTTGTGAATGGATTCGGGTTTACAGAATTTCTACAGTTGCTGCTCTTGGGAGAGCAGCCAGGAACTCCACCATCAAAACAGATCATCTGTCTAAAGATGGCAAGACACGGGGACCCCTGAGGGTGCATTGGATAATAGCAGTAATATCAGTAACAACAGAGAGAAATGCCCTGCAGGGAAAAACCTGACTGCAGAACTTGGCATATTGCTCTTACCCCGCAGCTCAGCGAGGATGTCTGCGAGACTGCCGGCGTTCAGCAGCGGAGGGAAGAGCCATCTCCACCAGCTGATTGGGGGAAAAATCATAAAAATATTTTCCACATGCAAGCAGCTGTGAATAAACCTGTCAAATATTTACAGGCCTGTCAGGGTATTTGTAATGGAGATCACAGTGTGGCTTTTGAATGTAAAAGCTTCTGCTTGGGAAGACAATCAAGTAAAGTGGATGCTCCAGGTCTATTATTTAGCCCAAGAGCCGACCCAGCAATATGGCTCTGCTGGCAGAGACACCTCTGTCCCGGGAGGAACAGATTCCTAGTCCAGAAACAAACTCCTTCGCATAACGACATGGAGTCGCAATGCAATGACATGCAACGGCCTCTGTGTTTTTTCCTTACAGTCTACCTAATTAAGATTTACTTTGTGAAAGAAAAAGTGACAAAATCTGGAGTCAGGTGTGGGATGAACAAGGCACAAGATAAGAACCTGCATGAAGCGCAAAGCACAGCCACGAGGGAGGCATTTCCCTTAGCCCAGGATAGGGGTTTAATTATTGAAGACGTTGGGTAGGAAAATGCATGAACAGAGCAGGAAAAGAACAGCCCAGAGGAAGCCCGTGCTTCTGCCTCGCCATCCCCAAGCCAGGGATGGAGCAACGCGTGGCACAGCTAAACAGGGAATCTCTTGATTTTCCAGCACCCTGGCAGTGCCCCGTCGGGTGCCAGATCTCCCACCCAGCCCCTGGAGCCCGGCTGCGGGGTCAGACGGGGCTGGTGCTCGCCACGCCACGGGGCGCAGGCTGGCGGCCGCAGCTTCAGCCCTGCCGGGCCACTGCAGAGCCACCTCCCGCCACCTGTCCAACCGCCTGTCCTCAGCAGCACCCGCAGGGGCCCCGCGGCGCTGGGGCTGTGCTACGCCGTGCCGCCTGCCCGCGCTGCCCAACTCGAGCGCAGCGTCAGGGAGCGTGAGCGGGGCGCGGTGCAGCGGAGAGGGCAGCAGCCTGTGCTTGCAGACTCCATCCCCGGACAGAACCGCAGACGCTGCGCGGCTGACGACGTTCTCACGGAAATGTTTCTAAATGCCAAAAACTGAAGGCCCCGTGTGAGAACGTGTGGTGCTGGACGGGGGGAGATCCCATACAGAAGCGTGTCCATTCCGTGCACCTACGTGTCCTTTTTTCTTTATCCACCTGATTCTTGTCAACTCTCCCGTCTCAGTCCTCAGCAGAGGAAGGGCTCCCCAGCCACCCGGGCTGCTCTCCACCTCTGCTCAGACCACTTGTGCAGCAAAACCATACAAAAATTAAACCACACCCTCCTACTTTTAAAAAACGTGGAGTGGTGTTTTCTGTCCAGAGAAGCTGAATAAAAAGCAAAAATGGTATCAAGGGCTACATACTTCTACTCTGTAAGACGGCCTCGGTGGTGAAGCACTGTGGAGGTTTAGCAGCCACGGTCACACACTAGTTTGCAATCTCTGGAGGTGATGGTCACCCAGAAAACGGACGCACTTCCCAGGCTGGAAACAACAGCTGAAGATCTTTACTCTGCTGTTGGTTGGTTTTGCTTTGTTTTGTTTCATTATTTTTTTTAAACCAGGTTCAGTACAGAGACAGTATTTTTGTTCAAGTACTTGAACTACTGTGAAATAGAGTCGTATTCCTAACCCAGTCCAATCTCCTCATAGAAAATACTGATTTTCAAATGAGACAGTAATGAAACAACAGGCACCAGAAGCACAAGTCTGAAAATAAGTTAGAAGCTCAAACAAGGAGCCTTATCCAAAAGGGACTCCTGTACGCACCAGAGGACATGTAAAATGACACATTAGTAATATCAGAATATTGAAATGCTGTATGCAGCCTACTCAAGAGCAAGTGAACTTGTATTTCCTCGATAAAACAACAAAATATAAAGTTAACTGCATTGCAAAAATGTCCCTTATTACTTTAATGTACTAGTATATTGCTTAATGAAAGTTCTTAATTGTGATACAATTAATTACATACACAGAGTCCCCAATTACATTTTCCAATAAGACATTGGCTTTGGTGCAGGTCTAAAGGCACTAAACCAATTTTAATATATTAAGACCAATTTCCCTTGAATACTAATTACTATCTAATGATAAAATGAGAAAGAGGAACTTTCCAGAAGTAAGATGGTAAGAATAAAACTAAATTAGCCATGAACAGTTTGCTACTACACATAAAAGCATTTCACATTACAAAGTGCAGGCTTTTAGTTTAAAGATAAATCTTTGTGCGAGTTAAAAAGTTCTTGCACACTGGAAACAGTTTATTAGTTTGAATGCTATTAGTAAATGTCGGATAGATAGGGGATTCCTCCATACATATTTCTTAATAATGGAAAGTTTTCTGTTTCACTTAATACCCTGAAATATAAACTTTCTATTTGCCCAAAGGAAACTGGCAGCTATTTTACTAGCAGGTGTTTGGTATCATACATATATATATATGTTATTTATAAATGAAAATGAGATTATGAGGAGCACATTTACAAATAATAGCTGTTATAACAGAGTTTTTCCTGACTGGCATATCTAAGCTAAAAGTATTTCAAATAAAAACAAAATGCACAAAATGAGTATTTCATTCTGATGTTAGGATCTTCACACTATTATTTTATTAATAGTGCAAACCTGTCAATATTTCTATCCTAATGCCACACCAAAAGATAGCTCCTTAAGCACTACAAAATCCAATTTCTTGTTGTGTATTGGGGGAACCAGGCTATGTACAACGCATGAATTATGACTGATCTTATATACTGTATTGTCCTTGAACATCTACGCGTGCAGAGAGTTAACTGCATGGGTGTTTCACATACATCCCCGAGCAGGGACAATGGCAGATCACTTTAAATTCACCCACATTTTGGGGGAGAAACTATAAGCGGAAGATTTCTCCTGCATTCCTTATTTGAGTTTGGTATCAATTCAGAAAACCTTCAGTAATAGCAGAGCAGAAAAGAGACAGAATTCATGGAAGCATTTATTATTTTGCCTAGATTACTGTCAGCCTTGGACAAACTAAACCAGCGACCTGCTCTTGAACTCCCCAGAGTCCAAGTGCCTGTTTCACCTTCGCTTTTCCCTGTTCCAGGCGCCAGCTGGCAAACACCAGACCCAGGAGTGGGACAGAAAGCCACCACCTACCAGCGCCACGCACGGGGACAGCGCTGTGCCAGCAGGGGCTCCAGCCCGCGCCCGCAGACCGGCACCCTCCGCGTGCTCAGCGCGGGCAGGAGCGCTCACGAATTAACAGTAGGTTTGACGTGGGAGCCCCGGGGATCCACCCTGCGCCTTCCCAGGCTCCGTTCTGCCAAGGAACTTGCCTTTGCGTCCCCTCGCCTAGGAGGGAAGAGGAGCAGTCGCTGCACCAGGACTTCAGGGAAAGGGCAAAGTGTTCCCTCAACACCATGACTGACATTTATTTTGAGCCAAGGCCTTTGAGGCTCTCCTGGAGCATTTGCTACTGATGCAGAGTAGACCGAATGCCTCCTGCTAAACCACTTACAACAGATTTACTATTGAAGTAATGGTGCAACCTGAACCTAGTCCCTCATGACAGCTAAGAGCATCAGTAGATAGAGCTACAAGCCACAGCATGGATTCCTCCACAGAACATGAAAATACGTTAAAAACGCAGTATATACAGTGCACTTTTAATTGCAGAGCCTGGATTAAAAAAATGTTATTTTTAATCAAAACCTATGAAAGTATGACTAGCATGCATCTTTTCGAGGATTAATAATCGATACAAAAATAATACCAGGATGCAGACATTGGGGAATTCTGGCTTGTGGAAGAGCGCAGCTCGATTAACGAGGTTGAAATCGCTCCGTTTCCTCATGCCCAGCACCCCTGCTGCCTCCCGCCTCATCCTCTCCTACAGTTTCTTAGAACCATTTTTTAGAAATGAACGAGGAGCATCAAGACTATTCTGGGAGCAAGTGCCACTCTGTGGAGAAGGGCAGCCCAAACTGTGAGTGCTTCATCTCAGCTCCAGCACTGACGTACCCACCAGAGAGCTCGTGGCTGCTGCGTCTCACCTCTGCTGCGCCTTAAATGGGAGCAGAGTCTACACCTCGCCACTGGAATTAGGAGGTACGTCGGGGACGCTCTGCTCTCATTCTAGGATAAAATAGGAAACGCTAAACGGAAAAGTCTAATCTTTGTAAAGAAAGAAAAACCTACTACTAGCAACAGACTCTTACTATGATTGTTTACAGCAAACACTCTGAGCACGGTCTTGGCTGAGAGCATGAATGCTACTGGTTTCCTCATTGGTACATTCAACATTTTTACAGCTGAATTAAAACGGAATGACAAAAACCCCCAAACTGAGAGCATGGCTGTTGGAACGGACCAAAATGCTATGGAGGACAAACACAAATCAGTGTTAAACGATTTTTTTTTTTTAAAGTTTCATTTAATTCCTTGCAAAGAAATAAACCAGGAAATAATACTAGGACCATTAAAACAGTAACAGAATAAAAATATTTGAGTCTAGCACTTCAAAAATCAACAAACTGCTCTAGTTATATCTGCATGGTAAAATTCTGTAAATTCTATTAGAAAAAAATCAGTGCCTCTTAACAGCATATTGACATGGCAAAATACACTGCAGACCAATCGCTTTATTCACTGAGCAATGCCTGCAACAGAAAAAGTTTCATATTTCCAGTGTTTTTCAGGGTTGGTCATAACTTTACAGGGCAGAGTTTAAAGAAAAAGATTAATCATGAAGTGATAAACAGGATGCAGACTATTTACTAGAAGGTATGAAATCCATCATTTCCCTCTGGAATATTGTTTTGGCACAACTGAGAAGTGCCTCAGGGAAGAGTCTCATCAAAACTTACTTGCCCAGACAGTACAGCTTGTATTCCAAAATACATAACTTATGTGAGTTTAAGCAGTTTACAAGAGCAAAAGTGAAAAGGGGAAACATACTGTTCTCCCGGACAAGGCAGAATTCCAAAGTGCTCTGGCTCTCCAAGGTACAGTCTAAATCTACTGGGACATTAGGTTCACTCTGCTTCTCCAGCCGATACTGAGGACCTGAAACATAAAGTAACTTGTAAAATCATCTGTTTTCTAACAAAGTGATGGCTTATCACGTTCAACTAACATGAGATTACTCGTAGCCTAGCAGTAAGGCAGGTAGATGTTTATGTTTCAAAGCTCTTTGCCAAAGGGAAGGGCCCTATCATAAAAAGGTGGAGGACGGTGAGCAAGGCAACAGCATATTCCAGTCACCTTCAGCTGTCTAACAATGCTGCCTGACAACCCCTGTCCGACGTTGCCGCATTATTCCTACACCAGATGAGCCTGTGTCAAACACCCTGCCCGTGCTGCAAGGCAGGGTATTGCCTGTGGTAAGAAATACCTGCTCAGACCTCGGTGCGTGCCTGTGTTGCATTCCTTGGGCACCCTTCCTGATGTGAAAAAGCACAACGTGTTCGCTCCCCATCGCTCTGGCCCCTCTGTGGCTCTTTACAGACTGAAGACCAGCCTTGGGCCCGTCACCCTGGGTGCTGTTTGCTGGGGACGGAGCCCGGCCCACACTCACACCCTCCCCGGGTGTGCAAAGCCACGCGAAGCCCGGCTGCTGCAGCCTCGGTGTCTGCACAGAGCACTGAGAAATACCGGGGAAGGAAAGCAGCCCTCCTTTTACGAATTGCGTTTTGCCCCATAACACCCAGCTGGGCTATTTGTACCTCTGCCAAGGGGCATTTCCCAAAAGGCCGGGCTGCCGAAGCACGGGGTGAGGATTTCCTCACGCATCAGCAGCGGTTGGCACTGCCTTCCGGGCTGACTGGTGGGGTTTGGCATCACCCAGCAGCTCAACAGCTCCACGGAGCAGAAAGGGTCATCGAGAAATGGATTTTATCTTTTTCCGGGGATCTGTACACTGTCAACATTGGACTGCATCAAATATCAGCATGCACAGATGCTGTTGCTTCAAATGAATTATTTTTATATACGTTGCACTTAGATATTCAAGATTCAGGTGCCAACTTCCTTCTTCTCAAACCAAATCACCAAAGGAAAGATGACACTACTAAAAAAACCTGTTTTCCGACTACAGAAAATATATGAAAAAATTGTTTTTACAAAAATTAGGCCACTTTAAAAAAGAAATTTTAGTTGATCAGATCCTTAAACTCTGTGCCTTCGCTAGAACAGAAAAAGGACACACTAAATACAATTCCAGGTGAGACTCCATCAGTCAGCTCCGGGCCTGCTGTCTGAACAGCGGGTGGGAGAGGACCCGGCGGGGCGAGGGGGGTGACTCGGGAAGGCAAACTCCACCTGGGACCCTGGGCCGAAGAAATGCCACTTCCAAGGGCAGGAGCTGGTGGAGACAGACGCGCTCCCGTCCTCGCTGCACCCCCGAGCAGTGCAGGGTGGACCTCTACTCCCACTCCCACCCGAGAGATGAAGTGCACATCAAGTTCTCAGCTGCGTAATTTCTGTACAATCTAGTTAAATAATGCTAAACAGGTACCTGAAAAAATTTAAGTGATGCAAAGCACCTTTAACCAGCTTGTAACGTAACAAAAAAACTAGACCTGAAATAACGAAATCTATTCCCTCTTTATCAGTACTGAAAATACTTCTGAACGTTTCCTGACTTTGAATTATGATAGCATATGATGAAATATTTAAAACATAAAAAAATTAAGTATTTTAGCCTCAGATGGCATGCCTAAGAAATGGAATTTGTTAGCCAATTAATTTTAAATTTGCTACAGCAGAATTTCAATTACGGCTTCTCATTTCGTCTCCCCAGAAGCCACGTGAAGCGCTCGCCGCACGGCCCAAGCGCCTTCTGCTCCTCAAGTGGAACATTATTTCTCCGTAAAATGGAGCCCCCCTACTCCCGGTGACTCTCGGAGCAGACACAGAGCCAGGCTGTTTGCAGCCCACCGGAGGAAAGCACGGCCGCTCCCTCCCTGCCCAGCGCAATCAGCAACTGCCCGTGGAGCTGCTCGAAGCGTTCACAGAACAAACCACACTCCAGAACAGCAGCGAGGTCTCCTACCAGCACAGACAACAGGAAGGCAAATATACACAGCACCATCGTTTCCCAGCTACTAGAAATGTGACCGAAAATTAAAAATAAAGGCACACAGGCCTGGCTTGTTAGGCAGAAGCAAAATACACTGAATTGAAACAAATATTCAAGCAGTAAATCAATTTGTTTTTAAAGACTGGTGTAGGTTTAAAACCAGTGACAGCAAAACCTGCTTGCTCGCTCCGTTTGTCAGAAGCGCCTTCCAGAGGTTCCCAAACTGCATCCAAATGCTGACCGACACCCAGCAAGGACAGAGCCAGCAGACCCGTCGGTTCCCACCCGTGTTCTTGGTACGAGGCACCAAACCCCAAACTCCACCTGCTCCAACGACAGACGGAGCCTCCGCTTCCACCCCAACCTCAGCCCACGGCCACCAGGGCCGGGACCTGCTGACGCCCATCGCTGCGTCCCAGCTCCCTGGTTCTTTGTTACGGCCCCTCTCCCACTCCTACCCCAAAAACATTTAAAATCAGAGCAGAGGGAGAAGTGAAATGAGCCCCTCTTGGAACCCGTGACGGCTGGGCAGGCCTCGGGGCGCGGTGCCACAGCCCCCCCAGCCTCCCCGGTACCTCCCTGGGTGCCCTCACCCAGAACACGCCTGTGACAAGCCAAGTGGATCCATTCCATGAAACACTCTTCTAAGTGTTATACCTTCACCTATCCCACTACACCATCCCTGTTTACACCATTTTCTCTCATTTGCTCAGCACCGCACACGAGGTGCCGCGGGGCTCCAGCTCCGAACCGTGTGCTGCGCTCTGCAACACAGAGATGGGCTCGTCCCCGTGCTTCTGAGACAGTGGGATGGGGCAAAGAGACAGACATCAGCGCCACCACAGCCTGGAAACGATCAGAGAACCATAAGCACACGATGACCAGGGGACAAGGTTAAAAGCAGGAGCTTGGCAGTGGTTTACCGTCCCTCTGCGTGGATCCGATTCCACCAGCTGGATCCACTCAAAAGAACGTCATCACCCATCTCGGAAACACCAAGCTCCCGCCGCCCTGCGGAGAGCTTTCCGCGATCACATCCCTCCACACCACCACGCCACTGTCAAAGGGTGATTTTTATCTGGGGCAACTTGAGAATTCTGCGATCAGGTAAGTTGTTTTATCTAGTTTGTGTCAAGACTGTATTAACTATCTGCTAATAAAGCAATGAAATACAGCTACAGACCAGAAACCAAGGCAACCTTCCGTAGGAGTAACTCCTTTAAAACAGAAAATACTAAGAAATACATTTAAAAAGTGTAAATGGATTTTTAGAGAGAATCTACTCTTAAATAATATATTTTAAATATCTGTACACATTTACATGACCTTTACTTCACAACAGATGAAAAATGTTAGGCTGATTCTGTGGAGGAGTTTTACTACCAGACTTCTCTCACAAGTTCAAATGATGTCATTGTAGTAGAAATATTAGGTAATTTAACGGTCTCCTAACAGAATACTGCTCTGGGAATTTCCACAAAATTTCAAGTGGTAATACCAAAGCTGGATTTTATGGATTTCTGTAATCTGATGCAAACGCTCCACGCAATTGTAAAATAAACCTTTAAAGTGCTGGCCCGGACGGCCCTGGCCCGCGCCCCAGGCAGAGCCCTCCCGCTGACGGCAGCGACGGCTGCTCCGGGCTCTCGCTGCTCGCTGGAGCAAGGAGAGAGTAAATCACGTGTACTGTGTTCCACCACCAACCAGGGAGCGAGCACACTAAAATGGAAGTTACCAGGGCAAAATACCCAGAAGACAAAGCTAATGAATACGAGCCCCTCTTCTAGTTCTGTAATTTGGTCACAAGTACTTGGAGAGAGGGAAGCTGATGCTGGGTTAAAGCAAGCAGGGCTGGAGACACACGTGCTCGTGTGTCCGGGAGGAAGGAGGGAACCAAGGCAGCAGGCTGAAACAAGCCATAGAATGGTGTTCAAAAACTAGCAGAGATTTGTTTGGGGCCCCAGGGAGGGTGTGAGAGCTGGGTCCCTTCTCCACCAGATCTGGTGGCCTGAGGCATTAGGTCTTCTCCATTCTTGGGCCACTCCACTGACAGAGCGTCCCGCACGCAGGAGCGAGTGCCCGAATCACACACTGCAAATACAACCAGCGACAGCAATTTTTCTCTTCTGGACTTGTTCTGGTGTGCTGACAGAGCAGCGGCTGTGCAGGAGCGGGGCGAACCAGGCCTGCTGGCCCCAGGGCCGTGCTGGGCAGCCGGGCACTCCCGCGGGGCTGATCCTCCCCAACACACAGCCCTCCCCCAAAACCCCCCTTTAACCACCCACCCACGGCTTCTGCCTACGCACACCCCTTGTACTTCGTTATTTCAAGATGCCCCTTTAAACAGCGAAAGGTTTATCAGGAATTAAAGACAAGAAGGAAACAACCCCCAGTGCTACTTCCACAGCTTTCTAGGCACAACCCGAAGGTGCCCCAGGAAGAATCCCACCACATAATCAAATTAAGCAGCTCTCTTACAAAAGGCGAATGGCCATCCGCATAACAACAAACCAATTCTGTTGCCATTTAAGCTGCAAAGCCTTCAGAAAGGGGTTTTGAAAGCATGACCCATCAGTTCTAATTTTTAAAACTTATCCTTTCAGTCAAGACTAGAAAAAGGCCCATTCCAACTTTTATCTTCACCACAAAGTGCTGTTATCTTGGGCTGATGTCAGGAGCTCTATCTCTCTTTCTGCTGACAAGCAGAGACGAGAGAGATAAGATTGGGAACGAATCTCACTTCTCTGAGTAAATAAATAATCAATACTCATCTAAATGTAAATGAGAAAGTATCCCCCTCTGATAACAGGGCTCTTATCAAACAGCCAATTTTCTACAGACATTTGGCCTCAACCAAATCACCATCATTCAGCCCCAGCCTAATGGCTAAAAATCGTAACTAAATTGAACCGATCACCAGAGATCAACTAAGTTCAGCCATGGCTACTACAGGTTCAAATGTTTGGAATGCAATTTTTCCCCCATTAACTTTCAATAGCAATGAAGAATACCACGGTCAGGGGTTGAATTTGCACAATAAACAAACACCAACACTTAAAAAGAGAATGAGGCTTTAAACAAACCCCCAAACAAAACCCATCTCCATCTCCAAATTAGTTAATAGGGTAAAATAAGGATTATAGAAAGACTTACCTCAATATTTAATGTTTGTGGAATTGTCAAACGTAAACTAAAAAACCCAGTATAAACAAAAAACCCCACATGGTTTAAAACTGAACCTATATTTTACAGTGTTAGTCTCTGTAACAAAACACATGGCTGCTGCATCCTATTTATCCCTTATCTTTACCTCCCTCTCAAGAGCTCCTATAATTCTCACAAAAGCCCCAGTTCCAGCTATACTCTTTGTCAGCTCTTTCTGCTCCCTTTATGGTCCATGCATTTGTTCAAACCACTTTTGAATTTCTGATTTCCATAACAGTGACCTCCAGAATTTATTGCGCTGTGTGAGAAAAAGAATTCCCCTTTGTTTCAAAAAGCCATTGCCAACCCACCGCTTTTGGGGCATGCAGCAGTTCTTGTTTTATGCACAACTGTGATAAACCCCTCCCAATTTACCCTCTCTACCACATGCACTTCACAGACTTCTCTTGTACCCAGTCATGTCTTTTCCAAACTAGGAAAGATCTTCTCCCCTTAGCATCTACTCCTCATTTCACATGTCTGATCCATTTTTGCACTCATCCATTTCTCTATCTTTTTACTTCTATATTATCCTTTTTGAGATAAAATATAACAATTAAGATGTGGGCACATCATGATTTATGGACAGGCATAGTAATGCTTTGTTTTGTTCTCTATTCCTTTCCTAATTTCTGATGTTCAATTTGTCTTTCTGACTGCTCCTAAGCACTGAGCTGAAGTGTTCAGAGAACTACCCATGACGACTCTGGGATAGTTTTCTTGACTGATGGAAGGTAATTAGAGCCCATCATTGTATACATATAGTTACAGTTGCTTTTCACCATGTATATTATTTTGCACTCATTGACACTGAATTCCCTCTCTCATTTTATTGTCCTGTCACTCAGCACTGTGAGATACCTCTGCAGTGCTTCACAGACAGCTTTTATTTGCACTATTCTTACTTCTTTTGTATCAACAGCACATTTTGTCACATCAGCATTCACATCCTTTTCCATGCCCCACATTAACGGAACAATGTAGGTTCTACCAGTTCCACTGGAACTCCACCAGTAACCTAGTTACTAATAACGGAGGGCCATTATTCCTATTCTTTGTTTCCTGTCTTTTAATCAATTATTAATCCATGCGAGGATCCTCCTTCTCATCCTGTGACAGCTTAATTGCTTTATGAGCCTTTGTCAAATCTTTTTTGGAAATCTAAGCATGCTGTATAAAACACATCATCCTTATTCAGATGGTCTCTGACTTCCTCAGACTGCTCACTGGTTTCCGAGGCATGACCTGCTCTACAAAAGCTATGCCATTTTTTTCCCTTCAGTATATTGCATTTGTCCGTGTGTCATCTATTAATTCTGCTCTTTGCTACAATTTCATTTTACGATCTCGCCGTTTGCCTGGTAAGGAAGCCAAGGGGTACTGGTCTGTCCTTGAAGTCCTTCAACAAACCCTTGCCACCATCCGCACCCGACAGAGCAGCAGATACGAGCAACGTATTATACAGTATTTAACAGTACAGCATCGTCGTACCTGACCTCTACCCCGTCTCTCAGCCACTACTGCCTGCTCATGGTGGCTTGTTTCTGTTTGTGGGGTAGTTTTAAAGCTTGCTCTCCTGGCACCGCTCCTCAGAACAACTGCCTACAGAAATGCTGCGGCGCGAGAACGTCTTCAGCCTCCCGAGGGCAGAGGTGCGAGGCCCCGCAGCAGGAAGGGGCTCGTGCCCCACCTGTGTCAGCAGAACAGGAACGCTCCTCTGCTTTCCCAGCAGATGCAGACGTGCCCCGGGGAGCCGGCGGACGCTGCGCCAGGAGCTGTGAGACCGCTCAGCCTCCGTGGGGGCGAAGGACGGGACCTTTTGGCCCGACACCCAAAACAACCGCAGAAGGTTACGCGGTGCTGCAGGAGGATTTCCACGCGTCTGTACGGCCAGCCCCAGCCCCAGCCCCAGCCCCAGCCCCAGCCCCAGCCTTCGCCCACCTCTCCCGCACAGCCTGGGCTGCACCCCCGTGAGAGCCAGCGCTGCACCAACTGGGACGTCGAGCTCCTGCGTGTATGGCTGCAATTCCACAATAACACATGAAAAATCAGAAATTTAAGGGCCATTCAGCAGTCATCGCCTAATAGCCAAGGTGGTAGATGCCAGGCAGACAGTAAATGAGCAAAAGTGAACATGAGCTATGTTTCAGGCTCCGTCCATGTACAGAAGTAAGACAGGAAAGTAGTCAAAAGAAAATAGTTGATAAACATTTGATATTGATGTCTGAGGTACCTTCCTATTTCAAGTTTCTCCTTTCACAAGGATACATGATTTATTGCCTCACTGCTCCAACCCTAGGTTTTGAAAGTGTGATTTCTTTTGAGTTTAAACTATATTTATATTTATTTTTTTGTTATCACTTTTTTATTATTGCTATAGAAAATATTTGCTGGAAATATGTTGCAGCTATTACAAGGTCATAAAAAAGAGGAGGTTTATGTATTTCTATCATTTCAAATAGTCTGTCAGAAAGTATCAGTCGCGCTAAGTGTAAGACTACTGGATTCCAGCTTTCCCTCAGCGAGCACATGGGCAGCATATGGAAGAATTAAAATAGCTCAGTGTGGATGCTCCCTGGGTGCTGGCTGGGAGCAGGCGAAGTGCGGCAGCGCGTCGTCCCCAGGAAGCCCTCCCGGGGCACAGCCGGCCTCTGCAGAGGCACACGTGGAGACCAGCCTCCCCGTCAATGCCGGACACTGACCTGGGCTGGGAGATGAACACTGGGCAAGGGCTGTAAAACACGAGAGGACTGAGGACAGAGAGGGATCGATACACTACAGAGAGCACAGAAACTGGGAACGGAGAGAGGTCTCAGGCCTCCTTCTGTAGGACTGTTCTTAGACCATGACAGAAGGGGCAAGGATTCCATTGTCTGCTTGGCAATGACAATAAAACAACAGAAAATATGTAAACAGTTTGAGAGGAAATAGCTGTAAAGCCAGAATGTTTACATCTCAAATCCTACTGCTAGGAGGACATCTTAAATCTGTTTATCCATTGAAAATCCCCAAAGTCCCTCAACACCTCTGAAGTGGAATAAAGATTTTATCATTACAAATGCAAATATTGGTTAATAAATAAAGATATTTAAATAGTGAAAAGAAACTTTTAACATTATGCACAAGCATGAGACTTTTTTTTTTTAGTCCAATCTGTTTTTTCTTAACTTGCACTGTTGTGACATTACTGAATTTTACATACAGTTATCTGCTGCTCTCTGCAGAAATACAGATGGTTTTTGTAGAAATAAACAGTCATTTATATGAAACAATTGTAAAATAGTTTATGGAAACCAGTGGTGTAATGCATTCAAATAAATGCCAGGACCGGCTGATGGAGAGCCAAGGTGTTAAATCACACTGCTTAAGAATTCAGCTGTGGGAAACAGATAGTAAATCCAGAGTGACAGAATTTCCAGTGATGGCAAAGGTTTCTGACATCTAGTCCAGTACACAAAAACTACAGCAGTTCAAACCCATTTTACTTAACACTACCTTGACAGCCAGTGAAATTAAAGAATTTAGTCAAAAGCCCCTTAAAAAGAAACAAACACTTCATTTATGTATTGCTTTTTGGTAGAATAGGAAAACATGCAGCACAACTAGCAGCAAACCAGTCCTTGCAGAATATTAACACAAGTGCTTTATTTAATTGCTGCTGCAGCCTCCTACTCTTTTTGCATTAGCAATATCTAGGTCCAAATAAAGTTGAAAGGAGAAAGAAATCATCACGTTTGACCTATAATGCACCTATAGCAGAACTACAACATCCAGGTTAGTTTTTTTTAATCACGAATTTAAGAGACAAAGTCAGGGCAAGTGGCTGTCCAGGTTACGGGCAGGGCAGGGCAGGGCTCACACACCCGACGCCCCTTTAAAATGTGTCACCGACGGACACCCCGCGATCCAGGCTGGGATGGTTATTTGTGACGCGGAGCAGCCCGAGGTCTCTACCTTACTGAGAACGGTGCTTCCCCCTGGTTACAGCCCTTGCAAGGGCTGATCCAACCTCCCGGACGGGTGCATTTCAGGCTTCACAGAAAGGCAGCAGGAAGATGGTCCCATGAATGTACCTGGTGTATCAGCAGGATCTCCCTTCATCAGAGTGGGTAAAATAAACAAAAGTCTCTACCATCCCAACACTGAACGGCAGAATTTAAAATGCCACATAAATTACAGCTTTATTACCAATCCAGAAGAACCAATAAAGGTATGATTTCAATACCAACAGCTCTAAAATAGACTCAGTTCAATATTTCACTTTCATTTCAGAGGCCAGGCATGAAAAATTTTCCTCACCCATTCGGGCTGATGTCCAGAATCCCATCAGTCCAAACGCACAGGACTAACGAGCTATTTCTATTCTGACAAACTATTCACAAACTTTATTCCCGATGAGCTGTTCCACACACACCAAGATCCCTGTCCCCCCGTCACGTCAGTGTCTGCTCAGCATCAGCAGGCTGGTGAGAAAGCGCTTGCTGAAATAAATTATTACTGCTGCAGAGCAGGGATGGAGTTTGTAGGCAGAAGGAAATAATTTCCAGCAGCCTCTACCACACCCTCTCCCGCGCAGAGGGGCTCACCCCGCACAGCACCAATCCTGCTGAGGAAAATCCGCTACAAAACACCCTTCCCCTTTCCCTAAGGCACATCATGGCGGAGAGCACACGAGCATCGGACCCACACGCAGCCCCGGGAAAGCGGGGCAGAGGGTGCTGAGCAGGACGGGGGAGCAGAGCCACGGCCTGGCAGCAGCACGGACGGGCAGGCAGCTCCTCACCGCCCCTGCACGTGACCGAGCGGGCAAAGAGCTGGAATAACTCGGGGCTACACGTTTACACTTATGCCTTTTCTACTGCGTTGCCTCTTTGGTGAAAGGGGGGCAAGCTGCAGGAGAGTCTTGACCAAGGATCTGAAAACATTCGTGTTCTTTTTAATTTAAATCCTGCTAATATAAACAGCTTAATGCAAGGAAAGCCAGGATTTCTGAAGTATTTCCAGGTAAAGCCATTCATAACTGGGGGCAGAAGACTCTGCAGGGATGCTATAATTATCCAAAACAAAGCACTGAAAGCCAAAGAAACTCAAAACTACCATTAAGCAGAAAAGCATGCATGTAAACACATGGAAATACAAATTAATTGGCTTTTCACTGTCACAGATGCTGGGGCTTCCATCTCTTTAAGAGTCAGAGCAAACATATGCATCGCCTACTCTAACATATTTACTTTTAAATTTAAACTCCTCAGTTACCATCATTCAATGACAGTATCAAACTTTAATGACACTTTATTCTAATTGTGGTTCATCTCTTCAAAATGCTTTAATCACAGGGCTGTGGTTTTACATAGTTTATCTTCCCAGTTCTCCTTTTTTATCTATATAAAGACATACATACATGCAATCAGTACACACCCCCCACCTTTCCAGCATTCCTTTTTGCCCCTTTCCCCCACCTGCAGGGTGGGGGTGAGGAAGCGACGCCCGAGACCAGCAGCTCTCCCAGCAGCGAGGGCAGCCGAGGCGCGGGACCCTCCGTCTCCCGGCTGCGCGTCAGGAAGGAGTTTAACGGCTCTTTCCTGGCCTGAACACCCACAGCCTGTTAGTTCCTCCTCTCCCCAGTAACCCTCGCTGTGAACTGGGAGAGCAGGTGCCACCCAAAAGAGGCTCAGAATTAGCACTTCTCCCCACCCTTTGTTCTCTCCCACCACACACAACCAGCCCCTCGGCAAACGGAGCCACCAGCCCTGCGCTGGAGGCGGCTGCTGCTCCGGGGGGGACAGGGACACCCTGCCCTGAGCCAGGCAGGGTCTGGGGGGGCTGAGATGGGCTCCCCAGCAGACTCTGCTCCCACTGAGAGCACAGGCTCACAGCAAGGTGCCTGCGGCACTCCCGGCAGCTGGGCATCAGGGTCTTAATCTTCTGATGAAAGAAAAACATTTATTGATGGAGAAGAAGAAGAAAATTTTTCATGAATGCCAACAGCCATCTCAGGGCAACACATAAGAGTCCAGGGAGTTTCATCTATTTAGGAACCCACAAGAGTTATATTCTGGTTTGGGGGTTATTAGGGATATTTTTGAAGGTCACAGTGTTACATTTCTTTAAAGACCTAATTTTCAATAATTTGGAAACCAGACCGGAGATGTGTACATGATAGGAAGCCGGTTCCGAGCTCGAAGCCCAGGGCGTGGTTTTGGGGAGCCATTCTGCACGCGCAGCAGAGACCCTGGGCCCTCGCTCCAGATACCAGATTTGCTGAGGACGCCCCTGAAACCTATTTGCCTTCACAACTGGAGATGACCTGCTCCACGGAGGGAGCAAATCTGCCCGTTATAAACGGCCCCTGTCCTGCCTCGTCGCTGCCAGCTGCCTCCCGGTGCTCCCGACCCGTTCTCCTCCCTTCCTCCTGCTCTCCCCGGCCGCGGGGCCGCGGAGCCGCCGTGCCCCTTCCCGGCACTCCTGGAACGCCAGCTCTCCTTAGCATCTGCGGGAGGCAGGAACAAGACAAATCGACTCTGGCACCACAGCATCAAGACCAACTATTTACAAACAGAACTGCTGAGATACTCCAGGAATAGGAAAATCGTGGGACAGGTTTAAACGAAAACCTTCAGCGTTGCGGCACCCGCGCGATTTCCCTTGGGCCTGGTGAGGTGTTTGACAATAAGTGGTTTTTCACACAAATAGTATCTTTGCATCACCATTTTTGCTTATGTCCCATGTAAGTTTTGAAATAAATGTGTTTATAAACAGTTTCAGAAGCATGTTTAAGACAAGAAATTTGACGTTATAAGCAGTGCTGAGACTGCTATGTTAGAAAGTGAATTTTCAAACAAAACTGAGATCTCCTTTCCCTAGTTGCTGTCTGAATGGAAGATGAGCCTCATGCAGCACCTTATTTTGAGCTTCTGTTCTCCAAGTTCTGAAGGGTAACTTAACAGCTTTGTGTGAACAAAGCTGAAACACGGGAGTTATACACCTTTACAAAACATAGTTTTGTAATAGACTGTGCTGTGAGTTACCTGGTGATGGAACAGGTTATTTTCACTGGCCTTTGCAGCTATCATTCCTTAGATTCTGTTGTAGAGACTAAAATACGATATGGAGACTTTTATTTTTATGTCTTATCCCTGTTTCTTGAATTTTTCTCTTTCCTTACTTTTCAGCTTCCTGTGGCAGTGAGATAATACACTTATCCAGACTAGTAAGATTATTTTAAGACTATTTTTGGTCACTTTGCACATTTTAAAGAATGCAAAAAGCACTAGTTGACAGCTGTTAGGGACTTGAATGTTATTGTAAAGCAGCTGTTTTCATTTATAGAAAAAGTATTAGTCTTTCTCCAAACCGAACAGAATACTAAGTTAATAACTCTCACTCTAACCTACGGAAAATACAGGTCATGTCTGTGAAATGTTGGCAGAAGGTATTGTTTATAACAATTAAACTTGTATAGCATTTTGTTCTTAAAAGGATTGAGCATTTCTGGTTCAGGGATGTTTGCAGTTTGAAGCAGCTATTAAATAATAATCAGTAGCATGTTCACCCTGCAAAGAATTTCTACTTAAAATCAGACAAGATTAATCAGACAAGGCTTCTCTGCTCACAAGAAATTTCAAATGAAGAGAGGCTGACATGGACCAGAAACAGGCAGGATTATTCTAACATTTCAGCATTTTACATTGTTTAGTTTTGTCTCTCATTTCCTTCTAACAACATTTGGTTTTTATATACTGACATCAATGCTTAATTTGTTTGAAAACAAAGCCTCTGTACACATTCCCTCTGCATTCTTATTTACTTTACATTAGTATTTATAGTCCACTCAGTCAAGCTCTGGAGGTAAAGGCAGCTGGCATCCCAGAGAATATATTTGTTGAAGAGCAAAAGGAACGAGACAGCTCAAAGCGAGGAAGATAACTTTCAAGTGTACATATAGTTCCTGCACATATTTAATTTGAGAATCACCATGGCATCAAGATACACAAAGCATCAAGAATGAAGTCATCATCTTTCTTATGTTCTTAAAATTGTAAGCCATGCTAACATGTTTTATAGAAAATACTGAATGCGGGCTTTAGTGCAGATATAAAAAGCCCGATAAGATCTACTTGCACATTGTGGGATGCTGTCAGACCCAGTCTGAGCTGCGCCGTGGTATCTGAACATAAGGGTCTCTGCATTTCATCTTGGAAAAACTGTGCTTTCCTTGGTCCAACTGAGAGCCTTCCTAAAAGGCAGGATTTAAAATGTACATCTACCATAACCTAAATTCCTAGGCTAACTGGGGAACACGTAAGTACCGGTGAAAGTCCACCAGAAACACCCACCGGATTGATGGTGTAGGAAAATCATTTAGCAGTAAAACAAATCAAGTTATGTTGATGATGATATTCTGTAGTTGTGCAACACAATCTATACGACCTACAAAACTTTCTCTGCAAAGCACAAGGGTGGGATTTTGAAAGCATGCCTAATATCTACCCTTTTCAGAAGTTAATATTAAGACCCTTACTGATTTCTAGGGAGCAGAATTATGCCGTTAAACACCCAAATCTCACCTCCTAAAAAGGCTTTTCAAGACTTCATTATTATATCTGTCCAAAATCCAGGCAGCACTGTATCTGACATTTTCACTGATAAATTCAGGAAGAACACGAAGTTCTTATGCTCATGATTTCAAGCATGTGATTCCCTTTCTGTAGATCTGCCACACTGCAGACCAATTTTATATTTAAACCATCAGCTGCTGGAGTGCTCACAATGTTCAAAACCAGTCTTGAAGAGATCTAGACCTGGCAAGTTCATCCAAAGCAATCCTTAGACTATCTCTGGATACTGGGGCTCTCCATGGGGCCTTCACCGCAGCGTCTCGGCGCTGCCCAGGCCCGTCTGACACGCACAGCAAGGGCCCTGCACCACCGACAGGAGCTTTCGGCTTCTCTCTCCTCACTGGCGAGGTCAGGATGGTCCACTACCCACCGGCCGTGGTGAGGATATCACCCCATCCTCGGCCTCTTTCTCTCCCATTCTGGCTTTTTTGAGAAAACTCTCCCACGTGAGCGATGCCACCGAGCCTCCCTCAAGGTGGTCCATCACTGGATTAGACCAGGCTCCTCTGGGAGCTCATTCCACAACCAAGAGTGTTTTATTTCCAGCTCTTACGTAAAATATGCATGTGCAATACATGCTGCTGAGCACGCAATAGGTTAAACAAATTGATGATAAAGTATTCTACTTAGTTATTTTTCATTACCATAAGAAAACATCAATTACATTTTCTATTTTATGACTGTACACAAGGGAATCCATTACAATAACACAGAGGCTGTACGACTGGTTTTGCTGCTTCTTTCCTAAGCAAGAAGAACAGTTAGTTTTTAAAGACAATGAAACCAGCCCAGAGAAAAGGAAGGCACACCAGTATATCTGCATAGACAGTTCCTATCCTGATTTATCCAGCCTGACTCCAACTAATTAAACATCTGCCTCAACAATTTCCTCTGCAGATTTATCTTCTCCAGTATGCAGCACTGACTGGTTGTTACAGGCTTTTCCCAAACTTGCAGCCATTCCCACGTACTCCTTCCAGTCGGTTATTTGGGCACGTGGCAGGAGATGATGCAGTGTTCCCATTAACCCCCTGCCGCCGCCTGCGGTGGGACGGGTCAGCGGGGTCCCCCAGCACTGCTGCAGCACAGCCACATCCTCTGCACAACGGCTTACGGGCCGCGGGTCTCTGCTATAACACACGGAGGTTATTTTACCACCTGCGTTTCCTGTTGACTGACTCAAAAATTATTACTTAAAAATGGTCACATACCTCTAAGGCAAAAGCCTTGTGACACCAAGCAAGGAAAACAGCAAGGAATGTGAAATAGCTTCAATAGTTTGCAATAATTTTATCTAACATAATATCTAAATAGAGCTAGGCACAATCAGAATATTGCTTCCATTTCTTTCATGCTGCTATGAAACAAAGGTTGTACCCAACTTCTATCTCCTTCTACTGACCTATATCTTCCTGCAACATATCATCTTTGGCTTGAAGTTAAATTCCAGTCAAAAGCCTTTATTTGGCTTTAGTCTTTTCGACAAATGGGATTTTGAAATAAACACATCAATATTATTATTATTCACACTACAGCTACGCGAACGTCCGTGCACGTGCTGAAACAGAACATGGGGAAACCCGGGCTGTGTGCGACCCTTCGTCAAGAGAAACTTTCTCTGTCATTATCAGCCTCATGCTCCAGGAGGCGGGCAAGGGTCGGTAGCTGCAAGGGTGGTAATGGCACTTCTAAACAAAAGTCAGAAACAGAGAAGCCTGATCAGAAGGTCATCGACTCACGGAGGTGACCGAGGCGTATGGATTTTCAGGAACTTGCAACTCAATTGCTTGTTGAAAAACCTACTTGTAAGCTACATACTACTGCCTGAATAAAGTAAGTAGAGAAAAGTAGCCTAGCACGTTAGCCCTGGTCGTGCTGGAACATCCCCTTCCTGACTACACAGACATTCTTCAATTTCTTCCCCACCCAAACCAGCCAAGCAGGGTTTGCATTTTCCTACAAACATAGGACCAATTTGAAAAATGTCATGGAAGTCAGTGGTGAAAATAGGTCAGAAAGCAATTTCTTATACAAGTACTTGAAAACAGCATAAACTGTAAACATAATAAATTCATTTGTCCTGTGAAGACTGGTCTGGAGGCACACTGAAAATGTGCAGGTATGTTCATAGGCATTTCAGTTTTATTAAACTATTACAAAAGCTTTAAATAAACATGCTAAGTCTATTTTTGGTTCATACTCTTTAAAAATCAGAACAATCAACTTAAAAGGAAGCACTGCTGAATGAGAAGGGATGCTTTTCCTAAATTATGTCTTATCTTTTATTCAGAACTTTGACATCCTAATCTGCTGCTTAATAATGACTTGAACTACGACGGCACAGGACCGACTGTGCTAATAGTCTGATCTTAAATTCCATTTATCCGTGCATCCCCCAATGAAAGTAAGAGGCATATCCACTTCAGATATGAAGAATCTGGTGGGAGATGAAGAATGATGACAAAATCTTTCCCAACTCCTGCCCCAATCTACCAATACCCGCTGTGGTGGGACCCCGGGGGCTCCCTGCCCGCCCTGCAATTTCTGCTGTTTTAAAGACAACAGGCAAGACCCTCCCAACCCCCCCCGCCCCCCAAAGTCTGCTGACTGACGCATTGCAGTTTTGGATAAGGGAAGTAATTGGGAGTAAGGGAAGGTCTGGATAAGGGAAGATAATTTTAACAAAAAAGTTTGATTTGTGATTTACCAATTCAGTACATAATTACCTCATCTGAGAAGTCCCTTCACCCATGTGACAGTATTACACGACAATTTCAGTAATGCTTTATGAGTGCTCGCCAACATTTAAAAAATAAAACAAGTATTTCACTTATGAAATTCAGTAATATGGGGATTCAAGCAGAAACCTTTCCCTAGAGTGATCACCCTTCTCGCACTGACTCCAATCCATGGAGCCTGCAACTGCGGGCCCTAATTCTGGACGTATCTATACACGAGCTTAAACTGCAATCTGTAAACAACACTGACTAGTTCAAGAAATCCAATTACATGTTCAAAAGTAAATATACCTATAAGTAACCAAGGTTATATCCACAGCAGGGACGATGGTCATATCTCCAAGTGAGGTGTCACATGGATAATTTATAAAAAGTAAATTCAAATGATTTCTTATATAATTAAAAAAGCCCCAAATGATACATAGATACTTATATACCCTGTTGCTGCCAATGTTTCTGAGCAGGAGTGCCAAGACAGTACAAACTAATGTATGAGCTGAAGGAATAAACGACAGGTCTATTCAATTTCTAAACTACTGAGCAAAAGTAACAAAATAAAAGCAAAACCAAATTTCAAACGGTCAAAGTAAAACATCTGTTACACGAAGGAGGAAAGTAGTTTAAAGACTGAGCTAAGTGAATCCTTTAGCCACTTCCCTTCTGGGAAGAGAAATCTGACCCCAGGAAATAAATAAAAGTCACCCAAAAAGTGAACAAAAGAGGTGTTTGAAAAACACAGAACACCATTCATCGCGGCTAACGACTTGTTCATTATGAGTGATGATGGATAAAGACTTCTCACGCTGAGATGAAATCAAGATTTATATGCATTGTTTCCTCTCCCAACTTGTGGGAAGATCATCATCATTTAATTCTATCTCTGCGGCCAGTGATGGGCATCCAGAGAGCCGGTTATCAAACGGCGCAGTCAGCTGGCAAAAGCCGGAACGTGCAGTTGGCACATCTGGACGGAGCCACCACAGCCGAGGGTGAACAATGACTCCTGGCCAGTGGCCAAATTGCTGCAGACGCTGGCGGGTCTCATCTACAACCACCCCTACCAGCATCTCTCTCTCCCCCGCCTTTTTTTTTTTTTTTTTTTTTTTTTTTTTTTACGAGAATCAGATTTTCATTGCTTCATTCAATTGCTCTCCTCTGCCATTTTTTACAGCTCTTATCGTTCCCCTGGAATATGGCCTTGAGACAGCTCATCCGTGTCCTTCACTGTGTTATCTCTTCTAACTTTTATTAAAACTTCAGCTCTCATCTGAAGATAGCTAATTAAATCCATGACAGATTATACACTCGTTTAAAAACTGCACTGAACTACTTTTTCTAAAGAGAACAGGGTTTATTTTCTTTTCCCATAGTTAAAACTAAGGGCTTATAAGGAGGTTTCATTCATTTACAAAGACAAGATCCTTATCTTTACCCAGTATATAGATAGGTTTATATTAAAGTTCCTTTGTCGCGTGACAAGACTCGGTGCAATTTCTCACAGTAATTATTTCTTGTTGCTGGAAAGATCTCCTGGCCTTATGCTTTTGAAATATATGTGCTAACATATATGGGGATGCACATTTACACCATGGAAAAGCATTGCTCTAAAATATAAATGCAAGTACTGTAAATTTTCTTTTTTTAAATGTTGGTATGTCTTAACTATAATAGTACTGTTTTGACAACATTGCAGCAAGTAAATTTTTCTTTTTCTCTACAAGTAACGATGAATCCTTTAAATTATTTAATATCATACTAAGCATCATTTTCTTACATAAATTAAAAGTATACAAATTCTATCAAGGACTGGTCTTACTGTACTTCCACACATCATCTCAAATTACCACTAGCTGGTCTTGAATGCAAATGGCTTTGTTATCATAAATAAATATTTGCAGTAATGGATATACTGCTCTGCAGCAAACATTATGCAGCTCCCCACTGCCGGCTTTTTGCCAGTATCTAGAACACAAACCTGTGCACAGAACCGCTTCAGAGTGGTGCTGAAAATCACAATACCCACTGAAAAAACCTGAGCATCTTTCATAACAGTTAAAAAGAGATATAAAATATGCTCATGGAAAAACACCCTGCCCTCTAGAAAATACGATAAATAACCCACCTGAGCCTCTCTGTGATCCCTTCCTTCTCTTTAAGGCCTTTTGTAAGATATCCTTCATGGTGACCTTCATACTGTCCACCTGAATAAGTGAGAATCCATGAGCAGCATTTCTGCAAGACAGATGCACATGCATTTTTACAAAATAATCATCATCAGGCAGCTCACTGCAATTTTCAATAGTTTCAAGCAAAGGACTTTTTAGGCACAACAATTAACAAAGTTGTGCTATAAAAGTAAGTTAAAAAGAGAAACCGAGCAAACTCCCTTAGAAAGGCAGAGACAAAAACGGATTGAGATTCAAGGTGTGTAAGGCTCTTCCTAATTTATCTTTATTTTTGATCAATTTGTGTTCATCATTAAAAAAGAAAAATGAGCAAATGTACCTGCGGAGCTCCTCAACTACTCATTATGAAGTATCTGCGAGGCGTTTCACAGTGCACGCATGAGGAACAGTTTGCAATGTCGTTTTCCTACACGGCCGACGGCAGACGTAACAAATCATTAAGGAGAAGTGGAAGAACAACACCCCGAGAAACAACAGCAGCTTTTCAGCGCTCGTGATGTACAGCCTTATTTCAAACGTCAGTAACGTGCTTTCTTTGGACACGTTTTTGTGAACATGGTGGCACAAAATCTGACGGGAAGGTTTACGGCAGCGGGACCCTCGTCCCGGCGCTGCCCGCAGGGAGCCCACGCCCGGGGGGTGCAGACAGCGTGGGGGTGGTGACGGGAGGTGCCACCAGCCCAGGATCGGGAGCGGCATCGCTGGGGAAGCAGGGACGATGACAATATAATAGAAGAGATGCTGGATTAATCTATCAGTAAATTTTGCCCCTTAGACCCTGCAGTCAATCTCTGCTCATGTCAGTAGATGTCACTGCAGACAGTTAGCACAGAAATTTGAGAGCTGCTAGGCACCCGCAGGGAGAGATTTGCACTGCGTGGAAAAAAACTGTTTTGCAAAGCTATTTAGACAGGAGGAGGAGCTTTGTATCTGGCAACTAGGAATTTTAATCAGGGAGTAGAGCTCTATATGAGTATCACAGCTGGAATATTTTTAAAAGCAACTGGCAGTCAAAAGCAATCCAAGCAACACAATTACAGCATTAAAAACAAGGCCATATTACATGTCACTTTAAGACACAAACGCTGGGAATGCGAGTTTGAGTTCAGATCACTTCAGACGTGGCACCCCCAGCCCGCGCTGTGACACGGCCCAGGTGAATAAATGACATTTTTAAGCCCTCTCCATACATTAGCACTTACTCCTGGCCACTGGCTGCAGCGCAGCCACAGCGGCCAGTGAAGTCCCTGCCTGGGCACGTGCTGGCCACCAGCCTGCTTGGGGCTACGGGAACAGCGAGCACAGGCTGTCCCCTCAGCCCGCTCCCTGCAGAGCCACCTCAGTCACCCCAGCCAAGCTCTTCAACTCAACCCCGTCTGCCGAGAGCGGCTGGAACAGCCTGAAGAGACCGTCAAGGAATCCGCAGCGGGTGGTCACTGATGCCCTACAAAAAATAAAAATGCCCACCACGCTGCAACCAACACATCAGATGGGGCTGTTTTCAGAGCATCCCCTGGCTCCCCAGGCAGCTCCCCGGGCTCCTTGTGCCCCGGCAGCCCCACAAATCGCTGGTGTAAAACGGCATTCCCTTCTCATCAGCCGTGAGTTAGTCTCATCTGAATTTCATTCTCAATTCCCTTTGTTCCTGGCAAAATGAAACTGCCTAAAAGACCCAAATTTATGTTCTCTAGACCATTTATTATTTATAACTCTATCTTACTCGTCTTCAAACCAAATATTTCCAATCTTTTCATGCATCTACTTTTTCTCTCTCTATTTCTGCCGTGGGTTTAATACAGCAGGAGCAGAACTGAGCCCGCTGCTCCACATGAGGGAGTGCCATCCACGTCTGCAGGGGTGAGGCGGCCGTCCCCGGGACAGCCCGAGCGTTCAGGGGTTCCACTAACGCCACACAGTGAGCAGAGACCTTCCTAAACTCCATACTGGTGAGCAAATCTTCCCTTAAGCTGCTGCGGAGCCCCGCAACCTGCACGAGCACCAGACAACATCTTGCCTTTGCCCAGCAGCTTCTTGGTTGTTCACCTCGCTTCCCGCAGTCATTACAGCTCTAGTCCAAACTGACCTGCTGAGCTACATTTAGCGGGTTTTTAAAAGTGAAAAACCTCGTAGACAATTATACTATAACTACGAAAAGGACACTACCTTTCTGCTCTTACTGAAATGGCACAGTGTTTGTCAATGAAGCGCTACACGAAAAGCCTTGCCCACTGGACCCAACCGTCAGAACACCGACTCTAAAGACATCTGGTGCCTTCGGGTAACTCCTATAATGCTCTGCAATACAGAAAGAAGGTTTCCAGAGAACTGCAACCAAAATACAGGAAAACAAATTAAAATACTGCAGAGAAAAACCCCAGCAAAGGTGAAGAAAATCTTCCAAAACCTTCCATGGCCAAAACGACTGGAGCCACAATTTTTTTTCCTTTAGTACAAAGGTTTTTTTCAAGCGTGCTTTCCCAGAGGCGGGGCAGGGCCTGCAGCCTGCCCCAGGGATCAGCCCCGGAGCCGCGGAGGACCCAGCGCGGGGCCGCTCACGCCAACACGTATCTGCGACCTCCCAAAAATGGGAGATTGTCTTTCGATTCCTGACACTTCAGCTGCTAAGGAGCACATGCTGCTGTTGATCCCGCTCGTGTTTCAGGCCATCCCGGCTCGGTCGATTCTTTCTATTGAGCAGCTGGCCTGAGAACTGTCAGACTAATTTTCCTGACACTCTATTACTAACTCATGCCTGAGCCACGGCCATTCTTTGCCTCAGAAGCTGGATCTCATCCCAGAACAATCTTTAAAAGTTTATTTTACTGATCAAAGCAAAATAAGAAAAACCTCTGTGTTTTACTATATTTAGTGTGCTATCCAGTAAGCGGGACTTTGGCAAGAGCAGTGAAATGTAAAGTGCACCCCGCATTTGTAAACTTTTGGCTGTTTGCTCTGGAACAGAGCCAGTGGGTCTGAAACACCCGTCCCAGCTCAGACGCACGATTCTGCCCGTCCCTCGCTCCGGCTCACGAAGCGTGAGCGCTGGTTTTCTCTAACAATACAGCACAGAGCCTCAGGAACGACATTTTAGCACTCAGACATTTTAACACCCACAAATCTGAGCTGGGAGCGGATCTAAGCCCAGACCAAAGAGATTCTGCCGTCGTGCCGGGGTCAGGCCGGCGTGTCCGAGCGCATTTCCTGCGCCGCAGAGGAGAAGCCCCGCGCTGTCCAACGGGCAGGGAGCCTTGGAGCACCTAAAACCTCATCAATCTACCACAACCCGCCTGGATGTGAAAATAGCAGAGAGAGGCTCTTCGGGAAGAAATACACACCCCACCTCACCCTGCCAGCTTCCCGGTTATGCTCTGCATTGATAATGTGCATGAACTGTCCTCGCTCAACCTAATTCCAGCATACCCTTAATTACAATTATAAATTACATGTTTTAGCTTACTCTGCTAACGTGTGATACCTTTATTTTAAGTCAACACACTAGAAAACGGGACAGACAAGCAGATGCTATTCAATCAATTAAAACTGCTGCTTACAAATTGGAAGCCAAAGAAATTCCTTAGCTTGTATTTTCTGTCATTTTGCAAAAACATACCTGGGTGACAAGGTTAAATCAAGCAAAGGAAATCCCTGGCACTTATCATCCACAGGCATTACTGATAAATTGTGCAGTGGAGGAATAAAGGATTACCTTCTGTATTTTTTCATTACACTTTTCTTTTGTTACAGAATACATAAATCCATTGTGGCACAATGTAATATGTATCATCGTGCTACACCTGTGGACGTTTCATAACGGCTGCCATGTCTGTGCAGTCAGGAATGATAAGTGAACCACCCGTGAATGTTAATGATAGTGATCATTCTGCGGTAACTTGGCTTTCCATCTTCTTTTACAGCCTCAGCGCTGGAGCCAGGGTGGCAAGGTTCAGAAGAGGAAAAAGAAAACAACAGAAGAGGCAAGAGCTTCGTCGGGCTGACGCCGGGGTGTTGCCTGGGGGGGAAGGTGCTCGGAGGCAGCATGGAGACAGGCAGTGTCCTCTCCATGGGCTCCCTTTGTGCAGCAAAATGAAACCCCAACACTTAAAGGACAAAAGGCTTCTGTTCTGAATGAGAAACAAACTTTTCCAAAAGCTGCCTTTCCAATCTGGAGCAATTTTTTTTTTATTTTATTTTTAATATTTTTTTTTTAACACTGAAGTGGAATTTATAGCACTTAAAGCTCGCTGCAAAAAATGGTTGGCATGGTTGAAAGTGTCTGTGATGACTAATAACGATTTCCACTCAATCAGCACAAAGTCAAAGTTAAGGCTAAAAACCCCAGCTGACGCAATGTACTTAAGCTGGGTAATTTTTAAGACGAAGTGCACAGTGATATGAACCAGAATAACTACGCCAGTCACAATTTTTATTCTGAGCCTACATGATCTTGCTTTTGTGCATCTCAGGTTAGCCTTGGATAACTCCGTGAGCTCTCAAGTTTGATTGGCTGTACTGTGACACTACTACAAGCTACCATCAGACATCTAACAAGTCAGCTTCCTGCTCAGACTCTTTCCTTGGGGCCCCACCACTCCCTACTCACTATCCTGGGAGCCTACCTTCTTAACCTTGGCACCTACATTAACTTTTTAAATTTGCATTTTATGCGTATTCTAAAAAATACGCATAAAAAATTTGTAGATTACCTACACCCATGCGAAAACTGGTAACAGGCCTTTTGGGGAGTGCTTCTGAAATCTAAGTAAAAAACACATTTCAAAGCTTTGAATTGAATTTTACATGTACAATGAAAGCCTGATATTTTAAAAATGTTTCAAACCTTCATCTGTGAGGTATAGCAGAGGTGCTGCTTTGAAAAATACATATAAAATAGTCAAAGCAATTTAAACATAATATCAAAACAGAAGAAAAGTGCTACAGAGCAGAGGAACTGTATGCCAAATTTCATCTGTGTGCCAACTGGCAGCTGAGCTACAACTCCTAGAAACACCATTAGATCGAGTATGCCAAATTGTGATAATAAAATTTCCAAGGGAAAAAGCCCTAATGATAGTACAGATTTATTTTAAGCTACCTTCGTTCAGAATCTTTCAGGTATTACTTCATCATCTCAAGAAGTCTGCATTTACATGAATGCAGTGCTTTGTTTGACTCCTCCTGACAAATCATACTCGACATCGAAGAGGGCTGTTTGCGAACGCCGTGTTTGACATTGGACAAAGTACTGCTTTCCACAACAGACATTTTCCAAAAACATAACTCGCTAGACTAATGGGCAGTAAGAAGCCAGAATGACTGCCCTCCGTCTTCTCCTTGTGTAACTTTGCCAGAGTCCTTGGAACTTGCCAAATTCGGTCATGCCTGCTTAGCTTGCTCGACTGATTGTGCCAGAAAAGAAAATAAGACACAGATGTATTTGAGCTCTTTGAGATGCCAGTAAGAGAGACAGCTAATGGCTTCATTTCGACCCTCCCCTACCAGCTGGGCACAGGTGGGGGGATAATGAGGTCCCTCTCCCTAATCAAACTCAATTATTTACTACTCTATATAGCCACAAAGACATTCACATTCAGCTCAGAATATAAAATGCGCTGTGGGCTACTTCCAACCACCGCCACTGGGTATTTATAACTAACTCAAGTGGCTAAGAGTTTGCCTTGGCAGGAGTTTAAGTGTATAAAGTTCTGCAAACTGTTTCTGCTCAAACATGTCCTGCTGAAACGGGGTCCCTGGCGAGGTTCCATAACTGTCAGCTCAGTAACTGCACAACATCTGAAAATATATCCAATATGCAGGATGGGTGAGCTCTGAAATAAAACACCATGCTTCATCATGAAGCTTCTCAGAGGCATCAACTTTTTTCAACAGTGATTCAATATTAATAAACATTACAAGTCACAAGCCTGACACAGCAGCAGCTGAAATACTTCAGCATGAGGAGGAAAAAAAGGGATGCAAAATATAAAAATACAATTACATGCAGTAGTAGGGTGACAGGGAAGGAAGAAGACGTAGAATTTACAACAAATCCCTACAAAAATAAGACAGCACACAATATTTAAACTCACAGAAGTAACAATCTTTTGATCAAGTAATTCTCTGTTCTAGGGGACGCATTAAAAATTCTAATTTAAATCTATTTACAAATAACTATTTATATGGGAAGTACAAGCAATTTCAAATTAACATGTGCACACAGAAAAAAAAACCAACTCAGAAAAGCACTACTTCTTATCATGCAGTTGTCCTATTTCTAATCAGCAGGACCTCCCAGGTTAGAAGGAAGGTCCTCACATGAGCACAAATTACGTTAAAGCAAAAGATTTCACATTTCTTTTGCAGGATTTGCAGCTGGACCTTAATCCTGCTACAAGCACCAGTCAGAGAAGTGCCGGCCAGGCCCCTGCCGAGGTCTCTGGGCTCCACGTGGGAACACTGGTTCCACCTCCTCCGAGCTAAATCCAAAAGCTGAGACCACACGTGCTCGTTGCCATTAAACACTAAACCCTGGTTATGTGCTGAGCACGGGCAATGGGGCTTTAGGTAGGAGGCTGCTGAGAAAGAAAGGGGACTTTTTCCAATGAGAAATCATCGACAATTTAGAATCTTCTAATGGTACAGGCTTCTTAACTGGTCTACCTGCTGTAAACACTCGTGGTCCTTTTTGATTGCATGGAATTAGAATAGAATTTTCTATATACCAGCTGGTATTTTTCTAGAGATACCAAAAATGCAGGATTATCCTGAAGATAAAACAATCATAAAATCATAAAAATAAAAAAATTCAAATTCACAGCAATAGCACTGACTAGAAAAATGCATGCAGGTGAAAGAGATATTCCCTCTTTCAGACAAAATATGCAGCATTCTTCAGTCAGGTGGAAGAAACTAAATATTCTGCAATTCCACAGGCGGAAAAGTCAGTTGCCTGGTTCAACTGTGTGACTGTAACCTGCACAACCCAAAACCGGACCCTGTAGTACCGCCGGCCAGACTGCTTCATCTCCTCCTCTATCAGCTGCCACATGACTGACTGCATCCAGCTCAGCACAGCTGAACATGTTTACCTTGAATAACTTATTTGTAAATACTGTTGACAGAATATTTTATTTTCCAATGACCTAATGCAGTGGAATAAAGCGAATGGGCCTTTGGGAAATACACATGGGACTTCTGAGAATTTCTTTCAGCGGGACGCTTTAGAACGTCTCTAAGAAAGACGGTACACAATAAAGAATACAAAAATGTAATTAAATAGGTCAGAAATGATTTTAGATGTCTGATTATTCAAAACCAGAAGCAGCTGTATGGTTATGAAATGTAAGTAACCCTTTATAGATTAAAAAAAGTCAAATAACCAGGAAAACCCTATTAGCATTTTCATTTCAAGAGATCCAGACACGAAATATTTTTCCCAAGTAAGAAGTGGCTTATGGTACTTGTATTTTGTTATAGTAATTAAGGCCTTCTGATGGTTTAAAAGATTTTTCATTCACAATTAAGGAAAAATAAAAGTGATCAAGCACAGCGCACATCACTGAAACACTAATTCACTGATCATGACATCACAAACTCTTCTTGAGCTACAAACCAGAGAGCTTCGTGTTTCAGTGGCGGACGGGGTCTTCATCTTCAACATTCCTCTGGACTTTAAAGTGGCACGTCCAGTCCTATTCTAACTGACCAGCTCATTTACTGCTCATTTCTCTCCTCAATCGCTGCACTGTCACTAATGCACTCTGCAACTATTTGTATTGAAAACTGTTTGCTTTTCAGGCCAGCAGCCAGTCTTAAAATGTAAATTTACTACTTTGTCTATCAGGTTTTGAAAGAAGATTTTGAAGTCTCTCATATGTGGAATACCCAAACACCACAAGTACACTTTTTTCCTGCTAAAATTGAATAGATTTTCCTAAAATAATTAAAAAGTCACTACCAAGATCAGTTCTTAATACCTGTTGAAAATGGCTCTGGATATCCCACGTGAATGACTTCATAGCTGTAATTCTCTGAAGCTATTATATACATTATTTATTATTCAACCATATTTTTCATAAATAAGCAGCATGGCTGGAGCAAAATGAAGATTATGAGCTCAGGCTTTGTGTAAATTCCAAATATTTACTAGCAGGAGCACAACAGTTCAATGTTCCCCACTAATTATACGCAGAAGGGCTTATTTCCTTCCCCGCAGCCGTCGGCTCCCAGCGACGGCCTCACCCGAGCTGCGGGCGCAGCACTGACCGACGTACCCGCGTCCCGACAGACCCCGGAGCGGGGCTTCGGCTGCACAGCCCCGCGGGAACACGCGCCCCGGAACCTCGCTGAGTTCAGATGAGGAAAAGCAGAGCAGCAAGAGGCCGGGGCAGTGGCAGGGGCACCCGGACGCGTCCCGGTGCTCGAGGCAGGCAGCGCCCGTACTCACATGCGAACAAAGAGCGACTGTTTGGCGGCCAGGCCGGGAGAGGAGTACTTTTCAACCAGCGCCAGCGTGCTGAAGCCAAACTTGTGAATGGGCTCATTGGAATCCAAGGGTGGAAAATCCGTGTCAACCTCGCCGTCATCCTCAGCAATATGGAGACAGTAGGCATTGACGTTGTCGCTGAAACACAGACAAACCAGGTTTATTCAGGAGGGAAGCCAGGCAACAGGCTGAGTTCAGCCGATCAATACCAGTCACTAAATGCTGCAGAAAACAAATCAGAGACACGCCTATTACAGCAGTAATACACTTAAAAAGCCACCGGTGGCATGCACGTATGTCCCAGCAAAGTCCCAACGCATCTTGCCACCATAACCATGTGGTAACAGAAAAACCCCCAAAACCTCAGAGTACAGCAGTGAGTCTTCCTTCACCGCTAACTGCACTGAAGCAAACACTGGCAGTGATTAAAACATACCGAAGTCTATAAAAGTTTCACGACTTCATAAAGCTGGAAGTAATATTTCTCCCCTTGCGAAAATTTATTTATTTATATGACCATTACATTTTAGCATTAAAGACAACCAAGCAGTGTCTATCTATTTTTTCACAGATCAAGCAACTGTGAAAAAGTTTCCTGAATGTAGGCTTGAGAAGCAGAGAATGCTCTCAGGCAGACAAACAGTGTCATAAACTACAGGAAAAGTAAAAAATTTGTTCAACACAGTAGCAATGATAAGTAGAAAAGCTACCTTTTCTAAATATCTAAGAAGTCCAGTCACTAAAAGCAGTTAAAAGTTAGTATAGGCTTAACAAGCAGAACTAACACAGAAAGTTTTAAACAGATACAGTGTGAAGAAAACAGGAAAGAAAAATCTAAGCCTCTTTCTTTCCACATAGGAAAGCCCATAGGGAAGTAACTATCTATATATACCAAAGGGGTATTAATCATATTTTCCTAATATTAAAATCTATTTCAAATGTTCATATTTAAATTATTGACCTGAAAATAAGTATTCTTTCTTATTGTACATCTGCCAACATTCAGGCCTTTTTCACAGCCATGAAGTAGAGCTTGAACGTTCACATAGCAGTGCATTTCCAAACTCTGCAGTTTAAATTTGGACTTTTAATTGCATGATTGATGCTTAAATTAATTAATTGCAAAGTGTATGCTAATTGTTTAATTGGTTGCTTGATCTATATAGATCATTTTTTGAATTAAATGAGTTGATTTACAAAGTTTATTGATTGGATGTGACAATGAATTATTTCACTGACTACCTGATTTGCAATTTTCTCAATTAATTCACAAACCTTTGGTTGCAACTGTGTTTTATTGAGAGTGCTTAGTCCAGGTGATCTATATGCACCTTGTCATGACTAAGACATTTATTATATAAAACAGGTAATAATGATGCATTACTACTAATGTAAGCTGTAAATTTGCTAACAAAAAGGTACTCCAGCAACGTTTGTCACTATGAGTTTTGAAAATTCTGCAATACTATTAAAGAAACTTTCATGAGTCTCTGGACGGTTATGAAGAACTGGAACATTGTTGTAGAATTAATTTTTAACTTCTTCAAGGCACTTAAGTAACCTTCAGGGAAGCTGGTGAAAGGTAGCGCTGGGGAGAGACTTGAGAGCACCAGGGCTCTGACAGCCGGAGCGGCTGCTCGGCCAGGAGGCTGCCAGGCTCTTTAGGAACAAGCTAAACAAAAAGGCTGCAAATAATATAGATACATCTGATCCTGCTTACATAATGAGAAACGCCTGGCACGATTTTCGGGTCCTTCTCTTACTCTATTTAGATGTACACGAATACAGGCACCGGGCTCTGCACGCTCCTCCTGTGCCGTTTCATGGCACTCAGGAGTCACCCGCCGCCCAGCTCCCCACAGCTGTGCCCTGGGCCTTACACCGCGGATTTTCTAACCTATTCCTTTGACAGAATTCCTCTATGTGCAGCCTGGTGCGCACTTAAAGCTCTGTATAAATAAAGTTAACATTTTCATTTGGTACCTGATGCATTTGCATAATTCTCATTAAAGCGAGAGGAACATACAGACATGCAGGCAGCAGAACACATTCAGCGCGGTCTCAAAGCAATCCAAGTGCCAGAAAAAAGGTGGTGGTGACAACAACTGATCTTCCACCAATTATACTGAAAATACACAACGTCGGTAAAATCCCAGAAATTAAAGGGGTTACAAGTGTCTTCACACATAGAGTGGGTTCCTGAACATTAAAACATGGATTAAGTCACAATCTGTTGACAAAACAAGTCCAATGGGTAAAACTGTTCTGGGTTTTGAACCTCCACCAGGATGAGCTCAAAGTCCTGACCTTTAGGCTTCAAATTACAGGGTTCAAACTCTTGAGAATCTGAGTCTGCTACGGACAGAATGTAAAAGTTAAACACAACAATGGACAGATGTAACAGCATTCTTAACTTCTAAAAATAGGAAGTTTACTTGAATTTTGCATCTCACTATTAATTTATTCCTAGAATGGGATTTTGTTTATTTTTTGCAGGTGGAATCATTACAGCCCACCTGTCAGGGGTTGGCGAGAGGACGGTCCCCTGGTTATGACCAAAGTTCATACGTAAGAGGCCAGGAACAAGGTTGCTAACACTGTCAGTGGTTCCTCATATGAAGACACTGAACAGAAACAAATATAATACAATTATACTAAAAAAAGGCAGCCTAACTGAATACAAAATGTTCTCAAAGCTGTCAGCTAGTACTCACTCACTTCAGGCTCTTACATCTACCTTTTAGGAAAAAGAATTAGGCAGTAATATATTCTTTTCCTAAAGACAAGAGGGGTTGTTTCTCATAATTACAAAGTCTACAACCTCCTCATTATTCTCAAATTGTGTTACCGGTAGGTATATTTGTCATTCTGCATGCGTTGTAGATCAGATTTGAAGCATTCTCTATACGTATTTCAGTGCAGTGTCACAATGATCTCGATTTTTTCTTTTTATACTCTGACTAAATGAGGAACAAATAGCAAATGTAGAAGTGCAACCTACACAAGCTCTTTCCTTCTTTGGAAATGATGAGAGTTAGTTTACGGTTAAGTCAGTCCTTGCTACAGGACTGGCAGTCAGCAATGCTAGAAAAACGTGATGGAGACATGAGAAATAATGAAGCACTACACAAGAAAGCAAACTTCTTGGAATCCTGAGGCTCTGCCCCTTCCTCTGAGCATTTGTACCCAGATTCTCAATTGCTGCTGTTAGACTGTTCTTGGGAACTCATGCCTTCATTATTTAACTATTTCTGTCCTGAGATTTGATTACATTAGACAGCCTCCTTGGTCACGATCACTCTGACACACCATAACATCTTATCCTTCAAGGCAGGCAGTGGAATTCATTTCCTCCCACTGCTGACTTTTGCTGTGGGCAATGATGTTTCATGGAATACCTCTACTCACGGGCGTTGTTCCATTTGAGGTGTGCTGTGCTCCTGAAAAATATACGTGTCCAAAGATGACATTAGTGGTGTCTTACTTGTTAAAAAATAAGCTAATCACATACAAAGGACACTTTTTTGATCTTATATCACGAACAGAAATTAGTAACAGCAAATGAAATGGCACCATCTGCAAATAATTTTATATTTCTTCTCCAGTGTAAAAAAATGACAAATCAAACAGAAGTGTTTAACCTCGGAAACATCTCATATGTCTGTTGAGAAGAGCTAAGGGAAATCCTATATCCAAGGCAACAGTAACCACAAAACTGGTTTTAAGAGGGGCTGCTTCTGTGCTGCCCTGTATCTCCTGAACAGCATCAACTGCTCCTAAAGAAGGGCAGTTCAAGCGACCTCTCAGCACCTCCCTTTCCCCCTTCTGACCGTGCTACAACAGAAGAGATGACTACTGAGTCCTCAGACACCTCTGAAAAATGCTGAAAGAGCAAACTGCAAAATTCAGTACAAAAAAAAAAAATTAATCAAATATTCCAGGAACAACAAAAACCAGAAAATTGGCTCATATAGAAAAAAACAAACAAAACTGTTAACCGTCTTTGCACCAAGAAAGTCACCCGCTAGTATCTGTTACTAATAACTCTATAATAAACTATTTTAAGTTCTTATTTTATGTTCTATGACCCAGCAAAAACTGAAGTATTTTACAGAACTGTTTTAAAACCAAAGTTGCTCAGATGAGTGGCTCTGAAGTACCTGTTTTATGTACCTTATGTCATCCACCATGATAAAGTAACAGCTCTTACTAAACAACACTAGTTCTCCAGCACAGCAAATCCAATCCATTACTTAGTCACAGAAATCTTAGGGGCAGAACCCTTTCCCAATGAAGACGTAAGCAATGATTACCAAAGATCCTGAAAAATCCATCGATTAACTGAAGCTAAAGTTTGTGAGGACAAGACAAATGTTGCTCTTTACAGCAAAGACTCAATGTGACTGAGGTCGAAGTCTTGTAGAAATTATAATACTGCATGACAGAGGTTTTTGAATTAAAGAATGCAATTTTATTCATAATTTCAAAGAAAACTGGTATTTATTTTGTTTTCAGGATCCTTATTTGCCTATTTGGAGTAATATCTCCAGAATGATAAGCTGGAAAGAAAAACACCTTTAGCCCCTGTACCGGTCAAGTCTTAGAAATTCAGAAATATTTTAAACGTGTGTATAATGAATTAAAGTCATTACATCAGCAAAATGACAGCAGAAAGCAAGTAAGTGATAACGCTGAGGTTCTGTGACAGGATTCTGACTCGTTTCGGGGCATACTGACTATGGCTCAAATCTGGTTTCAGAACACTACCAGAACACTGCTGCCCAGTGCGGCGACTCCTCTCTGCGAATCTCCAGGAGGAACTGGCACTGTGCAGACAAAACGAGTCACAATCTGGGCACCTTCTCTCGGAACAAACAAGAGAGGGAGTTTACAGATGAGTTCTGGATTTTATTTGACATCCTTGTGATCCTAGCCATTAAGAACACTACCAAAAAATAGATGGGACATATGATAAAAAATGTCTCTGTGACACCAAAAGAGATAAGATTTATATTATTTTTACACAGAGCGTTTTGAAATTATGATTCATTTACAGATCCAGGGTTTCATATGCTTATCATTATACAGTACCCAGTAGTTTAATTGAAAGAGAAATGGATATAGATGCATGTGTACTGCTCAAAAGGAAATACTGATAAATGTGTAGGTGGTTTCTCGAAGATTTATCTATAAAAACATTGACATGGAAATCCATTTCATTATGCAAAAAGGCTGCAGAGGAGAAAATTAGAGATCAAGAGGTAGTAAAGAAAGAACATTACTTCAGTTTTGGTTCCCGTCCCTCACTTGTATATTGCCAGCATATTAGTCCAATCAGGTCATGCACCTTGGCATTTGCTATCGTCACAACTGTCATGGGCTGTAGTTTGTCTTGGCTTGTGTGCAGTGGGAGGTAGACATCAATTTTTTTGGTTGCCGTTGTACCAACATGACCCTGTCGAGAAAATATATTTCATTAGAATGTATGAAAAAAAGTATGGCAGAGCTAATACAAAATGTGGTGCGGATGGAATATATTTTAGTAGAAAGATTAAAACACGCTGCTACGACCTAAAACTGGAAGAAGCTTGAACATTTAAATTCCAATTCTTTCACTGCTGTTTAACGTATCTGTAAAGATGATATGAAATATTTGGCAACGATTTCACAGATTTCCAGGAAGAGCCTGAACGTCACCGCAAGATCACATGTTCTTGCAGGATCCAAAAAAAAAAACCAAATCCAAAGTTGGGATGGGGAGGAATAGCTGACAAGCCTACCTGAAGCTTCAAACCCATTTTTCCATCAGCATTGCCCTTGTTTCTACATTTCTGCCTCCTTCTGTGGTTCTTCCCCGCCGCTCGAGCTCTGTCCTCGGGCGCAGGCCCGGCAGCTCCCCCAGCCGCAGCCCTCCTGGCTGAGACGCCTCCCGCGGCCGCACCAACCAGCCCCTCTCATCCCCAGTTACTCTAGGCCTGGAACACGCCAGGATTGCCAATGCTACCTGCTTTACAACGTCCTAGTTCCTCTCCAGCTTTTGAGACTCCTCCTCCTCCTCCCCCTGCTGCGGTGCCCAGCGGAGCCAGGGCAGCTCACACCTGACACGCAGCGGGGTAAGACGCAGGGAAACCCTCGGCGTACACCAACAGGGAGACCGGAGCTGGGCTGGTGCGTTCCCACGGAGAGGAGGAGGAGGAAGAGCCCAGGACAGCTACACACATCACCCACTGAGACCTGAGCCTCAATCCAGAGATGCCAACGATTCAGCGGCAGAAACCGCCAGCTCAGAGCCTCGGAGCCAGCCAGCACAGGCTGCTCACCCCAGGGAAACCACACCGGGCAGCGCAGCCGGAGCAGAGCACTGTGCGGAAACGGGTGTCGATCATATGTGGAGTTTAAGACGACATTTAAAAATAAACCTTAGGCCTGACCTTGGTTTGCCGAGAGAAGAACAAAATCACACATACAACTGAGCCATTAAACTATTCTGAACTACTTGAAGACAACCAAGAAGGATTAACTAATATGGGTTTTTATTGGAACTTACTGTTCCAACAGATTAAAAAAAAAATCTATTTGGCACTGTAGAAATTAACATTAAATAAAACATAAAATACGTAGCAACATAGAGATCTATAAAGTTTGCATTACAAGAAAAAAACGTTTAATCTACTGTGGATAGCACTGCATTTTTAAACCAGTGATCTTTTAAACAGACAAAAGATTGAACATCCCGAGCCCCTCTTCAAAAGCACCCCTGATGTAACTATCTATCTCTATACATCCATGGGCCTTGAGAGAAGAAAGTATTATTCCAATTAATCACTCGGAATTCTAAGTAACAGAATAAAAGGATTCAATACTATAAATCTATAACGAGAGTATAAAACAGGGAGTTATATGCCATGTGCTAATTTCAATATATTGTTAAAAACCATTTGATCCTTCAGTGTGATTATAAATTAGAGAAATAATAGGAATTTAAAGATTAAAGTTATTCATACTAGCATAGCTAAAAGTATTATTAAAATCCATCCAAATATAATGGATTTGTTTTTCAAGAAAGCCTTTTTATAGTGCTGATGCCTCCTCTTCCCATGTTTTTAAGGTAAGAGAAATTGGTTTTATGCATTTAAAAGGAATTGTTAAGATTTGTAACAGAACGGGACATTCCTTTACCTTTCTGGAGGAGCCTTAACAAGCCGTTGGGTGAGCCAGTGGGCCTGGGAGTTTGAGATACCACCCACACCCCTGACCTTACCTCACCAAGGAAATCATTAACGCAGCAGAACTGTAACTGCTAAAAAACCAGGGGGGGGTTGTTTTCCTTCTTTCTTTTTCCTCTTGCTTTCCTACTTACAGGATTTATTTTTAAGGGGAATTAAGCTGACATCAGGTAAGGAATCACCAGTCTCAAAGTCTACCCCTGTCATTGCCCAGGTGCAAACACTGACCAGGGATACGCGTACGAACACGCAGGAGGCTGTGAGCACCGCTCACGGTGTGGTCATGACTGGAGACACCAGCCAGAATGGGAGACCTCTGGTTTCAACTACATTTGCATCTGAATGAGTCAATAGCAGTTATCAAGGAAGTTAATGTGACTCCTCGGCATGCTCAGTTAGTCACACGTTTAAATCCAAGGATGGCAGAATCGTAAGTAATGCTCAGTCCTAATAATGGAAAATCCAAGAAAAATTGACAACCAGATGCGAGAGTCGATGCTAAGGTTACAACTGATGTACACAGCATAAAACCAGAACGTGGACAAACGAGCCAAGAACTGCAACTAATAACCAAAAAGACCAGATTATTCCATTAGCCACTACCACAAGTACAGACTGTTTTATAAGCTCATAATCCAATAAACACATGTATTTATAAAATAAACACATTCTAGGCACCTGATCTTACAGCTATCAGGAGTAAGATGGTAACTTTCCTCGGTCTGCCTTTCACGGGGCTTCTCTTTGTTCTTTGCCCTACACTGTGCTGTTGCTTTGCGTTTGTTGTTTTTAAAATAAACTTTTTTTTGTTCTTCCCCATCTCTAAATCTCCTCTTCTACCGCCTTCAGCCCATCTTCACCACCTTGCTTGTCCGCACTCCCTCCATTACCAATAGCCTTGTTCTCTTACAAACACTCGGCATGAACATCAAGACACAGGTGACTTAAACCAGGGGTCACTCCTACACCTATGAGGATTCCAACTCTTTGAGCAAGGGGAGCAATACCAACAGCAGCAGTACTGGGAAATGGCTCAAGATCATCACTATTATACTCAAGATCTTTAAAAAAGGGCTGTAAAACTGATTGCCATAAGATATTAGAGAGGCTGAAACCTGAGATTTGGAAGCCAATTAGACCTTCTGTTAGTAATGAGAACATTCATTGTCACGGTAGCTCAGAAACATCAGTATGGCCTAATAAACATGTGGGTCAAGGCTCAGACTGATCAATCACCAAGTCAAAGGCGTCTGGAGGAAACCTCCACTGTGTTTATTGCAAATTGATGGTATTTGTTCTGAACCAGCATTAGAAATCCAAACCATCAGGTACCTGTCTACAGGACGGAATGAATCCATATCCTTAGTCCGGTCCTGCAAAATATTAATTGTGTAGGAAGTCCCACAGAGCTCAATTACTTATCTGTGCAAAGCTTATTAGGCAAGGATTTGTAGGTGGTGGGACTGAATAAAAGGGATCCAATTATTAGTCTCAGTGGCCAAGAGTCAAAGACCTAGCCACGCTGGATTCAACTAGTAATAACTTGTGGGTTTTATATGGTGCTTGTAGTCTCTTCTTTAGGAGGAATCATTCAGACCCAGACTACAGACACTACTGGAAGCATAATTACTTTTTTCTCCTCACTAAAAATTGCACTCCAACTGTAAATGCTGAGGAGACCTAGAAGATAAAGTACAATTACCTATATTCAAAAAGGCAGCATCAAACTTTATTAATAGATCCTGTATAAAATTCAATGGAAAATCTATTCAGGGCCAGGGGCCTTACCATTTGGAGTTTCCTTAATAGCCTCCAATAAATCTGGGAAGCATAAAGGGGCTGTTAAATTAACATTTTCCTGATCTGTCACCTGTGGCATAGTTAATTTGTCAAAAATTCTTTTAGCTTGTCACTGGACACTGTATATTCTGACAAATGAAGTCTGGAATAAAATTGACAAAATATCTCGTTAATTTTCTAGGAAATCACAAATCTGATTCCATTAAGCTTTTATTGTTAGAAATGTTATATTCCACCAATCCTTTAAGGAAGAGAGGAGTAACTGGATACACAGAAAACAAAATAAATCATAGCAAATTTCCTTAGTATTTTTATTAATGGATTCTTTTAAGGCTACCTAGTGCTCTCCTACAGTCTGATCTTATGAAAATTTCCGTTTGCTATTTCTATAGCATTTTCATCTCAAAGCAAAGATGATGTTTCATCATCTGCAATTCATTGGAGATGTGGTGCTGTGCAGCGTACACAGGCTTGAAGAGGCAAAAACCCAGGGATACTGTTTCCCAAATTATTGCTAATGTGGTGTGCACATAAACAAATCACTTAATTCCTTTACAGTTCTGTTTTCTCTATCACTGTCGTCGGAATTCTCGGTGGTTGGCACGTCGTAGTTCTTTGGCACACTGCAGCTATTCGGGAGCTGCACAGAATTATGTCCGTTATTTGACATTGCTGAAAAGTACCACCTGCTGAATTCACAAACTTTCTGCTTTCTATTGTTCATAATTTAAATTAAGCAGATCAATGGATACTACGCACTTTGATAATAAGCAGTGGCTAAACTTAGGAAAGTTATTCCCATTAATAAACAAATTTATTCTGAAAGAATAACTTGGTATCTAAGATTACTGCTCCTGTGAATCCATGTTTCTCGTGTTGTCTAAAATACAGCCAGGCACGAAACAGTTCAGGAATATTTGGTGATATATGATAACGGTAGTCGGGCTAATTACAAGAACAGAAGTAGCACCACCAGCGCATACATATGGTGCTGGTACTTCCAGTCACGAGAGTGCAAGAGAAAGATATGACAGCCTACTTGAATGATGAATGTTCATGGACTTTCTAGGACTGTATTTGTGAGCTGTGGTGTTTTAAGTATCTAAACACTGGTTACTACAACTATGACAGGAAAACTGCATGTAGAATGATCTTCGCTGGCTGCAAACAAGTTTAGAAATATCTGTATCGTTAAATAATATTCTGTAATAAAATTGATATGCTTTAAATATAAACACAGTATGTTAAAGAAAGAAAAAAATGTATTTAAACTCTACCAATTCTTTCAACACAAGAAGTCTTTCTAAGATTTAAAATGAAGTTTTGATCAAAGTCCATGAGAAAATACGTACCTCCCTGCAATACCAGATGATGTCTGTCTTGAACAGATTATTGGGGGGGGAACGGGACACAACACACTAATATTCTTCTACATGATACAAGAAGTTTGGGACAGTCTGTCCATCCCTGGGACAACTTACTCCTGAACACAGTTCTGAAGCACCTGTATAATGGGCAGCTAACAGAACAGACATTGAGAAAAATGCCGACACTGTATCCTCCTCACTTCTGATCCGCTTCGCTCACACCACAGTAGAAAATTAAAACAAAGTCCATAAACATTTCTTAGAGAAAAGTGATTAATTTTCAACAATAATAATTTACTGCATCCTCCTGTACAATAGAGTTCTGTGACTAAATGTTATATCACTTTAAGATTAGATGTTCTAATGATATAATGCAAAGATTTTACCGAATCATTATTTAGTGGGAGTCATAAAAACCTCTCAAAATTAATCTTTCATGCACATCTAGCTTATCCAAAGTTAGCATTTAATTAGATGGCCTTGGCACGAATGAGCTTACTACTTTATTTGCTCAATCAGTATATGTCTCTTCAGTAATTATAATTAATTCAAGTCATTGACTCACCTCCCAGCAAACAATGCTAAACGTTACACAAAATGGAAACAAATGCTTATCCTTTTCCAAATGTAAAATGTCTTCTCACTTTCAAACTTGGTGAAATGTTTTTTGGTTTAGGTGACAGGGTATTTAATATACTATGTGATCCAGCAACCACCTCCTAAATGTAACTCACTCGCATATGTATTTAAACAACATATAGAAAGTACATGAAGGGGAAAAAATTTAAATATATTAGCTCAGCATTTGCCACACAAACCAAAGTTCTAACACATTAGAGCACAGATGTTTATGTCAATATGAAGGACTATATCTTTCTAAGACAACCATTGAAAATCACCATTTTCTAAGCTCTTGACTTAAAAAACAAAAATTTAGAGCAATTATTTCTCCATCCAGAATAAGTGGGAATAGAACAGTCAGTCATATTCACTCATAAGCAAAACAGCTTCTGAGGGGCTGAGTAGAAAAAGAAGGGTCATAAAAAAAAAAAAAATTTTAAGTTTAGATGACCAAATATCATAAAATCTTTCAGTAAGCACGTGGCAGAAACCCTCATGCTGTAGCACAACATAACGACCCTGCTGGCATACGGCTCCGAGCACTGGCAGCAGAGCGGGATGATGGACACGCTGCTCAGCCCCAGTGCCGAGCCCCGCACTACCCAGCGACCAGACGTGGAGCTGCAGCGAGTAGATGTTGGTGCGGTGAGTAGAACAGCATCTAACCTAATAAGATGGTTAAATATTTATAATATAGTCTGTTCATTTTATTTGCACAGTATTATAACAGATCTGGAGAAAACGCCTGTTCAGTTGCATGTTATATTAATATTCGGGGGCATAACGCTGAGTCTTAGTGCTCGTAGGAAAATCCTGGGTAGTTCTACCCCTCCTCTTCTCCCGCGCACCACCCTATACCCTGCCATGGCAAAAGAGGAACGATACTTCTTTCATCAGGTGGTTAAGCCACTATTGGCATTTTTCATTACTACAGCCACAGGATTACTTTTGTTATTCTGAAGTCATTCATGGAAAACACCACCCGTGAGGCCCCTGGGACAAGGGACTCGTCACCGGCAGCAGGTGACCACGCCACGTTCCGCACGCCTGCCAGGCCACGCAGATTTTCAAAGAGGCTTCAAAGTTCCTTTCCGAGGAGTGGATTCTCCTTCGTATCATCCTAGCTTGTGCTGCAGAGTTAGCAGATCAGTGTAAAATTCCATTAACACTGTTAAATACTTAATTTATCTTATTCACACTGTCACTATTCATAAAAATTTAACCCAGTAATTTCCTGTGATACAAAGCATAACAAAGTATGAATATTTAACTACAAGGTAAATAACACACTATTATTTTTTATTCTAAATTGTTGACTTCACTTAGCATGTCTGCTTTGTATAGCACCACACTATTTTTCAATTAAAGGTCCAGATGTTTCAAAGGCTCCAGTAGGCAGCAGCGGTTATGAGAAATGCGTTATCTGCATTGCAATGATCACTACAACATCAGCTCCAGGCTGCATTAACATACTCATGTTTTATTCTAGCCCCCCTCCTAATGTACCAGTTAATTATACAACACACAGCTGAGAAACATAACCTCCAGAGCTGGACAGTTTCCTTCCACGCTTCCACCTGAATAAATTTCTATATGCACCTCAAAACTATGATTTACATATATAACCACATAATCAAGTATCCCAAATTACTGCCTGTTCTTTCTTGGCATTCACTCCCACAATTAATAAAACTATGTAAGTCCTGAGCAAAGAATAAAACATATAATTCTTCTAACAGCGTATTTCAATCATATTAGCACGCATTCCTTTATACAACCCCACGTTAAATTAAAAACTGTTTTACTTGAAGTGCTATGAATACGATTCCTTGTTATCACATTTTTTCTGACAAATCTTACTTGGAACGGAAGGAGAACACCCGAGTCTGTCCCCGTTACAGCCCAGGCCTCATGTCCTTCCAGACGGTTTAGGACACGGGGAGCCAGCCCATCGCCCACGCCGTGGCAGCACGGTGGCTCCTGGCCAGGAAGGCAAGCACCGTGGGCCAGTGGCCGGCGGCACCCGGAGCTGCCCTTCTGCAGGGCGCTGGACCTCACACCCGCTGCGCCGGCACCGAGCTGACCGTGGGCACTAAACCCTTATCTGCTCGGTGCCAACAGTGCTGCTGAAGAATGGAGACACACATTCAGATTTATCAAAATGCAATTGCTGTAGCTGCAGCTAAAATGCATTCATTACATGAAACTATCCTTAGTTTCCATGCAGTGAGGAGAAGGAATGGCCTACTTTAGAAGAATTATTTATATTTTACTTAGTAATAAACATTACAATTTAATACTGAGGAATAGAGTTGCTCTTTGTAATAACAAAATGCAACAAAAACTTATAATTAAAACTACACCATAAACATTATTTGTATGTTAAGAAATATGCCACGATATATTTTAATGAACAGATGCTATACAAAAGATAAATGTTTTCAGAAATATTCAATCCTTAAACAGATAAGCCTCTAATCCTATGCTTCTGTTGCATAAAGCAGACAGCTCAAGTTCCTCGAGGACATTAGCCAACCTTAGGTGGAACATTTTTAATACATCACCGTGTCACTTTTTAATGTGCCACAATCTATTAACCACATGGCAAACTAACAGGGATTTTTAAAATATGGGTTTTATAGCTTTGTGCTGGTGATTAATTAAATAAATAGCCAGCGTTTCACAAATCATCCCTCTAATTAGTCTAAAGCAGACACTTTGCATTCACTGGCATTATTGCCATCTGAAGCTCACAGAAGGGCAGTTGCGCTCCGGCGAGGCGCCGGCGTGCTCGGAGCGCGGCGTCACCGCGCAGCCCGGGCTGGCACGGCACCGCGCAGCCCGCGGCACCGGCACCGTCGTCACAGGTGCTGCAGTCAGCTGGAATTTGACTCCAGCTGCTTGGAAAAGATGTTCTGTGTAATTATTCTCCCTCATCCTGAAGGAAACAATCGAGATAACAAAGGAACCAGAGCTCTATCTGGAATTTGACCTGAAGTGGCAAAGTTGTGCGCTGCAGAAAATAAACAAATATTAAAGGCAGATGCTAGAAAAAAATTTACGAGCTAAACGATACATTTTCTGTCACAACGTTTCAACGCTGAAGCTACAACTAATTACATGCAGTCCATTCAAGGAAGCCAAGCAAGGCTTATCATTAAAATGACTCAATTATTCTTAAAAAGAAAGAGAAAATCATCTGTAAAACCTGCCTGAAATCTCATCATTTTTACTGTGCCTATCTAGATAGATCATTTCCCCCAGAGCTCAAATTAAACTCTTAATAGTTAATATGTTAAAGTTTTACTACAGGTTTTTTTCCAAATTATTATTAACTGGAATTTCCTATCTAGGAAGGTTTTTATATGGAAATATTTCTGCAGTGTTTAGTGACACTATCACAACAGCTTTTCCCCCCTCAATTTAAAAACCATCAGAGAGATGGAAAATGATGTAGCAGTCAGGCTGCTCGTGAAGACGGGATTTTATTTCCTCTACCAGGTGATTTCCCGCTCAGCATCAGCCCCTGAACATGCCCCTTACACCGAAGCCTCCTCATGCTCAGGCCGGTATCTGCACTACTCGGCAGTGCTCAAGGAGCGAGTCCCACCCCGCCCGGCCGGGGACGTCACTGGGGGCACCGGGACACCGGTGGCACCATCTTGCCCAGGTCTGCCCTGGCACCCCGAGTGCCAGCCACGGCAGCGCGGAGCTGCTGCCACGCAGGATGCCGACCTGCACGCTACGCCGCTGACTTTGGCCCCAGCAGCAAAGAGTCAGGGGATTAAAAAGCGCAGCCTTGAGAAAATGGTCTATGATAAATAATCCCAGGGCTGGGTTACACCAAGAAAAATGACGTAGAATGTGACTTGGTTATACTACTTGCCACTGAGGGATATTCCTTTAATCAAGCTAAATTCAAACAATTGCACTTCCAGCAATATGGTCAAAGTTTTTGTACTGCAAAAATTAACAAAAGAATAAATGCCTTCGTGCACTGTTAAATAAAACTATTTGCTCCTCTTGCAAAAAGAACAGAATCCAACTCCAAGAAAAATACTAAAGCCTCTTCAGTACGGGATGTCTCAGCCATCTCCTTCAGTCTGATATTTCTCTTCAGAGCTTAACCTGCAGCCCCCAATACCGGGGTCGACTGCCAAAGCGCAGGGAACGCTGCCGCGCCCAGCCCCTCGCCCCAGCAGTGGGGGTCAGCAGGGCCAGCGAGGCCCCCGGCCACGGGGCACCCAGCAGCAGGGGGGGAGCTACTGCGGGGGCACTGCACTGCCCGCCCTGTGCCCGCAGGGTAACCAAGAGCAGCCCAGAAGAATGACCGGAGCCTACAGAACAAAGAACTGCCAGACCTGAGGCTTAATTCTACCCTTGCCCAGCAATTAAAAAAAATTTAAAAATTTCCTCAGACCCACAACACAAGTTCAGACCTTGGATATATCCTTTCAAGAAATCTGAAGTTCTAATTAACTGTACTGTTAGAAACCTAACAGATTTTCTGTGGCTGACTTGTCTCTTTGTTTTTACTGGCAGTATGACTGCAAAAAGAATTGACTGGCCGTGAAAATTTTATACTGCTTCTTTTGGAAAACAATACTTCCATTACATATAAATGTGTGCTGAAATTCTACGTTATTTTTCTAATTAAGTACTGTTTTCCCTATTACTGTGCCCACAAAATTGCTTTTATAAATACATTTTACACAGGATATAATATACATTCTGAAACAATGCAAATGACTCATAGACTTGGAGTTGAGCAAAAACCTGGACTCCTGGCTTTCTGCGGGGTTAATATTCTCATGGCACTTTTCAGAAGACTGGCCTAATGATTCCAGTATGGCTAATCTCCATAAGTTTTCTTTACTCTTTTATCTGGATACGGAAAAGATCTTTACTTCCTCCTCATAACCCCTTTCATCCAGCACTAACACTACATTTCTCTTTGAAAGTTCTCCTTTAAAAAAGAGTCAGCCGTGTAGGACACAAGGCATGACCACAGCCGACATAACGGAATGCCTGGGCTCTTGCTCGAGGTCATTTTAAGCCAAACGTTATTTAATTAATCACTTAAAGAAAGAAAGAAATGCATTCTGTGTGTAGGGAACCTATACCAGCATTCCAAATGACACAATATGGGGGCAAGGCCTCCAGGACTAACAGCATTAAGACTTTTCAAGTCTCCCGTTCCAGCTGCAGCCCCGACACGGCGCAGGTGCTGGCACGCTGCCGCTTCACCCACACAAAGTACCATGGATCTGCTCGGTGCAACTTCAACAGCCACGTGGCATTTAGGTGGTACCTTTAAAGAGACTATTAAAACGTTTAACCTTAGGAGGCTTTTGCCCTTAAAGTACTGCACACGAAAACACTCTGAGGGGCTAGGTCAAGCAAGTTTAGTTGACGCAGGATTAAAACCTGTTCTCCTGCAGATGACACCACCAAAAAAACCCCCCAAACCCCACAGCACTCTGAACACAAGACACAGTAAGAGCTTCACAGACTTTCTGACAAAGTGGTTTCAACATTTATTTTCCCAGGGCTTAGGTCCGTATCAGTCTAAGATATAATAAATTCAATCTCCACAGAGAGATGAGAAACCTTTTTTGTTAGTAAATCAATTTTTCTCATCTTAAATAAAAGCTTTACTAGTATTGAGAAGCTAATGAGAATTGTTTTCCTATTAATTTCAGATAGGCAAATAAAGGAATCTTACAGGGAAAAAACCAGACCATTATATTGCCTTTACAAATTCTGAGTGGGGAATATTTAATAAAATCTTAAATAAATAAATATTTGATAAAATCTGAATTTATAATAGAAACAAGAATAAAATAATTACAACTCCATTTATATTTAATGTTTAACTACAAAACCATAATTCTTTGGTTATGGATATTATGGTGCTCAAACAGACCCACAAAAGAGTCCTTATTCCATAATTAGTGTCAATGTTTCAAAATTATTTTTCAAGTACAAAGGTCAGAGTAAAGGTATAGTCTAAAACACTATCCTCTGAGAAATTAAAAAAACCCAACTTATTTACCTCAGAAGCTTTTCTCACGATAAACATGTCTGTTAAATGTATATATCCAATCCTCCCGCAAATAGCAGACATTAAAAACATTTGCTAATAAAACATTTCCGTATTTCTTTGGCTGTTAAGAACCTTAACTTGTGAATACGTTTTTCATTTGGTTTGATCTGTAATTAAGGGAAAGATAATGACATTAGTAAATTGCTAAAAATCAATTAGAGTAAAACGCAATATGATTCAGCCAAAAGATTAACAAGTGCATTATAAAAACTACTTTAAAATTCTTTAATTCTAATTAAGCTTGCTTTAAATGACCATGGCCTAAAAAATGCTTTTTATTTAAATGCATCACCAAACTGGCCATTCATTAAAATTTTCCTGTATGTTTCATTGTATCATCTGTTTTCCTTCCTTTTCATGTTTTGTTTTTTTGTTTTTTTTTTTTTTTAAGTAAGATTTCCTGCTAAGAAAAAGAGTTTGGGTGTTTCAGAAGAACTCCCGTCAAACTCCCTGGTCTTCTACTGACTCCGGACAAAGTCAGGACCATTTGATGAGCTCCCAGTTGTACTCACAATGGTCTTCACCTCGTGGCATTTGTTGAAATTGAAATATTCAAGCAGAATTATGATTTCTCCCCCAAAACCAAAGGCGTGTACACTGCACTGAAAGCACACCTTCTCCTTGTTACTTCTTAATCTAAGAAACTACCAGGTACAGCAACCAAAACCCAGCTCAGGCTTAACCTCCCCATAGTGTGCCCAGGGCTTACAGAAACCATTACTGGCAAATGACATTTTAAAGGTATTTTAAACTTTCTCTTGTTGGTGCCTATGTTCAAACCGAATGGAAGCAGAAGGGATGTCATGATACCATCCACGCAGAGACAGATTTGAAGTGATGTAGCCCTGTCAGAATTACACAATAATTTCAGTGTCTTACAGGACTGCTTTCAATACATCAAGCATGGGGGTTTTTTTTCTTCCTTGCTACAGGAAAAATTCAGTGTTTGACATGTATCCTTACTAACTACAGCACACCACACTATTTTATCCATACATTTCATAAACTTCAAAATTTCTCCAATGCTCACATCCTCTTTAGAGGGGAGCACACCAGTTTACAAATGGCCGAGGTAAAAAGGACCTTTGAAGAGAAAAGCATTTTATAAAAGGCACAGTCAAGCTTCAACATAATCTTTTTGATAATGGTTCGTATAAGAATTGAAGGGATGAGACATTAACACAGGAGGGCTGTGCTAATCGGAAGAGGACGGGCAAGGGAGGAGGCGTGCGGTGACCGGAGAGAGCAGGCAGAGGCAGAGCATCGCTTTTCACCTGGTGTTATGTGAAAGGGTACAGAGCACAGAGCTGGAAACTCTGAGTTGATTACTTTTTTATTATTACTTAGAGTATTCTATGAAGAATAATAATACATTGGGGTTTGTTGCAGCACTGCCTTTTGTCCATCAGTAGATTAACTGAGCACTTTGTGATGAACGTACAACGTGAAGACAGATTTCTGCAAGTAACAAATTCAGAAGCAAAGTCACGTCACCAGACACAGCACATGGAATAAGCCTGTATCCGATTTAAGCACTCTCTGATCTCAACAGATTTTAAGTGCAGCTTCATTTTAAACAAATCGACCAGCAACCTCTCTAAGATCAATCATCAGCATCTTTAGTAGGGTATTAACATCTGCTTTTTCATATTCTTCTCTCAAAACTCCAAAATATCTCTTCTTCCCTCTCCTTGCCTGCAAGAAAGTATGGAGAAGAGGGAAGCTAATTACGTACTCACATGCACCATAGCCAATCAGCTAAATTAAACCTGTATTTCACCTAAGTTGTATGGAGTGCAAACAACATTACTAACTTTTCTAATTTCATACTCTAGTACTCCCAAGTAAATAAGAGAGAGGGAAAAAAAAGTAAAGTTTTCCTACAAATAGAAACTGTCACTTACTAGGATGTGATCTTTTCAGCTCATGCATCCTAAATGCATGCAGAGATATTATATGCACTTTCTATTTAGCAATTTAATTATATCTTTGCAGTCAGAGAGTGGCAATGGTTTGCAGTAATAATCAGGTGAAAGCATTCTCACATTAATATGCTGGAATCCGATGTGTTAATTTGATGCAACTTTGCGTTGACAATATGTGATTAATTTGTTCTAAGGCTAGCTATGCTCCGAGCTCTGACAGTTTAAAATGCTGGGTTTCTTTATCCATATCACTATTTGACACGCCTTAGCCCACTGCTTTGCTAGGACCACTGTTAATTTGTAATGAACTGGCTTTTCAGGGGGCTCCTTCATTTTTAATTCTGTCAGTGTCACCTCCTTGAGGAAAATTATAAGTTTCCTTAGGTGTGATTACTGCCAAGTGCTGCTGATAAGAGGTTTGAGAAAACAGGGTTTTATAAAGAAGTCAGTATTTAATCTGCTGAAACAGATTTATTGCCTCTAGACAGATAAATATAATAGAAAGTTCTTTCATTTAAAAGTAATTTCAAGTTCTCCTTTACCTCCAACCCCAAAATAAGAACACCTAGACAACAACAGCAATGGTTTAGGGAAAGAAAAGTTGCTACGTAAAATTTATAAAAGTAACCAAATGCCCATAGAAAGGGACACCCAATTATATCTCTATCCAACTTAATTCACGTGGAACATGAAAACATTCACACAGTTGCTGTAAGATGATAAATAATCCAGAAAATCACCGAGGACCCAAGCCTTGAGCAAAACCGATAAAAAACCAGTGATATGGGTGGTCCACTGCAGGATTCGGAGACATGTTCACCCCAAGAACATGACTTTGTTGAGAAGTGAGGAAAGCTCCTCAGGAAATGCCCTGCAAGGAAAGTGGACTTGGAAGCTGAAGTTAAAACAGCCTGTAGGATACTGAGGTTTCTGCTAAAACGATGCTGCTTGCCCTCAGACAAACGGCGCTCTGGATCGCCGTGAGTGCTCGTCCCGCCAGGACGGAGCGCTGCGCCTGCGGCCGCTGCTGAAGGGGCCAGGCCTGCAGGCAGAGCAGGACAGCGGGCTGCAAGTGCCTAGAAACAGGCGGGTGGCCAGCTAGAGCTGCTGAAATGTGACCATCCTAAATATAGATATAAAAAAAGTAAATGAGTTAGTTCTATCTCAATATTATGCTTCT